>NC_090923.1:139375594-140073927 GCF_040938575.1 Ambystoma mexicanum | reverse complement strand
ATGGGGATGGGGTCTGCTGCTTCTGTTGATGAGAAGACGCGCATGGTTCTGTTTTCCAGAAAGGATTGTATCCATGTGACTGCAGCGGATGAGAAGTGAGTTGCGGTGTCTAGGTGGCTACAGAGGATTTTATGGTCGACCAGGTCGAAGGCCTCTGAGAGGTCTAGGAGGAGTAGGATTGCGGTATTGCTTTTGTCTTTAATGTCATCTACTTGACTTTTGAGATCAACAAGGGTTGTTTCTGTTCCATGTTCCATGTTGAGGTCTGAAGCCAGATTGTCGTATTCCTAGCAGTTGGTTGGATTCTAGGTATTCCTGTATTTGGAGGTAGGCGACTCTGTCCAAGATTTTTAATAGGAAGGGGACTGTGGTGATGGGTCTGTAGTTAGTGGGTATGGCTGGGTCTAGAGATTGTTTTTTCAGGAGAGGGAGAACCCATGATTGTTTTAGGTTACTAGGGACTGAGTTGTTGAGGAATGATATGTTGATGAGTTTCATGATGGCTGCGTCCTTTATGATCTGGGCGGGTCAGCTGTCCCCTTTGCATTTCGAGGGTTTTAGTGAGGTAATGATTTTTTGAACTTCTGCCGTAGTTGCTTTCTTGAATGTGAAGCCTGATTTGGTATTGCTGGGTGTGGGTGAGCCAGGGTTGGAGAGCTTATTGTTAGAGAGTTGTTGGCGTTTGCCCTCAATTTTGGTTTGGAGTCCTGTGATTTTGTTGTTAAGGGTGTTTTGGATACTGGTGCACCAAGGCTTGTCTTTCAAGCAGGTGTCAGTGGGTGGGTTGGGATTTTCCAGTTCTTTTAGGATTTTAAATAATTATTTAGTGGAAGATCCGGCTTGCTCGATCCTGATTTTGTATGCCTCTTTTTTAGTACGAATTATCTCGCTTTTGTATAGGGAGGATATGGTTGTGTTTTCCATGGTGGGGTTGCTTTCCAGGTGAGTTGTGCTTTAGCTTTCTTTTTTCTGAGTAGCTTGAGTTCTGGGGTGTACCAAGAGTTCAGGTGAGCTCTTGGTTTGACTTTGCACAATTTCAGAGGAGCAATGGTATCCATTGCTTTGGCCATGTAGTCATTAAAGGTGTCAATCAGAAGATTTAGGTCAGCATTGGTTGGGAGTGCATTAAGGGTAGGTAAGACCAAGGGTATAAGTCCCCAAGGATAGTGATTTGTGCTGATGGCTTGGAGTTTTCGGTAATAAGGGATGTGATGTCTTCCTCCAGGACCCCAGGGGGACCTGGAGGTCTGTATATGAGGTGGAAGGTGATTGTACTTGTGGGGGAGGTTTGTAATTTGACTCTGAGCAGCTCGCAGGATGTAAGTGAAACTGAGGAGGCTGAAGTCTAAAGGGAATTTGTAGATGATCGCTATACCTCCTCCCCTTGCGTTGGGTCTGTCGGCTCTGAGGATGTCATAATTGTCTGGGATGGCCAGAGATAGGTATGGTCCGGATGCCTCATGAAGCCAGGTTTCTGTCAAGGCTATTAAATCTGGGTCATTGGTGAGAATGATATCGGCTATTTCTGTGGGGTGGGCCGCGAGGGATCTGACATTGAGTAATGCTCCTTTTAGTGGGGGTAGTGTGGGTTTGCTGGGCACCTTGTGTTCCTTGTGGGTTTTGGAATTGAGTTTGGCAGTTGTCTTGCTAGTGTGTTAGGGAATCTAGTGCCTAGTCTATTGTTGCGGACTGTGTGCTTGGGAGAGAGAGAGGGGGTAGGTCCCGGAGGCTTGGGGCTGGCATCAGGTTTGGTATGGTGAGCATCGGTGCTAAATCTGAGGTGGCTGTGGGCTGTGTTAGTGGTGGCAGGGGAGCCTGAGTTGGTAGGTGATGAGGAGGGCAGGTAGTGAATGGGTGGGAAGGGGGCCAGTGGTGGTAGGAAGGCCGTGGGGAATGGTAAGGGGTGGTGTCTAGGACAGGCGAGTTTGGCTAGGCCGTTCATATAGGCTATGTAGTTGTTACTGCTACAGGGTACATTGTCTGGAGTGATGCAGAAGGGAACATAATGAGTGTTAGCTATTTGAGCATAATATGGCTACACGGGTTCCTTAGTGCTGGAGGCTAGAGTTGTGGGGATGGTTTGGATAGCAACCTAGGCTCTAGGTCGGGGTAGGCCTATGGGGCAGTGTTGGGTAGTACAAGTAGCACATTTGCGCCTAAAATTAGAAGTGTGCAGAATGGCAAAAACGCACCTAAGTTCAAGATACTACAAAGTGGCAGGTGTGCGTCTAAAATCAGAACTGTGCAAAATGGCAAAAAAGTATCTAAGTTCAAGATACTACAAAGTGGCAGGTGTGCATCTAAAATCGGAACAATCCAAAGTGGCAAAGGCATATAGGTGCAAGATACTGCAAAGTGGCTAGTATGCACATAAAATCAGAACAATGCAAAGTGGCAAAGGCATCTAGGTTCAAGATACTGCAAAGTGGCTAGTACGCACATGAGATAGTATAACAATATAGTATAGCAAGCGTTAAAGAGATTGTTTGTACATGCTTGAGTAAAGGTAAAAAAGGGTACTCAGTTATGGGCATTGAGTAAGAGGGGATGAGGCCCGTGGATGAGCTTCATACTGGATGCAGGTGGCAGGGCATGCTAATATGCTGTATACATGACACAAGTAATGCTGTAGTGATTAACAGGTGTGCGGCGCAGCAATAAAGTTATTGGGCTCGGTGCTGCGATGTGCTCAGACGTGGGTGGAGGTTCATCCGTCAGGCATCGGTGAGGTGGGCGATTGACCTAGCCATGCACTGGTGGAGAACTGGACGTCTAGGAGCTGCCTTTGGGATGATGCTAAGTAATTACTCGCTAATGGTACTGAGTGTGCGTACCGAACATCATTGGAGCAATGCTGTGGGCATTAACAAGCGCAGTATGTTATTTGTGTGCTGTGAAGCACTCTTACAGTTCAGCATGGAGGAGAATAGGCATCAAGTCAGAATAGTAGACATAGCACGCGAGTCGTTGTGCGTGGCGCACAGTGGTAGATGAGCGATGGATGTTGCGAGTGGTAATGGCGGGAGTTTAGCAATGGGCTGATGTCGTTTGCTTATACTTTGAATCATTATATTGAAGGATGCTGAAGATTTGTACTTACGTTGTTTCAGATAACCATATGTGACGCGACCCTCTCCGGCCCGACACGGACAGGCACATACAGGTGGGTGCCTTTTAATGCGTGCCTTCGAGTTTGTGCCGGCTGACGCCTTACGGCTCGCAGTGGGGAGGAAGTGGGATTCTCACCCAATGGAACGCTATGTGCGTTTGTGCAGGTTGCTAGGCAACCAGTAAACAAAAAAGCAGGGTGGCCTTTTTAGGCTGCTCCTCGTGGAGGGGCTGGCCTCGGGGGCACCAAATGGGGTGGGTTGGTGCTCAAAAGCCGATTTTTGAGGCGGATTGATTCTGACTTCGTTATTTGGTGCAGTAGTCGTCTGCTTACCCTTGTGCTTTGGGTAAAAAGGATTAGCAGTGCCGTAGGCGGCGATAGAGTTGCTGCAGCTGGTAGGGGGGCTGGGATCCTGCCCACCCAGACGGCGATCGTGGCTGGACTGGATTGAAAATATCCTTTAAGGTGGACTCTGGTTGATGCTTGTCGAGGCGGGCTGCCTAAAGTTGAGGAGAGAGCTGCAGGCAACGGCCTTGTCCCTGGTTTGGTTCAGAGATTCTCTGGCACTTCCCACCTAAGAAACTTGCTGCAGAGCCTAATAGGACATGCTGTGTGCTGGCTGGGTAGCGATTCGGGAGGTTCCTCTGGATTCAGTATCTCCCTCTGTTCCATGGGAGATGTTAAGTGAAGAGATCTTGCTTCCCCCTTGGAAACCCTGGCCTTCCTTTACTGGCGGAAGCTGTAAGGCAGACTGTAACTTCAACTAGGGTCCAAGGGAGTTCTTCTTGTTACTCCTTGCAAAATCTTCAGTTGATCTGCCAAAAGAGGGGCTCAACCCTCTTTTAAAGCCAAATGGGCCACAGTGATTGTTGTAGACTAAGCCTACATTAATGAACCAATCCTGGGTCCCACCAACAATCTCCAGTATGCATGAGGTCATAACCAGAGTGGTTTGAAACAGAAAAGGTAAAGGGGTGAACACATGTAAACCTAAATCCCACCCATCTTCTGTCTGTTGTGGATCAAAGAGTCTCTCTGGTTAATTCAGCTCTCTGTGGTTCCTGAGTAAAGCGGCAGGCCTCCCTTGAAGACCTTTGGTCTCCGCCAAACCACATACTTGTACCCTCTGAATGAGGCCCCCCTGCTGGGATGACTACTGTAAATACATAGTTCCAGACATGATAGGCCACTGCCCTTGATACTGGGAGGCGGGAGCTGGCTTCAGGTTGACACAGTGCATATCAAAGGTTATTGGGAATTCTGGTCTCCTTTAATAAACCTCTGCAGCCAGGCCCCATATGGGCCTGTTTGAAGTACACTCTATTAGTATGTTAGTTATGTTAATTACTGCCACCATCTGCAGAGGGTAAACAAAGGACAGGGCAGATACATGGAGCCTCCGATAGTTAATTAGGCTGGTCATGGCAGGGGGAAGGTTTGGCCCTCCAGCTTCTGGAGATGCATCGTGTCCTCCACCTGTCAAATCCCAACTAAATATGACAGGGAGTAATGCGCCTGTCGGCCATGTCCACCCAGAATACACAGGTCTATGTGTATATTGTGCGGTGAGCATTGGAAAAGGCGAGAGGATTAGCCCCACTCAATTTTCAGAGGTTGATCTACTATCATTCAATTTCACATACAATTTTAAAAAAGCCCAGGTCAGCGCAAACCCAAAGTGTGGATGGTCGAATTCCTCACATCATGGCAATCTCTTGATTCATGTTGGGGTTGTTGGCAGCTGGGTTTCACTTTCTTAAGTGGTGAAGAAATCCATCCAAGAAGCGAGCAAGCCACTTTTCTCCACAGCTCTCAGAGAAACAAAGAGAAAAGAGCTTGACAACAGTTAAAACCTGTATGCATTTAAGGACTCCTTGATCAGGACACCCATCTACCCTGAGGTGGACAATATTCCTGTAGGTATCTTTGCAAGTTTCCCAGGCTTGTTAAAGACAGAGGAGGACTACAGCACTTGTGCAAGTATAACACTCACCTGGCTCCCACAGAGCGTGGGTACAGACTTGAATTTCAATTTTAGATCTTGGAAGGCTCTTTCAGCTTCTTCGGTCCACAAGAAGCGCTTGTTCTTTTGCAAGAGTGCTGTGATGGGATGTACAATATGTGAGAATTCAGGGATAAATCTTCGGTAGAAATTAGCGAAGCCAAGCATGCTTTGTACTCCTTTGACTGAACTGAGTGATGGCATTTGAGAATGGCATCCACCTTCTGAGAGTCCATTCGGACTCCTTTTGGGGTCAGGATAAATCCAAGAAATTCGACTTCTGTAGAGTGAAAGACACATTTTTCCAATTTTGCATATAACTTGTGCTGGCGTAATTTCTCAAGGACTGCACGAACGTGCTTAACGTGGACTGATTTTGAGGAGGAGTACACTAGAATATCGTCTATGTATACGACAACACAGACGTCAATGAGTTCACAAAAGACATTGTTCATAAAATACTGGAAGGCTGCAGGTGCATTGGACAACCCGAAAGGCATCACCTGATATTCGAATAATCCGTACTTGGTGCGAAAGGCAGTCTTCCATTCATCGCCTTTCTTCACACGTACCAGATGATATGCCCCTTGGAGATCTAACTTAGTGTAGATACAAGCATCCTTAACTTGGTCCAGTAATTCGGGGATCAGAGGCAATGGGTATAATTTTTTTACAGTAATTTGGTTTAATGCGCAGTAATCTATACACGTTCTAAGGTCACCTTCCTTTTTAGGCACAAAGAATAGAGCTGAGGATGCAGGAGACTTGGGTGGGCGAATGAAGCCATTAGCAAGATATTGGTCCAAGTATTGCCGTAGGTGAAGGTTTTCGGGCTCCGTAAGGGCGTAGATCCTGCTGCATGGGGGTTGTGCACCGGGTAAGAGATCGATTTGACAATCGTAAGATCTGTGAGGTGGTAAGGTGCCTGCCTGTTCTTTCTGAAAAACATCCTGGAATTCTTGATATTCCTGAGGTAACTGCACGACTGGATTAGTGACAGTGGCCAGGCCTTTGTTCAAGGTTTTTTCCGGGTAACAGGTGTGTGCACAATCTGGGAAGGTCACTCTCTTCTCTCGCCATTCGATATAAGGATTATGTGTTTCCAACCATGGCATTCCCAGAATTATTTGCAATTGTGGAGTCTTGATTAGGTCAAACACAATGCGTTCTCGATGCCCATCTTGACCCAACAGTGTCATCTCTGTAGTGGAATGAGTTACTGGCCCAGAGGCAATTTCAGTTCCATCGACGGTAGTGATGACGTCTGTAGTGGTTCTTTTGCAAAGAGATAGGTTCATCCTTGAAGCCAGTTCGTGGTCCATGTAGTTTCCTATGGTCCCACTATCAATGTACGCTCTTACTGCGTGCATACCTGATGGCTGCCTTGGATCAATAAGGACCATTGGTATGATTAGGTGCGAGGTCTGAGTGTCCTTCTTTAAGCTCGGCAAGCAGACCTCTACGCTTGTCGGGCATGGTCGTTTCCCGAATCAGACTCTGTATGGCTTTTGTCCGCAACTCCTACCACCTTTTTGGGTGGTTTTACCGGGCAATCCCATAGAAAATGTTCTGAGGTTCCACAGTACAGACACACGTGCAATTGCCGTCTCTTTTCTATTTCCTTCTGAGTTAAAGGTCCTTTAACCCCCCCGATCTGCATGGGTTCTGGTGCATCTGTTCCTTTGGGGGTAACGTTGGGTTTAACCAACACTCGATTCTCGAACCTAGCTCGATCAGCCTTAATATTTTGAAGTCGGTGATCTATCTGGACCACTAAGTCTATATATTCAGCGCAATCCTGAGGTGGGTTCACAACTTGAGCCAAAACATCTTTGAGTTCTCCTCGCAGCCCACGGTGGAATAATGTAATTCGTTTTACCTCGGGCCATCCGGTTTCCACCACCAACCTATTGAAGGTAGCGATATAGGTTAGCAGATCCTGGTTACCCTGTCGCAGGGACAAGAGTTCGTTATCCAGGGCCTGTCCCTGTGAATGTCGGGCGAATAGTCTTTCCATGCTCATTTGAAAACCCTGAAAATCCTGAAGAAGAGGGTCATCCTGGTTGACTAGTGGAATTGACCAATCAGCTGCGCTGCCACTGAGGTATGATAGTACAAAGGCTACTTTGGCTTGGTAGTTTGGAAAGGCTCCAGGTCTGCAGGCGGCATTGGTTCATAAACATGGCGAACCTTTTGGGGTCTCCAGCAAAGCTTTCAGGTGGAGCTAAAATAATAGTTCCTGGTAGAATTACTTGCACAAGGTTGCTTGATGAAACAGGAGTTGGGTTTCCGCCGAGTCCAAGTAGGGGTGTTTGCCCAGCCTGGCTTTGCAGTAGTTGTCTAGCAAGGTCATCAGTGCGCTCCTTTGATACAATCAGTTCTTTCCTGAGGGCATTAGTTTCTTGGCGGGCGGAATGTACTTCAGCCCTAAGATCACCTAATAATTGGGCCAGTTGGTCAGTTTCAGAGGTCTCCATAACGCCCGGGTGGGAATTTGTAGAGAGGCTTTGCATTCTGTTACGCTCACCTGGCTCCCACAGGGGCGTTGATCGTAACTGGACAGCTGCGGTCTCCACCAACGTGACGCGTAGTGCAGAGATGACAGATTGGACTGGCCCGCCTAATTTCGTCTTCTTGATCCGTAGAAGTATTTTCCTGAAAGTGGAAATGGGAATTAGCCACCCGTGGATTTGAGTGATAACACCCCACTGTTCTTCCCACTAATGACCTCTGATATCTCCTTTCATAGTCTCACCTTATGTTTATAAAAGATGAGCTCTCCATCCTGCGTGGAATGCAGGGCCGCGTAGATAACCAGTTACTTCACTGGTCCGAAGGAGTTGGGAGAGTTTCCAGACCAATATTGACTCTGAGGTCCCTGGCGAGGAACCGTAAGTGTATAGTTCGTAAGAGTTAAAAATGTCTGATATTCACTCTTGTCCGATTCCTTTTGTCTTGCAGCTTGACCCAAGAGAAGATTGCCTCGTGGCAGCTGGTAGCGTTCAGGTAAGAGTCTGTATTACCCAACACTGTCCGGTAAATGATATCAGAGTTTAATCTGTTGCTTTCCCTCCTTTTACAGGTGCGGCGTGAGAAATTATGACGTCTTGATGAATAATACCTCTGGCGGTAAAATCAGGTAAGTCTATGGTGGTAAAAACAGATTGTCTTTGTTTAATCTCTCGGCTCACCTTGCTGTTCTTTTGTTCCCCTTAGGTGCCGGAGTTCGGCGAAGATGAGATGGAGACTGCGCCGGACCGGTGAGATGAAAAATGGCTCTTGCGGTAAAATCAGGTAGGTCAGGTAGGTCTATGGTGGTAACAGAGATTGCCTTTGTTTATTCTCTCAGCTCATCTTACTGTTCTTTTGTCCCGCTTAGGTGCCGGAGTTCGGCGAAGATGTGATGGAGACTGCGGCGGATCGTGGAGGTGCTGCGAAGGCTAGTGAGAATAGCGCGGTGCTACAGCGGGGATGCAATGAGTATAAAAAAAAAGTCTCTTTCTTTGTTTGATGGCGCGATGGATCCGGAATCAGGTGAGGAATAGAAGTAATGTTCTCATTCTAATCTTTCCTCCTTCTTCCCCTTTTTTCTAGGAGCTCGAGACACGAGGCGGGCGTGGCAGAAGGCTGGATGCTGAATTGCAGGCACGGTGAGCGTTACGCTGCTGGATGCAGAATAACGCAAAGCGTGTGCTGCTCTTCAGGCGTGGTTTAAATAGCCTTCAAAGTAGTCCCAGGTAAGAAGTTCCCCCAAGACCACACCCGAGTAAGAAAATAGTCCCTGAAGTAAAGTAGTTCCCTTCAGGCTTCACGTTGGCTTGGATTCTTAGCAGCATGGTCTGCATGAGGTAAGGGTAAGCATATGAGCCTGGCGCCTAAGGCGCCAGGACTGACCCCTTCTATGAGCCTGGTGCCTACGGCGCCAGGATTGAACCCAGATAGCCCCTAGCCGGAGCTGCTGGGCTTTTTCTAAGCATCTGGATGCCTGCTCCGAGGACTGATGGGCCAGGACCGGATGCCCGGGGGTAGGCATCATGACACAACTCCTCTATTTTACTGATCAGCAACAGTTAAAGTTCAAGGGCATTACCGCTAACACTGCTGTTGCTCAGCACTTCATCAAGAAATGTTGAGCTTGCTTTGAGACAAGCAACATCTGGAAAACTGAATGAGCCAATTGACCGTGCATGTGCCTGTTCACATTTTGTGTTCCCTACCTAGTGTCACATGCCCAGCCTGCCCAGAGAGCCAGTTGAGATGTTATGTTTGCACATTAGTAAACCAACCACACACCAAGACTCCTGGACCTAATCTTCTGCCTCTGATGTTGAGAGAAGCACTAAGAAGCATACTTGACAAAGTTGTACCTGTGTCAAAAATGAAGGTGATGAACTTGTGAACCAGCTTCAATTTGCAGGGTACTAATGACTGGATAGTTCCATCATCTCTATCTTAGCCAAATACATTTAAATGTTTCTGTAAATCCTAATTCTAATTGTATGTTTCCGTTATTCCTTCATCTGCTTGTATATCGCTCCCACATTACATTGATTCATTAATTCTTTAGTGCTTTCCCTCGCAGGGTTGGATGATTAGAGTGTATATTGATTCTGTCTTTTTACACTGTTATTTCATTTTCTTTTTTGTTTAATGGTATTTAGCATATACATTCATAACAACAACCATGAGTCACAATGACTGTAAATGAGTTTGATACAATACAAATAGTATACATAAGGTATTAATATATGAAGCACATTAGACATTTTAAATACATACAATCGAGCCAGTGTAAGCACAGGTAAATGGTATGTAAAGGTCACTGATACATTTCCGTTATATATGTAAAAATCATAGTACAGACAAGCGACACATACAAGAAACCACACGAAACGAGAAGAAAGAGACAAGAGGAAGGGCTGGGGAGGTGCAAAGTAAATGGTCTAATAAGCTTCCAGGTCAATCATTTTCCAGGTACAGAGAATAAAATTGAGCAAGTATCATAAGATAATAATATATTGAAACATTATCTATGAACCATGAGCCGACATGTCGTGATAGTCTAAGTAGTTCATGAAAGGGGCCATTTCAGGTTGTAATTGGGCAATTTATGCAAGTAGGAGTCCATGCAATGTTCAATTCGGTGAGTATGACAAACACTGTTCTACCAGTTCTTGATGGAGATGTTTTGAAGTTGCTTCAAATTAGTGGTGACAAGCTTGATGGCAATAGCTATAAGAAGATCACATAAAGTGGAGGACGGGAGAGAAATCTTTCCCTTAACTGCAATCCTGCCAAGAAAAATATTAGCAAAGAAACAGGAATCTGAACTTTAAAGATGACCCTCAAGTATTTCCAGACATCTTGCCACAACCGAAAGACGTGTGGACAATCATAGAACATATGTTTGTAAGAACCCGGGGTATTTCCACAAGACCAACAATTTCCATGAGCGAGAGCATGAGATTTTGTAAGTTTTAAAGGAGTAATGAAGCCTCTATGCTTCAAAATAGAAGGTTTCTGTGATGTTGGCCGAGGTAGTTATTCTCCTAATTCTAGACCATAACAAAGTCCATGTGTTATCATAGAAGGTAGTGCTGCAATCGGTTTCCTATTGAGTTTGTACAGCCCATTTAAAAATTGATGATTCTACAGGTTCCAACAGTTTATATAGTTTGGCAGCTCTGACATCAGAAGCGGTGGAAGGCAACTGTAACTTTGGGGTGGCAGGTGATAAAACATTATTATCATGATCCTGAAAGCACGCATTTGACCAATTTGTTGTAGATGGTAGAGGAAGAGAGAAACATTTCCTAAGATCCTGAAATGATGTTCTAGTGTGATTTTGGACGATTTGGTTTATATATCTGATACCCTTGTTGAGCCAGACCTTCTGGAAAAAAGATTCCACTTTTGATAGTTGCTGATTTGTTATGCCACAGATATGGTGAGAGCTCTTGGGATGAGAAATTTAATTGATGGAAAAAGGAAAATTCTTAGGGCAGATCTAGATGCTTTAATGGGTTAATAGAGGATGGAGGTCGAATGATGACAGTGAAAAATAATGTCTACAATGTAGTGAGGATGGGCCATCTAACGGGGCATACCAGAAGCTACTCTGTTTAAGTAGGAAAGCATTTTGATATTTTTTTAAGTCAGGAAAGCAGACTCCTCCCTGTTCAAAGGGGGTTTTGAGTTTGTTGAGTGTAATTCTTTTAGATTTAGCTTTGCCCCACAGAAAAATTAGTAGGATGGAGTTGATGGATTTGAAAAAAGTGGTGGGAAGCGGAACGGGAAGCATCTGTAGCATATATAAAATGATGGGGGAGAGCCTCATCTCGATGGCGTTGAGAGGTCCCCACCAGGAAAGAAATAGGGGGGACATGGTGGAGGTAAGTTCGGAGAGCCTATTGAGTAACATTTCTGTATTGTTTTTAATAGTTCTGTTAATAGTGGAAGAAAACTGTAAACCTAAATATTTAAAGGAGTTAGCACACCATTTGAAACCGAAAATGTCTGATTCATGTTAAAGGCAAAAGAAATTCAGGGGTAGTAACTCTGATTTGTCTCTGTTGAGCTTATAACCTGATACTGCCGACAAATCCTGTAGTATGGCTAACAACTATGGAAGGTATTGTTTGGGGTTCTTTTGCGGGATAAGAATATTGTCAGCATATGCAGCAACCTTAGTTTCATAATTACCAAAAGGGATCCCAGGGATATTTTTGTTTTGCCTAATGAGTTCTAAGAAAGGTTCAAGAGATAGCACATATAGAATAGGGGATAAGGGGCATCCCTGTCTGGCACCTCTATGTAACGAGAAAAATTATGAGGTTTGACCACTGATGATTATGAAGTCTTTTGGGTTTGAGTAAAGAAGTTTGACTAGGGAGATGAAGCTCATGCCACGCCTATGCCAATGTAGAGCATGGAACATAAAATCCCAGTTAACTCGATCAAAGGCCTTTTCGGCGTCCAGTGCAACTACGATGTAACCCTGTTTGTCATTTTTTTTTCTCTGGCAGCAATGTGTAAGGCGTTCAGTAAAATCTGACGTTGCCTGTGATGTTTCTGCCCTTAACATATCCTACTTGATCTGGTTTGATCAATATGGAAAGGTGAGATTCTATTCCATTAGCTAATATTTTGACAAAGATTTTACTTTCTACATTAATGAGGGAGATAAGCTTATAATTTTAGGGAAATGAAGATATTTTCCTGGTTTAGGAAAAATGATAGGAAGGGCTTCAGAAAAAGCGCTGGATGAAACTCCTTTGGAGTTTCATCCAGAGGAAAGAGGAAAAGAGGAAAATTGGGTTTTAAGTCTGGATGTAAGCTGATGTGAAAATTAACTAAACAATTCTGCAGATAGGCCATTTGGTCCTGGGGCTTTGCCTCTACTCAGCCCTTTGATGGCTTTGTTAATTTCACTAGTTGTACGTTCTCCCTCGAGGTCTGTAAGATCAGTTGTAGGTTAGCAGTTTGTATTAATACCACTAAAAAAGTTAAAAGGATTGGCTTCTGAAGTAATAGAATCTGGGAATATAAATTAGAGTAGTTTTTCTTGAAGGTTTCAATGGTGCCCGAAGGATCTGTAATTACAGTTCCTGAGGTATTTTTGATGCTAGCAATAACAATTTTTTCTTTTTTAGCTTTGAGATAGGATGCAAGGGCCCTACCAGCTTAATTCAAAGTTTGATAGATTTTGGATTTATACTTTAATTTAGCACCAGAGGCTTGTTCAGTGAGTTTTTTATTAATTTCAAAATTTAGGGAGCGGATGGTACAGAGGTCTAAATTGGAGGAGGAAAGATAAAATAGTTTTTCATCCCCAGTAAGAAGCAAGTAAAGATTGTCAAGCTTTTTTGTATTGTTTATTTTTCATACTGGAATAGGCAATAATGTGTCCTCTAAGAGCAGTTTTAAGGAATCCCAATTATTACTTACAGAAGTGTAATTGTCAGTGTTATCTACAAAATATTGATGTTGGAATGAAAGTAGTGATTTGATGAACTTCTTATTCCGAAGGAGACAGTTGTTGAATCTCCCTCTAAAGGATGGTCTTCTAATATCTGAGCGATCCAAGACAACAGGGGCATGGTCAGAGATAATATTCGAGATGTGGTAGTCGGTCATGGAATTCGTAAGGGATTTGGTAATAAATATATAGTCAAGGCGTGAAAGGGTTTCATGGGGATGTGAATGGAAAGTATAGTCTAAATCCACCGGATGTGCAAGTCTCCAGGTATCAATAAGACATGTCTCATCTAGGCATTGTTTAAACGCTTCATGTGACTTGGAATTTTTGAATGAACATTTGGATTTTCTATTCAGGAAGGGGTCAAAGACGTGGTTCATGTCCCCACATAGTATAAGGTTTGGGGAGTTTGATGTAGGAATGATCTGTTTGATAGAGAGCATAAAATCTGGATCAGTAAGAGTGGGACCGTAAATGCACATGATTGTGATGATGTCAGATCCAATATGCAATTTAACCGAGGCCCATCTTTCATTGGTGTCAACATCCTGACCAACAATCTCATATGATCGTTTTTTACTGATCTGAATAGCTACACCATTCCTCTTACCCACAGCAGCACCTGCTATTACACCCTTCACCCAAAAAGATTTGAGTTTCATAGCTTCTGAGATGGAGAGATGGGTTTCTTAAACACACACAATGGAGGGACTAAGCTTGTTCAGATGGTAGACCATCTTATATCTCTTAATCGGGTGATTACAGCCTTTAATATTCCAAGTTACACATCTAAACACTACAGACTTACAGAAATTGTTATTATAGGTGAATTAAAAAACCTGAGGGTAAAAAATTCATTAAGCATTGTAAGCAAGATACAAATACAGCGATCTGAGCCAGCATATAATAGAATAACAAATGCACCACCAATTGTAAGGATGACCACGAAAGGCAGACACAAAAGGAACATGGGAAGGGAAGGATAAACTTGACCAGTAGGATAGAAAAAAGAGTTATAAACCAGGTATTGAAGAAATTAACAGTGAGGATATATAAAGAATTAGCGATGTAAAAGGGATCATATTCCCTTGATAGAAAAGGGTTGAAAAAAGTTGGAGCAGATGACACCAGCCGGGCAAAAAAGGAAACATAAACAGCCCTAAGAGAAGAAGGGTACCGAGCGCTGCCCGGCCCACCACTCTAGTGCTACATTTTAAAACCTGCAGCATAACGTCGTATAGCAAAAATAGTCAAGTCACACATGTTGATGGTTTGCTGGTCAGAGATGTATCCATGTTTTTGTTTTTAAGAGAATGGATGAACGCCTTGAGGTCTGCAGGTTCATCGAAGTTTGAAGTACGACCTTCAAAAGTTACCTTATAGGAGCACGGATGATATAGTCCATACCTGACATTGAACTGTTTAAGCACAGGATGGTAGGAGAGAAACTCCTTCCTATGTTTGTCTGTCTTCTTGGAAACATCTTGTGAGATGTAAATCCTGTTCCCATGCCAAATTCGAAAGTTCCTTCCCTTGGTTTTTGATATAATGAGCTGTAATTGGGTATATTCCAGTAAGCAAAAAATCATAGTGCGCAAAGAGCGTTGTGATGGTAGTGAACCTCTTGCTGGGCCAATGGGGTTGCAATATTGAGGGGTATTTCTTTAGGTATATGTAGTATCGCTGATAGTAGATTTTGAAGAGGGCTTCCTCAAACATGAGAGCAATACGCAGTAACAGCTGCCGTGAGACCATGAAACTGGTGCGGGCACTCTGTGGAGTGTCGGAGCTCTACAGAAAAGGGACAGGAGTCATCCTCTGTGACCGCCGTCACCATTTCTGGACAGGAGGGAAAGGAATTAGTTGAAAGAAATGCTGCAATGGTAAGAAACGTATGTGTTGAGCCGGAGCTACGCGCTCAAGCCGCCATTCTCTCTGGCGTCAAGCCACGCCCCAAGACTGTTTGTAGAGGAGGAGCCAAGTACTCCCCATCCAACTGCCCCGCCAATTTTACCCATAGAATGGGAGCCAAAGTATGTGACGTATGCGAAACAATTGAATCAGCAAAGAGCAGAGCGTGGACTCTGTGCAGTATCCATAAGAGGACCAATACCTAAGAGAATCTGGGAGGCAAGGTACCCATTGAGAAAACCGTACCTGCATGCAAGACAATATGACGTTCATTTGAATGAGATTCCCAAAGAAGCAGAGCAGTTAAAAGGCAAGAATGAATGGTGATGTCACGCGGAAAGAGATGACACACACAGAACAGATGCAGAGATCAGAGAATACAGATATTCTATAAGGCCTCAAGAAAGCAAAAGGATAAGTGACATCTTGGGGTCAGGATGAAAAAGCTTATGCCGCAGAAACAGATGAAGATATCAAATCATTTTGCACATGTACAGATGCAATTGTAGTGCAAGCAGCAAAGTGATTGTGAAGCTAGCTCTAAGCTTAAAATAGATAGACCACGGCAAGCACCAATATATATATATACCTCTATAGATACATATGGACAAATAAAAGAGGGATGTTTCCAGTGTACATTATAAAGCAGTGCTGAACATGAATAAGAAGCCTCACTTCAGTTTGTTACAGTTAAAAGCAAGTTTTAATTGCATGAATAAATCTCAGCAGACAAAGATAGGATGAGCCAGGAAACCAAAAGTCTTATCAAACAGGACTTTGCTGACATTGGATACATATTGTGTGAAGGAACAAGGGACTCCTATAAAAAAAGAATATTAAATACACGAAAAGCTCGATTTCATGGTGTCCAGTTACGTGGAAGGAAGAAATTGGACGATCGAGGTGGTCACATCTACGCACAAAGGCTGGCTGTGCCTACACTCCTAAAAATTCTCAGAGCAAAGTACAAACCCAAGGCCAAACTTCAAAGCACTAATTGACACTGCACTGTTGAGGTGATGATGGATTGATATAATAATTGGTGGGAAGCTGGTTTCTAGATGTGCCCACTAGCAGCTGGATCTTCAGTCTGCATGCGGCTAAACGTAGGTGAAAAATTACTGATGGGGGGCAGAAGCCAACCAATTGTAGAGGACCATGTAATCAAGAGTCCTTTAGTTTGTGTAGCCAATGGAACGTCATTTAGTGACGTTCATAGTGCCCATGTTTAGGGAGGGCTTAGTTGCCCCCACCTGATGTTGAACACCCTATCACTTTTCTTCACGGTTCTATACGGATATGGAGCATATACTTAGACCTTCACTTAGAACCAATCACTCCCTCCAACAGGTTTTTGTAGTTTGCCACGTAGGCAGTGACGCAGCTCAACGTCAATGATGACAATTTTATGCCATATAACCTCAGTTTCTACTAAGATGCATTGAGTAAGAGGATCGAACGACTGTTGATGTTCGCTGCACCCCCTGTTTTATATACTTGTTAATAAAACAGACTCCCCTTTTGCCAAAATACCTGAGTCGTTTTGATTATTGATGGATGAATACATTCTGAATCTCCATCCGTCTCCAGGGTATTGCTACCCAGTTCATGTTATTTCTATAGAGCCTTGCTTGGCCCTTCTATTTATTTTGGTAGTTAGAAGAATGTTGTTGTTTGACCGCTTCCGCTGCTGATCCACTTTTCCGAAAGTGTAACCTGCCTTTGGATCATGCTACCATTATAGAGGTGAAGGGGGTACACCATTCATCTTCTACCTGTTTAACAATTATGACAAACACCACTGAGTCAAGTTGTGGTAAAGGTGCTGGCCCATGACATAGACACCTTTTGGTCTCCCATGCCATTCAACACGTCTGTATTGGATTTCATCGAATACATAGTATGAAATGAAGTGGTTCAAGAAAGAAGAGATGCCTCTTGTTAAGTCTTATGAATGCTGGTGTTGCTGTTGCATTTTTCCTGGAAATCTGACACTTTGTTCCTATGATTATGAACTAAAGGAAAGCTGTGAATCAATGTTGTTGTGTTCTGCTACTTATTTCTCCAAGCCGTTCTTCCCGAGGACCACATTTCTTATTTCTTGGATTCAGCCAGTGGTTGCAGAGTGAAGTAAAAGGAAACAGATGAGTCGGTGCACACGCATGGTTACATCTGCCATATATCAAGGGAAGAATACTGAAGAGCTAGGAGTAAAAAAGACTAAGTAAGGAGTGTATGCACACTTCCAGAGTGTAGGCATTGAACCTTTATAAAGGAATAACTGCCTCGTGGGTACCTTAGTTGTGGAATACTACAAGGACCCAGGGAGTTCGGTGCTTCTCTTCATTCTCCTCGGCGGTCACTGTCTCCCGGTGACAGTCTTTTGAAGGCTGGCTTCCAGGGTGCTTCAGAGAAGGTTAGTGATACACGATGGTCCCTTAAGGCTCGGGAAGAGGTATTCTAGCCAGGTCCTCTCTCGGATCAATCTCAACGTCAAGGAGGCTTTCAGATTGCGGTGAAGGTAACAGCAGTCAACCTCCTTGGGGATCGGCGGTCGAGATCAAGCGTCAGTTTTGACTTCAGCTTCTGAACGATTTCTAGCAGTGAGAGGCCCCCAGATATACGGTTCTGTCTCTCATTCACTCTACTGGGTCCCACTCAGGCAACCAATCACTCAGAAGGGCATTCAGCAGGCAGGCAGCCAATCAGGCTCACAGTGCATTCAGGCCATTCTCCTCCCTCTCTTACGCTCAGAACAAGTAATGTGTTTTGGGACAAGTACACAGCCATTCAGCACTCCACACTGTATTCATACCAGTTTCGGGCAGGGCTGTCTCAGTCATTGTATTACATATGGTCAAACACTACATACACCCAGGTCCCACCCCAAGGGCGTACCCACAACATACAGTCACTGGGAAGGCTCCAGACAGTCTGGCCTGGACTTCCCCACAATACCATATCTGGAACTTCCAGCCGACATCCAGTCAGGGGGAAGGGATAGAGTCAGGGTTTCCCAGGACTTTGGGAAATACAAGGTAACAGGCAATAGAAAGCTAGAGGCCACAGGGGCCATCTTGTCTCCTTTCAGCTGATCAACTGATTCCAATGGCAGGGCCTGGGTATCCCAAAATGGATGATACTCAGAGCCCCCGTCAAATTAAGCATGGAGCTGCCACCAGCCCATACCCTGCTCTGCGGGCGACACACAGGGGCCCAAAAACATACACTAGGGGTACAGGGTTGTACCCCCACCCATGGGTGCCATAAGGGTATCCCAGGGTCTGTTCACCAAACCAAAGAGAGGAAGAGTTGCACTGCCAGGAGTCCCACATGGACTCCTGTGCAGAAAATAACATAGAACATACACAAAGAAGGACTACAGAACAAGGACAGGGAGGCCCTGCACCTCCAATGCATTTCCAGTATCACACAGTAAACCTGTTTTTTTTTCAAACAAATCTTGGGTTCTTTTTAATGGCTACCAGACAGTTATGGTGGTACTGATTCATGCATTGAACAGTACCTGTTTAAACATCCTGGTCGTGATTTTGATCTCAGAAAGGTAGCTGATGGAAATCTGGTGTCTCCTGCCCTTGCTTGTGCAATGCTGTTTGAAATATAGAACTCCAATTTGATGGCGGCCTTTCACGAGATGTTTGGTCTTCCAACTCATAGGTCCTCTGCTGTGAAAGGGGCTCTTTTGTGAGCTTCAGCAGGGTTTCTTGGTTATTTTGGCATGCACTCAGTTTAGGAAGTTTGCTGCACAAACAACATGGGATGAGAGGACAAAATAGGTGCTATTTTACTGGGTAATGAAGGACAAGATTAAGGATGAATTAGCATGGCTTGACAGGCAAGCCTCCTTGACTGATATGATAGAGTCAGTAGTTCAGTCTGACTCTATCCTCAAGGAGAGAAGAGTAAGAAGGGAAAAGCTAGGGTTTATAAGCCTCAGAGTTCATGACATATTGGAAGGAGAAGTGATACTTGCCTTAAATCACTAGCCTTTTTAAGACCAGGTGAGTTGATGGAGATCAGCGCAGATTTCAACCCAATGACCTCTGAAAAAAGAAGGTGGGAGTGGTAGCTAGGATTAGCCTTGCACTGTGTTCAGAGAAAACTGGTAAAGTTCTGGGTTGCATGCCAGGAAAAGATGTTAGGAAATAAGACACTGTTGTCGCATATGATGGGTCAGAGGTACAAAGAAAAACTGTTTTGTTTACCAATCTGGTAACTGGCATTTTATAAGATGGGAAGACACAAGGATGTGGAAGACACAATCTGAGTGAATTAGATTATTCCACAAATGTGGCATCAATCAGATGTTGATTTCAAGATATTTGTAAAAACGTGGCCCATATTTATAGTACTGATTTCATTACATTCCACTTACTCATTTCCTAATCTCAGATTGTCCATTGAATGTATTTAACATACTTATTCACTCATAATACTATTTCCATCAACACACATGCTCAGTGGTGGTTCGTGCTTTTTTGGTTTTGGCTCATATTGGAGGGGTGGGGGGGGCAGCCACCAAATTATCAGCAACACTACTGATACAAAGAAGAGAGATAGAATTAAAGGGGTTCAGAAAGCCAATGTTGTGGTAGGCAAGACAATTGGAAATGCTGTGTCATAATCCGCCAATGCACTAAATCAGATTTCTTGTTTCCTTACACAAATGTAATCCAAAAATGGCTGGTTTAACTTATTTTCTCTCAATCAGGAGTATTATAACACGTGATATGTGTGTATCAATTTCAAAGCTGGGGCTGCGTAGTGATCCCGCTTTTCAGAGTCAGGGGTAGTTGGGCTGTATCTACTTTCCTGCCCCTGTTGGGCTACAGGTAGGTATCACTTTCTGAGTACTGTTTCAATACAAGCATTACTTTTTGTAGAATTTCAGTACCAATGACAACATACATGGGTCCTCATAAGAAGTCCTAGATGACCTCTGTATGTTGTCAGTGGTACTGCACCACTCATAAATTAATGCTTGTAAAGCAGGCATTATTTTTTAGAGAGGTGCAGTACCACTGGCAACACCCAGAGGCCCTTATGAGAAATTTGAGAGGACCTCTGTATGCTGTCAGTGGTACTGCACCGCTACCAAAAATACAGAGGCCCGTGTAACAAGGACCTCTGTAGGTTGTCAGTATTCATCCCTCCCAAAAATAATGCATGTCATGCTCAGATTCCGGGGTTTTCATGTCTGCATTGTTGGAAAAACATTTGTACTCTGAGTGTGTTGTGTACATCGTTCAAGCATTTCTGTTGGAGGGATAGACATTAAAATAGCATCACATGGTCATGGATGACCCGAATATGCATTATGCATTCACCTACTAAGGATCGAAACATGGTTTATGCACATTTTAAAGCACATGCCATTCCTAAATTTGGGATGCACTTTGAGGTTTGTAGAAATGCCCTTTGTCCTACTGCTTTGTGCAATCGCATACAATGTGGTTAAAGGGGTATGAGAATGGGTTCATCTATGACTAGGAAGAAATGACAGATTTCTGTTGAGGACATCTGCACCGGGCCAAAAATGAGCCCCATTGAGATATAATCTACAACATAGGACAACTACGACCAGACTGAAATTATGCATACAGCCAACAGATGTACTCCCCACTTGCACTGTTGCTCCTTTCCCACGGTTGTGTTCCCTACTCTCTCCTTGTGCTTTCCTCCTCCCCACTTTGAGCCGTCCTCCCTCTCCCTGTGCTCTGCCTTCCTCCATCTTTGCACTGTCCCTCCTCCATTCCTTGCACTGTCCCTCCTTCATCACTTACACTGTCCCTCCTCCTTCACGTGTGCTGTTACTCCTCCCTCACTTGTGCTGTCCCTCCTCACCCTTTGTCCTGTTGCTTTGTCCTTTTAGCACTGTTGCACCATCCTTTTTACACTATTGCTCCTTCCCATGTGCACTCGTGATTCTTCCCCTTTGTGCTGTTGCTCCTTCCCCCATTGTGTCGTCGCTCCTTCCCCATTGTGCTGTAGCTCCTCCCCCTTGTGCTGTTGAACCTTCCCCTTGAGCTGTTGCTTCTTCCCTCCTTGTGCTGTCACTCCTTCCCCCTTACACTGTCGTTCCTTCCCTCTTTATGCTATTGCTCCTTCCCCCTTTTGTTCTTGATCATGCCCTCTTGTACTGTTGCTCCTTCCCCCCTTGTGTTATCGCCCCTTCCCCCTTGTGATGTCGCTCCTTCCCACTTGTGCTTTCGCTCCTTCCCCCCACGCTTTAGTTGATTTTGTTTTTATTCGCCCTCGTGTTGCCATTTATTTCTTATTGCTCCCCTCAAAGTACTTCCCCACCCCCAGCAATGCCCTTAATTTCCTCCCATGCTGTCATTTTTTTGTCTCTGTACTGTTATTACTCATTCCTTCCCTCCACGCTAAACATAAAATGCAATCAACAACTACAAACGCCAACGCCATTGGCATTAGCAATGCTTGTTTAATGGAGGAGCTAAACACATTCCCAACTAAAGAGCATGGGTAACCAAGCATAGCACAGCACGAGAGCACAAACCAACAAACTCAGGTTCAACAGGCAAGAGAGCGGGCACCAAGAAACACGCAAGAAGAACAAGAAAGCGCTATCAGATTGACAAGATCCAAAACACAATCACAGGTAGCAATACCAGGACCACGCTCCTAGTAACCAACCTCTCCAAGCACATCCTCTCGGAACCTGACATCGAAATCCTTAACAAAGGTCTTTCATTTGCTCCAGCTAACAACACCAACTATGTGGATGCACAGATAGATCTATTCAAATATACCAGGAAACTTAAATTAAATTTTATTTTCACAAAACAAATAAAATGGAAACCGGCAAGGACCATAATGACACCCTTGAGTATCATAGACATTGAAAACCTTGAATATACTCACATAATTACCACTTTGGATCAGGCGCCTAACACAGAATCACAAAGCATGCTTCAGACTCTGCAAGAACTTGATATTGAGGAAAGGAATCTGAAACTACCCAAATAAAACTCAAATCTAAATTCAGTCCCAACCTGCAAGGTGACAATGCCATTGAAATCTTTAGTCTGGCAGTTACAAGAGACCTTCAAGCATTAGAAGACCAGATGAAAACCCAACACTCAAGAGGAAGAGACAACATTACCAATCAAGAGAGACTAGCACTGAAGGAACTACAAGAGAATCACCAAATCATAATTAAGGAAGCTGACAAAGGCAGCAACGTTGTCATCATGGACAGAGGAGACTATGTACAAATGGCTCTCAACCATCTTACTAGCCCTGGATGCTATGATACAATTAATACCAATCCAACAAAGGAAATCCTAACACAAGCAAAAATATTGTTGACCAAATGGCACAAACGGGACTCCTGTCTGACGATGAAATGAAATACCTTGACCACAGACATCCCAGGATGCCGACTATCTACTTTCTTCCCAAGATACACAAAGAATTCCACACCATACCAGAAGGACGACCCATACTGAGCGGAATGGGATGGATAACAGAGCCACTCAATCAATACATCAACAACGTACAAGCACCAGAAGTACCTAAGATACCGACCTTTCTACGGGACACGATGCACACACTTTTAGACCTACAAGACATCAAATGGAACAAAGACTATCTTCTAGTAACACTGGACGTCAAAGCCCTCTATACATCCATTGACCACAAATTAGCTCTCAAAGCCATCGAATTTGCCTTCTCAAAAGCCTCTGCCTCATTCTGGTCACACTTGGAACTTACCAAGGAATTCTTGGAATTTTCTCTAACTAATACGGTCTTTTTATTTAACCAACAATATTACAGGCAAACCAAGGGCATCGCCATGGGGGCAACCTATGCACCTTAAATGGCCAACTTATTCATACATCACTATCAACAGGTGCATGCCTTTGCCAACCAAGACTTCTATCAACGCATACACACCTGGATGCGCTACATAGACGACATTCTGATGATCTGGTGCGGTACCATGGAACAACCGGAATCATTCAAATAATATCTAAATCACAACAATTTTGGCATCGAATTAATGGGAACCTCGAGTAACACCACCATTGTCTTTTTGGACATCACCATAAGGCCAGTAGGAACTGAACTAACGACAACCACCTACAGGAAACCGACGGAAGTGAATTCAGTATTACACGCTACCAGTTGCCACAAAAAATCAGTTATCAGTAACATCCCCAAGAGAGAATTCCTACGAGCTAAAAGAAACTGCAGCTCCCTCTCCACCTTCGGAGAGGAATGCACGGTACTCACCAGACGTTTCTCCGAAAGGGGCTACCCAGAACAGACAATACAAGCAGCGGAAGTGATGGCCAATAAGAGGGAACGCAGTACCTTACTGACTCCAAAAGAACAGACTAGAGGAACGACTTCAAACGATAACAAATTGAGATATATCACCCAATATTGCAGTGATAGCTACCAAGTACAGAGGATACTTAAAAAACATTGGCACATTCTATCTATTGATGAAGACATCAGACCATGAATACCTGACAAACCCAGTATGACCTACACCAAAGCTAAAACTCTTAAGACCATGCTAAATCCATCCTTCATGGCACCTATTCCCAAAACAAATGACAACTGGCTCACGACCAACAAACCCGTTGGTTTCTATAAATGTGGAATGTGCTCCATGTGTAAATTCACCACAACCACAAAGACCCTTCAATTCAGTGAAACCGATACACGTGTAATTAAACAATATATCAATTGCAGAACAAAATATGTAATTTTACGCAATTATGTGTGTATGCAACCGTAAATATATTGGAAGTACCAAAAGGGAGCTCAGAACAAGAATCAGGGAACACCTCAGCTCCCTGCACTCGCAAGAAACCAAATACCCACTGGCCCTCCATTGGCAAGAAGAACACCAGCTTGATCTCAAGGAAAAGATCACCTTCGTAGGACTTGAAACAGTATCATCGGACGCAAGAGGTGGTGACAGAGAACTTCAGCTCCGCCAGAAATATTGGACTAAACAGTGACCATGATTTCCATGTCTTTTTATGAAGTCACCTGCTCTTCTTCCATGCAACGCCCTGGACCCTACTACCACTCCATCAGTGTGCAATTCTCGGACATGAATCTATCCCCCCCATGCTAAGTTACTGCAACCAATCGGTTACGCCCAGTCTGGGGACTCTTCCCGGTGTAAACTAACCTTGCTTATATTGAGCAACGCCACCCTGGGTCCTTGTCAACTTGACCCTTGTGTCCAACTGGATGCACATCAAGCCCCCCACTCCTTTTCCACACATCCAATTGGATGCAACAAACCCCCCTCACTCCTTTTCCTCATCCATCTCTCAACACCCCAGCGCCTTGGAGTCCTGAGATGCCTGGTAGAGGGCCACACACACAAACTAAGCTTTACTAATAAACTAAACATATGTTTTAAAATTCTTAATATAGTAATTTCCTAAACAGTGTCATTTTTAAACCTAGTTTTGCTACCTTGCCCGGAGACTCCTCCCCACCAACTTCGCCACCTCCTCAACCCCCCACCCCTTCGGGGCCACTCAAACCCATGAGCACCTGCTCCCAAGCATCACCGGTCTCTCTGCCTCCTTCTCCCTTGGAGTACCGAGAGACGACTCAATCTAGTTATTAATTGTCCACCCTGCCTGGAGACCCCTCCCCCCATCAATTGTAACCGCTTGATCATCCCTGGAAACCGGGGCAGTCTGCCTCCACGAACAGCATGCCTTCGGCAGCTGCTCATACCGACTTTCGGTTCATACTTCTTGACTTATAAGTCAAAACATGTCCAATTCAATCATTATACAGGGCATACGCCCACTGTATCAGCTCCAACTTAATTAACTCAGAGACCTACTGGTCCCGCAACATTAGCCTCACTGGGGTTGGCTACCACCAGCTGTATACATATATCAGCCAAACAGAGCCACTCTTAGTGTACCCAATCACAGCGCTCCCTTTAGTCCAATCGCGCTTAATATATCACCCATCCAGGAAGTCCTCATTCCTGCACTCACGACAATCCGCTCGTCAGGACACACGCACTTCCTAGCTGGATACGGCTTCAGGTAAGAGCGGGGCACACTTGCCATGGGCCCCCCCCCCGACCCGGCACCTCGACCATGATACTGAGGTCGCGCTCCAACCCAGTCGGGACCGCTTAAACCACTAGATGGTTGCACCTCCACCACGGGTGCAACTATCATTTCCGCCACTCCTCTGTCCTCCCGGCACCATCGAAGAAGCACACCACTGGGCTCCCGTTCCGACACCAAACCCTCGCTGTCCGCCCCCCTCATCGGGGAGCACACAGCTGCCACGCCATCGAGGCCTCATCCCTTACCGCAGTTCACATGCGCCCTCACGCAGTCGCCCACCGGTTCCCCCCTTGGACTGGACCGGTCCGGCTCATGCACCAGCTACCAGGCTCCTCCGGACACCACCCCACACAGTCACCGCAGACCCCCCAGTCGGAGAACCAACTTGCCCCTCACCCAGGGCACCACACTGCACCACCCGTGAAACGCAACGTGACACGCCCAGGACCCTGTAACCAGGGACTGTCCAGACCTATCCCCTGCCCACTTCCCATTTGTGCTGACCACATAACTGACAAGCTCTAGCCTCCCTCCCAATTGTTCTTAGGAGCCCACCAGGCTCTCTGCCAACCACTAATGGCCATGATGCCCCTGGCATGAGCTTGGAAGCCACCTTTTCCGGCCTGGCAGACCATGAGACGACCAACCTTCGGTCTAATGCAACGCATGACCGCGCTGCACGCATAAATCACGCTCATCAAGCTCTTCCCTGGGCTTCAACCCCTTCTATTCAATTAGCTAAAGCAACCATCCTCCTTTCCACAGATCAGGCTACCCAGCCCAACTGGCGCCCGGACTCGGGAGGACCAGCCTCTAGCCCTATTCAGAGCTCATCCCACTACCGATCTTGGTAAGCTGATCTAACCATCTCAACACATTGCCTTGAATCTATTGGCTCCAACTTTGAACTAACGAACATTCTCTCTCTTCTTTTCCTTGGTACCTTGCTCATGTGTTTTTTTAACAAATGTAACTAATGTAACTATCTGTCATGATTTTAAAACGTGGGTTAAATGTGTTACAAATATAACAATGTCACCCACCTTCCCACTTTCACTCACTTTCACCAAATTTTGGGGTAACTTAACTGCCATACCATGATTGCATTTAATTTCTTATGCATCATCATCCAATAGACAATAATCTCATTGGCAACCACATGTGTACAATTGAACTTCTCTATCATGTTACATTACCAATGACCATGTGTGATCGACCCGTATGTCATTACACTTATCCCTGCACTCAACCACTATTCACAAACTCACAGCCCTGAAAAAGACTTAGGTCGAAACGCGTGTCGGCTGTTTTCACTTACCAATGGGTTATACATCACTATGTTCTTTCATTTTTTATCGTATGGAGTTACATAAGCAATAATAAAACAAGTTTTAATGTATAAAGAAGACTTTTACTAATCTGACCATGAAACCAATTCTTTATGCAATCGCTACATGCATGGGCCAGTCAAGCCCCCCAGCGCCCATCATCATCCACAGTTTGTCATCCCAGTATCCTTTAAACATGCAGTCAGTTGACCGTACTCGCTATACTTTAATGTGGGGGAAGTGAGCCACTAGGGGCTGAGATGGTATAGCTGGTGTCTGAGTATCAGATGTGTCTCCTAGAGGTGACTGAGGAGGGGTCCCACCAGTTCACTTTTTCCTGTGAAACATGCTAAAGCATATTCCCAAAAAATCCTTCAGGCCAGAGACCGTCAAAGTTTAACGGAATTTACTACATGGCACACTCCAGACCAGGACTCTTTCCAATGGTAAGGGATGTGGTGCACAATAAAAAGGCTTCTAACTTATCAATTTCGGATTCTGCTTTGAGAAGGCACCCAATCCGTCTCACAACCCCCTTGGCAAAAACCCTGTGTCGCAATGGACCATGAACCAGGCCGGTGTGTAATAATGAAATATTTATTTCTTTTTAAAAGCAAAATCAAACAAATCAAGTTTAGGGCAGCAATCACCAGTGTAGTGATAATATACAGCAAAGTGTTATAATACACTTAATGCTGTGGTGATAATGCACAGCAAAATGTTATAATACACTTAATTTAAGTTTCTAACATCAGATACATCAATATAAATATAAATGGAAGCAATATCACTTTATGGTCACACACTTAGATTGCATTTGTCCCCCTGCAACACTCCCCCAAAAACCTAATGACTAAATTCTGTGTGGGTGGAAACGAGTGGCAAGGAGTCACAAATAAGAGGGAAAAATTAGGATTTTAGTTGCGACCTACCACCTCAGAATGAGAGGCCAAAACGAAATGAAACCTTGACAAAGGAGCAAAATGGCACTCAGACTTCACTGAAAAATTAGAGATCAGTTTACATGTGTGGTAGAAAAGATAGGTCGGGAATTTGTGTGGCTGTTCTAAAGAGGCCAGAAAACTTACAAGCTTGCAGGGCAAGGTACTAAAGGAGCATGAATACAGGTGAGACAATTGATTTTGGGAAGGAAGGCAATGCAGCAAAAATCACACATGGCAAAATTGCAATTTCTTTTTCAACACGGACTTAAAACAAGCAAATAGCTAAGAAAATAGGCTATAAGATAAAAATCGGAAAAAGTTTTTTCTGATGGGTTGCAAAGGCACATAACATAAAATACTGAAGTGAAGAGATGACTTCTTTATGGGGTGATAGTATGGGTTTCTTTATGGGAATGAAAATCGGATTTTATAATGAAAGCAGTCACACGAGCAAAAGTCGGTTTTGTTAACAAAATAAAGGTTCTACGGAGACTATCATTTAGTGGCTAGATTATTAAAGAAAGACACTGCATGCAAGGAGGTTAATTTGCAATTTTAAACAATTTGCACTGCGCTCCTCCCCATAGGGGAATTAATTTATTTATTTCAAAACTGGTACTAAGAAATTACTCAAATAGCTGAAAGGATTTGAAAAGAAATACGCTAACACATATATGCTACACAGATTCTTCTAAAAACATGATAAACAGAGGATGCTAACAATTTGAGAAATTACTAGGGTTCTTATGGGATTCTTAAAGGATTTGACAGAATGCAAGACTACAGAGCGGTGTAGGCAGCATTTTGGTACTGGGGAGGGTAATACTTACAAAATGCACTTGAGTTGGGTAATTTGGACAGCTAACCGGGTCTCTGGACAGCGAGGCAAGGATCTGGTCAATCGGCAGTGGCTGGGCTCTCCTTTAGGGAACAGATGAGCAACAGGGATCTGGTCACTGTGGACAGTGGGGTGTATCAGCTGGGCAAAGGGGCCTAGTTGCTGGATTCTCCCCAAGGGATCAGCATCCTTTCCTCGTTTCTCTCTGAATTATTGGGATGAATCTGGTTCTGGATGGTGGTTCTGGATAGGTGGTTCTGCCTGGATCTGGATCAGCTACCACTGGATCTAGTTCTGGAGTCTTGCAGGGTGAAATTTTGAATTTTGAATCTTTGGATTTTGAATGATGGATTTTTGGAAGTCTGAATCTTGAATGTCCTGACTCTCTCTAAGCTTTCTCCTTTTATAAGCAGGATGACATCAGAGGATTTTTACTAATGGGGCCGAAATATCCTGGACATACCTCTATGATGGAATAGGTCAGGCTGTGGATGTCACCACCTTCCTGCAAGCGGATTGGATCCAGGGAAGTGACATCAGTTCTAGTGTTGGTACTTTATGATGTACTTTGTTTCACCACAGTTACTTTTGCCAAAATCAGTTATGTAACAAAAGTCTTATATGTACAATTGTTAGCCAAATTAATTCAGATAGGCATATTCCATATTTTGCAAGGAATATCTAATTTCAAACCCCAGGTCTGTGCGATGTTGTCGGGGACTCTTTTGCAATTTCTATGGAAAACATTTCACCCACAATTCTACAAATGGTTACACATACCCCTAACAGTGTCGGGCATATTTCCATCGGATTTTACATCTGTGTCATGTATGCTTTCCCCAGAAAGGCCCTTTAATGCCGTTCATGTCCCCGGCATGCTAGGAAGACTCACATCATCCCATTTTGCTGATACAAAAATTACATTAAAAACCATCATAATTTCACATTAATGCTTATTCAGATTACTGAAATAAATGTCTTAATATAAAAAGTCTTTTAAATCAAGTGGGCTGGCTTTGTTCCCAAATGTCGTTGGCATTTCCAATGCCCCAGCCAAATGTCTTTCCATGGTCAGCTTGCCCAGGGGTTGTCATGACTCCTCCTTTGAAGTCCTTCAGTTTGAATACAGGGGATATCACACTTTTGAGGGAAACACATGGGTTGGAATCCCCCTTTGTTCTTGGGAGCATCTCTGCCATGCAGTCTAAGGTACCATGTAATTATCACACTTGTCAGTCCAAAGAACGGGGTCCCTACCCTGGCAGTATCAAATCACTGGTAAGTGCGACTTTTGGCCTTTAAACCAAACTGGCCTCACAGGAAATGCCTGAGCGTCATCCAGGCTGTTGAAGTTCTTTTTGTGAGGAAAATAAAATATGCAGAGTAAAATATAACTATATTTTTGCAGCTTTTCTTCCCAAAATATACAGTTGTGCCTCTGTGCATTTTACAGTATTATTCCCATGCAGCTTTCACATTCTCATTTCACTTGCTTTGCAAAGCAGAATAACATGGGTTCATTTTATTTTTCATGTTCATTTAAAAATGTGGTTTTCCTTGCATTTTCATTCTCAATTTATATACACGGGATATGTTCAAGACATGGGTACTTTGAAACTGACACCAGGCAAAGGAGAGAACAAGCTTCTTTGAAGTGCTTTGCATGTTTTAATTTGCTTCCAAAGTGAATGTTTAGCCGTGCGGACTGAAATGAATTTCTGCTTTGTTTGACACAATAATGCTGTTCAGGGAGGAAAGGCTCTAATTTGATGGTGTTCCACCTGAATATAGATGGATATGGATGTGCTTTACTAAAACCAAGCTGGGTGATGTTTAAAGATGAAAATAGCACCAGATTGCCACACTCCTGGCTGAGTGCGGGAACACAGATCCGGGGGGATCGTGGGTTGCCAGTTGTTCTGTGATGTGTGCGGCTAAGTCTTGAGGGCACCCAGGACTCCCGCACCTCATCTCCCGATCTCATTGGTGGTGGCTCTTTCTGATGTAAAGGGAAGTCAGCGTTGAAGGCGCTGGTGAGCGAGCACCCGGCTGAGCCCCGGGAGAGCATCCCAGTCCGCCGGGTCTACGATGGCATCAGCCTGATGTACGCGGACTGGGAAAAATTGCTGTAAAGCACCCCTTATGGGCTTGCACTGCTGATGTGAGCAATCCACGCCAGATGCCGAAAGATCAGGGATCCTGTCGTAGTTAGATGCGGTGGGGCAGCCCCTCCTCCACCCCGAGCAGAGCAGGTACAATGAGGCACCTGCAAAAAGGGGCTGTGGATCAAGCTGTCCGCTTGCTTTGCTGACTCAGGATTAGGCTCATCTTGTGCTCCAGCATTTCATCTCGGTGCATGCAGGCTCCAGAGGGCGAGCCGATCCATATGCCAAGGATTTTAATGCAGGATACTTTTGTCATAGCAGGAGCCTTTCATGCAACGGCCATCTTGTGTGCCGCGCAACAGCACCCCCCCAGTGAAAGGTCGTTTTAAACACAGAACATTTTCATGTTCAGCTTTAAGATTTTGCAAATCACAGCACAGCAGTGCTGAGCCATTCGTCCTTTAAATTCTTCTCTTTGGATTCACTTGAAGAAAAAGAATGCACCCGTTCGCGGGGGGTCTATGTTCCATTTTGCACCATATGTACTCAGCAGACACAGCACAGCCATTACTTCTGTAACTGTTAGAATGCAGTTTTGAGATTCCAGGGAATATGTGCTCAGCAGACAAAGCACAGACATTATTCTTGTAACTGATAAAATGCAGTTTTGTGATGCAGAGGATTTCTGCTGAGCCGCTAAATTTATCCCACAGAATCCCCCCTGCTTTCCTTGGACTTCTTGTTGAGGGAGAGTAGGGCAATGTGGGGTTCATCTGGTGGAGTTCTTCTTTCATCAGGGAGTGATGCCAAGGTCTCCTTCCATCTTTCGGTCAGAGGGTGTGTAGCAACACTCCCTTTCTTTCCTTCCCTTTACATGTTCCCAGGGAGGTTCTCATCAGTCTAGGAGGGAATGGAACTAGTAATCTAATAGGAGATAGATAAAAACAGGTTTTAGAATCTTTCACTGACAGTCTTCCCGGAAGGTTGACATCAGAAGAACAAGGCATACATTTACAATTTTCAGGGGTCTTTGAACAATATCAGAAAACAAATTACTCAACAAGGCAAAGACATGATTGAAATTTTACACTACGGTTCTCAATAACAGTGAAGAAAAGTACTCCCTGTTATATAGATCTACCTAGGGACCTACCCATTCTCTTCTGTTTTTTCTTTTTCTTTCTTCTCATTCTCCAGATGTTTCCTCTGTTTGAATTTCCTTTGGCTCATCAATCAGCTGCAAAGTGTATCTAGGGTGACAACTTTTTAACTGATTGATGTGGACCCATTTCTCTTCTGACAGCTCTCATTTGGGGATGCGGATTCTGTAGGCGACAGGTGAAATTGTATCTACAATTTCAAAGGGACTGCAATTTTCTCTCTTTAGTCTGGTTCCGTTGAAAATTGTAAAAGAAGACCCTGTCTCATACTTAGTATACTTTTTTAGTTGTTTTTAAGACATAGTGAATCTTCATCTCCTATGCCCATTCCTCCAGATTCCGCTGAGCGCAATAGTGAATCTTCATCTCCTATGCCAATTTCTCCTGATTCCGCTGAGCGCAAGCAAAAGCATGCTGAAGGTGTTTTGTTAGATTCTCAACATATTCATGTGTTGGGGAAGTGTTTATCAGTGTCTGCTCTTGTGTTCTTTAGAGCAGATGCTGAGGTAGCACCATTTTTCATCCATTCATTAGCTCAAATATAGACATTTTTATTGCAGAAGACGGTGTAGATCTGATGGCCGACAAGACAAACCGTAATCGGATGTCCCAACTTGGCCCAGAACCTGCCATAAATTTCATGAGAAAAATGCTCACAATGGTTTTATTGTACCTCTCAATTCCCCCACAAGAGGATGGGTGGTATGCAATATGAACTTTCCTTTTTACCACAAGTATCTCCGACATCTTTGTCATCACTTCGCAGGTGAAATGACTTCCTCGGTCGGACTCAATCCTTTGGGGAAGGCCAAAACACGAGAAGATGTGGTTGATCATCAGGGCAGCTGATGTTTCTGGCTTGCAATTTGGGGACGGGAGACATTCCACACATTTGGTAAACAAGCATGTTACTTCTAACATGTACTTGTTTCCCCTAGAGGAGCAAATCAAGGGCCCAATGAAATCTACTTGTAAATCTGACACAGGCAGTGTGCAAAGCAGTGTCATCCACTTCTTCTGGAGGGGAGCTTGGTGTGCGAGTGAACTTGGCTGAAATTGTGCACACAAAAGAGACCCCTTTAAATATTGGTTGTGGTTCTGGCCCAGGTGTGGTCAGTATGCAACCTCATGCAAGATTTTAGAGTAGTACGAAACCCCTGATGACCGGCTGTGGCCGTGTCATGGGCCTGACTTAGCATCAGGTTTTGGAATGAGGTAGGCACCACCCACTGGTCACATCCAGAGATGGATTTCCTTACCACCAAACCGCCTTGGATTCAGAACATTTTGGGACACTTCATCAACACCTTAAGGTCCTCTTTCCCAATGTAATCGGTTTCCGTCAGAGGAAAGCTCACAGGGTCCTCAACGCGTTGGTAAAATTTCCCAATAATCAAAACCGATTTTTTGTGCCGATCATCTGGGGTCTCCTTACTCCAGTGGGCAGTTGAGAGTTCATTGTGAGCATTTGTTTGGGACCTTGTGACAGCAGTGACCTGGATTTCTCCCAACAGGGACTTGATCTCAAGGAGATCCCCCTGGATGGCTCCGGTTTTAGCCAACTGATCAGTCAGGTTGTTCCCAGTTTTGTCTGGTCCCTCAAATCTGGACTGACCCTTAAACATTTTCCAATAAATGGTCATCCCATTAGAGGTGACCAGAACATCAATATTTTGTACGAGCTTGCCATGTGTAAGTGGTTTGTTATTTTTACAAAGCATGTCTCTGGTTCTCCAATTGATCAGGTGCTCCACAAACCTGTTCTGGACATAATCTGAATTGGTGATTATGACCAGTTTGTGGAGTCGTGTTGCACAGCAGTGCGGATGGCCTGGTGAACTACCATCAACTCCGCAACCTGACTACTGCGGGAACTGATTTTGTACCCAGCGGAGGGCTCTGAGGCATCAGTTCCTTTTCCCCGTTGTTGTCAACATGGTAGGAGCACCCATCCACATAAACTGTGGGCATCCCCTCTCACTTGTCTTCTTCATAGACTTTGTGCGAGGAATTCAGGTACGCCTCCATGTTGTCTTGGATTTTGAGACTTTCGTGCTCAAGACAGTTTTCTCTGGCATAATAATGCAAGTCAGCCAGACCTTGCTTGAGGGCCCTCTTCGTGTTTTGGCCATATCTGACCTCAACAGGAAAGCCTTGTTCTGGACCCCACTCCCACTTGACCCCCCCTTCAACAGATGGAGCTGGGGTCTTGTGACCTCTACGTAATCCTCAATGAACTTCCTACTGTAATTAGTCAGTCCAAGGAGGCTTCTTAGTTCACGCATAGTTGTGGGGTCTTTTAGTTTTAGTAGTGCTTCCACTTTCTTTGCCTGGGGACAGAGACCCTCAGGGGTTATTTCATGTCCCAAGAAGTTGACATGAATCCTACACCACTTTGCCTTCTGGAAGGACAGTTTTGCCCTGGAAACCTTCAACTGGTTCAGAACATAGCGGATTTCCGCTATGTGTTCATCCACAGTTGAGCTTTTAATCAGGACATCATCCACATAGACCAGGTTACCCCTTTCACCCAAGTCGGGCATGGCCTTGTGTAGGGAGATGTTGAGTCCATTGCCAGAGTTTATGTATCCAAAACGAGTCCGGGTTGGTGTGTACTGCTGCCCCCCCTCAAAGATAAAGGCCAGCTGGTATTGGTCCTCCATACTGATGGGCACGGTCCAGTCTCCATAGGTCAGGTCAATGGCGGTGTACAACTTTGTCCCCGGATCTGGTCCAGCTCTTGGTCAATGTAGGGAAGAGGCCATTGGGACATGTGGACCCATTTGTTCAGCTCCCTAAGTTCTGTGCAAAGTCTCCATTGGCCATTTGGTTTTAAAATCCCCAGTACCGGATTATTAAAGGTACTGTGGACTGGACAAATTATCCCACGGGACTCTAGGTTCTTTATGATGTCGGTCAAAGACTCCATAGACACGAGAGGCCAGCAATATTGCTTCACGAAAACAGGAGTCATTGCAGGGTTCGTGGGAATTGAGGTAGTATGTATCTCGGTGCGACCACAGTCGTACAAGTCCACAGCAAAAATATCTTGAAAATCTAAGAACACTTTTGCTTTTGTTCCTCAGTCTCACAGGCTGAACCATCTGTCTGAAGCCTAGAAAGACTTCGGGTTTCGCTATCTCAGTGGCCTCCCCCAGCTGTGTGGAGAGGTCTCTGGTGAGGGTGTTGACCTTTAAGAGGGTTTCAGGTAGGAGAGGCAGTCATTGTGGACCTGGATTATCACCTCATCCTTCCTGATGTCACAGGTAACTCTTTGAGGGTTAAGATCCTTTCTGGCGGTATGTCATTGTCATTGTCATTGTCATAGCAGTCATTGGGGATTGGTCCTATAATTTAATTTCATGGAAAAATGCTGGTCATCAACCACAATTCCAATAATGGTGCCTGCGCCCAGAGTAATACTGCTAGGGTTGCTATTATCCATCGCTATTTGAATGGTGTTGTGTTCTACATTAACTAATGGTGTTGGGTTTAACCCCAACCCCTACTGTTGAAGATGGGCATTGAGGTATACATATGTGTCTGGATTTTGTAGTTTCTGTCCTCTCTTAATTTTTAAGTCAAGTGGCAATCGTCGGGTCCATCCTGGGATGGTGACTTCCTCCCCAATTTGAACATCAATCACATACAGCAGCAATTGGGCTGTCCAAAATGCTTTTTCAGAATCATCAAAGCCCATGGGGTTGCTCCCCCAGTCGGGACCAGGCCTTGTACTTTATGGGGTCCAAATTAATTGCCAACCGATGTCACTGCCTAAATAGAATGCAGCAGGGACATCTCGCACAACCCAACAATTATGCTCTATGATTTTACCACTTATAGAAATCTTGGGCATACACCTACTAGGCAGGAGATGTTTTGAATTGGGAGTTATGAAACCCATTTCCCATTTATCAATCAATTTAAATGTGGCAATGGTTGGATCTTTTGGGAGTTTCCTTAACATTGCTTCACTGATTAATCTTTTTCCATTATTCAGGCACACTCTGGCGAGAACAGATCCCCTCCTCTCATTTAACTGAATAGGGAGGTACAGCTGTTCTCTTATTTTCTGACGGTCAGCCAAGCTTTGAGCTGGTTTTTCATCACTTTTGACTACAGGATTTGGGTTTTCAGATTGCGGATCGGTATAAAATTTCTGCGTATTTTCTTCCAGTGTGGAATGCCACTTGTAACTGAAGGGAAGGTTGATTTTCAGGAATGGAGAGGAGTTCCCATCACCAGTTTGTTGTCCTACATCAATTACAGTAATGTCAGGTATTTGATTGTTTTGGAAATTAAACTCAATTTGGTCAGATGTATGTTCAAAAATGTGGCATGTGCCATTTAAACTGACATAGTTGATGCTTTGCTTCAATTTTATTGGCCGGTGAGGCTGAGTCCAGAGGACCTTGTTCATACAGTCTATTAAGAGAGACATCCTCTGCAGGATGTAATTCCCTAATAGACAGGGGGTTACCTCTGGAGTCACGACTATGACCGGTTGTTGCACCTTATGTCACCCAATTTTATTTTCCAGATCTGCAGTCCCCTCGACATTCCCTTAGAAGTTCTTGAGTTGTCCAGGAAGACAGGTGAGAGGTATCTGGTGTCTCTCCCCCTTACTGAATTTAGCTGCTCAAAGGCCCTTTTCGACAGAAGAGAGGCTTGGGATCCAGTGTCCACCAGTGCTAAAAATGCACAATGCCCTTGCACCTGGACGGGGGATTAAAACCTACCTTCTTTCTCCTCCTTTCGATGGGAAAAGGTAATGGGCATTTTGGGCAAGCTGGGCAGTTAATTTCTTTATTGTGGACTCCGACGCTGTGGGATGTTGTACATTATTCTGTGTTGGGGAATCTGAAAACAAAATTTTGCATTCCGATATTTGGGGTGTTTCAGGCTCCCCTTTTCCTCCTGATTCTGTGCCCCCCCTTCTTGCAGATAGTAACCAGAATTGATTTGGGGAATTTGAGAATCCCCTTTTTCCTCTGGTTATTGGTTGCCCCCCTTCTTGGAGACAGTCACTAGAACCATTTTGTGGGGAGGATCCCTCTGTGATCATTACGCTCTCTGGATACAATTCTGGGGTTCAGGGATCTTGGGACACATTTTTCTTTGGGAGGAATTCACCCGTCCTTGAAGGAGAAGACTTTCTTCCCAGAATCCTTCAAGGATTCTTCCCCTTCAAACTGGAGGACAAAGACTTCATCCACAAAATGAGCCTATTGGTTTCTTTGTTTCTCCTACCCATCCTCTGTTCCCTGGGTTGCAGATTTTTGGGAGCAAGATATTTTAGTTCTGGTTCTGGGTTGTCTAAGGGCTTTTCACGGGTGAGGAAGGAAGCTTCCTCTAGGGCTTTACAACCCCCCTCCTCCTATGCCTCCTCCTCTGGAGCCGGGGGGTTGACAGGGTTCTCTCCCTGTCATTGTTCTCGGGTGCCAGACCCTTCTTTTGAGGGGTTCTGAGCCGCCATGTTCATCTGAGGGTTCTGCTGAGCCCTCAACATGCGACTTAGATCCTGAGTGAGGTTCTGCACCTGGCGCTCCAGTTGGGACACCCACTCTGGCTATTACGGGGGTCTTGGATCAAATCTAGGTTGTTCTCGGGAAGGGTAACTATCCCTTCTCCCAGAGTACCCTGGGTACTGGGGTTCCCTTAATAACCCTCCACCCTTTGCCTCCCCTCTGCTGGATTGGGTGGTCTGGATTCCTGAAAGGGGGGAGAGAAAGAAGGGTTGTCCTGCTTGTTGGGGTTTGGAAGGCACGTGGGAAGAAACTTAACCCAGGATTTGGAGGATTACTGCCCTCCTGAGGAAAGTTAAGAGGGAGGTTTCCTGTGGCAGTACTCATCTGACTGGATCCTCCACCTTGGGCTGGGGGAGTCCACACAAACCCCAATATAGGTCTATTGCCCTTATACTTGGGAATGATGTAATTAGTAGAGTTAGAAGTCACATTTGTGGTGTTCCCTAGCTGACTACCCAATGCTGCTGATTGATCAGAAGGTCTTCTTTGCCTCTGATTTGGCTGGTTTTAGGAAGATGTGTTTTTATGCCCCCCCCATTTCTAGGTCCAAAATGGGGCAGCCTTCACCTCCGCCACCTTGGCAGCGGCGGTGGTGTTGGTTGGTTTGGGGTTTTTGATTTGTTTTTTGTTTTCTACAGGTTTTTGGACCTCGTAGATTTGGGTAACCTGCTCTATTACCCAGTCCATGGTCCTGTCCTTATGGAAATCTCTTACCAGGTGTGTCATAATATATTTTGGGAGTGCATGAAAACAGGTATTTATAAATTCCCTACTATTTGTGCGCACTCGCCTAGTGGTTTGCGCAAATACCCGTTTTAGCTCCTGCACAAATTCTCTTGGGGCATGATCCTCTCCACACTGAAGATTGTAGGCCACCTTGCGTGCCTCCTGGGGGTTTCTGTGGGTGGAGAAGTGCTTTGAAACGGCCACCTTGTTAGTGGACCACTTTCAATGGTTCTGGTCTTCCAGCACATCAAAAAAGCTGCCGTACTCTGGAGAGATCGTCCATTTTTCAAATTCTATGGCATTTTGATCTTTTGTAATGTTAAAAGATGTAATCATCTGGTCATATAGCTCCAGATGCTCCCAGACTGAATATTTGGCATTTTTGTGGTACAATGTCATGAAACTCCTGATAGCTTTGATCTGTTTAATGGGGTCTTTCACAAGAGCTCTCCTTTGTTTATTAGCCTTCTTTTGCCACTTCACCTGAGTCCATTTGCCCTCAGACTCAAAGCTGCTGCTATTTGAAGTCCCCTTGTTATCCTCTAGATGCTTCCTAATTCTTTGAGCTTGTGAGCCTCTCCCGGAATGATGGGGTCTGGTCTCATCTTAACTGTTGTGCCTTGGGCTCCCTGGGTCGCTCCCCTTGAACTCCCTCTTTCGCACAAGAGAGTAATCTTCTGATGCCTCCTTGCTTCCAAGGTTGGTGGAGAATCCTCCCACTGCCCTGATTGGGTGGAGGTTTTTAGAATACTCTTTTCGGGCCTTAATTCATGTTCTTTTGTTTCTGCAAAGCAAACCAAATAGTCCCTTTGTAGGTGATGTTTCTGCAAGTCTAGATCCCTGATTTTCTCGTCATAGGAGTCTTCTTGGTCAGATATATTGGGCATAATGTTTTTGAATCTGTACAGGGATGCCTGTCCATCAATTTCTGATGGACGGTTGCCTGACTGCTCAATCACGCTGGACCTACCAGAGTCTTGCTGCCCCATGGTTCCCGGTTCTTGGGAACCAGTGGACATGAAGTGAGCAGTGCCGTTTGCATACACGTTGGTACAGAGGGCATCACACTGTGAGCAGGGGTGGCCATGTCCCTCTTTACTTGTTTGGGGGCCCTCAAGTTTTGATTCAGCCTAGCATACTCTTTTTCTAACAGCTTAAGTTTCTCCCTCTCGGCCCCTATTTCCTGATGGCAGGCTAAGGTCTGAGCCTTTTTCTCTGCTATCACAGCTTGACTGACCTCTATTAGCTTCTTTTGAGCTGCCACCCAGATCCAGAGTCCCCTGTTCTCATCGAAAAGAGCCTCACTGCTGCCTTTATTGCCTGGGAACACTGAGACCATTTTTGTTCCAGGAGATACATCTCCTGATTTTGCGCATTTTTAGCTTGGGTGGTCTCTTCTAGAGCACTTCTACTTGTCTTGTGTGCCCCAATAATTTTTCATATTCTCTTTTTAGTTCATTCAGTTCCTGGAGGTCTGACTCTCTTGTCTGTAGGTCTGTTTTTAATGCGCACACTTCTTAGTACAGTGCATCTTTTTCCTGATACAACGAATTCTGTTTGAGAGTGGAGTTCTTTAATAATTAATGTATTACTTTCCTCTTCCAGTTTCTCAATCTGTTTTTGTAAAATAATGATCTGCTATGAGCTGTCATGTATGGAAGTGCAGGCAGCAATGGAAGTACTTGTAATATGGTGTCTCATGTTTCCATTGTAGCGGTCTAGTCTTCCTGCAATATGGCCGCCGACACTATAATGCTGGGAGTAGTGCCTTACAACCTTGCGTTGTATCCGTATCCTGGGTTTATGCTGCCAGATTCTGTTCTCAGTGTTCTTGTGTCTTTTCCCTCAGACTTCTGTTTGCTCTGTACTTACTCTCTCTGCATCCCCTCGCGTTTGCAATCACTTTTGGGTTCGTCATCTGTCTTCAGGTAAACTTCCAAGGTTTGTTTTCTTTCCTAATGGGACTTTCTGTTCTGCCTTCCTTCCTTCCTTCCGGTTCTGTCCCGTAATCTAGTATTTCAGCTCTCCTTTTCTTGTTGCGTCATTAGTGCTACTTTGCACGTGATCCTATCCGCTCCTTGCGGCGTTGTTTTCTCTCACGTGCGGTCTGTTCCATACCTTTGTGAGACCTTTTCCATTATCTTTCCGGCTGTCTATCTTTGTTCTTGCTGATTGGTCTATTTCTGCATCTGTTCCTAGATTCTCTCTCTGTCCGCTTTTTCACTGACTTATTTCCCTATTATCGGGTGCTTGTGTTCTGTTTACATCCATTTCTGGATGCAATTCTGCAGGAAAGATGCTTCCTCTTCCTACTGTGGTACTCTCTGTCTTCCTGGCTCTTACTACGCAGCTTGCAAGAGACTAGTTTCCAGTTTTGAGGCTGCATTATCACTCCTACTGGTTCCCGAATACCATTCAGATACTTTCTTAAAGTCTTCCTGGCGACAGCTGAATTCTGTTCTTGGATCTATTTTGGATTTTGTGTTTATGCTCTCATCATTTGACTTTGGACTGCTACTACCATCGCTTGGAAAGACAAACGAAGGAAGACAGACTGTATTCCGGTGTCACTCTACATTTAGGGTTTTTTACGCCAAGGAGGCTATATCCCTGAATTTTCGGAGCTTGCTCCTCGGAGATCCCCTGGTCTTGGTTTCCAAGTCAGGGCAAGTTGGCCTTCGAGGGAGCTCGCCCCTACCTTCATCAGAAGAAGGAAAAGAAGCCTAAGGAACTTAGAAAATCTCGGCAAAAGAAGTATTCTGATGCCCAGGAAAGCCCACTTGAAGACGCAGGTGCGGAGGAGTTTTGGGAGGTATCCCCAGAGCTTGACATGAGCACACTCTGTTCTATTTTATATGCTGATTCAATTTCCATTGACTATCTAACCTTTTCCTGGCACTCCGCTTTTAATGCATCTGATTGGGCCTTTTGCTCTGAGTTGGTTTGTTGCTGTACTGCCAACTCCTCATTGAACTGCTTGATGTGATTTTCAAATTCTACCTCAGATTATTGGCTCTTTTGCAATTTCGTTTCTACTAGTTTTAATTCACTCTGGATTTGGTTTAAGAGCTCAGTCTGGTTTTGCGCAAAGATTGCACTTTTCCTGATACTTTTCTTCAATGACTACCTGGTGGAAATATATATATGCAGTAAGTTGGACCAACTTAAGCTGCTCCTCTTTGATACTCTGAGTCATATAAAACTCAGTCAGGGCTTGATGCAATAGGCTACTGTCCCGCCACACATCCATGTTTATGGAGGTGACCAGTTGCATCATGTCTACTAGCCAGGCCTCCTGATCTTGTTCTGCCCATTCCCCTGTAATGGATAGTTTGGACAGAAGGTGCTGCCTAGTCGCCACTGTGGTTATTATGAATAGTGTTTTTCCTTTATTAGATTATTAATATAAGGACAAATCTGTACTGCTTTTGTCTAGTTCAGGGTTAATTTTACGTTATTTTTGCACACAGGCCTGATACTTAGGGTCTAGGTTTTGGGATGGCACTTTTACAGTGTAACACAGTTTTCTAACCACAAAAAGTATCACTACCTTTTCTGGGTTAGCCTGCTGTGTTAAGTTGTCACTGATGGAAACACTTATCTCAATCTGAGCAAGCAAGCCCCCACAGTGTAACAGAATTTACTACACAGCACACTCCAGACCAGGACTCTTTCCACTGGTGAGGAATGTGGCACACAATAAAAAATGCTTTCAATTTTATTGATTTTGAATTCTGCTTTGAGAAGGCACCCAACACGTCTCACAACCGCCTTGGCAAACACCCTGTGTCGCAATGGACCATGAACCAGGGCGGCGTGTATTAATGAAATATTTATTTCTTTTTAAATTCAAATGCAAAATCAAACAAATCAGGTTTAGGGCATCAATCTCCAGTGTGAGTAATCTCAGCCAAAACTCAACATGGTTTCCCACGATCCATGAGTACTTCCTCAGATTCTCTCTGCAGCTGAGGGAGCAAACCAGTGAAGGCTTTGCTCTGATATCCCCTCTCGCCACAAAATGTGTATTAAACATGCAGTCAGTTGACCGGACTCGCTATACTTTAATGTGGGGGAACTGAGCCACTAGGGGCTGGGATGCTATAGCCGGTGTCTGAGTATCTGATATGTCTCCTAGAGGTGACTGAGCAGGGGTCCCACCAGCTCACTTTTTCCTGTGAAACATGCTAAAGCATATTCCCAAAAACCCATTCATGCCAGAGACCGTCAAAGTGTGTAACAGAATTTACTACTCCGCAGACTCCAGACCAGGACTCTTTCCACTGGTAAGGGATGTGGCGCACAATAAAAATGCTTTTAATTTTTATTGATTTTGGATTTTGCTTTAAGAAGGCACCCAATCCGTCTCACACCCCCCTTTACAAACACCCCATGTCGTAATGGACCATGAACCAGGCTGGTGTGTAATAATGAAATATTTATTTCTTTTTAAATACAAATGCAAAATCAGACAAATCAGGTTTAGGGCAGCAATCACTAGTGTGGTGATAATATACAGCAAAATGTTATAATATACTTCATTTTGTGGTGATAATGCGCAGCAGAATGTCATAATACACTTAATTTACCTTTCTAACATCAGATGAATCAATGCAAATATGAATGGAGGCAAAATCACTTTTTGGTCATTCACATAGATTGCACTTGTGTTAGGTACTTCTCCCGCAAAATTCCCCCAAACACCTGCTGACTAAATTCTCTGCGGGTGGAAACGAGTGGCAAGGAGTCACAAATAAGAGGGAAAATCGGTTTTAGTTCTGACCTACCAGCAGGGTTGGACTGGCCGTATCGGCTGATCGGCCACTGCCCGATGAACTTTGGGGAACTGTGGGCCAGTTCTTCCTGAGGCCGGGCCCTGGGCTGTTTTTTTATTGTTGTTTATTAGGGCGGCGCGGGCGCTGCGTGGCCCAAGCTTAGCGGGGCCTTTTTTTTACGTGTATGTGCGCTGTGACTGTCACTGTGCTGCGTGCATGTGTGGTGCCGTGCCTGTGTGGTGGCCTGGGCCACTGGGTGTGGCACGAGCAGCCAGCTCACCTCGGGCACCGGGCCCAAAAAGGAAACACAAAGGAAACTGACACTCTGTCAGTGTCAGTCATGCCGCATGCAGCACTCTTACTCTCTGGGGCCTGGAGGGACCGGGCCGGCCCACCCAGCCAGGGGGAGCCTCAGCAGCTCAGCCTGGAGCTGCCGGTCCTCGGCTCTTGTCCTGACATGGCTGAGGAGCTTTAGCATATTCATCAAAGCAAGATAACAACAACACAGCAGCAGCATCATGCATATGAGAGGGCCGGCTGCGCCAGGCCGGCGGCGGCACATCGGGCCCTAGTTCCCCTATGAGAACTAATAGTGTAGGAGTCGTGTTTAATAATAACGAATGATGGAGGAATACACAAACTCCGGCGGGGGTGGTGGTCTGCAGTGACTCAGACTGTAGCACACAGCAGGAGGTTGGCTGGGGCTGCTCGGTCCCTCCGGCTCCTCTGCCTGCGGGGGCGGGGCCGCCCAAGTTCACACACTACAGTTGCTTTCAACTTTCAGGAAGTATCAATGTTGATACTGCCTGAAAGTTGAAAGCAACTTGTGGATGGGGCTGTGAAGACAGACAGACTCTGTGCCACCAACTTGGAGCCAGAGAGAGTGTGGACACGTGGGAGGCTCTCTCTCTGGTATAGAGGGCCTCCTCCTGACCCTGGCATTATTTTTTGCCCACGAGTCGACGAGGCAGGCAGCAGCCCACAGAGAGTCCGCCAGCTGAGCCAGCCTGAGCCCAGTGCCCACTTGAAGAATGACGAAGAAGACACTGTCTGCAGACTTCAGGCAGCCAGCAGGCAGCAGCACTACTAGTGCTACACTATTAGTGGCTGCAGAGCCTGGCCCACAGCCAGCAGCCTGCCTCCCCTGACTCCTGGCCCGGCCCGCAGCAGCAGCAGACTGAGCCCTGGCCCAGACCATTTTGCAGTCTGTAACTGTGTGTGTATCGAGCCATCGACTCGAGTCTCGAGACCTGCTGCAGACTGCCACACAACACACGTCGCAGTTGCAGCGTCCAGTATCGATGGTGAGTGCCAGTAAATTAGATAATTATTTCTTTATTTATTCTGCTCAAAGTCGCCACTACTGCCCATGAGCGATCCGCCCGAGACTTTTTTCCAAGTACACACTCCCGCTGCCAACCTTTCTGTCAGGTGCTTCCTGCAGCACTCGAGACACGCGCACCGACCACTGTGCACACATAGAATATGTTGTTAGAATCCTCCTCGGCTCTGTCCTGTCTCTTTCGGGTCGATTTGCACAAGTAGCGTGTTAGTCTGATTATGGAGTCAGACACTGCAGGTGTAGACAGTGGACTGGGAACCAAAAGGGGTCCTGGAAATAATGTTAATTGTGGCCGCATTTTACACATTTTCAGCAAGCCCAACCCGTATCCCATAAAAAATGTTTAAAGTAAAATAGGCACGAAAGAGGCCCAAGTTGCAAAGGTGTGCTGGGAAATCTCCAGCGTTCCCTGCAGGCCAGTCCACCCCTGAAAGACACATGAGGCTCCCAGCTTGAACTTCCTCTCTGTCCTGAGCGACTACTGGAGGCCATGAAAATGGCAGTGGTGTGCGTGTGGTGTGAACTGACAACAAAAGCTCTGATCCTCTATATGGCAGAGGGCTGGGCCTGGCGGAAACCCTGACCTCATCGACATTCTGGACTATACCCAAACACTTGACCAGGGGCAGGAAACGCACCCACTCCCCCCTGCTCGCCCGGGCGTAGGAGCCTTTCACGTCCCTACTGAATAATATTCGTATCGGCATGCAGCGCCAACCCTCACTGATGTGGGCGGTGGCGGGCCGAGAAAGGGCAACGGACGCAGCCCCCTCTCTACAAAAAGTTAACTTTATTGAGTTTTTTTTAAACTCCGGGTAGTTGATGAGAGGGGCAGTCGCAGCCAGCAATTATTTAATGGGTTTGCTGTAGGGAGAGGTTATTTTGCTGATGACAGGTTGAAATTCCAGTGAAATGGCTCAGTGGGTTAAAGCCCATGTTGCAGAGATGTGCGTTTGAAGTCTGCATTTCACTGATTTAATCTTATGGGCGACTGCAGAAATGCACGTGTCCTGCAGGTCCAACCCTGATAAAATCGGCCAAAGCTCTGTGCATAGTCCCGTTTGCCCCAGGTGCCTTTACCAAATTACCTATTGTTCTGACTTTCTGCTATCGGCTCAACGAGTACAGCTGGTTTATTCTTTGCGGAGGTTGGATGCTAGCGGGTTTGAGCGGTAGAGATAAATACAAGTAAATATTCCGGGCGACGGGGAAACTGTGTTTTAGAGGAGGAGGTCTGATAATCCGTTCAACGATAAACGCATCCCATTCGAGCAACGGCAAAACTGTTTTTTTTTTTAATTTTGCATTCTGGGACTGGATATCCCCATCATAAATGCAGAACAACATTTCCCATAAGGCTAGTTTATATTGCTGAGAGAACTGTGAAGTCCCAGGAACATAGCATAATATACCCTGTCACCAGGTTGCACAAAGACATCTGCAGTCAGCGCATTAACTCACTCAGATATCTTAATGGAATCCAAAAGAGCGACATTAGCTTGCACACAGATCAGTGCAAGAGATATTAGCACTCTAAGCTACCTAATGGGAATTCCACACACCGAAGTCAGTGCTGCTGCAGTGCTGTTCGGGTGGGTGTGCTTAGACCTCTTCATAGCGCCTTAACTGTTGCAGCGTTATCAGCCGCTTTATAGGGTTCAGCCTCAGCACTGTATCTACTACTATGGGGAGCATTTCTTGCATCCTTAATATTGTGTAACGTTTTACCCAAGCTTCATACACTGTTGTGTATTCACGGAGGGAGCTATTGCTGGCTGCTGTTAGTGGAGCACGCGAAGAGGTCTTTGAGCAATTACTTTCCTACTATTCCTAGCTTGTGTCCGTGCGCGTGCACACTAGCAGCCTTGGCCCACGTGACTGTTTTAATGGTGTCTACTGTATTACTGCATCCGTGAAGCCCTCATAGTACTTCAGACCGTTCTCTCTGTGCTGTCATAAGTTAATTCAGAGAGAGTGATTACTCAAGCTCCTTCTTTGCCGATTGCTGTCTTGGCAGGCACTGATCTCACCTTTTGTTTCGGGTTATTGCATTTTATTCTGTTGGATTGTGTGAATTTACCCTTTTAGAGTTCCTGCAATGGGTCTGAACGCCTTGTGCTGCTTCATGACTAGGTCTTGGTTTCTCGAGTGACTGACGTTGCGGCTGTTCTGTGACATTGGGTCTAGTTTTATGTCCGGTTTTCTTGCCACACCGAGTTATATAGTCAGAGCCCCCTTTGGTTTTAATGTATTTGTAATGTATTTTTACAATGGTCACTGGTCACTCTGTCTTTGAAGTATTTGCAGTTTTGCTGCTAGGTGCAAACCAGGTTTAGAGTTTATTTTGATCAATGGCTTCTTTCCAATCCAGATTTCGCTTTTGAGAGTGAGGGCAGCAGCACCTAGGGGGCGGGGTCTGAACCTGAGCGCACCATCATGTTGCCCTTGTCTATTGAATACTGTGCAACACATGGGCTTGGTCGTGCACTTGCATTTGGTTTTCGCAGCCTGTATTTTTAGTACTCTACATGGTGGGGTTGTTTGCTGCTGCCTTCATCTTGTTTGCAGGTTCTGCTATTGCTTACTACTTCCACTGTTTTGCTATTCCAGACATCGGTGAATTGTCCTACTTTCTGGCAGTTGGCACTAGTCTTGCCTTTAGCAGGGCATTCTATACAGCCTGTGATGTGTGGGTCACTCCCGCAGCAGTAGTGCCCTTTCTCGTGCCTTCTGTCTTTGGTGCATCCGATATTTGCGCCCTTTTTTCTTTCTCTTGCTCCTCACTACGTTGAATTTTGTGTTCTGTTTCTGCAGGTCATCTGTTCATTGTTTTTACCTAGTGCACTGTTGCTTCTTCCACACATTGCACAGCCTGTGTGATTATTTTTTGTCTGTATCCGTTTTTCCCTCTCCTGTACCACAGAACTGAAAGGCCTCTCCGCATTTTACCTGTTGTCTTCCAAACTGGCAGGTGCTTACCGTCCTTGCTGGTTTCCACAGCAATTCACAAAGTCATCCACAGTATGACCTGTTTTTTAAGGCGATTGTTGTGGTATAGCAGATGGTGCTTGAGTATGGCGCCTTTCAAGTAAAAGTGCTTTGTTACTCTTTTTAGTGCCACTTGGTAATTGTGTTATATTTCTCCAGGGTCCTCTTGTTAGTTTGGCTATTGCACCACCTATCACCTGAAATTATTGCATTAGAGTAGTACAGCTAGGGGAAAATGGCATGAGGAGAGACACAAAGCTTGTAGGTGTGGTGTAGTTATTTGCCCACCCATTGAGTGCCCATGGCCATGCTCATCCCTATGGCCATTCCCACCCAGTTCCTGGCCCTCCACGCTCAAAATACCATCTCATGGGAACTCTTTCAGCTCGCATTAATCAAGCCTTACCTTCAAACTTTGCACTCGAAGTTCCTGAAAGTATTTTTGCAAACCAGTTTTCTGAGAGTTAATGACTTAAATGAAGCAGTAAAATGCAACTTTTGTAATACAAATGTCTTAGCCAGGTCTGCCTTCAGCTACTCACATTATAAGCTCTATGCATGTCCTTCACTGAAGTCGTCTTAAAAACAAGCATTGGCAAAGCCAACAGTTTTGGTTTGCATAGAAAAAATTAGGCATTTGCCTGGCGGTGCTATTGGTTGCCCAAGTACTCGCGCACCATTTTCCACCTGCTATCATCAATGGCCAGTTAAAACCACCTGGCAAATGTCTTTCCCATATATAAACAAAAGGCCAAACTGTTGGCATTGCCAATGTTTGTTTTTCATTTGATAGGGTGCTGAACACCACCCGTTGGCCGTCTATCCCCAGAGATGAAACAAGGAATACATAAACCTCCAAATTAAACAAGGAATACATCAACACATCACAAATCATCCTCTATTGTTTTTTAGCTCAATTTGACAATTTGTATACAGCCTTTATGGACCTGGATGCTCCACTCCTTTTTTTGTGACAGACTATCTTTGGATTAGCCCCTTGCTATTGGAGGATGCTTCGGCACCCACCATATCTTTGTTACAAGCCATGCACTGTATTTATATGATATAAACTGTGTTTATTGACTCATGTCTGTGGAGAGTAGTGTGCTTGTCCAATTGCAAAATCCAGACATAATCGACCTGGTTGCACATAAAAGTGAATTGTTGCAGGAACTCTTGATTGAGTGATTTCCAGGATTTTCATAAAGCTGGAAGCAGGATTTCCAGGAGCTGTGGACCCTGTCACAGATCTGTAGGCAAAGTTATGTTATTTTATGTGTTGTGTTCTTATTGTGTCATCATTTGGCTGTACTGCTTATTAAATGCAACTCTATTTTCATTACTGGTGTCACCGAGTAGACATGCTTTGAGTCTGGTTCTGCAAAATAAGTATTTTACTATGTGATGATGTTGTTTTTTTAAAAAAAGAACAAAAGGAATGTTATCACTTTCTCAAGCGTTTATACAAAACATAACAAAATGCAACACACATGAACCCTCCACAAGAAGCATTTTCTGTTAAGTCGTGAATTGACGCAATGGTTTGAGGGCCACTTTTTTTGAGGTGAGGGGTGGGCCAATTTTCTGAGGCGAGGGGTGGGCCACTTTTTTTTGGGTGTCCGGGCCTATTTCTTGTCCCAGTCCGACCCTGCCTAACAGCCCAGAATGGGAGGCCAAAACGAAATGAAACCTTGAAAAAGGAGCAAAATAGCACTCAGAGTTCACTGTATAATTAGAGATCAGTTTACATGTGCGGTAGAAAAGATAGGATGGCAATTTGTGTGGCTGTACTAAAAAGGCAAGAAAACTTACAAGCTACAGGGCAAGATACTAAAGCAACATGAATACAGGTGAGAAGGAAAGCAATGCAGAAAAAATCACACGAGGCAAAGTTGCAATTTCTTTTTCTACACGGACTTCAAACAAGCAAACAGCTAAGAAAATAAGCTAAACAATCAAAATTGGAAATTGTTTTTTCTGATGGGGTACAAAGGCACATAACATATAAGATACTGAAGTGTAGGGATGACTTATTTATAGGGTGACAATATGGGTTTCTTTATGGGAATGAAAATCGGATTTTATAATGAAAGCAAACACACATGCAAAAATCGGTTTTGTTAACAAAATGACTGGTTCTATGGAGATTATCTTTTAGTGGCTAGATTATTAAAGAAAGACACTGCACGGAAGAAGGTTAATTTGCAATTTTAACCAATTTTCACCACGCTCCTCCCTATAGGGGAATTAATTAATTCATTTCAAAACTGGTACTAAGGACTTACACAAATAGGTGAAAGGATTTGAAAAGAATTACGCTAACACACATATACAACACAGATTCTTCTAAGGACTGGATAAACAGAGGATGCTAACAATTTTAGTAATTAATAGGGTTCTTATGGGATTTGAATAGGATTGGACAGAATGCAAGATAACAGAGCATTGTATGCAGATTGTTGATACTGGAGAAGGTGATACTTACAAAATGAACTTGAGTTGGGTAATTTAGACAGCTAACCAGGTCTCCGGACAGCTAGGCAAGGATCTGGTCACTGGGAAGCAACTGGGAAACAGGGATCTGGTCACTGTGGCCAGCAGGGTGCATCGACTGGGCATAGGGGCCTAGTTGCAGGATTCTCCCCCAAGGGATCAGCAGCCTTTCTTCATTTCTCCCTGAATTATTTGGATTCATCTGGTTCTGGATGGTGGCTATGGATAGGTGGTTCTGCCTGCATCTGGATCAGCTACCTCTGGACCTGGTTCTGGAGTCTTGGAGTCTTGCAGAGTGAATTTTGAATGTTGAATCTCTGGATTTTGAATGATGGATTTTTGGAAGGCCGAATCTTGAATGTCCTGACTTTCCTCCTTTTATAAGCAGAATGACATCAGAGGATTTTTACTATGTGGGCGGAAATAACCTGGACAATCCTCTAAGATGGGCTAGGTCAGGCTGTGGATGATGACACCTCCCTGCAAGCGGTTTGGATCCAGGGAAGTGACATCAGCTCTAGTGTGGCTGTTTTATGATGTGCTTTGTTTCACCACAGTTACGTTTGCCAAAATCAGTTATGAAACAAAACCCTTATGTGTACAATTGTTATCCTCATGAAATCAGATAGGCAGATTCCATATTTTGCAAGGGATATGCCATATCAAATTCCAAATCTGTGCGATATTGCTGTGCCTTTCTTGCACCCTTTTGCAATTTCTATGTAAAATATTTCACCCAAAATTCTACAAATGGCTACACATAAGCCTGACGGTTTCGGGAATATTTCCATCAAATTTTACATCTGTGTCATGTACGCTTTCCCCAGAAATGCCCCTTTAATGCCGTTCATGTCCCCGGCATGCTAAGAAGACCCACATCATCTCATCTTGCTGATAATAAAAATGACATTAAAAGCCATCATAATTTCACATTACTGCTTATTCAGATTACTGAAATAAATGTCTTAATATAAAACATCTTTTAAATCAAATGGGCTGGCTTTGTTCCCAAATGTGGGTGGTATTTCCAACACCCCAGCCAAATGTCTTTCCCTGGTCAGCTTGCCCAGGGGTTGGCATGACTCCTCCTTTAAGTCCTTCAGTTTGACTGCAGGGGATTTCACCCTTTTGAGGGAAACATATGGGTTGTAAGTCCGAAGAACAGGGCAGTATCAAATCACGGGGAGGTGTGACATTTGGCCTTTAAGCCAAACTGACCTAACCGGAAATGCCTAAGCTTCAGCCAGGCTGTTGAAGTTCTTTTTGTGGGGAAAATAAAATATACAGAGTAAAATATACCTATATTTTTGCAGCTTTTCTTCCCAAAATATAAAGTTGTTTCTCTGTGCATTTTGCAGTATTATTCCCTTACAACTTTCACATTGTCATTTCACTTGCTTTGCAAAGCAGAACAAAACGGGATCATTTTATTTTTCATGTTAATTTGACAAATGCAGCTTTCCTCGCATTTTCATTCTGAAGGCTCTCATAGCTTTAGCCAATTTCTATACACGGGGATATGTTCAAGAAATGGGTTCTTGGAAACTGACACCAGGCAAAGGAGAGAAAGACCGTCTTTGAGGTGCTTTGCGTGTGTTAATGTGTTTCCAAAGTGAATGCTTAGCTGTGTGGACTGAAATGAATTCCTGCTTTTCACAGACTTTATTTGACACGATAAAGCCGTTCAGGGAGGAACGGCGCTCATTTGATGGTGTTCCACCTGAATATAGATGGACACGGCTGTGCTTTACTAAAAACCAAGCTGGATAATGTTTAAAGATGAAAATAGCACCAGTGCAAGGTTGTTTTTTTAAAAAAACTTTCTTTATTGTTTTACTATAACAGGACGCTCAACATTTCAGCAATAAGAAGCCCAACATACCCTCCCCGTATAGGCCTCCCCCTAAATCAAAAGGGTACATTTATTTACAGTTCACAGTATACTACGTTTGCAGACATCACATTAGAAGAACGTTCAAGCAGCTCAGATTGGTGTACAGTCATATCTCAGTACTGGAGCAGGGTAAGTCTCATCCTTGTTCCTATTTTAATGACCTTGGAAAGATTCCGGCAATTGGGACCATTGCTTGGTCTAGGAGTAATATTTTCTAAAGGGTGGCCAATAGTCGAACGGGTGACCTGAAGAGTTGAGGCGTACCTGGTTTCCCTTTGTTCACACAGAGACATATTCTCCAACCACCTTGTGAATGTGGGGGGGTTAGCCTTACCCTAAGTCCTCACCACCAGGTACCTGGCTTGTGCCGAGGCCATAACCAGTAGTTTCATTTAGGTACATGAGCCCCCTTCAATCAGGGCTAGGAGCCATACATTGGGTGAATATTCCCTTGCTTGGGGTAACATTCTGATCATCGCATCTTCTATATTCACCCAGATGGTCCTAATGCGAGGGCATCACCAGGTTACATGATAAAAGTTAGCGAGGTCTATAGCACACCTCTTACAAGTGGAGTGCTTTTCTGGAAAAACCTACTGAGAACGAGGGGGGTGTAATAGATGTGATGAACAAATTTGTAATGGACCAGTCTGTACTGGGAGTTTAAAGGGATGTATCGAGTTTGCATACAAATATGTTTCCATTGATCGTCGCTCGGTGCTTCCCCTCTGGATTTTTCCCATATGGTTTTATAAGTTTGTTTCCGTGCTTTCCTCCCACTTCCGAGCAATCTGTATATGGTTGAAACAAGTTTACTAGAGGATAAGGGTTTAATCATGTTTCATGTGCCGGGTGTGGGGCGGAGCTTGTGGGAAATCGGGCCATTTGGATTTCAGAATTCTCTGTAGTCTATAGTAGTGGAGCAAGGTCACAGCATTATGTTCCCCCCTAAGCCTCAGCTCCTCCCACTGCACAAATATATCTTCCTTTACCAGATCACCTAAAGTCTGGACACCCAATGACCATAAAAGCTCTTTAAAGGATCTCTAGTGTGATAGCGGGATGCCTATGATGTCATACACTGGTAGCTATGGTAGGTAGAAGGGGTTAGTCTCCAGCTGATTCATCCTATTCCATGTTTTGCAGGTAACTGCTATTGGCTGAACCTCGCCTCTCGAGGTGGGTGTTCTATTGCCCCAAATCATGGCCGTCAGTATATCAGGACTTGAAATTGCTTTTGCCAACAAGGAATGAGGGGAGTCAGAAGTGGGTGGGTTCCATCCGGCTATGTATTGAACTTGGGCGGCCAGGTAATAGAGTAGCACCATCTTTGCAAGTGCTATACGGGCTGCATGTGAGATTGGGAGTACTATCCAAGCCTCTACCTTCTGTTCTAGAGTTTCCAGAGAGGTAACATAGTTATCTCTGTATAGGTTGTCATATGAAGTGGAATCCTTGACGCCCAGGTACCGTATCCCGAGGGGACACCATTGAAAGCTATCTCCCACACATGTTCATTGTACGGTAGTGGTTGAGGGAAGGACATCAAATTTATACCAGTTGATATGGAGCCCAGAGAATTCACTGAACCTGATAACCTCTTGTGTCAAGGGAGTCAAATTTTGATGGGTGTGCTTAACGTATAACAGGATGTCGTCAGCGTATAGAGAGATGATAGACAACTGGGAGCGTATGCAGATCCCTCGGTGTGCGTGGAATTCCATCATGTGGCAGGCTAGAGGGTTCCATTGCCAGTGCAAACAGGACCAGCGAGAAGGGGAAGCCTTGGCGGGTGCTCCTTGATGGGAAGATGTGTGTCGAGGTTATTTCATTAGTGTAAATTGTAGCTCTAGGGGGCGGTGTACAATAGCTTGGTCCATTTGATATATGTCAACCAGAAGCCTGAGCGCTGCAGTACCTCAAAGAGGAAAGGCCAATCGGCAGAGTCGAAGGCCTTCTCGGCATTGAGAGCAGCGACTGCTAGAGGCACCTCTGGTTCAATGTTGTGCATTAGAGTGAACAGGGTCCGTAGGTTGTTTTTGGTGGATCGACCCGGTATGAATCCGGCTTGTTCTGGAAGGACCAAAGCCGGCATGAATGGGAGTACACAGTCTGTGAGTAAATTTGCTAGAATTTTAATATCCGTATTGACCAGCGATAGTGGTCGGTGTTAGGAGAGCTGTTGAGGGAGTTTCCCAGGTTTTAGAAGCAAAGTCACCAGCGGAGACCTGATGGACTCCGGAAGGGAGCCACTGGCGAGGGTGCATTCATACATGGCCATCAAGTGGGGGATTACTTGGTCTGCATAAGCTTCATAGAATTCTGCTGTTAGACCATCCAGACCAGGGGCCTTTCCATTTGGGAGTGACTTTATTGCATTGCGTATCTCTTCTTCAGTAATGGGGTTATTGAGATAGCTTCCCTGATCCTAATCTAGCCAACCTAGCGCTACCTCATCTAGGTAACGTGTCAGCTCATCATGGCTGGGTGCAGGGCATGATGTATATAGACAATCATAGTATTCCCTAAACTCATTATTGATACCCTGAAAATTGTTAATGAGATCCCCATTCTGGTTTTCAATCTCTGTTATGTTAGTGGATTGCCGTTCTTTTCTAATGGCCCAGGCTAGGGTTTTTCTCGGATGATTGCCCTCACCATACCTTCCCGCTTGCATCGGGTCCCCAATTAATCTCTCCTCGCTAATTGCCAACTGTAGGAGCTCTTCCCTGAGGGCCGAAAGCTTACAGCGATTCTCAGGTGTATCAGAGGCACCTTGCTTATTTTCCTGGTCACAAATTGTAAGTTCTAGAGCATGCATTGACCTCCAATTAGTCTTCAAGACCCTGCCCTCCTTCGAGATACAGCAGCCTCTATCATATGTTTAAAGGCCTCCCATATTATGCCTTGATCAGGTATTGACCCTTTGTTAGCCTGGAAGTAGGTTTGGATGTCCTAACCTATTTCATAGCTGAATGCTACATCCTCCACAGCGGTAACCCTGAATCCCCAGCGGAGCGAGGTGGGCAGGTGAATGGAGGTCGCAATACGGGTTAGTATCGGGGAGTGGTTGGAAAGGGTTCAGGGAGAATAGTAGCTTCGGTTATGTCTCTGACAACAGGAGTGGTGGCCATTATATAATTGATCCTAGAGGAGCTACCATGTACCCCAGAAAAGAATGTGTATTCCTGGTCCGTAGGGTGGACAGTACGCCAAACGTTGTGTAGGTCGTGATATTGGGCAATGACGGAAAACCTTTTGGTTGCCCATGGCAGGTTCAGTTGTGATGTCGTTGACCTGTCCATCCGAAGCCTGAGGGCAAGGTTAAAGTCGCCCACCCATATTATCTCGTAGCGAGGGTACTTATGGATATGCCTGGCGCATTGATGGAAGAACTCGGGGGAATCTGTGTTGGGGTCATATATATTAATTAATAGGAGTTTGATGCCACAAAGCTCCAATGCTAGAATAATGTATTTCCCTTCTGTGTCATTGATTTGTTTGTGCATTCTATATTGTAGGGACCCGTGTATATAGGTGGCTCCCTCTCTGGAGTGGGAGGTGTAAGACAAACAGTATCTCTGGATTCCCCAACCCGCAATCCCGGGGAGGGGGGTATCCCTGGGGAAGTGCGTATCCTGTAGATATACAATATTTGCTTGGTGTTTCCTGCTGAAATTGGCTATCACTCAAGATGTTGTGGCGAGTGGCGGGGTGAGCTGCAGGTTCAAGAAGGTTTGAAGCAAAGCATTCTGCGGCCTCTGGGGTGGTGAAGAAGAAAGTGGATCCATTGGCCCTTATTAGGAGGTTGAGGACTTACCGTGCCATGCCAACCTTGGTGGACCCGGTAATTCCTCGTCCGAGGAACCCAGATCCGGTCCATTCCCACTCCCATTCGAGCCCCCATAGGGCTCAATGGGAATGGGGAAGGAGCTAACAACGGGTACGTTTATAACAGGCCCGTTGTTAGCTCCCTGGTCTCCTCACGGGACCCGGTAAGGACGCCTGCTTTTACCAGGCACCCATTGCGGGTCCCGCGAGGAGACCTCGTAATTGGGTTTACCTGCACCTGAACCATTACCAGTGCCGGTAAACCCATTCTGCCAACCTCCTAATGAGGGCCATTACCCGCTATATCCCGCTAACAAAGCTTAGCGGGATATAGCATTACATACTTGATTCTCTTCCTGCAAATAGTATTTTTGACTGATTGAAACATTTTGCACTGGTCCTGCACCCCTGGGCTGAAGTCCGGAAGCATTCTGATGGTGGAGTAGCCCCAGCGCAGTTCCCCCTTTTCGCTGGCCGAACGAAGGATGATGTCACAATCCCTGTAATTGAAAATCCTGGCTATAATCAGATGTTCAGGGGCACCTGCAGGAGGCCTGGCAGCTAGGGAAAGATGGGCTCTCTCCACCATGAACATCCGGGTGAGCGGGGGCTTGTCCAGGATCTCAACCAGTAGCGTCTCTATGAACTTTTCCATGTTGTCAATCGCTGTTGATTCGGGAACACCGACCATCCTCATGTTGTTGCTTCTGGAGTGCCCTTCCAGGTCCTCGGTTTTGGTGACTACCTTCTTGATAGTCTGTTGTAGTTCCACCAACTGCCATTGGAGAACTGACACTTTATCCTCACCTTCTCCTATGCGTTGTTCGGCTTCTGACATGCATGCACACAATGTATCTATCTGTAGAGCGGAAACGTCCACTTTGCAAGTCAGGGCGTCTATCTTTGAGCCCAATGTCTGTGCTGTTTTTGAGGGCCAGTAGCGTTTGGTTTAGGGTGGCAACATCTATCTGGACAACTGTTGGGTCGGAGATGGAGAAGGCGGTGTTTGGGTCTGGTCCAGACGTCCGAACTGGTCCCTCCTGGCCTGTTTCTTAGGGTTGACCATGTTATTAATGTCCACAAGAGTGTCAGTGGGGCCAGCAACGCTGATCCGGTCTGGGGGAGATCGTAGTTGAATAAGTGCTGTGGAGTGTGCAGTGCCACACAGTGCAATGATATCCGAAGGCACCCTGGCGACTCCCACTCTATAATGTTGCAGTTCCGTTGTTTCTCGTGGGGGTGTGCAGGTAGTGTATGCCAGTAAGTCATTAGGTTGCAGCTTGTCCTGATGGTTATAACTCGGGTCTGACTCGTCTGCTCGCCTGCCCGCTGCTATTCAGCCGATTAAGGCCATCGCAATGGTACTGTCACTCTGGGCAGGCTGGGTCCAGTGCATTTCATGTTGGTCACAGGCACTCCTCCGAGGAGTTTGATTCTGCCACTGTAACTTAAGTGTGCCCTGTTGAGGCAGAGCCCGGCATGGTGGAGTCCCCAGACCAGCAGACGATCCTTGATGGTGTGTTCCCCGGCTTGTTCTGTTGCCCTGATTGAATGAGAGTGGCTAGGTGGACAGCAGGAGGACTAAGCATGGTGTGTTCCTGGAGAACGGTGAGATACAGCAAGAGTATAGGCTATTAGACCCTGGGAGGGCCCCACATTCACTGTGCAATGTTATTGGGGGTACGTTTAATATATGAGGCCATCATTAGGCAGGGACTGTGTCCATAGAGTTCCTGATTGAGCATATTTCGATGTGTGGAATGGGGGTGAGCTGCAGCACAAGCACGGGGCCTCTGCCAGTTGTCTTAAGGATCGTGCACTGAAGGACCGGGCCACAAGATATTCAAGGAGGCCTCTCCCAGGTGGGGACTATAATGGGGTATTGTCCAGTGGTTCACTTTAACTGATCTTACCCTGGGGAGAGCATCTCTCAGTTCTGGACCATGGCTGGGTGCCACGGAGTGAGGGCTGAGCTCAGCGTAGTGCTGTAGTGGGCAGAGGCTGCTCCCGGTTCCTGAGTGACTGCTGGAGAACCTTGTGGCTCTCACTTGTTTTTCAGCAAGACTTTGGTAGATTGGGCCCCTAATGATGGATGACCAACAGCAAGAAACCCAGGTGGGAGCACTCAGTATCCTGTGTGCTCTTTGCAGGATGCGACCGGCCCCGGCGTGACACCCAGGACTCCAGCTGCCGGGCATGATGCGCGGTGCACAGCCCACTCGAGGGTGCCATAGGTAGCAGGTCAATCTCCGCAGGTCCGAATGTCCAGTGTTCATGAGCGCTCCCGGCCAGGGGGTTTTGGGGCCTCTTTAAAACAGCGGATGGTGGGTGCTTGGGGGTGAAGTGGACACACCAGATTGCCACGCTCCAGGCCAAATCCTGTCGTAGTAAGATGGGGTGGGACCACCCCTCCTCCACCCTGCACAGAGCGGGTACGATGAGGCTGCTGCAGAAAGGGGTCGTGAATCAAGCCCTCCGCTTGCTTTGCCCACTCAGGATAAGGCTCTGGAGGGCGAGTGGGTCCATATGCCAAGGCTTTTAGTACAGGATACTTTTGCCATAGCAGGAGCCTCTCAGGCAACAGCCATCTTGTGTGCCGCGCAACAGCCCCCATCCAGTGCAAGGTCATTTTAAACACAGAACATTTTCTTGTGCAGCTTTAAGTTTTTGTAAATCACAACAAAGCAGCGCTGTGCCATTCTGCCTTTAAATTCTTCTCTTTGTATTCACCTGAAGAAAATGAATGCAGCCATTATCCTGGTGTCTATGTTCCATCTCGTCACATATGTACTCATCAGACACAGTGCAGCCATTACTACTGTAACTGCTAAAACACAGTTTTCTGATGCAGGAGATTTCTGCTGGGCTGGTAAATGTACCCCACAGAATGTCAAGTCATCCGGTTATGTGGCAAATCATTTTACCCATAATTGCATTAGACCCTATCCCCCAAAACAGAGTTTGCCCAGAACCAGAACAGGAAGCAGCCTAGGAAAGATCCCTAAGGGGAACTTCAGAGAGGTCGCTGAGCCTGGCAGCTATAAAAGGGACTTAAAGTACCAGGATGTCGAAGACCAACTGAACCTGGTCCAGGAATGGAACTGCGGAAAAATGAAGCTGTGGGGAAATCTCAGAGTCATGCTGCAGAACAGGTTACAGCTGCACAGTCACACTTACTGTTTGTAGGCAAAGTCCAGGGAGATGCAAGATCCTGCTTGTCCTCACTCATCCTGCTGATGTGTGGCCCACAGACCACAAGAGCAGATGGAAGACCACCAATCTGTTAAAAGTGAATGGATGAAATCCAAGATGAGGGTAATATGCAAATTCAGCCCTCCAAGCGTGGGCGCAGATACAAATGGAGAAAAAGCCCAACCCTTTATATTTGACCTTTTTTCAATGGCCACGTGGTTATTAGGTGGTCACATGTGCATTTAAATGATAGAGGCCGGGTAGATATATATCAGCCTCATTATAATAGAGCTTTAGCATCATGATCAGAAATACATGCAACAAAAACTGTATATGCAGTTATTTGTGGAAACACATGTGCAGCAGAGCAATCCAATATATACTCAGTAGGGTATAGTGCTATATCAGGTTGTAGAGTTGAGAACTGCCCTCATTATGAAGTTTGTACAGTATCGGCTGCTTTTGATTCTTGTGAGCAATGGAACAGCCATTTTATAATATAACATCAATGTTACAGGCCACAAACTCCATCAGGTTATTTTGTTGAGTTCTTTGCTGGAACTGAGGCCCCTTTTAATTTAATTATGTGGTTAGTGCATGCACCACAAGGTCAGGATGTTTTGGTAGGAAAAGTAGAAGTTGATTAATTGTTGCAAAAAAGCAGCCCTCATAACTTTAAATAAAATAGCAGACAACCAGGTGCTGTCCAAGGCTAGAGGCGAATCCAGGGACACCATTTTGAATTAGTGCCGATTTACAAAATGATAACATGAACCCAGCGCTCCCAGTACCACAAAAGATCCTGTTTTTTTGAGGTAACCGCATCGATAATATGAAGACAATAGACAAAATTGAATTCGAACAGCAGTGTCCCAGCTTGGCTGTTCATCAAAAAAGATAGCGAGAAGGTCTTGATATACTGGTTTGTGGCCGTGTGGAGAAGGGAGTCACAAAGCGTGCAGGTTCAGGGCTGGGAGAATAGTGAATCCCAATTAGAATGTTCAGGTGGTTGGCAACATATCTGTCCTCCCTCTTGTTTCCTATATCCTCATTGGTCGGATCTCGGTGGGACACAAAGGCTCAAAGTTATCTAAGAAGTAATATGGTCCAATTAGTACAGACCGTCTTTGTCAGGAATACTCTGTACCCGCCAGCCAATAAGAAAATGTTTCAAACATAAATACGGGTGAGGGTCTATTCGGGTGGCAAGCGAGAATTGACGAATCAGTATTTAATTATTTATTGTGCATTTGTAAAGCAAAGAAATTGTGTTTCAAAACGCCCGCAGTGCAACAGGGAGGAAACATGGGAAAGAAAGGTAAATACAATAATAAAAGAAAGAGAGAGACAGTCTTACTAGGCCTTGTGAGCATTCAGAATGTGCAAGTACAGAGAGAGAGAGGAGATGGTGGACGGGGTTAAGTGGTGCAAGTGACACAGAGGGAAGTGCTAGGAAGTAAGTTGTAAGCAGCTGTGAAGTCCCTGGCAGAGAACACTTGGTGAATTTGGTCAATTTACAAGAAATCAATGGGTGCAGGCCTGTGAGATAGCGCAGGCCAGTGGGAGCTAGATGGCAAATGCTGGGGTGTGCGGAGGCCGAAGTCTATTGTGGGGGGGCATGACCCAGAAGGATACATAAGGGACCTAGTTGCCAATATAAGCAACTGTGGGGTTTTAGCAGGGAGGGAGATGGGGGAGGACAACATGAAAAGGAAAGTCTTGAGGAGCTTCTGGAATATGAGGAGATCCAGCTCAAGATAGAGAGTAAGTGGGAGGCTGTTCCAGAGGAGGGATCCAGCCGAGGAAAGAGATCGGCCACCAGCTCGCTGTTCAATCTATGCATGATGTATAGTGTTCTATAGGGGCTTTTGTGATGCATAGCCAATGATATTCTTAGGTTTTGAATTATTGAAACACCTTTTGAATATGCAGAATTTATGATGTGCAGCTATAAATGATTTGGCCCTCAATTGGGGTACAGAGATGGTGCTCAGCTTTTATGCTGTCTGGAAATAAATATGTGTTCTTTCTGCAGTTGGTGTACTCCATTTTTGAGTAATTTCTGTCTCCTAATTGTGGGTCTTTTTGGGACAGCTGCTCCTTTTTCATTGGCATCAAACACTTTTGTATTTAAAGTCCAGAGATCCCCATCAACCTGACTGTTAATCAATGAAAGTATTAGACATCTGCCCATACGGCCACAGCAGACTGAATGCATTGTTCATAGGGTCAAAATACTGTATTTATCATGGTACGTTTTAGGTGGATAGGGGTGAAAGGGGAAGGGTAGAATTGGGGCAGGCAGGGTGAGAGTGGTAATTAGAATGGGGGCACAAGGGGCTGGCCTCTTATGAAAAAAGCCTCAGTAAAATGCAATACGTTGGCCCACATGGTCAAGATCCAATGATAAGCCATTGCAAAACCTCAGCTAATCAGAACAAACTGAACAAACCGATCCAAAGATAGAGGCAAGGGGGGTGACCAAAAGACAAGTGTCTAGACGAGCCAACTCAACCCCAAGTGTATAAAGGAAGTGGGAATAGGCCAATAAGGTTTAGAATCCCAGAGCAGGCAGATGTACTGCACATGCTTACCTTAGTAAGGGTGCAGAAGTAAGAGATCGACACAATGGTGGCATGTTTATTGCTATGAACGTTTATTAAAGAAATGAGCATTTGGGAAAACCTAACTATTCCTAATAATAAGAGGTGTTTCCCTGGCTCAAAGAATAGTCTAAGGAGTCTCTCAGGAGGTCCAAAGAAAAAGTCCACCATTGTGTCAAAACCTATTTCCAACCCTTACACTAGGAACTCCAACTAAGGGGAATGGTGATATTCTTTGGATCAGAAGAATGCCGGACGTGAGATTAAAAGTTCTTTTGAACCTCATAAAACGAAGTTCAAAATGATGCAAAAACAAACTTCCAAAGGATGTGCAACCTTGAGATAAACTAATGCCAAGATAACCTCTCCCTTCTCTTGTCTTTCCAAAGTCTTCCCAGACACTAGGGGGTATGACTCCCTTTCACTGCTTCTTCTTCAGCTTCTTCAAAGTACCAAGAGAATGTCAATGTTTTCTTGGCTTGGTATAGTGTTCAAAAACACCAGAAGGAATGACTCCCTTCACCTGGTTTCTTTTCAGCTTCTCTCAAAGCCAACCTATTTCACTAAACTGCTAGGTTCAGTGACTATGAATATTCCCAATGATCTAATCCACATATGGGTGCGAGCCCCAGACTCGCCTTTCTGACGTATATTTTACTTTCTGATATACTTGGTATAATCCCCTGCCAAGTATCACAGGGCGGTTTTGGATATGTCAAAGTTATCTTACCTTTGTCAAGGTCCCAGACCCTGTCTTCTGGGTTTTGCTCACCTTCCCGATTCTCCACTAGCTTCTTGGGCCCCCTGCGCCTCTCCAACAACCAACGTACCTTTTTCCCAGTCTGCAGTAGTTTCAGGTCTTCCCAGGGACCTGCGGTCTGCTGTGGGGCTTCCCCGGCTGTCGTGGTTGTTCTGCAGTCAGCAGCAGCTCCGCAGTAGAAATCTTCTTCTGGGGAATGCAACGTTCTGCAGTCCGCTGCAATGCCAGGAGCTTCTTCTTCCAGGTTTGTTGAGCTGTCCTTCCGCTCCTGACCCGCTCCGCTTCTGCTTGCTCCCGCCTCAGCATCATGGTTGCCTTCTTCCTTCTCTCAGGTCTCCACCTGCCCTCGCTGTCCCACCAGGGCCGACTCGACAATGTTTCCAGTCCTTCTATTATCACATGATGTTGTAATTCAGATTGTCCACATTGACTACACCATACTGTTTGAACCTGCATGGTAATCTGCATTCTCCAGCATGGGGTCTGGCATGGATTCACGTGATCTTGAATATTTCCTGTCATCTGGCGGGAATCGTCGGTAAAATAAAAAACTGTTTCACTTTCACTTACAAACTGTATATATCCTCTAAACCATTCAATGCACTCTGGGTCATACCGCCCTCAGCCAATGACTGCCCTCTCCCTAGGCCTCTCCTCTGGCAGCCATCTTCAGAATTTTATCACACGTTCAAGTGCTGGTAATCCTCATGTTTTGTTCTGTGAGCTATTCTACGTTTTCCGTGCTTTTTCGATAAACGGTCATATTTTTGTCAAACATGGTCCGTGTGTGGGGATCCGTTTTTTCTGCCTGCGCCCCTGATTGGTAAGAAATGTTGAAGTTTCATCAAAGATTCCAGAAGGCTGTTGGGCCTACTCTGCACGACTGAACAAATCGGAAGAGAAGAAAGAGGGAAGCTCTCTTTTCAAGCTCTGTTCCAGCTTGGCATTGTGGAACATGTTTGTAGAGGATAAACACCTTCAGTGCCTCTTCTGTCTCCATCCGGACCACAGGGAAGCGGGTTGTGAAATCTGCCTCAGGTTCTCCAAGCAAACCATAATGGATTGTCAGAGTACACTGGTGACATGGCTCAGCACCAAGGCCTAAACTCTGTGCTGCAAACAGGGGCATGCCTCACCCAGGACCGGCTGGTCCAAGAAGCGGGCTTCTAAGTCCTTTGAGGGTGCTCCATCCGTGGGGGCCCAAGACAAGGCCAAGCACCACAAGTCTGTTTCTGTGAGGGTCACCGCACAAGTGGGGCCTGTGATTGGCAGGGGGCATTCATCTTCACCATCTGCCTCCATCTCCAGCCATCACTCCAGCTCCTCATCGAAGAAGAAATCGACTAAACTGGCAAAGCTGTGGGAAAAACTGAGAAGTCGAAGGTGTAAGAAAAGGCAACCAACCTGCCCCATAAGGCCCAGGTGGTCCAGGTGAAGTCGTCTTCAATGATCAAGTTGTTGGAGGCCACCCTCTCGAAGGCCAAAGCAGCTGACCCAGTTAAGGTAACCCCGGCGGTGCCCAAAGTATCCCTACCCCCAAGGTGGGAGGCCTCAGCTGTGATGATGGAGAAGACACCAGCAAAAAGGATGCCATTCCTAAGCCTGAACCTGACCCCTCAAGATGCAAAAATGGAGCGAGAAGGCCTCAGGACAGGCTGTACTCCAGTGCATGGATATTTATTCCTCGGATGAGCAGGACCATGTCCATATACACGATCCAGGAGGACATGTGGGACGACAATGGTGGCAAAAAGGCCGACGGGGACCATGATGGCGGAAATGCCGATGGAGATGACGATGGCTGAAATTCCAACGACGGGCCAGGATCCAGTTGGCCTACTGCTACAGCCACTTTGAGAAATGTATCGCTGGAAATCCTTTCAACCCTACACACCCTGGTGTCAGCAATTCAATAAGGATGCACACGACACCGGCCCTAGCTCCAACCCCAGTGGCCCCGGATCAACCTCTGGCAAAAAAGAGGAAGCAGCACCCTATACTGCCGCATCAACCTCCACACAAGTGCCACATGCCTTCCCGCCCTAGAGACCCTGAGACAGGGACGGACACGGCCACGGCGACTACGGTCAACGATGAGTTAGCCACAGCGGGCGGTTCGCTGCAGAGAAGGGCTTCTCCCCCAGACAAGGTGGGGTCATTCCATGCCATGGTCACTAGAGCATCCCAACTCTTCCAACTGACACCAGAAGAGACCAAAAAGAAGGTTTCTTCTACCAACGATGCAAAGCCAAGAGGAAGACCATCATGGCGGTGCCTCCCAAAGACGACGCTTGGGAGGAGGTCCTACCTTTGATGAGGAATCCGGCCATGGCCCCAGCCAAGAGGGATACGCTGGAGAAAAAGTACCTACGTTCACAGCCTTCCACAGACTCAGTGGTTTTGGTGGCAGCGAGGAAGAAGTCACCTAGCCCCTCGTCTTCATCCTCCGTCACTCCGGATAGCGAGGGAAAGAAGTTAGATGCCATGGGAAGAAAGGTGATCTACTTTGCGGCATCAACAGTCAAGGTGGCCAACACACTTGCAATCCTGGCCAGGTATGACAAGAACATGTGGTAGAAGATGACCCCAATTCTGAAGTTCCTGCCCGACGACAAGCTGGTCGAGGTGATCTTCATCCTCCAGGAAGGAGGGTGGCATTGGACCATGCCATCACAGTAGCCCTGGACATCGCAGACACAGCGTTCCAGCAGAGGGGAAACAGTGTCTACCTCCATCACCATGGCTGGCTGAAAGTCACCATATTCCACCAGGAGGTCCAGACGAGGGTGCTGGACATGCCCTTCGACAGGGACAACCTCTTTGGGAAGGCCGTCGATGAGTCATTGCAGGCCATTAATACTGACACAGAAACGGATTGTGCCATGGGCACTCTTCAGCAACACTGCTCTTCCTTTTGCGCCTCTGCCAGGAAGTGTGGCTGATTGTCGAAAGGATTTGGCGGAGGTTCCTCTTCGTACCATTAACCCTCTCGCTCCATGACCCAGGAGGCCTACAGAGGCTGTTCTGAGGCTTGCAGTGGAGGTGGCAAACTTTGTTATTGCCCCCAAGGTGGCACCCTGGCCCTGGAGCAAGACTGACCCGGCCATGATGTCGGGCCCCCACTCATGCACCCCGGTGGGTGGCCGGCTGGCGGGATTCATTAGCAATTGGAAGAAGATCTCCACCGACAGAGGGGTGCTGGACACTTTCTCCCATGGACATACTCTAGAATTCCAGCAAAAGTGTCTGCGGATATCTCCGGTGACCCAGCAGGAGCAGCACATCCCTCAACTCCTGCAGGAAGTAAGGGACATGATAAGAAAAGGAGCAATACAGCTGGTTCCAAAGCGACTAGGGACTCCAGATTCTACTCCAGATACCTCTTGATAAGGAAGAAGACCAGGGGCTTGAGGCCCATTCTAGGCCTGTGGCCTCTCAAAAAATACCTCAATTTCCAAAAATTCAGGATGGTCACATTGCAGTACGTGCTCAGCCAACTGGGGGAAGGAGACTTCTTGAAGTCAATGGATCTGAGGGATGCATACTTCCACGTCCCCATTTATGAGAAGCATCGGAAATTCATGTGCTTCGTGGTACAGGGAAGACACTATCAATTCAAAGACCTCCCTTTAAGACTGAAGTAGGTGCCCAGGGTGTTTAGGAAGTGCCTGGGGCCAGTCGTGGCCCATCTACTTCCCCAAGGAATACACGTGTACCCGTACCTCGATGACTGGCTTATCCAGGCAAAATCAAGGGCGATGGCCGTAGACCACACAGAGGCGACAGTCTGGCTGCCAATGGGCCTGGTGTTCTCCATAAACTATCCAAAGTCCTTCTTCATTCCATCGCAGAATACACTGTTCCAGGGGGCCAGGCTGTACATGGTCTCCTGCCTGGTGGCTCCCTCAGAATAGAGGATAGCGGCCCTGCTTGGCAAGGTGCAATGGCTCTTGGTACTGAAGACCACCATGGTGTGGACCATCAAGTCACTGCTCGGTATGATGTTGTTGTGCAACTGCCTGATCCGGCTCTGCAGGTTGTCGATGCGATCCCTTTAGGAGTTCCTGGCGCTTCCTGGAAGTGTCCGGATGCTTTGCAGACAAGATTGCTTTCGATGAGGAGTAAGGTGGTGGGGCATACGCTCCAACATCGCCAGAAGCACAGGATGTCAGAGCCCCCGAACCAGGAGCTGGTCACCACGGACACTTCCCTGGAGGGCTGGGGAGCCCACACCTGATGTCTCCATGCCAGAGGCCTGTGGCTGCCGGAGGAGAGGAATCTCCACATCAATATCCTGGAGCCGAGGGCAGTGTTCTGGGCCCTCGAGTCGTTCCATCCATCCCTCAAGGGCAAAGTGGTGAGGATCTTCACAGACAACACCATCACGATGTTCGACATCAGGAAGCAGGGAGGCACGCGATCCCCAGTGCTCTCCAAAGAAGCACAAGACGTTTGGCACACCGCCATCACAAAAGAGATGTTCCTCAACCCCTTTCACCTGGAGGGTAGTCAAAAACACAATTTCTGGCTCACTCAGCAGGGAACTGCGCCCCTGCCATGAGTGGGAAATTCGACAGGACCAAGTGGACCGCATCATCCTCAAGTGGGCAGATCCAAGATTAAACTGTTTGCAATGTTGACAAACTCAAAATGCCAGAAAATTGCCAGCAGGTTCCACCAGCCAAGAAGCATGGGGGACGGGTTCACCTTCCCGTAGGAAAGGCCTGGCTCCTCTACATGTTCCCTCCATTGCCTCTCTGGCTGTGATTCATCAATCAACTCAAATGATGCCGATGCAGGATGAGCCTCGTTGCCCTGGCATGGCAGAGGCAGATTTGGTATCCTGACCTTCTCAGCATGTCACCGTCACCTCCGGTCAAGCTGCCAGTGGTTGCGGATCTGGTCATCAGAGAAGGAGGGATATCCTGCATCACGACCCAGTATCACGAAACCTGAGGTCTTGGCTCCTGCAGCCCTACGGTTTGGAGGGTATGAATTGCCGCTGGACTGCAGGAAGGTCCTTGCCAAAGCCATAGCACAATCAACTCTTAAGTGCTACAGGCACAAGTGGAAGCGTTTCTCTACATGGTGCCGGGCGCAGAAGATCAACCCTCTGAGGGTGACGGCACTGCAGATTCTTCCATACAGGCGGGGCTGGCGCATGCCTCTATCAAGGTGCATCTGACAGCTATCTCCCGCTATACCAGGTCTCCAGGACGATCTTATTTTATTTTATTTATTTATTTTATTGCATTTATTACTCGCCCAAACCCTTGGGTACCACGGCGATGTTACAGACAGCTTGGTTAAAACATTTCTTAGAAATTGCCAATCGGGCGCAGTGCAAGTGAATACAAAATAATCATACACGGAGACATTTAATGCAGGGCTTCTGTACAGTGATATTTCCTTAGTCTTGGTTAAATAGCCACGTTTTCAGGGATTTCTTGAAACCTGAGAAAGTTTGCTCATTTTTGATGGGGAGGGGAAGAGTGTTCCAATATGTGGGTGCGAGGTATTGGAAACTACTGCCTCCTGCCTTGGTTGTCTTGTAGCGGGGGATGGCTAGGAGTAGTTGACTGTTGGATCTGAGGGGCCTCTTTGATACTTTTTTGGTGATGACGTGGTTGAGGTAGATGGGGGTACAAGAGTGGATGCATTTGAATGTGACGCACAGGGCTTTGAATGTGACCCTAGCTTTGATGGGGAGCCAGTGATGGTTTCTTCTAATATTTGAGATGTGATCTGACTTCCTTAATCCAAGGGCCGCCCGAAGGGCTTTATTTTGAATAAGCTGTAGTTTGTTTAGATTGGCTTTTGAGGTACCCAGGTAGAGTACGTTGCAGTAGTCGAGCCTGGATAAGATTAAAGCTCTTGCCAGCGTGATACAGTTGGTGGGTGTCAAGAATTGGCGACTGAGAGCAATAAGTTTTGCGGTGTAGGAGGTAGAGGAAGAGAGGGCGTTAATGTGCTTGGTCATGGTGAGGTTGGCATCTAGGCAGACACCTAGTGTTTTTACTTGTTTGAGTACTGATATGTTTGTGCCATTGATGTTGATGGATGAGTAATCAGCATGTAATGCTTCTATTTTGGATTGGGAGCCCACAATGAGAACCTCAGTCTTCTCATCATTGAGACAGAGGCTATTTAGTGCCATCCAATTTTGGATTATGGCATATATTTTGTTGATAGTGTCGGTGTCTTGAGTGTAGTCTCCCGATAAAGGGATGAGGATCTGGGTGTCGTCTGCAAAGTTGGTGTAGATGACACCCATGTCGTCAAGCGCTGAGAAGAGGAGTTTAGTGTATGCATTGTATAATGTTGGTGCGAGACAGGAACCTTGGGGGACACCAATGGGTACTATGATGGGGATGCCGGCTTCTTTACCTATGGCGACCCTGGAGGTGCGGTCAGCAAGAAAAGATTTGATCCAGGTAGTAGCTTCGGTGCAGAAGTTGAAGTCTTTCGCTAGTGTGGCGCACAGTTTATTATGGTCTACTAAATCAAACGCTGCGGAGAGATCGAGTAGGAGAAGGATGCAGAGTTTTCCTGAGTCTCTGATGGTATCCATCTGGATTTTTAAGTCAAGGAGTTCCGTTTCTGTGCTATGGTTGGGGCGGAAGCCTGATTGCCTCGTGCGAGGGAGGTGGTTTTGTTCAAGGTGAGTTTGGACTTGGTTGTATGCTAATTTATCCAATATTTTGAGGAGAAATGGGACAGTTGTTATTGGCCTGTAATTAGTGGGCACAGTAGGGTCTAGGGTAGGTTTTTTCAGGAGAGGGGTGACCCAGGCTTCTTTGATGCTAGCTGGTACTAGGTTAGTATTGAAGGATGCGTTCACGAAGTTGGTGATAATGGGGGTGAGGGTATGGGCGCAGGATTTGACTACTGATGCGGGGACAGAATCTCCTTTGCAGTTGGAGGCTTTAAGTTTGGCGATGGTGTCAAACACTACATTTTGGGATACTGGTGTGAAGTGGAATGGGGGGCTGGTGAATTCCTGATGTGGTCGATTTAGATTAAGGAGAACAGGTTTGTTGGCTAGTGAGTGTTTTTTGGATGTGATTTTTACTTGGATTAGTTCAATTTTGGCTGTTAGTGCGTCTTGAATAGTGGTGCACCATTCCTTGCTGGGGATGGTTGGGTTTATGGCTGGGGTAGGGTTTTCCAATTCTTTTAGAATGGCAAATAGTTCCTTGGTATCTGAGGTCGCATTACTGATCCTATTATTATACGCATTAGATTTGTAGGTAATAGTGGCTGTTTTATAGGTTTTGTTTATTTCTTGGTAGGCTTTTTCTGCCTCTGCAGTAGGATGCTTTCTGTAGGCATGTTCACACGCGCGTTTGGTTCTTCTGAGGGTGATAAGATCATCATTAAACCAGAAGCTAGATCGCTTGTCTGAGCGTTTTGCCTTGGTGGTGAGCGGTGCTATAGCATTAATGGTTGCAGTGAGGCAGTTGTGATATATGTCTGCTAAGAGACAGCGGTTGTCACTAGTGATCGAGGTAGAATCTAGGATTTTTGAAAGAGGGGGTGTGAGGTTTTCTGGCGTGAGTTTGCGGGCGTTTCTAGTTTCATAGGTAGTCATGGTTTTAGGTTTCTTTTGTGTGGGTTCGGAAGGATTGATTGTAAAGACAATGTTATGGTGATCGGTCCAAGTAAGAGGGGAGATGGCTTCAATGGTTATGGGGGTATTAAGGGAGAGGATCCAGTCAAGAGTCCTGCCTTTGATATGTGTGGGTGCATTAACTAGTTGGCTGAAGCCCATGTCCTTCAGGGCGGAGTGAAGTGATTCTGCTTTGGCATCTTTGCTGTCATTGAAACCTAGGTTAAGGTCACCCAGGATGATGTATTTAGAGCTAGGTTTTATTAATGGAGCTAATAGCAACGGAATTTCAGTCTCTGGGTGGTTGTTGGGGCTAGGTGCTCTATAGATTACTATTAAATTAATCGTAGTTTTAGCATTTATGGGAAATTTTACGAGTAATGTTTCATACCCTTCAATACTTTCGATGGGACAAGATCTAAGCTGTAATTTAGACTTGACTATTATAGCAACACCGCCTCCTTGTGAGTGGGTCCTATCTCTTCTAAATATGGTGTAGTCGGATGGGATTGCCAGAGTTAGTAGTGGACCTGATGCTTGATGGAGCCAGGACTCTGTGACTACTAGTATGTCGAGCTGTGATTCCATAATGAGGTCGTGAACTTCTATAGCATGCGCCCCTAAGGAGCGGGCATTGATAAGCGCTCCTTTAAAGGTGGATAGTAATTTAATGGGGGTGTCAGGGGCTGGTTTGGAAGTGGTGTTGGGTTTCTGGCTAGGAGTATGGTTTTGATGAGGGGAAGTACTCTGGGCCTAATTTGTTTGGGAGGTGTGTGTTCATATTTGACTGGGTTGGGGTGGTTGAAAGTACGAGACCTTAATCGGAGGTGTCTTGCTGCACCTGTCACGGGGTTAGAGGATTTTTCAGTATGGCTGTGGTGAGGTGACTCTGCAGTGGGCAATACGTGTGAGATTGGATCAGGGCTGATAGCATGATGCTTGAAGGTATTCAGATAGGTCCTAGGGGTAAGACTTGCGCTGTTTGGGAATGGGGAGGTGGGGGTAAGGAACGGTGTAGGACATGGGATAGGGTGATGCCGGGGGCATGCCGGCTTGCTGAGACCATTGTTATGGGGCCAGTAGTAGTGGCCCAAGCAGGGTGTGTGGTTGGGGAGAATGCAGAACGGGAACATGATGAGGGGCAAACAGGTTTGCATATTGGATTAGTGTCAGGGCGAGCTGCGACCATAAGGCACAAAGCTGGCTCCTCAAAGTGGTCTGTAGGCGACCAAAGGGCACAAAACAGCAGTCTAATATGGTCTGTAGGCGACCAAAGGGCACAATACAGCGGTCTAATGTGGTCTGTAGGCGACCAAAGGGCACAATACAGCAGTCTAATATGGTCTGTAGGCGACCAAAGGGCACAATACAGCGGTCTAAAGTGGTCTGTAGGCGACCAAAGGGAACAATACAGCGGTCTAATGTGGTCTGTAGGCGACCAGAGGGCACAATACAGCAGTCTAATGTGGTCTGTAGGCGACCAGAGGGCACAATACAGCAGTCTAATGTGGTCTGTAGGCGACCAAAGGGCACAATACAGCGGTCTAATGTGGTCTGTAGGCGACCAAAGGGCACAATACCGCGGTCTAATGTGGTCTGTAGGCGACCAAAGGGCACAATACAGCAGTCTAATATGGTCTGTAGGCGACCAAAGGGCACAATACAGCGGTCTAAAGTGGTTTGTAGGCGACCAAAGGGAACAATACAGCTGTCTAATATGGTCTGTAGGCGACCAAAGGGCACAATGCAGCTGTCTAATGTGGTCTGTAGGCGACCAAAGGGCACAATACCGCGGTCTAATGTGGTCTTTAGGCGACCAAAGGGCACAATACAGCAGTCTAATATGGTCTGTAGGCGACCACAGGGCACAATACAGCGGTCTAAAGTGGTCTGTAGGCGACCAAAGGGAACAATACAGCGGTCTAATATGGTCTGTAGGCGACCAAAGGGCACAATACAGCGGTCTAATGTGGTCTGTAGGTGACCAAAGGGCACAATACAGCAGTCTAATATGGTCTGTAGGCGACCAAAGGGCACAATACAGCAGTCTAATATGGTCTGTAGGCGACCAAAGGGCACAATACAGCGGTCTAATGTGGTCTGTAGGCGACCAAAGGGCAAAATACAGCAGTCTAATATGGTCTGTAGGCGACCAAAGGTCTCACCGTCTCGTCAAGGAGTTCCTCAGAGGACTGTTTCGATCGTTCCCGCCGATGAAGGCTCCTGCCCAGGCAGTCTCATAGGAGCCCCCTTCAAGCCCATGCATCAGGCCCCTCTCAAGTTCCGCTCATGGAAAATGGCTTTCCTAGTGGCCATCACCTCTGCAAGGTGGGTAGGTGAGATCCAGGCCATTTCCTGCAAACAGCTGTATCTCACTTTTCACAAATCAGTTGTGGTGCTACGGACGCATCCCTCCTTTATGTCAAAGGTTCCATCAGAATTCCACCTCAACAAGCCTTTGGTGTTGCCTCTGCTCTTTCTGAGACTTTCATCGCCAGCCAAAAGGACTTTGTACTCGCTGGACGTTGCTCATGCTCTGAAGTTCTACTTGGCACACACAAAGATTTTTTGGAAGACATCTCAACTGTTTGTGAACTTTGGTCCGTTGAACTGTGGGAAGGTCTTGTCCAAGTCTTCCATCTCAAGGTGGCACTCAGGCTGCATCATGCACTGTCATCTGTTGGCTTACCAACCGCTGCCCGGCCATCCGAGAGCCCATTCCACCAGAGCGATCACTGCAATGACGGCATTCCTGTCTAGTGCCCATGCTGGACATCTGTATGGTAGAGGTCTATGCACGCCTTCACGAGATTATACTGCGTCAACAGAGATTCCAGGGTCAGCCAAGCAGTGCTGTGCAACCTGTTCACTTGAAGGGTGAGCCTTGTCCAGAGGTAAGAGTAATTGCTGCTGTTGAACCTTGCCACCTCCCGTGGTTGTGTAATGTTATACTGCTAAGTATTCTTTAATCATGATCATGTGAATCCATGCCAGAACCCATGCTGGAGAAGGAACAAGTTAGTTACCTCTAACTATTGTTCTCCAGCATGGGTCTGGCATGGATTCATATGCAAACCCTCCCTCCTGCCCCTCTGTGGCTCTTCTATGTTCATACTACCAGTTGACGTGCTACCAAATCTGAAGATGGCTGCCAGAGGAGGAACTTAAAGAGAGGCCACTCATTTGCTGGGGGCAGTATGACCCAGCATACAGTGATTAGTTTAGAGAAGAAATATAGTGAAACTGTCTATTCTTTTACTGAGAATTCCCAGCCTGACAATGGGGAATATTCATGAGCATGTGAATCCATGCCAGACTCATGCTGGAGAACAATAGTTACAGGTAAGTAACTTGTTCCTTATGCCGGGCCTCTTCTTCATCTAAGTTTTCAAGGAACCATGCTCACATGGGTAATCACTATACTTCCTTGTCCCAGTGTTTGATAGGGTGTTGGTATTTTCTACCAGAAAACAAAAAAGTGTCCTGACAGGTTCACTAAACATATATATAAATTTAATTTATAATAAACTTCTCAATACCAGAAATATGGCACAAGCTATCTAGTTTTCTGTGTCCACCTAAGTTTTCATAGGGATACATTTTACAAAAATCACCATTTCGTACTTCTGTTTAAGCATTATACAGAAGTGACTTTTTATTATTTCAATTATTACTCATAAGCAAGGTCTGTCAATTACCAAGCACTATTAACTCAACATAAATTCCAAATCAAGCACAATATGTACAAAAAAGAACCAATAAATATCCATGTTCATGTACACAGTATTTCATACAATGCAAAAGACAGTTATATACACACATTAGAAAAAAACATTTGAAAAAACTTTTTCTCAGAATAGTCAACACTATATAAATTTTGAAGTTGATAGGCCCCCACTCAGAGGTTGAAACCATATGTCTCTGGATTATACATGTTCAGTTCCATTGGGGGCATTTTCAATTGGTTAGCTAAACTCAAGGACTACTAGCTAAACTCGGGGTATTTTCTACCAGACATAGAGGAGGGTGGGAGGGAGTAGGTTGCCCAGAATATGGTAAAAGTTTAAGGGAGTGGCTCAAGGGGTATTTATATATCATGTTCTCCCTGTAATGTCATCCCTCGTCTCATAAGCGATTTCCCCTTCCATGTGATCCTCCCACAGTGTATCACCCCAGAGGGACCATTGGACTATGGCTGCACCACCCTGGCCCCATGGGAAGAGTCCACCCCATGGGAGAAGGGACGACATCCAAGGGTTTGTCACATATCCTCCCCCTTCGGATGGTGGTTTCCGGTATCAATATGGGGGATAGTTTGGTCGGTGTTATGAGACTCTCCTTCTGTTTCTCTATCTTCATCTTTAGCTACAGATTAAAGTATGGTACTCTGCTGCCAATAACCTATTGGGGATTAACATAACTGTAAGACATTGTTCTTTTCCCAGAGTAGTAATGGGGATTCGTGTCTGTGAGTGCCTCAACAAATAGCCATATATGCAGCCAACTCTTACCTTTCCTACCTTCTTCCACCCTGAGGCAAGGAGTTCTGGTTTTACAGCACATCCTTTGCTTCCACTGTTTAATTGTGCTCAGATTTTGTTCTTGTTAACAGTGGCTGTAATTCTGAAAGTTGGGTTTACACCCCTCATATAGAAAATAATTGGTCTTTCCTTTTTCCTCCCTCTAATGATATTTCCCCGAGGATTGATGATCTCCACAGCCTGGGTACATGGGATATCGGCAAAGGATGGGGTGAAACCTTTTCCTTGGATCTCCCTGTTCTTTTTGGGGTTTGGCTCAACTGGCAGTTTGGGGTGAGGTTTTATATTAGGGGAAAATCCCTCATAAGAATACTCAACCATCTTTCTACATGGTGTAAATGTTCCTCAATGAAGGATGGTGCTTGTAAAGTTGTGGGGCATGCTTCAAAAAGGAATAGTTATCTTTCTTTGTTTCGCTTTGCCTAGGTATATGGCCTATGGGTTGTTCAGCGAAAGGTACTACCGGCAAAGTGTAGACTTGGTCGCCATTGTTTTCTCTGGTAGGTGGGAATTGGCTGGAGGTTCTCTTCCTTAAGGTGAGAAATATCCTTCTTCTGTCCTCTGAATGTTTTGGGATCATTTTCCCAGGAGGGAGTCTCAAATTCGCCCAAACCTTCCAAGAAGGTGTGCAATGAGAAAGATTGACATTTTTCTTGGTGGTATCCCCACTGGGGCATCACCAACCTGGAGAGTTGGCCAGAACATCTCTACCGCTCATTTGGGTGTTCTAACCTCATCATTATATGGTGGTATTTTCATCTCTGATGGGTTCCCTCGTTCACTCGTGTTCTACCAGGCGATCATCTTGAAATACTGATAGAAAGAGAGTAGCCTCGGGAATGTCATGATTTCTTATTCTCAGTGGAAGGTTGATCATCCCTGATATTGGGGCACGGGGAGGACTCACCCTTTTCCATGATAGTCTGATCATAACCAATGTCAGAGTTTAATGCTACATCTAGCTTTGAGTGACAAAAAAAGTGTTGCTGATCCCACCTCCCACCGGGTTAGTCTCCTGGGTTCTCTCCATCTGCCTTCCCACTGTTTGGCTGGGACAGCAAATCCCATGTGGTATGATGCACCAAGAGTCCTACAAGCTTGCCCCTCTTAACCTGTATCCACTGTAGGAAACATTTAAGAGAGCAATTCGTATCTCCTCTCCACTGGGTAGGGGAGGCAGCACTCATAATTTCTGCTTCCCACCAGTTTCCGCCCAGAAGCATAAGATAGATAACTAATTTTGTAGGGAACGCTATCTTAAGTTCTAGAGAGATTATCATTTTGTCCCTACTGGGAATTCGGTATCTTTGGGGGAAAAACATTATAATTATTGCCCTCTACATTTTTCCTAGTGGATAAAATGCCTTGTGAAATCAGTGGGGAAAACCTGACTCACATCCTATGACCCTGATGACAAACAGGCTCTAGTATTCTCTTTATAGGGACAAGCCCACTGGTAGAAAAAAATACCTGTCTGGTTCTTTAACCATTTGTAGAAGTTATGGGACTGGAATAGGTTTTGGTCATTTTGGTAATTCTCGGGGTCACCCAGTTTGCATCAAGTAGGTCAGATCCCACCCCGGACACAGAAAGTGCAGAAGTAAGAAATCAACACAAAGGTGGCATGTTTATTGCAATACATTGTTATTAAATAAATGAGGTTTGTGGAAAACCTAACTATCCATAATAATAAGAGAGGGTTCCCTCCCTCAAAGAATAGTCTAAGGCATCTGTCAGGATGCCCAAAGAAAAATTCTACCATTGTGTCCAAATCTATGTCCAACCCTTACACAGGAACTCAAACTAAGGCGTATGTTGATCTTCTTTTGTTCAGAAAAATTCCTTTTTTCTTCTGGACATGTTATCTTCTAACTCCTGAAACAAAGTTCAAAATGATGCAAAAACAAACTTCCAAAGAATGTGCAACTTTCAGACAAACAGGTTATTGGGTCGTCAAGAGTAATTTGCCCTTCTCTTGGATTTCCAAAATGTTCCTAGACAACCAGGGGGCATGACTCCCTTCCCCTGGTTTTACTTCAGCTTCTTCGAAACACCAGAGAATTTCTCCCTTCTCTTCTCTTGGTGTAGTGTTCACAAACACCAGGGGGAAACTTCCTTCACCTTATTTCTTTTCCGCTTCCCTCACAGCTCTCTTGGTTCACTAAACTGCCTGGTGCTGTGACCATGGAGATTCCCAATGTTTGAATCCTAATGTGGGTGTGAGTCCCAGACTTGCCTTTCTGACTTACATTTTGCTTTCTGATACACTTGATTTACTCTCCTACCACATATCATAGGGCGGTTTTGAATATGTCAAAATTCTCTCGCCCATGTCTGAGTCCACGTCCCTGTCTTCTGGGTTTTACTCACCCTTCCAGGTTCTCCACCAGCTTCGTTCAGACTCTGCGCCTACCTGGCAACCAGTGTACCTTTTTTCCTGGTCCACATCGGTTTCAGATCTGCTGTGGGGCTTTCCCAGCTTTCATGATCGTTTTGCAGTCTGCAGCAACTCTGATGTCACAATCTTCTTCTGGGGGACACATTTACCTCTCACATTCTCCAGTCTGCTGCAACGCCAGGAGCTATTTTTTCCAGGTTTGTTGATAAGTCCTTCAACTCCAGAACCGCTCTGCTTCTGCTTGCTCTGGCCTTGGCGTCATAGTCTGCCTTACTCCTTCTCTCGGATTTCCACTTTCTGTTATGGTTCTTCCAGAGATGGTTCAATGCCGTTACAGTCCTTCTTCTATTATTATATTCTGTTGTACTTCAGATTGTCCACATTGACTAGACCACACTGTTTGCACCTGCACATAATTCTGCATTACTCTAGGCCTCTCCTTCATCTCAGTTTTCAAGTTACAATGCTCACATGGGTAGTCTCTATTCTTCCTCATCTCAGTGTAGGGTAGGGAGTTGGTATATTCTACCTTATAATAAAACATCGAGGAGGGAGGGACTGGACTACCCTAAATAGGGTAAGAGGGAAACGGAGTGGGTAAAGGGGTGTTCATATATTGTGTTCTCCCTGTAATGTCGTCCCTCATGTTAAGGATTTCAATCAGGCACACACGCAGGTCTCGCCTAGCGTGTAGTGCGCAATGAATCCCTTATTTATTTGTGTCTATAAGTTCAATATTCTGAATGACATAACACTCATATCACACCCATATCAAAATACCCCGGAGGTCACAGTGTACCAGGAATCAGGCTAGTTTGTAAAGGTATGTATTTATTTATTTAATATTCAAATCACACATACATTTTAATATATATATTCGGTTTTAAAAATGACAGATTGGTTTGATTACACTATATTTATGACTATATAAAAGAGAATGCCACGCATGAATCAGTTACTCACGGCCGCTCGTAACTCTTCACGTTTGATACTCTAGTTTCTGTTTTGAATGGGAACTACTTTACTTAAATCCCAAATCACTAATGGGTTAGGGTTTAATGAAACATATGGGAACAATCAGGTCAAGAATGGTTCTGACAATACTAGGGTTCTGAAATTAAAGATGGGATGGGTTGAGATGGGATAAAACAATGCAAATGTACTATGGGTCACTGTCCTATCTATTAATACTTACAGTCCCTTGTAATTAAAATTGTACCGTCAAAGTTCTGGGCATCAGATCGAATCAGGTCTACCGGCAGCAGGGCACTTCTGAAGGAATTGGATCAGCAGCATGGTCTGGTCATTTTTGGACTGCACCTCAGACTGGATTTTGGATGGGCCCTTTTGGTCACTGGACACGGCAGATTGACAGGATGTGAGTTTCAGTGGGCAAGCCTTAATGGTAGCAAGCCAAACTGAATCAGAATTAAATCCCCTTTAAGTTTTTGGGATGGTTCGATTTTGGGTCTAGCTAAAAAAGAGTTCAGCAATGCCAAGGTCTGGATTCTGCAAAGAAATCTGGATCTTCATGAAGTCTGGAGTCAGCTACACGATGAAGAGTTCTGGAACAAGGTGCTGCGTGGAAATCTGGATGTGTTCTGGAAGCAGTGTGTCTTATGTGTTGTGAAGTTCCTATATTAATACTGTCAAATGCCATCACCCACTTTATGGTGTGGGCAGAATTTCAAAAACACACCCCCATGGCTGTGAGTTGCCACAGGCACTTGCCTTGTCCTGGTTGGTGGTCTGAACAGAGCGGTCATCTTTATGAAGCGATTAAGGAACTCCCACATTGATTTTGACCAAACCTTAATTTTTGACCAAATGTTGATTTCTATAATTATGTTCCCTAATAAAATCAGACATATACATTTCATATTTGATGTGAGCTGTCTTTCCCATTCTCTAGAATGTTCTCAATTTTAATCATAACATTTTGGATTAAAAATTTCTATTTTCGGTACATCTCTGGGTGCTTATCGGTGGATCATGCACATACAATCTTTGACTTGCAACATTAATAGTTCTGCTACAATGAGAATTTTTTTCGTAACTTTGGTCCCTTAAGTGGTACAGGTTTCATCAATGTCTTCACAGCAAAAGCCTGAAATTAGGTTAACATCTACCAATTTTCAGATTTATCCTTCTTTCGGTTGCACAGTTAAACATTTTTAAAACATAGCCACACATAAGGATTTAAACATGAAAGTTCTACTTTGTAAATTCCCCTTCCCAGGCAGCAGCTGTCGCAGTGCTTTGGTCAGGGAGATGTGTCCCCTTCCTGGAGAGGGAAGCATTCTGCCCCTCCCAGCAGAGGCCAATGCTCAGCCTGTCCTTTGTTCATGACTCAGCCAGAGACGAATGTCTGATGTTCTCTTTGTTGTCCATATGCAGGAACCATTAAGGCCTCCTGTAGCAGCTGAGTGTCAAGCTGAAATGTGAATCTTTCCCAGACAAGCACTATCAGGCCACTGTCCAACCAGAATTAAGCAGTTACTTAGCTCCAATACTGGGTTGCTTTAAAATTCGCAATAAAGTCTTTTCTTTAACACATATAAAAATAAGCGCAGTTTATAAGGGATTTGGACATTTAAAAGAATTAAGTCCTTCACAAACATTCTTTAAATAGGCGCATTTTGCAATTTCTTTAAAAAACGAAACACTTTTAAAATGGGTTTGACATCTAATTTTCTTATGCAGCTGTCAGTCAGTGAGGGCTGGATTCCTCTGACTGCCTGGAGAATCTATGATTTCAGCACACTTTCCCTTTCAATAATTCACTGGCAAAATGACTGAATTTACTGCCAAAACAGCACTTTGAAGGTTGCCATTGATTAGGAAGCTGTATTTAAGGGCATTTTTGGATTTTAGTACACTTCTGGGGCCTTGATTTATTTGACACGTATAAACACCCACTGGCATTCTCTCGCAGGGAGTTCTTGTTTTGACATCAACTTTGCCTGTGTGTGGCAAGGTGGTGCAGCCTTCTTGTGATTTATGAACCATGCGCAGTTTTGCAGATTTGGCGCTCACAGGGCTTAGCACCTCCATGTTTGGCAGTTTCTGTCCCCCATTGGCAAAGGGATGAAGTAGGGCACATTGGCATGGGTTGAAATATCCCACACATCCCCCCCCCTGACTTCAGGGTGACATCCAGTCGTGGGGGAGACGGGCATGTCGGATTTCTTTTCTTCGGTCCATGCGAAGAAATCCAATTGCTTCTCCCGTCAGCGATGGATGCAACACGCTCTCCTCACCGGTTCTGGTTGGAAGTGTGGAGCGACACTCCCGAACTCTTGGGTTTTTTCCTCCAGGTCCCCGAGGCGATCCTCCTTGGAGATTAGGTAGATTTAGTTCCAGTACTAAAAAACAGAAAATAGCACGGTTATGGAAATTTCCCCACTACTGTTCCCCGAGGTGTGTAGTGGGGTGGATGCATGCATTTACTAACAGTTGATAATATTCCCTGCCTATATTCAGTGAGGGTCTTAACACTTTCCTCACATGTAATCAATGCAAATTTAATACATTTTTCAGATCTCTGGATTTTCCCCCTCTGGGTTTCCGGTAGGCTCTTCTATTTGCTGCAAAGTATGCCTCGGATGGCAACTCTTTAGCTGGTTTATGTGGACCCACTTGTCTTCCCCTTCTGTCAAATTTCCCTTGGGAATACGGATTCTGTAGGTGAGCCCTAGGATGGTGACCTCTCCTTCATTTCTGAAATTCCATTTCCTACTGTAGCACTAGTGCTGACCGAAAGGCTTTCCTTACGGCCGGCAGGACCCTGAGAGATTTACTCTCCAGTTGGGACCGGGCTTGGCAATAACTGGGGTCCAAATAAATTTCAAGTTGGTTGAGGAGCTGACTGCTCATATAAAAGGCGGAAGGAACACCTTGCACGACCCAACAATTATGTACTATGCTTTTCTTATCTCTAGAAACTTTGATCATGCAACTCCTAAGCAGAGGATGTTTGGAGTGGGGCGTTTCCAGGTCCCATACCCATTGCTGCACCGACTCTATGGCGGGTAAGGTCTGATCTTTTTGGAGTTTCTTGAAAAATACTTCGCTGATGAAGCTTTCTTTGCTATTCAAGTCAACTCGGGCGAGGACAGACTCCTTCCCATTATTTAACTGAATCGAGAGGAAGAGCTGTTCACCCTTCTTCAGAATGCCAGCTAAGTTTTGTGCTGGTTTGATATCAATTTTGGCTTGGAATTGAGATGTTCTGATTGTGAATTAGTATAAAATTCCAAAGTATCTCCTTCCCGTGTAGAATGCCACTTGAGACTGAAGTGAGGTTGATTTGCAGAAATGGAGAGGAGCTCCCATCACCAGTTTGGTGTCCCACACCTATGATGGTAACTTCGGTATGTCATTGTTTTGAAGGTAGAACTTTATTTGGTCCGGTTTTTGTTCAACCATGTGGCATGTGCCATTGAGACTTACATGGTTGACACTTTGTTTTAATTTGATTGGCATGTGAGTCTGGGTCCAGAGTACCTCATTCACATAATCTATGAGGGGAGACAGCCTACGAAGGATGTCATTCCCTAATAGACAGAGGGTTCCCTCTGGCACTATGACTAGGACCGGATGCTTCATTTTGTGTTGCCCAATTTTAATTTCCAGCTCTACAGACTCCTCAACAGAAATTTTCTTCCCGTCAAAGTTCTGGAGCTGTCCAGGAAGAGGAGTGAGAGGGATCTGGTATCTCTCCCCCGTTCCTGAATTTAGCTGCTCAAAGATCCTCTTTGACAGCAAAGTTGCTTGGAATCCAGTGTCCACCAGTGCTGGAATTGCACAGTGCCTTTGCACGTGGACAGTGGCATGGAATCTACCTTCCTTCTCCTCCAATGTGCAAAGGTAATGGGTGTTCTTGGTAAGCTGGATGGTCCATTCACTCATTTTTGACTCTGACCCGGGATAGTTGGTTCAAGAAAAAGTGTTGGAGTTGAGGAATCTGGCAAAGAATTTTGACACATCGCTATTTGGGGAGTTTCAGGCTCCCCTTGTTCTGGTTCTGGGCTGCCCCCCCCTTTCTGGAGGCAGTCAACAGAAGTGGTTGGTGGTGAGGTTTGGGGTTCCTCTTGTGCTGGTTCTGGGCTGCCCCCCCTTTTTGGAGGCAGTCCCCTAAATAGGTTTGTGCATGACTTGGTGTGGGAGCGTGGGGATCTGCAAAGAAAATAGGGCAGTTGGATATTGGTATAGTTTTGGGCTCCCCTGGTTCTGATTCTAGGCTGCCCCCCCTTTTTGGACGCAGTCGCTGAAATTGGTTTGGGCAAGGTGATTTTCTGGCTTGCCATTTTGGGGTTCAATGATGGGCGGTTTTAACTCAGTCCCCACATCTACCCGGTCTGGATTAGGATCTCTCGGGACCCATTTTTCTTTGGGAGGATTTCCCAATCCCTGAAGGAGAAGATCCTTTTCCTAGAGTCCTCTAAAGACCCCTCTCCTTCAAATTGGAAGACTCTAACCTCCTCCACAAAATGGGTCTTTTTAGAAACTTTATGTCTCCTACCCGCCCTATGTTCCTTAGGATGCAGACTTTTGGGGGCAGGAGATTTTGGTTCCGGTTCCTGGGTTTACAGGGCTTTTCACAAGTGGGCAAGGAAGCTTCCTCCAAGGCTTTACACCCCCCTTCCCTCTGTGCCTCCTCTCTGGGAACTGGTAGGTTCTCGGGGTTCTCTCCCCGTCATTGCTCTCGAGTACCAGACCCTTGATTGGTGGAGTTCTGAGCTGACATGCTCATCTGAGCCCTCAACATGCGACCTAGATCCTGTGACAAGTTCTGGACCTGGCGCTCCAGTTGGCACACCCGGTGTGGCTGATACGGGGGTCTCAGGTCCATCTTAGGTGGATCACGGGAAGGGTAACTGTCCCTTCTCCCATAATACCCCTGGTTGGGATAGTTCTGGTAACCCTCAAATCTCCCCTCTCCCGGTTTGGGCTGTCTGCGCTCAGGAAAGTGGGGAAAGAAAGGAGGGTTGCTTTGGGTGTTGATGTTTGGTGGGTACCGGGGGAAGAATCTCAACCCGGCATTTGGGGGATTACTGCCCTCCTGGGGAAAGTTAGGAGCGAAGTTTCCTGGGTTGGTAGCTACTTGGTTGGATCCCCACCTTGGGCGTGGGGTGTCCACACATACCCCAGTATGGGTCTGTTGCCCTTGTAACAGGGGCTAATATAATCAGGGGAGTTAGGGTACCTGTTTGGGATTGGCCCGAGGGCCTACTGGTTCTTTGGTTAGATGATGAATTCTGTACAGGAATATTTTAGGCCCCCCATCTCCAGATCTAAAATGGGGGCAACCTTCACCTCCGCCACCTTAGCAGAAGCAGGGGTGTTGGCTTGTTTGTGGGTTTTATTTGTATTTTTATTCTCTACCAGTTTCTGCACTTCATAAATACGAGTTGCCTGTTCAATGACCCAGTCTAGTGATCTCTTCTCGTGAAAGTCCCTCACCAGCTGGGTCATGATGTACTTAGGGAGTGAATGAAAGAAGGTATTAATGGACTGTCTGTGCGCACCCTCCTGTTGGTCTGCGCAAAGGCACGTTTTAATTATTGCACAAATTCTTGTCGGGCCTGGTCTTCCTCACATTGCAGATTGTAGGCCGCCTTGCGGGCATCTTGGGGGTTCCTACGTACGGAGAAATGTTTTAAGATGGCCGCCCTGTAGGTGGACTATCTTGAGTGATTTTGATCCTACAGCCCCGCAAAGAAGCTCGACTATTCAGGGGAAAATGTCCACTTGACATATTGGATACAATTCTGGCTATCTTTCAGATGGAATGCATCCATCATTTGCTCGTATAACTGAAGGTGCTCCCAAACTGAATACTTGGCATTTTTGTGATAGGGAGTTATGACGCTCCTAATGACCTTGATCTGTTTCAGGGGATATTTTAGAAGAGCCTTCTTAATTGTGTTGGCCTTTGGTTTTAGTCACCCATGTCCACTCATCCTCTGACTCAGAAGCACTGCTACAGTAGGTGGCTATCTGATCCTCTAGGCTCTCCCTGATTCTGCGAGCTTGAGAACGGCTGGCAGAATGTGGGGGCCTAGTTTCTTGATGCCTGTGGCACTCAGAAGAGTCTTCTGACTCCCCCTTGCTACCAGAATTGGCAGAGTACCCCCCCCCCACTGCCCTAGCTAGGAAGAAGTCTTTAAGATACTCTTTGTGGGCCTAGGTCCATGGAGTGCCCCACCAAATTTGACAGACTGATCCTTTGGTAGGTGGTATTTTTGAGGATCCAATTCCCTGATTCTCCCCTCACTGGAGTCTTCCTGGTCGGAGAGGCTAGCCCTAACATTTGGGAATCTGTACAGAGATGCCCGCCCATCCATTTCTGGGAGGCGCTGATCTGTCAGTCCCATGTTTCCCATTCTGCTGAAGTCTACCATCTCCGTGGCCCTTGGTTCATATAAGCCAGTGGACATGAAGGAGGCAGAGTTCATGGTACTGAAGGGGATAGAGTCCCAGATATTATGTTCATGAGTTTCTCTGTCCTTTCCTACCTCTTCTCTTTCAGCCCCTATTCCCTGGTGACATGCCAAAATCTGACTGTGTTGCTCCTCTAGTAAGGCCTCACTGGTCTCAATGATTTGCGCTTGCATGGCTATCTGTTTGTGGGGCCTATCATTCTTTTCACAGAGAGCCTCATTATCTCTCTGTGCTTCCTGCCTGGACTGGAAATACTGGCCCAAATTCTGCTGCAGGCGACTCACCTCCTGGGTTTTGTCATTATTGGTCTGAGTGTTCTTTTCCAGAGCATCCTCCAGCCGCCTGGTGTGCTCTAGTATCTTCTCATATTCAGTTTTAACTTCACTATTGGAGGGCTAGCTTTCTTTCCTCTAACTTGGTTTCTAATTGGCTGACTTCCTGACCTAAGGCGTCCCTCTCCTAACTTAGAGTGCCCCTCTGTTCAGTCAGGTCATCCCTTTGTCTTTTAAATGCATGGGATTTCTGGCTCTCCTCATCAAATTCTGCTTGAGATTCCAGGTCTTTAATAATTAATTTATTGTTTTCCTCTTTTAATTGGTCTATCTGGTCTTGTAAGATGACCATCTGTTCTGAGCAGACTCTATTAAAAGTTAATTGTTGTGCCAGCTTTTGTTGACTCTGTTGTAAAGAGTCAATCCTTTCCTGATACTCCTTTTGCAGTGTCTGTACTTGGGTATCTTGCTCTGCCTTCTTCTGCTGTAAGAGAGGCAGATCTTCCTTAAGTTTTATCAAGTACTACCTGGCTTCTATCTCTGATTCTTTGCTCTTTTGAAGCCTTTGCTCTGCAGAGTCCAATTTAGTTTGGATTTTCTGTAGTGTTTCCCTTGCTTCTTTGAACTATGTTTTCTGCATGCTTTTCCTGTATGATTCCTATTTAGAGGTACATGTAGGATGTTATTTTGGCAATTTTACACTGTTCCTCTTTTATTTTTGGGGCCAAATAACGTTCGCTAAGCACATAGTGTAATGAGCCCTTGTAATGCCATGTATCTAGGTCTATGGTGGTGACCTGTTCTTTTATTTCCTGCAGACATACCTGTTCATTCTGTTCGGGCCACTCACCCCTTATACAGGGAGTGACATTTTGAAGATAGCACGGCGGGAAGGTTATTCTGCATTTTCTTTTATGCTGACCTAGATACTGTTCGTCTTCCCAAATGGGTAAATTTATAACTAGGTACTGCATAATACAACAAAGTGATGTGTGCTTTTTAAAAATGCATTTTGTGAGACTATGAGTAATTCATATATATTGATATATCTCAATACATATTAAAGTGCTACGTGCTATGTAAACATAGACAAACTGTTCAACAGTAACAGTAGAGTGCTGTGTGCTGTATAAACATAGATGAACTATTCAATGATAAAGTGCTATGTGCTATCAAAGTGCATGTTAGAAAAATACATATGATTCATATATTGGCATAGGAGGCTGTGTGTTACCCTTGCGGGTGCCTCTATAGTCTAAGTGTATGCTGTGTGAACTTAAAAATATTCAAAATACTGAGAGATACTAAAAGATCCTGCGGCCCAGATGATTCTAATAGCACTAATGGAGGCTGTATGTTGCCCTCACGGGTGCCCCTACAAAATAAATTGACCTGCCTAAGTGATTGCTTTTAAACAAGGACAGGGAGATATGTGATTTCATGACATAACCGGAACATGAGATTTATAAGGCCCAAGTAGTTCTGTTGGGACAATGGATATATATATATGGGGCAACAATCACCTAACAGTGACAATACAATTAAAAATAAGTAAATCAATTGAGTTCACTTATGCTAACGCAGAATAGAAAACACAGGAAAACGAATAGTTTTGGTTTGTGAAAAGATAGCGGTTAGGTTAATATTTCCACCTTCAAAGTTCTTTAAGGCACGATTGAGCAATCCAACACAGATGCCATTAATCAGCAGGTATTAGGAATGAAAGACAAAGTCTAAAGTATGGATGCAATCTTCACTACCCAAACAACAGAGAAAACCTTTTTTGGAAATAGACACTTTTAAACAGACAGGTGAAAATGGCTTTGTGAGATAATGCAAAAGGATGCAAAAATGCTTAATGGAGAAAAGTTCTTAGGAAAGCAACACAAAACAGGTCCTAACAAACATGAGCTACAATATAAACAACAGTACACACTTTAAATGAGGAAGGGAGTTAAAGAACACTTTGAATGGGAAATGTCAATTCGCTGCAAAATTTCACTATGCGATATTGGGAAAAAATGGGTCAAATACACTGTGGTTGGGGGTGTAGCTAAGGTTCTCAGGTATCAGTAAATTTCGTTTCTATCTTTAAAATGTAAGAAGTTATAGAGGTTTTAGTGAGAGGGGGTTTTGAAGAATAGGCGCGAAAATGAAAACAGAATTTCGGTTTTTAAAATGACAGATTGGTTTGATTAAACTAAATGTATGACTATGAAAAGGAGAATGCCATGCATGAATCAGTTACTCACAGCCGCTTGCAACTCTTCACGTGTGATACTCTAGTTTCCGTTTTGTATGGGAATTACTTTACTTAAACCAAATCACTAATGGGTTATCGTTTAATGAAACAGATGGGAAAAATCAGCGCAAGAATGGTTCTGACAACACTAGGGTTCTGAAATTAAAGATGGGATGGGTTGAGATGGGATAAAACAATGCAAATGTGCTATGGGTCACTGTTCTTCCTATTAATACTTACAGTCCCTTGTAATTAAAATTGGGTCGTCAACGTTCTGGGCATCAGATCGGGTCAGGTCTTCCTGTAGCAGGGCACTTCTGAAGGGATTGGATCAGCAGTGCAGTTCTGGTCAATTTTGGACTGCACATCAGACTGGATTTTGGATGGGCCCTTCTGGCCACTGGACAGGGCAGATTGACAGGATGCGAGTTTCAGTGTGCAAGCCTTAATGGTAGCAAGCCAAACTGAATCAGAATTAAATCCCCTTTAAGTTTTTGGGATGGTTGGATTTTGGGCCTAGCTAAAAAGAGTTCAGCAATGCTAAAGTCTGGATTCTGCAAAGAAATCTGGATCTTCAAAGAAGTCTGGAGTCATCTACAAGATAAAGAGTTCTGGAACAAGTTGCTGCGCGGAAATCTGGATGTGTTCTGGAAGCAGTGTGTCTTATGTGTTATGAAGTTACTATATTTATACTGTCAAATGACATCACCCAGTTGGGCAGAATTTCAAAAACACACCCCCATGGCTGTGAGTGGCCACAGGCACTTGCCTTGTCCTGGTTGGCGGTCTGAACTGAGCGGTCATCTTTATGATGCGATTTAGGAACTCCCACATTGATTTTGACCAAAACTTAATTTTTGCTCAAATGTACATTTCTAAAATTATGTTCTCTAATAAAATCGGACATATACATTTCATATTTGATGGGCTATATTCACATTCAATCCCCATCTCTGTGCGAGCTGTCTTTCTCATTCTATAGAAACTTCTTAATTTTAATCATAACAGTTTGGAAAAATAATTTCTATTTCGGTACATCTCTGGGCAATTATCAGTGGATCATGTACATACAATCTTTGACGTGCAACATTAATAGTTCTGCTACAATTAGATTTTTTTCGTAATTTTGGTTCCTTAAGTGGTACAGGATTCATCAATGTCTTCACGGAAAAAACCTGAAATTAGGTTATCTACCAATTTTCACATGTATCCTTCTTTTGGTTGCACAGTTAAAGAGTTTTAAACTTAATCACAAATAAGGATTTAAACATCAAAGTTCTCCTTTGTAACTTCCCCTTCTCAGGCAGCAGCTGTCACAGTCCTTTAGTCAGGGAGGTGTGTCTCCTTCCTGGAGAGAGAAGCATCCTGCCCCTCCCAGCAGAGGTCAATGCTCAGCCTGTCCTTTGTTCTTGGCTCAGCCAGAGACGAATGTCTGATGCTCTCTTTGTTGTCAATATGTGGGAATCATTAAGGCCTTCTGTAGCAGTTGAGTGTCAAGCTGAAATGTGAATCTTTCCCAGACACTGTCCAATCAGAATTAAGCAGTTACTTAGCTCGAGTACTGGGTTGCCATTGGCAAAGGAATGTCGTAGGGTGCATTGGCAAGGGTTGAAATATCCCACACTCATCCCATAAGGGATTTTCCCTCCAATGTGATTGTCCCATGGTGTACCACCCCCAGGGGGACTTTTGGACTGTGGCTGCACCGCCTTCGGTCCAATGAAAGGGTCCCCCATGGGAGAAGGATCGACATCCAAGGATTCGTCACACTTTACACAAAAAGAAACTGGCAAGGCTATATTCTCCCGGAAAAAAGTGGAAGGTTTATAAAAGCTGAGAGATACCAGTGCTTGAAAAAGATGGCACAGATAATTAAAAATTGAAGACACTCTCTTGGAGTGGCTGTTACCGGGCGACCCAGAGGAGGGTGTTGGGCCTAGAGGTGCATGGGAGCACTTCTGGACCAAGGGGATTGGTTAGCCAGGTCAGAAAGCTTACCGTTGAGAACTCCTGGGAATATGGGTGAGCCCTTGTCCATAGCAGGAGGATGACTAAATAATAACTGCCTGACTTGTTCCCTGTATCAGAGGGTGGATAGATACCTATTGTAGAGTTATGAAGGCTGAGGAAGCCACAGCCGGGAGAGACATGTTATGAAATCATGATGAAGCCAATGTCCAGTAGGCACCTCTTAGGAATCTTTATAAAGCAAACCAAAAGAGGTGATAGCTCGAAGTTTTGAATTAATCTTAACCTCTAGCATTGCTCTGGGCAACCCTCCAGACCATCGTTCTTCTACTCCTCGCTGATGATGCCCAACAAGGCCAAAACATGGCTGGAGATGCTTGTGGTTTCGTGCAGAAGGGATGTGACCTAAAAGTTTGGGATAGACAGCCCCTTTAAGGTTGGGACCAAGCCTGATTTGCATACAGTGTTCACCCTTTCTGTAATGGCTTGGCAGGCCAATAACATTGGTTTGTAGGATTGCCCCCAACAATTGCCTGAGGTTTAAGATTCATTTTAAACCTTGCAGCCATCACCTCTTTGTTTTGTTTGGGGAATCTTTGTAAAGCCAATGTCCGGGAGGCATCTGTTGTGAATTATAAAGGCAAGGTCTAGCCAGATAACAACACGTATCTTGCATATTTATTGTTACGTGGCTAGAGTGGACTGCAAATAGTCTGGTTATGCATTATAATTCTGGCATGTTATTTCATACTGGGCATCATGATTAAAGCAAACATGATAAGAGTCGTCATGTGGCTAGACTGGCCTATGCTGCTGCAACCAGCTTGGTTACATTTTTCACTCTGGCATTGCATTTTTTTCTGGGCATCAAATACAAAGCAAACTTGTTTTTTACTGTTTGGGGCTTTATACCATACAATGGGGTGAGTACCTGTTTTTTTCCAGTTGAGTAGGTGAACTAAATAGCCAATCCTGGAGGGCTAGTGGTATTTTGATGAATTTGTGTGGCCTGTGGAGGAGAAAACCGGCAGGAGACACTTTCTAGAAAGGGGAAGAACCCCATCACTGAAGGAGTCATACCGTGACACAGCCTGCAAAGTGGCAGAAGTGTAATCAACTTCCCTGTTGAGGCTCTAAATCCAAAGGCAAGACTAGAGAGGTCAACGGAGGTGCTCTTGAAGGAACCTTCCCAAGAAATGTTAGATTTAGTATTTGTTGGAATAATTTAGGGATGTACTTGACATTTTCTATTGACCATTCCATTTGAACATTACATGGTGAAAGATGGTTTCCTAGGAGGGGTAAAGACTTTAAGAGTAGGAGTTTGTAACCATGATTTGGAGCATGAAAGGTGCAAACTACCTGGAAAACTCACTTCACTTTACTTTATTCCATCACTGACACTGGTATGTTATGTTATAAGGATTTCTAAAGTGCACTACTGCCACAAGGCATCTTGGCGCTAGGAAACCATAATACAGTGCACCTCATTCTGCTCTAGCATAGAAAGCTTTTCAGGGACTGTCTAAATTCCAGATGATCCACAATCTGTTTTAATGCAGGTGCCAGGGCTTTCCACAGTCTGGACACTGCCACAGAGACTGCTCAGCCCCTCATACTAGCATGACTATAGGTGGAGGATCATCAAAAGGCCAGCTGTCCGTGAGCGCGGATTACACATGTTTCCTGTAAATAGCCAGCCCCAAGACCCAGCAGGGCCTGGTGAACTAGACACAGTGATTTGAAGTCAATGTGCTTGGACACCGGAAGTCAATGCAAGCATCAAAGGGTGGGGGTGTTGTGGGCTCCAAAGGGGGAGCCAGTGGCCACCAGTGCTACAGGGATTTGCAGCAGCTGTACTTGCTGGATCAAGCCCTTTGTCTGGGCTAGATAGAGCGAGTTACAATAGTCTATTCAACTAAGGATAAGGGCAGTTCCACTGGTGGACGAAGATGAGAAGGTACAAAAGGGAGTACCTTACGTGAAATCCTAAATTGGAAATGCCCCAATTTACAAACTGCAGCCACTTGCTGAGTCATGGACAGGGTGGCAGAAAAAGTCACCCCCTGATTTTTCACTACAGAAGCTGGAATAGGGAGGTTGCCCAGCGATGATGGCCAAAAAACAGGCCCCCGAAGAGACAAACCTGCCGGTGCACTCATAACCAACACTTCCATCTTGTCCCTGTTGGGCTTCAGCCAGTACTGGTTCATCCAGACCCCCACAGCCCTCAGGCACCGACACAGGCATGATAACATATCTGTCTGGTAAAGATCTAAACAGACCAGGATCTGTGGGTTGTCAACATATGAGTAGCACCAGAGTCCATATGAGCGGATGAGACCCAGAAGAGGCTGAATATATACGTTTGAAAGTATCAGGGACACGGCAGAACCCTGCGGAACATCACAGGAAAGTGAAGAGGGGGAAGAGATGAATGGAGGCAAAGAGACTGTTTGGCCCTTGTCAGCCAGGAAGGACATAAACAAGGACAGTGCCCTCCAAGCCAGCAGAAGATAGCTGGGACTGCAGAGTAGCATGATCGATGGTGTCAAAGGCCGCTGACAGATCTAATAAAATCAGGGCCCTGCCACCAGTCTGGTCATGTCATGCATCACTGAAACCAGTATACTCTCCATGCCCCGGCCAGGCCGGAAACCTGACTGAAAGGGGTCCAAGAATCTAGAAGACTCAGGAAAAGAGGACAGAAGGGGAGATACCAGTGCTTCCAATTACTTCATGAAGAAAAGTAAGAGAGAGATAGGCCGGAAGCTAGAAGGAAGTGAAGGGTCAAAGGAAGGTTTTATTAGCATTGGGATAACTGTTGCTTGCTTTAGCTCGCTAGGAATATAGCTTGTCTGACAAGAGACATTAACTGCTTAACAAGGACAAGGCGAGCAGCCTTAAACTCAGCAAAGAACCATAGTTCTCATAGACGCTTGCGAGCCTGAACACTCTTCGGAGGAGCAACTAAATCTACTGCTCTTTGCAGGGAGCTGGTAAGCACCGAAAAGTCATCTACTGGCATGCAGCTACAGCTAGTATTGACCTGGCCAACCAAAGTCTCCAGGTCTGCATCACACCACTTCTGCCATAAAGCTTTAAGTAAGGAAATCTTAGGAGGTTGCTTAATGAGTTGAAACTGAACAGAGACCAGATAATGATCTAACCATAGAACGGGCTCAATGGATAGCATCCTCAGATCATTGGGTTTGGCAAACAGTATGTCTGATATGCTGCCCAATCTGTGAGTAGCTTCTTCTACAATTTATTTAAGACCCATATCCAACATACCAACAAAAAAATGGCTGACAACTGGAGGTCGTGGGGAGTTAAATTTAACATTGAGATCACCTAAAATCACAAGGCAGGCAAATTTCACCTGTAGCTCTGCAACACGATTCACAAATGGATCAAGGAATGCAGTAGCCGACCCAGGGGGTCTATAACGACCAGAAAACACCAAGAACAGGAGGCCGAGGTCCCAAATTGTACTAACTGCCTCCATATGATCTAGATGGCCTAAGTCAATCTGTACCACTTCATAGTTAGCTGTCAAGATTATTGCCACCCCTCCGTCTGGATGCGCAGAGGGACAGTCAAGGTGGAGTATCGTATACTCAGGCGGAAGAGCTTGCACCTAACAAATTTATCAGTGGGTGCTGATAAATTTGTCAACCAGGTTTCCATTAAAAATAGAAAATCCGGAGAAAGATTGCTCAGCAACGTGTTAATGGAGAGTGCATGCGCCTGCAAAGATCTTGTATTCAGGAGCATGGCATACATATCACAGTCGTCAGCATCCACGTGTTTAGGGTTGATAGAAGGCACATCCCAGCCCTCCGGAAATACTGTGATAGGTGGTGTCCTATCCAGAATGGTTTTACAAGAATGCTGCGGTCCCAGCCTGTCCTTGGCCCGTACGGGCACAGATGGGCTTGACTATAGCGCGACTTTGGCGCATGAGGCCCTCTCGCGCTGCGCTCAACACTCTTTTCCCTAGGGAGTGGTCATCAGTTCGAGAAAATCCTAACAGTTACAATAGGTGTTCCCACAATCCTTTCCATGTGTATTACCAATAAAATCAGTTTTGTGACAAACATGTTTTTCATGTCTCACAGGCATCATTGCTCAGCCAATCCAAACAGCCCACTGGCAAGTCGGGGGAGGAAAATCATGTTCAGCCTTAGAGAGTGTAATTTGATTTTCAAATTTCTGGATACTATCCAAATCAGGGCGTATGCATTTGGTTTTCCCGGCAGGGGCTGGGTGGACCGTTGGCAAAGCAATGAGTCCCATTGTAACATACAGGGGCTTTCCTACAATTGCCCTTTCCTGGGGAGGGCGAATGGGCATCATTTTATGGGGGACGGGGGTGTTTGTCCCCCCCAACTTTCATGGCACACTATTTTGTACCCATTTATTTGAATGGGGCACCTTTTCCTCAGAGAGGTCATGTCCCCCCCAACATTTTCAGCAAAGTGTATCCACTGGGAGGGGGGACCACCGAGCACCTGCATACTCAACACCCTTATTCTCAATGGCCTGTGTAAGTTTAGGGCAGCCATTGCATTATTCTAAATTTTTAGAAGCTTGCCACAAATTCCCATGCCCAGAACCTACCTTGCAATGTGGACACGAATTTGCACCTCCAGCTCTCAACTTCCAGTAGGCCATTGTCAGGCTTTCCTATGCAGGTACAGTTTTTGCAACCCAATGACTAGTAGACCTCACGCTGGTTGTAACATTTCCCTGCAATGCTGTACCTCAGTCTCAGGGAATGAGTGAGTCATTTCTACCCACATCACGTGTTTTCCAATTACTGTGCTCTTAATAGAGGCCATCATAAGATAAGTACATACACGCACGGGCATGCACGAACACGATCAAGCAGCTACACATATGGGTGCGGGAGGTAGCCACAGAGCTCTGTCACAGCTACCTTCTAGCGTTCTCTTATACAAAAGTCACTTGGACGATATGGTAGCGAACAGGGGTATTCTTACCGGAGTGGAGACAAACCACACTCCCACAATGCCACCACCAGGTCTCCGCAAATCACATATGTTCCTCACAAACACAAAATAACTGTAGACTCATACCTGGGCATGCAGACCATAAAGAAGATAACATGCAGTTTGGATGTAAAAGGAGCTGCATTACAATGAGTGTATCGGTTTTAATAAGCTGTATTACAATGAGTGTATCGGTTTTAATGAGCTGTATTACAATGAGTGTATCGGTTTTAATGACTGAATTACAATGTGTGTAGCGGTTTTAATGAGCAGCATTACAATGAGTGTATCGTTTTTAATGAGCTGCATTACACTAAGTGTATCAGTTTTAATGAGCTGTATTACGAGTGTATCAGTTTTAATGAGCTGTATTACAATGAGTGTATCGGTTTTAATGAGCTGCTTTACAATGAGTGTATCGGTTTTAATGAACTGCATTATAATGAGTGTATCGGTTTTAATGAGCTGTATTACAATGAATGTATCGGTTTTAATGAGCTGTATTACAATGAGTGTATCGGTTTTAATGAGCTGCATTACAATGAGTGTATTTTTTTTAATGAGCTGCATTACACTGAGTGTATCAGTTTTAATGAGCTGTATTACGAGTGTATCGGTTTTAATTAGCTGTATTACACTGAGTGTATCGGTTTTAATGAGCTGCTTTACAATGAGTGTATCGGTTTTAATGAGCTTTATTACAATGAATGTATTGGTTTTAATGAGCTGTATTACAATGAGTGTATCATTTTTTTAATGAGCTGCATTACAATGAATGTATCAGTTTTAATGAGCAGTATTACAATGAGTGCATCGGTTTTAATGAGCTGCATTACACTGAGTATATCGGTTTTAATGAGCTGTATTACAATGAGTGTATCGGTTTTAATGAGCTGCATTACAATGAGTGTATTGGTTTTAATGAGCTGTATTACAATGAGGTATCGGTTTTAATGAGCTGCGTTACACTGAGTGTATCGGTTTTAATGAGCTGCATTACAATGAGTGTATCGGTTTTAATGAGCTGTGTTATAATGAGTGTATTGGTTTTAATGAGCTGCATTACAATGAGTGTATCGGTTTTAATGAGCTGCATTACACTGAGTGTATCGGTTTTAATGAGCTGTATTACAATGAGTGTATCGGTTTTAATGAGCTGTATTACAACGAGTGTATCGGTTTTAATGAGCTGCTTTACAATGAGCGTATCGGTTTTAATGAGCTGCATTACAATGAGTGTATTGTTTTTAATGAGCTGCATTACACTGAGTGTATCGGTTTTAATGAGCTGTATTACAATGAGTGTATCGGTTTTAATGAGCTGTATTACACTGAGTGTATCGGTTTTAATGAGCTGCTTTACAATGAGCGTATCGGTTTTAATGAGCTGTATTACAATGAATGTATTGGTTTTAATGAGCTGTATTACAATGAGTGTATCATTTTTTAATGAGCTGCATTACAATGAATGTATCAGTTTTAATGAGCAGTATTACAATGAGTGTATCGGTTTTAATGAGCTGCATTACACTGAGTATATCAGTTTTAATGAGCTGTATTACAATGAGTGTATCGGTTTTAATGAGCTGCATTACAATGAGTGTATTGGTTTTAATGGGCTGTATTACAATGAGGTATCGGTTTTAATGAGCTGCATTACACTGAGTGTATCGGTTTTAATGAGCTGCATTAAAATGAGTGTATCGGTTTTAATGAGCTGTGTTATAATGAGTGTATCGGTTTTAATGAGCTGCATTACAATGAGTGTATCGGTTTTAATGAGCTGCATTACACTGAGTTTATCGGTTTTAATGAGCTGCGATACAATGAGTCTATCAGTTTTAATGAGCTGTATTACAATGAGTGTATCGGTCTTAATGAGCTGTATTACACTGAGTGTATCGTTTTAATGAGCTGCATTACAATGAGTGTATCAGTTTTAATGATTTAATGAGCTGTATTACAATGAGGGTATCGGTTTTAATGAGCTGCATTACACTGAGTGTATCGGTTATAATGAGCTGCATTACAATGAGCGTATCGGTTTCAATGAGCTGCGTTATAATGAGCTGCGTTATAATGAGTGTATCCGTTTTAATGAGCTGCATTACAATGAGTGTATCGGTTTTAATGAACTGCATTACACTAAGTGTAACGGTTTTAATGAGCTGCATTACAATTAATGTATTGGTTTTAATGAGCTGTATTACAATAAGTGTATCGTTTTTTTAATGAGCTGCATTACAATGAGTGTATCGGTTTTAATGAGCTGTATTACAATGAGTGTATCGGTTTTAATGAGCTGTATTACACTGAGTGTATCGGTTTTAATGAGCTGCTTTACAATGAGTGTATCGGTTATAATGAGCTGCATTACAATGAGCGTATCGGTTTCAATGAGCTGCGTTATAATGAGCTGCGTTATAATGAGTGTATCCGTTTTAATGAGCTGCATTACAATGAGTGTATCGGTTTTAATGAACTGCATTACACTAAGTGTAACGGTTTTAATGAGCTGCATTACAATTAATGTATTGGTTTTAATGAGCTGTATTACAATAAGTGTATCATTTTTTTAATGAGCTGCATTACAATGAGTGTATCGGTTTTAATGAGCTGTATTACAATGAGTGTATCGGTTTTAATGAGCTGTATTACACTGAGTGTATCGGTTTTAATGAGCTGCTTTACAATGAGTGTATCGGTTTTAATGAGCTGCGTTACACTGAGTGTATCGGTTTTAATGAGCTGAATTACAATGAGTGTATCGGTTTTAATGAGCTGTGTTATAATGAGTGTATCGGTTTTAATGAGCTGCATTACAATGAGTGTATCGGTTTTAATGAGCTGCATTACACTGAGTGTATCGGTTTTAATGAGCTGCATTACAATGAGTGTATCGGTTTTAATGAGCTGTATTACAATGAATGTATCGGTTTTAATGAGCTGTATTACAATGAGTGTATCGGTTTAATGAGCTGCATTACAATGAGTGTATTGTTTTTAATGAGCTGCATTACACTGAGTGTATCGGTTTTAATGAGCTGTATTACAATGAGTGTATCGGTTTTAATGAGCTGTATTACACTGAGTGTATCGGTTTTAATGAGCTGCTTTACAATGAGCGTATCGGTTTTAATGAGCTGTATTACAATGAATGTATTGGTTTTAATGAGCTGTATTACAATGAGTGTATCATTTTTTTAATGAGCTGCATTACAATGAATGTATCAGTTTTAATGAGCAGTATTACAATGAGTGTATCGGTTTTAATGAGCTGCATTACACTGAGTATATCAGTTTTAATGAGCTGTATTACAATGAGTGTATCGGTTTTAATGAGCTGCATTACAATGAGTGTATTGGTTTTAATGAGCTGTATTACAATGAGGTATCGGTTTTAATGAGCTGCATTACACTGAGTGTATCGGTTTTAATGAGCTGCATTAAAATGAGTTTATCGGTTTTAATGAGCTGTGTTATAATGAGTGTATCGGTTTTAATGAGCTGCATTACAATGAGTGTATCGGTTTTAATGAGCTGCATTACACTGAGTTTATCGGTTTTAATGAGCTGCGATACAATGAGTCTATCAGTTTTAATGAGCTGTATTACAATGAGTGTATCGGTTTTAATGAGCTGTATTACACTGAGTGTATCGGTTTTAATGAGCTGCATTACAATGAGTGTATCGGTTTTAATGATTTAATGAGCTGTATTACAATGAGGGTATCGGTTTTAATGAGCTGCATTACACTGAGTGTATCGGTTATAATGAGCTGCATTACAATGAGCGTATCGTTTTCAATGAGCTGCGTTATAATGAGCTGCGTTATAATGAGTGTATCCGTTTTAATGAGCTGCATTACAATGAGTGTATCGGTTTTAATGAGCTGCATTACACTGAGTGTAACGGTTTTAATGAGCTGCATTACAATTAATGTATTGGTTTTAATGAGCTGTATTACAATAAGTGTATCGGTTTTTTAATGAGCTGCATTACAATGAGTGTATCGGTTTTAATGAGCTGTATTACAATGAGTGCATCGGTTTTAACGAGGTGCGTTTATAATGAGTGTATCGGTTTTAATGAGCTGCATTACAATGAGTGTATCGGTTTCATAGTGGCATTTTCGAACGTCACATTTTACTTTATGCATCACAAAGCCCTAACTGCGTCTAGTACCTGCCAGTCAGGGCTTTAAGTGGGGTAAGAAATCGAGGGGGGGACTTTGAGGGGTTAGTTTGGGGGTGTGGCTTTCAGTATGGGCATGGCCTGAAAAACACACAAACCACAGTAAGGTACGCAAACAAATATATAAATGTATGTAAGCATTGATATGTGTGTATGAGTACCTTGCTATGGTATCTGTTACTATTCAAGCCACCTTTTTTTCTATGATCAGGAAAGATGGCTTGAAAAGTAGGCAAACCATAGGTAACAGTAAATCAAGGATACCGGCACATTTAAAGTCGAGGCATCAATCATTTGGCCGCCGTTTCGCAACTGAAAATAAAACACAAATTAACAAGAATGTATGCACAAGAAGCATAGTAGTCCAAGCTTATTAAGAAGAATTTTCATAAGTTGATAAATAAGTCCTTTCCTTTTAAAATTGTAAATTCAGTTTTCTAATTGTTACCGCTATTCTCTAGGTCTGGCTGGGACTGCTTACAGGCCCCCATTTGCGGACCACAATGTGTGGCTTTTTGCAAATAGCTGTTTGAATAGTGCGTAGATGGAACTACATTTGTTGGAAGCTGTCTGGAAAATAGTGAATTAAAAGCCTCAACCGCTGTGTGTACAATTAGGCGAACGGGGAGAAAGCAAAAATGCAGAGTGTGCTGAAATATGACGCTCGTGAGGTTTTAGTTTAAAAAAAGGGCATCAAGCTGTACCCCCACCTTTCCTCTATTCCTCGCTCAGTTTCCCTCTGTAGAACCTCGTGCCCTCGTCACCTCATGACATGACCCTTTCCGCGCCCCGTCTTCCTGGACTTTGCCCACGAGCTGCACCGTTTCATTGATTGACGCTGTAATGATTTTTACACTCCATCTGAAACGCTGCTCCAGGGCACGGGTCAAAGGCCACCCTGCAGTGATCCTTGTTTATTTTTTGCACCGTGTGATGAGCTGCTGGGGCTGTGGTTGGAGGATCGCCCCCGGCCAGGAAAGTCTCCGAAGGGGCAGGTTGTTGTTTGTTATAATGTTTGCATCAGTAGAAGCGTGAGTGCAGTGAAGAAACCCAGTGCGCGTTCATCTGGCGAGGCACTGGCAGCGACCTCACAAGACAAGCTAACGTATTTAATGCATTTAGGAAAGGCAAGGAGTTTCGTATTAAGATGAAGGAAATGCAGTTACACGAACGTAGACCATTCCATTCTCCATTGGTAACAAAGGGCCTGATTCTCCGTGACATGCACACATTGGAAAGTATTCTTCCATGAAGGAAGAGCCCTTTTGTTAAAAGCACCATAATTTGGCAAAGTGAAAATGTGGCACCTGCCATGAAAGCCTCGAGGTTTGCATGCCTGATTCACAGGCTGAAGGCACCCTGTAGAGGTCTCCTGGTTTACTCCAATGTTTTTCAATATGTTTTAATCTTTTCCTGATTCGCTCTACCATTTTTGTGAGGTTCCGGTGTGAGTACCTTGTCCACCATTTTCCATGGGCTCCACTGTGCATTCTTCTTTCAGATAAAATCCATCTTATCTTGTCGGCTTGTCTATTACTCATCCGGGTATATGCGCTATTGGAATACTCTGCATTTCTGATGCTAGTCTCACTTGCCTAATTGGTGTCTGCTGTCCTGTGCATCTGTGTCCGTATATGTTCACTAATGGCTTGTGATCTGTTCACAACTTAAACCTTCTTCCCCATCATGTTAAGGATTTCAATCAGGCACACACCCAGGTCTCGCATAGAATGTAGTGCGCAATTAAATACTTATTTATTTGTGTCTATAAATTCAATATTCTGAATGATATACCACTCATATAACACCCGTCTCAAAACACACTCCAGGTCACAGTGGACCAGGAATCATGCTAGTTTGTAAAGGTAAATATGTTTGTTTGTTTGTTTGTTTGTTTGTTTATTTATTTGTATAGCGCACCTGACCCAGAGGTATATGGGCGCTTGAGCATCAAGTTACAGGCATAGGTAGGAACATTTGTACAATTGTGCAATGTAAGTATAGTTACAACATCGGTTATGACAGCAGTTATAGTAGACTGAGTGACATACATACATACGGTGCTAGTTAATTGTTAAGTAACCAGGTGATGATCTTAGTTCTGAAAGGTTGAAATGTAGGGGTAGATTTGATGTCGGAAGGGATAGTGTTCCGTAATTGTGAAGCTAGCGCCGGCTCTTTTGAGGGAGTATTTGGGCACTGTCAGTTGTAGTGTATTAGAGGATCTGGTGTTTCTAATATTCTGTCTTAAGATGAATTTATCGGTTAAATAAGGTGGGGCCAGGTGGTTAAGAGCTTTGTAGGTGAGGCAGATAGTTTTTAGGTCTATTTTTTGTTGGATGGAGAGCCATTTGCATGTGATTCTTGTGGCTGAGATGTGTTCTCTTCTGGGAATATTAAGGGCGGCGTGGAGTGCATTATTTTGTAGAACTTGTAGTTTGTTAACAACCGTTTTATTGGCACCTACATACAGGCTGTTGCAATAATCCAGTTTGGATTGTATAAGTGCTCTGGCTAGAGTAAGGCAATTGTTGGGGGATATCAGAGGTCTGCAGGCTCTGATTAGTTTCCCAGTGTAAGCAGTGGCTGAGGCGGTCATATTAATTTGTTTGGCGAGGTTGGTGTTAGTGTCGAGATAGAAACCAAGAGTTTTTACACTTTTGGCAGTGGGAATGGTGTTGCCGTCAAAGATGAAGCTAGAGTAGCTCGGGCTGAGATTCCGGATAGTGTTGGATGAGCCGACAAGGAGCAGTTCGGTCTTGTCATCGTTCAGGCAGAGGCCATGTGTGGCCATCCATGCCTGAACGATGGAGAAGACTTCACCGATCCTGTTGGCATCTGTGTTGTGGTTACCTGATAAAGTGAGGAGTATCTGGGTGTCATCTGCGTAGTTAGTGTAGGTGACACCCAGATGGTCCAGTTTATCGAATAGGGGCTTTGTGAATATATTATACAAGGTGGGTGAAACACACGATCCTTGTGGGACACCGCAGGTAATGGGAATAGGGTCGGCTGCTGCAATGGGTGAGAAGACTCGCATGGTCCTATTGTCCAGGAAGGATTGGATCCATGTGACCGCCGAGTGGGAGAAGTGTGCTGCCGATGATAGGTGGTTGCACAGGATTTTGTGGTCAACCAGGTCAAAGGCAGCGGAAAGGTCGAGGAAAAGCAGGATAGCAGCTCTCCCTTTATCTTTGATTTCGTCTATCTGGCTCTTGAGATCAACAAGGGCCGTTTCCGTCCCATGTTGGGGACGAAAGCCAGATTGGCGAGTACCTAGTAATCGGTTAGTTTCAAGGTAATCCTGAATTTGTAAATAGGCCACTCTGTCAAGGATCTTTAGTAAAAATGGGACAGTGGTAATGGGTCTATAATTTGTGGGTATGTCTGGGTCGAGGGTCTGTTTTTTTAGCAAGGGTAGGACCCAGGATTGTTTCAGATTACTTGGGACCATATTGTTAGAAAAAGACAAGTTTATTAATTTGGTGATGAAGGGGGAGAGATCCCTGGCAGCATCCTTGATTATCTGTGCGGGGCAGCTATCCCCCTTGCAGTTCGAGGGTTTCAAGGATGCTATAATTTTTTGTACTTCAAGTGTGGTCACCTTTTTGAAGGTGAAGCCTGAGCTAGAGGCGGTGAGTGGGGGATGGGTGGGTTTGGAGGAGGGGTCGTGAGTGAGCTGTTGCCGTTTGTTTTCAATTTTAGTTTGGAGCCCTGAGATTTTGTTGGCAAGGGCGTTCTGGATCCCTGTGCACCAAGGTTTATCCTTTGTGCAGGTATCTTCAGGTGGAGTGGGGTTTTCTAATTCCTTTAAGATGTTAAAGAGCTCTTTTGTGCTGGAGCCTGCCTGTGAAATCCTGGAATTAAGAGATTCTTTCTTAGCACGCGTGATCTCATTTTTGTAGTGGGTGGAGAAGTTGGTGAGGTTAGTTCTATTGTCTGCTGAAGGCATCGATTTCCATAGTGATTCCAGTTTGCTTTTTTGTAGTCGGAGAAGTTTGAGCTCTGGGGTGTACCATGTATTCAGGCGCGCTTTAGGTTTCCCTTTACGCATTTTTAGTGGGGCAATGGTGTCGATAGCTTTAGCCATGGAGTCATTATAGGTGTTGACCATCGAGTTTAAGTCAGTTGTATTTGGTAGGGCGTTCAGAATGGGGGTCACCAGAGGCATTAAGGCTTCAGCTGTAATGTTGCTCTTTTTCCTAGTTTGGCAGGCCGGAGCAATAATAGGCTTTTTGTGCACTAGGTTGTTTATATTAATGTCAAGGGGGAGGAAGTGGTGATCCGTCCAGATGAGTTGTACAGGGTCCTTTAGGGTAATGTTGCAATTGAGGGCGGTAACCCAGTCAAGGATTCTGCCTTTCGAGTGGGTGGGTTTAGAGCAGAGTTGAAGGAGGCCATGCTCCTCTAATGCCGTGGCCAGGGCAGTGGCGGGGGAGTCATGAGGGTCATTAAACCCAAGATTAAAGTCTCCCAGTATAATTATTTGAGCTGAGGGTTTGGAGCTTTCGGCTACTAGGGAGGTGATGTCTTCCTCAAAAGAGCCCGGTGGGCCCGGGGGTCTGTAGATTATGTGCATAGTGATCGTACTCTTTGGGGAGGTTTGTAGTTTAACTGTGAGGTGTTCACATGATTTGAGTGGAGGAGAGGAGCCTAGTCTGATATCGAGTGAGGACTTGAAGATGAGGGCTACACCACCTCCTCGAGCGTTAGGTCTGTCTACTCTGAGCATAGTATAGTTGTCATGGATGGCTAGGGTAAGGGATGGTCCCGCAGCCTCATGTAGCCAAGTTTCTGTCATAGCAAGGAAGTCTAGGTTATTAGTCAGAATGATGTAGGCGACTTCTGTAGAATGGGCGACCAGGGATCTAACATTTAGAAGAGCTCCTTTTAGTGTATGGAGGGTCGAGATGATGGGGGTTATAGTGTACTTGTTGGTTTTGTTGGGTGGTTTAGGTGGGCGTTTGCTCGTTTTGTGGTGGATTCTGGCACCAAGTCTATTGTTGCGATCGGTAGGGATAAGGGTGGTTGTTTGAGAAACAGTAAGGTCAGTCATCGTGGAGGGGCTGTGATGATGGGTGGGGCAGGGTGCTCTAGTGTCTGTTGGGTTCTGCTTGGATCTATCTGCACTCTTGTTGTTTAGGACATCGTAAAATTGTGCATGGTCATAGGTAGGATAGGCAGATTGTGGGACCGGGAGGAAGGCTGGAGTAGTGGGCAGGAATGGTGTGGGGCAGACGATAGGGTAGTGTCTTGGGCAGGCGGGTCTAGCTAGTCCATTTTTATGGGTTAAGTAGCTGTTACCGTTGCAGAGTATATTGCTTTGCATGACACAGAAGGGGAACATGATCACGGTAAGGCAAAGTAGCATAATGTGTGTGCTAGGGGCAATGCGCCGTGCAGAGGATAGGCAGATGAGGGACATCGGTGCGGCCATAAGGCACAACACAATAGTATGGTTAAAATACGACCATAGGGCACAACAATATAGCGTGGTCACTGTGCGATCATAAGGCACAACACAGTAGTGTGGTCTAAATACGACCATAAGACACAACACAGTAGCGTGGTCTAAATGCGACCATAGGGCACAACACAGTAGTGTGGTCTAAATACGACCATAGGGCGCAACACAGTAGTGTGGTCACTATGCGACCATAGGGCACAACACAATAGCGTGGTCTAAATGCGACCATAGGGCACAACACAGTAGCGTGGTCTAAATGCGACCATAGGGCACAACACAGTAGCGTGGTCTAAATATGACCATAGGGCACAACACAGTAGTGTGGTCTAAATGCGACCATAGGGCACAACACAGTAGCGTGGTCTAAATGCGACCATAGGGCACAACACAGTAGTGTGGTCTAAATATGACCGTAGGGCACAACACAGTAGTTGGTCTAAATATGACCATAGGGCACAACACAGTAGCGTGGTCACTATGCGACCATAGGGCACAACACAGTAGTGTGGTCTAAATATGACCATAGGGCACAACACAGTAGTGTGGTCTAAATACGACCATAGGGCATATTTAATATTCAAATCACACATAAGTTTTAATATATATATGGGGCAGCAATCACCAAGCGTTGACAATACAATATAAAAATAAGTAAAGCAATTGAATTCACTTATAATAATGCAGAATATAAAACACAGGAAAAAGAACAGTTTTGGGTTGTGAACAGATAGCGTTTAGGTTAATATTTCCCCCTGCAAAGTACTTTAAGGCACAAATGAGCAATCCTACACAGATATAAGTAATCAGCAGGTTTTCAGGAATGAAAGACAATGTCTAGAGATTGAATGCAATCTTCTCACCCCAAACAAGAGAGAAAACCGTTTTTGAAAATTGACACTTTTAAAAATGACAGGTGAAAATGGCTCCGTGACACAATGCAAAGTGGGCAAAAATGCTTAAATTGATAAAAAATTCTTAGGAAAGCAACACTAAACAGGTCCTAACACACATGAGATACAATATAAACAACAGTACACACTTTAGTTCAGGATGGGATTTAAGAAACACTTTGGATGGGAAAAAGACATGTAAACTTTTAAAAACTACAAATTCACAGCAAAATTTCACTATGCAATTTTTGATTAAAACGGGTCAAATACCCTGTTCTGCGATTTTTGGTTGTGGAGGTAGCTGAAGGTCTTAGGTATCAGTGAGAGTTGACATTTCATTTTTATCTATAAAATTGAAGAAGTTATGGAGGTTTCAGTGAGAGGGTTTTTTGAAAAATAAGCGCAAAAATGAAACAGAAATTCGGTTTTAAAAATGACAGTTTGGTTTGATTGCACTATATTAATGATTATGAAAAAGAGAATGCCACCCGGGAATCTCCACAGTTACATGGCCACCGTAACCCTTCACGTGGTAGATACTCTATTTCTTTCTAGGATTTACTTTAGTTACTCAAAATCATTAATGACTTATGGTTTTGTAAAACAAATGAGAAAAGTCAGCGCAAGAACGGCTCTGACACAACTAGGGTTCTGAAGTTAAAGATGGGATGGGTTAAGATTGGCATAAGACAATGCAAATATACTAGGGGTCACTGTTCTTCCTATTAATACTTACAGTCCTTTGTAATTAAATTGGACCGTCAAGTTTCCGGTCATTGGATCAGGTCAGGTCTACCAGCAGCAGGGCACCTCTGGTAGGATTGGATCAGCAGTGCAGTTCTGGTCAATTCTGGACAGCACCTCAGACTGGATTTGGATGGGCCCTTCTGATCACTGGACACGGCAGATTAGCAGGATGCGAGTTTCAGCGGGCAAGCTTTAATGGTAGCAAGCCCGACTGAATCAGACTTAAATCCCCTCAAGTTTGGGATGATTGAACTTGGGTCTAGCTAGAAAGAGTTCAACAATGCTAAAGTCTGGAGTCTAAAGAGTTCTGAATAGAATGAAGAAGTCAGGAACAAAGCGCGACACGGAAATCTGGATGTGTTCAGGAAGCATTGTATCCTATGTGTGCTAAAGTTATTTATCATACCAAGTGACATCACCAAGTTTATGGTATGGGTAGAATTTCAAAACACACCCCCACGGCTGTGCATGGCCACAGGCACTTGCCTTGTTTTGGTTGGCAGTCAGAAAAGAGCTGTCATCTTTATAATGGAATTTAGTAACTCCCACATTGAATTTGACCAAAACTTAACTTTTGCTCAAATGTACATTTCTAGAATTATGTCCCCTAATAAAATTGGACACATACATTGTATATTTGATGGGTTATGTTCACATTCAATCCTCATCTCTGTGAGAGCTGCCTTCGTCATTCTATAGAATTTTAACAGTTTTAATCATAACAGTCTGGACTAATAACTTATAATTCAGTACAGATCTGGGCTATTATCATTGGATCATTATATACAATATTAGACTGGCAACATTAATAGTTTTGCTACAATCAGGGTTGCCTGTAACTTTGGTTCCTTAGGTGGTATAGGGTTCATTAATGCCTTCAAATCAAATGTCTAAAATTAGGTTAACCGCTACCAATTTTTAGATTTCTCCTCCTTTAGGTTGCACAGTTAAAGGGGGTAATTCCGAGTTTGGAGGCAGCCATGGTGCTAATAGCACCATGGCTGCCTCCAAACTCGGGTCCAGGTCCGGGCAGTCGGAATGGGGACTTACCGGGACATTCCGACCTATGCGGACCCGGAAAGTCCCCATTTCGAAAACCATTCCCCATTCCCTTTGAGCCCCCATAGGGCTCAATGGGAATGGGGAAGGAGCTAATAACGGGCCCGCAAAGTGTGGGCCCTTTATTAGCTCCATGGTCCCTTAACAGGTCCTGCTAAGGGCTGCTGGCCCTAGTGGGACCTTCCAAGGGACCTCAGAATGCGTCGCTAGGGGGTTAGCGGCACCGGCATCCTTACCAGTGCCATTAACCCCCTACCGCCATACTCAGAATGACCCCCAAAGAGTTTCAAATTTCATCACAAATAGGGGTTAAACACCAAAAAGTTCCAGCAGTTTATTTTTTTAATCCTTTGTAACTCCCTTCACAGGCAACATCTGTCACAGTCCTTTGATCAGGGAGGTGTGTCCTCTTCCTGGAGAGATCAGTAGGCAGCTTGTCATTGTTCTTGGCTCAGCCAAAGATGAATGTCTAATGAGTCCATTGTGCTCCTTGTTGTCAATATACAGGAACCATTAAGGCTTCCTGTAGCAAGGGAGTGTGAATTTTGAAGTGTCAATCTTTCCCAGGCTCTCACTGTCAGGTAAGAATTAAGTTTGTACTTACCTTCAATACTGGGTTGCTTTAAAAAGTCTTTTCATTTCACACATATAAAAATAAGCACAGTTTACAAGGGATTTGACCATTTAAAAAAATTAAGCCCTTCACAAACATGCTTTAAATAGGCAAATTTTGCAATTTCTTCAGGAAAAAGAATCACATTTAAACTGTGTTTTTGCTAGACTGGTGTTTCAGAAAATACACTTTTTAGCTGCTGTAGGTCAGTGAGGCCCAGTTTTCTCTGAGAGACCTGGAGAATCTGTGATTTCAGCACCCTTTTCATTTCAATAGCTCACTGGGAAAATGACTAAATTTAGCGAGCGCCAAAACAGCACTTTGAAGGTTGCAATTGATTAGGAAAACTGGATTTTAAAGGCATTTTCAGATTTTAGCCCTTCTGTGGCCTTGCTTCATGTGACAGGTGACAGCACCCCCTGGCGCTCTCCTGCAGAGTTTTGCAGATTTGGCACACACAGGGTTTAGCACATCCATTTTTGCCAGTTTCCTTTCCCACATTTGCAAAGGGGTGTAGTGAGGTGCGCACTGGCATGGGTAAAAATATCCCACAATCAGTATGTCCAGAAATGGTTTACTGCTCAGGTGCACGCTAGCCTCTGTCATCTCTGTCAGTGTAGGTTTCCTCCTATCCTATATGAACTCACATCTATGGCTATGATCAATTTGTTTCTTATGTCAAATGCTTTGAGGTTTGGTGCTTCCATTATATACTTCTTGTTCATTGTGGAACATCAACAGGCGTTGACACATTTTTGTCCTTTTCTCAGTCGTTTCCTTAATTGTTCACAAAATATTCTGCCATCCCCATAAAGGAAAGGACGTCAACTGTTCTTTTGTCTGTGGTTCCTGGACTACTGCTATCTCTTACACCACGTTCACCTTTAGTTACATGCCAGCTGCTGAGACTGTGTAGCCCAGCAAATCAACTTTTTCCTTTTACAGTTTCTGTCTTCCTAGTCAGAATCCTTTCCTCCTCAGCCTTTTTAACCCCTTTTCCAGGATGGCATCATGCTCCTTCTGTGTGATACCGTAGATCAATATGTCGTCCTCAAAGAACTTGACATTATATATGCCCTACGTATTGGTCATGGTCCTCTGGAAGACAAATGCTGCTGAACTCAATCCGAATGGCAAGCATTTGTGTTGAGTGGGTTTGGGTAAGAACCAGAATCACTAAGGCGCTGGGTCAGAGATGTTCTTATTATATGTATAGTTAAATAGAACTCTCAAGCAATACATGAGGAGTCTTGTCACTTCATGTTAGGGTAATTTAATTACACACTTAAGCCGACACGTGTTTCGACCCGACTCAGGTCTTTTACAAGGTTGTGTTGAATATTCAGGTTGTGATATATACGGAAGGTTGTAAGCAGACACCTCAGTAGTGGGAAAAACGTTGAGTTGTTGTGAGGTGAACAGTGTTCAAATTGTTCGTTTCGGTGGTTTTGTGACATTTGTGTATGTTGACATACATGGTGATTTCATAGCAGTACTGTGCATGGTGACAAAAGTAAGTAAATAAGTGTACATCAGTTGAGATTGGGTGAGTTGAATTCAGATATTTGAGAGTAATTAATATGTAATAGTGACATGGTTGATTACACATGCATAGCAGTGGGAGCAAATCATGTCAATTGATGAGTAGCACCAATAGAAAGAAAGAGATGAGAAGAAAAGTAAAGTTAGTTATTGAGGTTGTGGATACTGGGTCGTATCCATACGTTTGTACTGATACATACCATGCAGAGTCACACATGCCATCAAATGTGTCATGCGTCTGGCTTCCTGGAGTGTGTGGAACGGGTGGAGAGTGGGCGGCCATTATTTGTGTAGTGCATGTGCCAAGCACAATTCGCACTCCAACCACCCATTTTGAAGTACCAGGAACGTTCATGCCGAAATACATGATGTATGATGAGCAAATAAACCAGCAGAGAGCTGCAGTTGGGCTCTGTCCAGTACCTATCAGAATAACAGTACCTGTTCAAGTACTGACAACTAAGAAAACCTGGACAGTAAGGTAACCATTGAGAAAACCATATCGACAAGTGAGACAGCATGACGAATGTCAGAATGCAATACCTGAAGAAGCTAAGAAGATACTGAAGGAAGACAAATGGTGATGTCATAAGAACCAGGACTGACTCACATATAGAAGATATGATGACCTGAGTATGATGACAAATGAGATGAAACACCATGGATAAGTGACATCCTGAGCCTAAAGTGAAAAAAATAATGTCAAGATGTCAGAAAATTATGCCATATACACGATGAAGATATGCAGTTAGTTTAAACGTGTACATATGCAAAGTAAACGCTAGAAGCACAGGAATCGTGAGACTTGTTTATGCTTAGTAGTACGATAGATTGCGGCAAGTGCCACCTATACATATAACTACCTCAAGGAAGCAGTTTGTGTAAGTATACTTCCACTACACACAAGAGCCGAATCAACCAAATGTTACTGAAGGTCTCAAGACAAGAAGTGCTGCAGCAAACAAATCGAGAATTACAGACGGAGAGATACTAAGAAAAAGCTAACCATACCAAGAAGCCAAGGTCATATCAGCTGAAATAGGCCAACAGTGGATACAATTAAAGAAACGAAGAACAGAGTATCCTGTTCAGAAAGGTCAAGATCAGCCACAGATGGCAGACAACTGGCAGAAGCGAATCAAATACACGAAATTGCATGAAGAAAAAGTTGATTTCACAATGTCAGAATCATGTGACCAGGCTAGCAGGAAGGAATGAAACTTTCACACCTACGCATAGACCTTTGCCAAACACAGACGCCTTAACGTTCCCAGACCAAGAAGCAGACTTGAGGCCAACCACAAAGAAATAATTGACACATGACCACTGAAGTGATGATTGATTGTAACAATAATTGGAGGGAAGCTGGGGTGCAGGAGAACCCCCTGCACCTGACCGGCTATTCTGCACGCTGCTAAGCGCAAATAGAAAAGTATGAGTGGGTTGATGCCAACCCAATCATAGTGGACCGTGTAATCTAGGATCCTATAGTTAGTGGAACCAATGAGACGTCATACTTTTAGTGACGTTTACAATAACCATTTTGAAGAAAGGGCTTAGATGCGCCACTTGATGTTGCTTAGCCAATCCCCTTTCCCTGTTACCATATAAAGATATAATACCTATATTAAAGTTACCTTCCTAGTATCAATCAAGTTTCATGGTAAGTTTTAAGAGTTACACGTCAGTGATGACTAATTTTTGATATAAATGTTTTTTCTGAAATTAATTGGAGTTGAAGCGAGATGGAAGATCGAGCAATTGCTGATATTCATTTTACTCCCCGTTTTTTGTACTTGTCATTAAACAGACTCTCATTGCCAAACTACTGAGTTGTCATTATTGATTTGTTGCAAGAGTACAAATCTGTATCCCCATCCATCTCCAGGGTGCTGCTGCTCATCTTAAAGTGCTGTTCGGAACCCCAAGTCCTATGGGCCGGCTGGGGTCCATCCTGCACACTTGCTCCATCACGTTTTTGTCCGTGGTGTTCTGGCGGTCTGGTCTTTTTTAACATGGTGGGTGCTTGGTACTTTTTCGCTCTATTCCCAGCGTTCTTTGTGTTTCAACCACATAGTTCAATCGCATCCGGCCGGTTTATGCACTACTGTGCTCTTTCATTTAGTCCGTTCTCAGAACTCTCGGTTCCATTGTGTTCCCTGTTCCTACTCAGGGCGTAGCATTCTACCGTGCGTGCCTTTCTGCCATGCGTGCCTTTCTGTGCTATTCTTTCTTTTTCTTTCCTCACTTATCAGGAGTCTATCCTTTCCCTTTGTTACCTGCACAACAGCGCTATCCAGTTATCCGAGCCCCGCCTACTTCCTATTCGGACATACTCCTGACTCGGAACATCCGGGATCCCTTTTTTGTGTCTGGGAAAAGAGATACGACAAACTGGATTGCAGTCACACCCCAGTCAAGCATATCAACTCTTAATCTGATCCCGTCATCGGAACGACTCCTGGATCCTTCCTTTGTCTTCTTCAATGGCTTCTGTGATCCTCTGTGGGGTCTTTTCAGCCTCACCTTTTCCCCCACACCTGCCGGGTCTGTAGAGGGGGCCCTAGGGTTGCAGCTTCTAGACTGCCACTATGGCTTCACTCCGAGGCCGGTTAACAACACAAAAAGAGGAAAGGGACTACTCCGCCTACAGACAAAGCCCAACTTCTATGACACGGAGTGAAGCCGTTCAGGTGAGGAGGAAGCGACTAGTAGTAGTTCAGATGGTGGTGATCATACTATTCACAGACCTGGCAAAATGTCTTGACTTTCAGAACAGTTTGATTATACAAGTTGGTTATATCAATTTTGAAAATATGGTGGGTCTTTGCAAGTACTGCATCATCTCAGTTATGTTTGGCAAGAAAAATTATCTTTGACAACTTCTTGATTCAGCACTCTTAGGTCTATGCACATTCTGAGCTCGTCAGACCTGTTCCTCCTTATTACCACCTGACTAAGCCATTCAGTTGCTTTTACGGTATCAATAATGTTGGATATCGGTTTTGAAGTACCCTAATATCTTTATTTCCTTGCCACCATAGACTCCCAGTTTCTATCTGGATTTTGTGCACCTTGGTAGATCTGTCATCTACCTCTGTTCATACTCTGCTTCTGATGTCGTGAAGTCAGATTCTAAGTCGGCCATCATTCTTATGGATTTGCCTCCTACTTGCACCTCACAGTGTGGCTTCTCTTCCATCTCCTTTTTCTGACTGGTCTGGGTTCAGGTTGTTTTTCTGATTCTTAACTTTCACTCATTTTTCTCTCTACTAGCTTCACAGTTTTGTTCCTGCCCATTGTTGCAAAATGGCCTATCATTTGGCATTTTGGGCACTTTCTTCCTTGTGCGGGACAATCTTTGTCATGTATTGCGTGTCTTTGTATACCAAACTTGTAGCACTCACTCTTCTGGGTACGTTGCTCTACAATCTTACATCGTTGATCTGAGTAACACTGTGTGCTGTATTGAGGATTTCTTCTAGAATGGGTGTTTTGAATTGCAGCATCTTCGCTTGGATTTTGGAGCTTCTGCACCTGCTCCTGTGACCAGCGTATCCACCAGCATAGTGTCTTGCGTGTCTCCAAAATGATAGCAAGCCCTCTGAGCGCTATGAGATAGTCATCCACCAATTTGTTTACTCATTGCATCTTTTCATAGTAGTGCAACCTGTCCTTCGGTTCACTGCCTCTATTCATAGACCTCTTCTTCAACCTTTTTAGTGCTTCTTCGTATGGACTCTATGTCTGATCCATCTCTTTCTTTCTCCACTGGCAGCATCTGGAATATGCGCTGGCTTTTTATCCCTAACGGATTGGTCAATATGGCTGATTTTCTTTTCTCACTCTGCCCTTGAAGCCCTGATGATTCCATTTATAAATGACATTTATTTAGCCAATTTTGCCTACATGGATTTTGCATAAACATTGGATGGGTTGCTGGATGGGTGTTGTTGTCTCTCCATGGGTTTCTTTTATTCTCCACTTTGCCTGTGGCTCTCTTTACCCATGCATTTCTATCTTCATCTGCTTATGTGCTGCTCCTTCCTTTTTTGTTTTGGCTATTAGGTGGCATTTTAACGCCACCTATACACCAAAACTATTGCCATAGAGTACAGATAAAAGTTTGTAGGTATTGTTTGATTATTTGGCCACCCGAGTTCCTGACACCTCGCCACCCCAAATCTCTCCTCATGGGGAATCTTTGAGCTTGCTTTAATCAAGCCATCAAACTTTGATTTCAAAGTGCCTGTTAGTGTTTTTTCAAAGCGGTCTTCTGAGAGTTAAATAATTCATTGGAGTTCTAAGCGTGCATCAGGTGTGATAAAAAGGACTTAACCAAGTTTGGCATCAGCCACTCTATTTATAAACACTATGGGTGTCCTTCACGGAAGTCCTGTTAGCAACAAGCATTGGCAAAGCCAATCGTTTTAGGTTTGTGTTTAAGTATTAGGCATTTGCCAGGTGTTGCTATTAGATGCCCTTTCACTCGCACCATTGTGTTACCTACTACCATCAATAGTCAGTTAATACCACTACAGCAGTGCTTTTGCAAGTGCCTTCCCCGCGCCTACACAAAAGCGAAAGCTGTTGGCATTGTAAATTATAGTTTTTACTTCCATCTCATCCTCATCACCACTGTAGAGGTCTCCATCAACAAAGGACAGAATCACCATAAGGAAGGTGTCAACATAAACACTTTTATTAAGGCTGTTTCAGGCTATATTGCAGAGCGGTATCTGGAGCGCTCTCTCCTGCCTTGCTCGTGCCATTTCTTCTTTTGTGCCCCCCTGGCATGATGACGGGAATCACTGATGCGCGCCACAGGGACGTGGCTAGTCTGCGTTACTACACAGCACTAGCAAACATGAGAAATGCAGAGCAGTCACTTCGAGGGGATTCTCCTTTCAAAATCCCTGGTTTTGCATGTCAAAAAAAGGAGTTAAAATGCAACAGAGCGAGGTCCCATTAAACTCTACTGTGCAGGTGTTCTTTTATTAAAAAAAGCATTTCCCAGACAGCAGCATGATTTTCTAGTTTTCTGAAGGTTTAAGGACACTTTCGTAAATTAGAAAAGTGTCAGTCTTTTAAGAAATGCCTGCATGTTTCTATCAAAATGTTGGATTTTAGAAGCTTTTGCTGCTGCAAAGCACACAATCTCCCCTCCAAATCTTCCTCCCACCTCAGAACGGTGGTGCTGGAAACTGGAGGAAAGAATGTCTGTTTACTTCTCTATTTTTATCTCAGGCTCAGAATGATGCTGAGAGTAGGTTTTCTAAGACACAATGGGCCTCATTACGACCCAGGCGGTAATCTGCCGACATTACTGCCATGGCGTAATGAGCGTTTACGCCGTGGACCGATGGCGTAAAGAGTGCCACATTACGACCCATCGCGCACGAGCATTAGGCCATGTCGGTAATGTAAATAACGCCATGGCGGAAAGGGCCCCTACCGGCATCGTAGGGTGAGCAAGGTGCACTTCCGCCACCGTTAGTAGCGGCCACCATAATTAGCGGTGGCCGCAATTAGCGGTCACCGTAAAAAGCAGAACCGGAAATAGCGTCATCGCGGCGGAACGGGAAACAGCACGTCTGCCATTTTTAAAAACACAATCCATTGCCATCCTTCCGAACAACACCAGATCCAACCCTGACACCTGTCCCAACCCATCACCTACCCATTCAACCACCCAAAAATGCCTAAAGTTGTTAAGAAGGCATGTGACCACCAGCGCCAGGAAAGATTTACCCGGGAGGAACTCTGCAGCTGTCGTTTTCTCGCCGGAAATGACCAGGCCGGCGATAGCAAAAAAGAAGGCCATATGGGCCCTGGTGGCCGAGCGCGTCAGCGCGGTGGAGACCGTACCCCGGACCCCACAGCAGTGCAGGAAGCGTTGGGATGACCTTCGCATACGGGTCAGAGCCGTCATCTCTGCGAACCGCAACCTTGCCCTGGGTCCATTCATGTGTAGCACAATGTTGCCCTAGAGTGTAAATGCAACACATTAGCTGGACACTGCCCACAGCCACATGCGAGCTCCATCCTGTATACACTGCTGGCACCCACATACCTCCATCCACATTCCACACAAAAAGGAGACAACCTGCATGGCCCTGCCTGAAATCTGCCTCATCTACTGACCAGAATCATGTCAATCATTGTCATTCCAAAGTCCGCAGACCCATCAATAACGCCCTCCCTCCTTTGCTCCACCAGAGGCACAGAATCACACCCCGAGGACCAGGACACCCCTGCGACGAAAAGAGCCAAGAAGGCCAATAATACCATCCCCGCACCCTCAACCTCAGCTGCAGTGAGGCAGACCCCACAACAAGCAGAATCCACTGCAAGCAAACCGGACGGCCCACCGGCAAGCACCCCAGTAGGCAGCAGGCCAGCAGCACCACCTGTACCAACATTGCCTGCCACAGAAGGCACCGGGTCTGCGGCCAGCAGCAACATGGGTGAAACAGCTGCAATTGCTGCATGTTCAGACTCTGACATTGAGTAGCACGAAGTCGGAAGCCCCACTGACCTTCTACATTCCCCCTGTTTGTCAAATGCCAGCCCCCATGAGGATCACACACAGGGGCACACAGAGGAAGAGGAGTGGCCTTCTACCCCATGCCCAGTTCTCAGTCCACAGGAGGGGAGCAGCCCCTCCATCACACCACCAGCACTGGGCATGGCCCAGCAGGGGCAGCAGTCCCTCAAGGACATCATACAACGGCAGCAACATCTGTCCACGATGCTGACTGAGCATGCTGTGGAATGTGTGGGGGCTAGGGCAACCATTGAACAGGCCACGGAGACCCTAAGGGCCGAAATTGCGCAGAGCATTGCCACCCTGAGGGATGCTATGCAGGCCATGTCAAGGGACATTTGTGGCGAACTTGCAGGGTTGCATCGTGCGCTCACTGAGCTCTCCCACACCCTACAGGACGTGCATGCACGGGATCAGGCAGGGACATCCTCCGCTGCCAGTTCTGCACAGAGCAGCCCCGTCCGATGTTCCGGACGGAACCTGTGCTCCACAGCCAGGGGTGCCCCGGGGGCCAGGAGAGGGGGCTCGTAACAGCCTGTGGCCACTGTCACAGGCATCTGTAGACACTTACATGGGGTGTGTTGGGGTGTGCAGGGGGTAGGGGGGAGTGGGAGGGGTGTGTTGGGGTGTGCAGGGGGGAGGGGGGAGGTGGGAGGGGGTGTGTTGGGGTGTGCAGGGGGAGGGGGGAGAGGGGAGGTGGTAGGGGGTGTGTCACAACGTTTTATGATTGAAATACACTTTTTCCTTTTCTGAAATGAAATGTGTGGACATTTTCATTGCATAAGTGTGCTTTATTGGTGTAGAGTCCACAGTGTGCATGTCCCAGAGACACACAGTGCCCCAAGTGCAGTTTCCATGTGATAGACACCAGCCGTGTGTGCTATAAGCAGTGGTCGATGATATTTTGACGCATTTCACGCCCCTCCTGTGCATCGCCTCCTCCAAGAGGTGCCGCCCCATCTGCACCCTCCTCATCCTCATCGTCAGGTGGTTGTGTAAGAGGATTCAATTCAACACTACAGCTAAGTCAATGCCTAGTCTGGGATACTGAATGGAAACCCTTATTGATGTATCTTTATGTCCAGTTCATGCGTTCTGGATGACTACCCCTATATAACACCCCTCTCTTGGAATCCCCCTGACCCCACTGAGCCAAGAAGTAGTTCTGTTTTGCAAGTTAAAAGGTTTATTTGAGAATTTAAACAATATATATATATATATCACACTTTATAATAAATTAATAATTGAATATCACACTTAATCTGATATGATAAAGATTAACAACGGAGAATCTGGCACTAGCCCACTTCTTTATAATCACTAAGGAGTTGACATGAAATGGATAAGGTAGCACACTGGTAACTAGGGACAGAAGAATAATGTGGTAGAGAATGCTTTATAGGGTTCAAGGAAATGCAAGGTTGAATGAATGAAATGCAGTATAGAAGATAAACTGATATGGTTTCACAAAAGACAAGGTAATCACTTTCCCTTTGTGGCAATTCACCCCCCCTATACAATGTAAGGAGATGGAAGGAAGAGCACACGGTTCAGGTATACAATCACAATGTAATACAGAGTTCCAGTTTCCCAACAAGCTTAGAGGAGAATAGATATGAGTTTTACACAGGCTCAAAATGCTTTAAAATGTGATAGCAATATTGGAAAATGTGCTAAAATGATTTTAATTCCCTCTGGAGGTTCAGGTTGAGGATTAGTTGGTTTAAATAAGTTCAGGCTTACTTTAGCAATGTTCTAGGAATGATTGGCAGGTTAAACGAATTTTTGGCAAATGAAAGCAAGGAAGCTGCTGTTTTCACACGTGGAGAAATTTGCAAATCGCGGCAAATTCGCGAGTGCGTTCTTCGCGATTGCGGCAAAAGTATAGGGAGTATGAATGCGGTTCTAGGTTCGTTGAAAAGCCAACGGTTCTAGGTTCGTTCCCAGCTTTCAGAGGAAAGTTACTGCAAGTCTCTAAGACAAACGGTCACGGAGATATGAGCGATATGGTAAAGGTCGTTTTTCAGATTTGAAATTTTAAAAGTTCAAAGTGACAAGATACAGCTAGCAACTAGAAATGACAGGTGACAGCTTTGCAAATGACAGGTGACAGTTAGGAGACAGTTCTGGTTAGATTAAAATAGATTGAATTATATTATTTTAACTAAGAGATTGGTTCTGCACAGTTCTGCTAGGTACTCACAATATATTTTTTAAATAAATGGGCCTCGCCACGGATCTGGTCAGTTTTCTTCACTCGCCACGGACGGTCTCTGCGCACAGCGGTCTGGGTCAGCTCTCTGGTTCTGCGAACAGCGGTCTGGGTCAGCTCTGCTCTGCCTCTGGTTCTGGATACTGCTCTGCTTTCTCTGGGTACAGCACTGCTTCTGGATCTTTCTGCACAGCTTTCTCTGGACCCAGCACTGATCTGCACGGCTCCTGGATGCTGCTATCGCTGTTAGGTTTTCTGGATGCTGAGGCCCACTGAGAAGAGTTCTCAGTTTGTGGGTTTAGGCCCTTGCTTTGAGTTCTGAATCAAGTTCTTTGGAGTTTTAAAGTCTAAGTGTTGAATCTAGTATCTTCTGGATGTTGTGTGGTCCGGCAGAGCGCGTTGCAGCAAATGGAATTGAATGTCCCTATCTGTCCTGACTGTCTGCTTTTATGTGTTTTGAAAGTGGGTGGAGAGGCTAGCTTTCTAGGCCCAACCCCTTCAGAGTTCTGATAGGCTGGAGAATTCTTTGCGTTCTCACTGGAGAGCAGGATTGTGTGTCAGAATGATGTCATTTAATGGCTTTCAGAAAGGACACTCCCCTGTCAAATTGCACACAATCTATATTTGATCAAAAAGACATATTTGCACAGGTACACATTTGTTTAAAATTACATGCACCCATCACATATCACAGGAGGTATACCCTGTCAAAATCTGCTCTTCCTGGGGGCTTGCATTCAGAAATGGCAACATTTGCACTTTTTAACTCGTTTTGCAATATCGGACTTTAACCCAAATTTACACACATGTGCGCAAGGAGTATGGACATTAATTGATGAAGTGTCAGATTTTTAACATGGATACATTTTAAGTAATACCCTCTTAACTGCTAGCTTGCCCCCAGATCATACCACCGGTTCTAAAAATCTCTTAAAATGTGGGCAGAAAAATCACAAGAATTATGGTATCATTTATAAAATTTTCACAAGTCCGCTCTATGAATGATCCATCTTTTTAGAGTTATGTTCTGGCCCCAAAGGGGTGTGGTTTCCCCCCAGCACAAGGTTGAATTTCTGGTTTTTCCAGTTCTGCCAAGCTCAGAGACCCTGCCCCTCCCAGCTTCTGCCAAGAGGAAGCTGTTTTACGGTCCCCCCAATAAAGCATCTGCCTGGGTCCTGGAAGGCCCATTGTTCAAGAGGAAGCCATTTATGGCCTCCCACCAATAAACCCTCTGCCTGGGTCCTATGTTTAGTCTCTAGCAGTCCCTTGGTAATTCAATCAGAGAAGTGTCATATCCCTTTTGGTGGGAACAGCAAAAGGCATCTAGGCCTGGGAACACAGCTGTTGTGCAAGTCTCAACTCCTGTCGGGGGTAGCTGGTGGGCAGAATTCAGTTCCTTAAGCCAGGCCCCAGCTAATGTCACTTTTAGTTACCTAGTTTTCTGCATTCAAATAAAACTAACAATTTTTACATATGCAGCTAGAATGCTGATTCTAAGTTTAAAACTATGACATTTAAACAATTGCAACCTATGTGACACTCAAAGTAGGTCACTCATTTCTTTTAAACATTTAGATTTTTAGTGTCTTTCAGTCCAAATTTACTTAAACTGCTGAAATCCACAGCTCAGCCAGTCTTGTTATAAACCTTCAAGTCACTTCAGAATATAACTTAACATTGTATCCACCTCTCAGTAAGTCTTTCTTTGGCCTGCTTTGGGTTCATTTATTCAGTTTTACACAAAAAAAAAAGTCTGGTGTTGTTTTAAAACGCCGGCTTTCTGATAGTGGTGAGTACTGGTAATGCACCCATTTTTGGGATTTAAGAAAATGAATTCCCCACAATTCTAGGTTGCTTTTGGCAATCAGCATTGCCATTCCCAATGGTTTCAGGCTACTGTGTGGGTAGTCCAATGGTGGTTTTAGGCAGTGCCCTTCTGTGCCCATAAATCGGCAAAATGGGTGGCAGCCTATTCTTCATGCACTTCCCTGGGCATTTTCTGGGAATCTCTGGCCATCATGATGTTTTCAATGCCAGTACTGCACAGTTTTTGAGGTAGGGCTTGGATGCATGGGTAAAAACATCCCACAAGCCCCCCTCTTGAGATGGCCATTCTGTTTCACTGATGGAACTCGCAAGACCTGGGATGTTTCCTCATCTTCTTCCAATAGATGGCACAGTTCAGCATCTTTTCCTCCATCCGGTACTGATCGATCGGTTCTCCTCGCCGCTCCTGATGGGAATATTGGGCGGTACACTGGGCCCCTTGCGTCTCTGCTCCCGGTCTCCGGATCGTCCTCCTTGGCCAGCCTGCAGGTTTTCCTTCTCCTAGGACGACAAAGGAAGAGCGGCAATACCTATTCATAGACATTTTTCCCCCACCATTGATATAGTGGGGTGGCATATAAATGTATAGTCAAAACATATGAACAAGCACATTTCTTTTTGCATTCAAAACGAAAACACCCACATTGAGAAACTCAGAATTTGATAGGCGATATGTAGGATCTTTTAAGTTAGAACTGAATTAATCTGAGACAGTGCCCTCTAGGATTCCAGAGGATTCCTCCAGTTGTTGCAGAGTGTGCCTGGGATGGCAACACTTCAACTGGTTAATGTGGACCCACTTGTCTTCCCCCTCTGCCAAACCCCCTTTGGGGATGCGGATCTTGTAGGCCACAGGGAGATCTTGTTTATAATCTCAAAGGGTCCCTTCCATTTAGGCAAAAATTTTCGCTGTTTGGCCTGGTTCCTTTGGAAATTGTATAGATAGACCCGGTCCCCCACCTGATATTCCTTCCTGGAAGTCTTCAGGTCATAGTGGGTCTTCATGCTATCAGCTGATCTTTCTAGATTCCGCTGAGCATAAGCAAAAGCATGTTGAAGGTGTTTCCTTAAATTCTCCACATACTCATGAGTTGTGGAGGCATTTATTAGTGTCTGCTCTTGGGTCCTGTAGAGCAAATGCTGAGGAAGCACCATCTTGCGCCCAGTCATCAACTCAAATGGTGACATTTTGGTTGCAGATGAAGGGGTAGATCTGATGGCCATTAGGACCAGAGGTAATCGGATATCCCAACTTGGCCCAGAATCTGCCACAAACCTCTTTAATATGCTCACAATGGTTCGGTTATATCTCTCTACTGCCCCAGAAGAAGCTGGCCGGTAAGCAATATGCAACTTCCTTTTGACCCCCAGTATCTCCCACATCTTTGTCATCACTTCACTGGTGAAGTGGCTACCTCTGTCTGACTCAATCCTTTGAGGTAGGCCGAAACGGGGAAAGATGTGGTTAATCATCAGGGCAGCTGCAGTTTCTGCCTTGCAATTTGGGGCTGGGAGACATTCCACCCACTTGGTAAACAAGCATGTAACGGTCAACATGTACTTGTTTCCTCTAGACGAGCGAATCACAGGGCCTACAAAGTCGATTTGCAAATCTGACCATGGCAGTGTCATCCCCCGCTTTTGGAGGGGCGCTCGGTGTGTGAGGGACGTCGGCTGAAATTGCGCACACACAAGACACCCCTTCAAGTATTGCTCAAGGTCCTGGCCCATGTGTGGCCAGTATGCAACCTCTCTTAAGATTTCCAGTGTTGTGTGAAACCCCCTATGACCGGAGGTGGCCGCATCATGGGCGTGACTTAACATCAGGCTTCGGAATGAGGTAGGAACCACCCACTGATCGTGGCCAGCTTGGGATTTCCTTACCAGCAAACCGTCTTGGATTCGGTACATTTTTGGACATTTCATTAGGTCCTCTTTCCCAATATAATCGGTATCCATCAGGGGAAAGTTCTCAGGGTCCTCAAGATGTTGGTAAAACTTACCAATAATTGGATCCCCCTTCTGAGTGGTAATCAAATCAGCATCAGGGGTCTCCTTACTCCATTGTGCAATTGAAAGGTCGTTGTGAGCATTTGTCTGGGACCTAGTGATAGCAGTGACCTGGATTTCCCCCAACAGGGACTCAATCTCAATTAGATCCCCTTGGATGGCCCCGGTTTTGGCCAGCTGATCAGCTAAGTCATTTCCAGTTTTGTCTGGTCCCTCTACTTTGGAATGACCCTTGATCTTCTTCCAATAGATGGTCATTCCTTTCGAGGTGACCAGATCATCAATGTTTTGGATCAACTTCCCATGTTTCAAGGGTTTGTTGTTAGCACATAACATGCCTCTGGTTTTCCAATTAACCAGGTGCTCCACGAACCCGTTCCGTACATAATCCGAATCTGTGATTATGACCAGTTCGTGGAGTTGATGCTGGACAGCAGTGAGGATGGCCTGATGCACAGCCATCAATTCTGCCACCTGACTACTTCGGGGACCAATTTTGTATCCAGCGGAGGGTTCTGGGGACTCATTCACCCATGCATTCCCTACGCCGGCCACCAGTTCTTTCTCCCCGTCGTTGTCAACATGGTAAGAGCATCCATCCACATATACAGTGGGCATTCCCTCACACTTGTCTTCTTCAAAGACTTTGTGTGGGAAATTAAGGTATGCCTCCATGTTGTCCTTTATTTTTAGACTTTCGTCCTCGAGACAGTTTTCTCTGGCACAATCATGCAAGTCAGCCAGACCTTGCGCGAGGGGACTCTTCTTGTTTTGGCCATATCTGACCACCACAGGAAAGCCTTGCATTGACAGAATCCAGGAAGTAATTTGGGAATTACTCACATTTCCGGCCCGGATTCTGTCACTTTGGAGATATTGCAGAGGCTGGTGTGGAGTCTCCACTATGATGTGTTCCCCCTGGATAAACGGGCGGTAATTCTTCAATGCCCACACCGTTGCCAGGAGTGCCTTCTCACAATCGTTGAATTTTTCCTCCACAGAGGATAAAGTTTTGCTCGCATAGGAGATTACTTTATTGACCTTGTCATGCTTTTGGTATAATACTGCCGTCAAGCACGTATTAGAGAAACCCGTCTCCAGGAAGAACTCCTTGTTTCTGACAGGGTAAGCTAGGCAAGGCGCTTTTGAGAGGCTTCTTTTGAGTTGTTTTACTGCCTCGGCTTGTTCTGGACCCCATTCCCACTTGACCCCCCCCCTTCAGGAGATGAATCAGGGGTCTGGTGATCTCTGCGTAGCCCTCAATGAACTTTCTGCTGTAATTAGTCAATCCAAGGAGGCTCCTTAGTTCCCGAAGAGTTGTGGGGTCTTTCAGTTTCTGAAGTGCTTCCACTTTCTTTTCCTGGGGACAGAGACCCTGAGGAGTAATCTCATGTCCCAAGAAATTAACACGGGTTCTACACCACTGTGCTTTCTGAAAGGAAAGTTTTGCTCCGGCGGCCCTCAACTGGGTCAGAACATGACGGATATCCGCTATGTGTTCCTCCACAGATGAACTTTTGATGAGGACATCATCTACATAAGCCAGGTTACCCCTTGCACCCAGGTCGGCCATGGCCTTGTGTAGGAAAATGTTGAATTCATTGCCGGAGTTGAGGTATCCGAAGGGAGTCCGGGTCCATGTGTACTGCTTGCCCCCAAAGGTAAAAGCCAGCTTGTATTGGTCCTCCCTACTGACAGGCACGGTCCAGTATCCATTGGTCAGGTCTATTGCAGTGAATACCTGTGACCCCTGGATCTGGGCCAGCCCTTGGTCAATGTAGGGCAGAGGCCATCGGGAAGTATGGACCCGTTTGTTGAGCTCCCTGAGGTCGGCGCAGAGTCTCCACTGGCCGTTTGGCTTCAATATTCCCAGCACCGGATTATTGAAGGTGCTGTGGACTGGACGGATTATTCCCCGGGACTCAAGGTTCTTAATTATTTCAGTAAGGGACTACATTGATGCGAGAGGCAAGCGATATTGCTTCACAAACACAGGAGTCATGCCAGGGTCCGTGGGGATTGTTGTTGTGTGGATGTCAGTGCGACCACAGTCATATGAGTCTACCGCAAAGAGATCTTGGAAATCCAAGAAAACTTGTTTCAACTTTTGCTTTTGTTCCAGAGTCACACAGGCATCAGCTAGGTTGACTCTCTCTTCCACCATCTGCCTGAAGCCTGGAAAGACTTCTGGTTTGGCTATCTCCGCGGCCTCCTCCAGCTGGGTGGAGAAGTCCCTGGTCAGAGTGCTGATTTGGACCGGAGGCTTTAGGTGGGAAAGGCAGCCCTCATGGACCTGGAAAATCACCTCATCCCTCCTGAAGTCACAAGACACATCTTCCTTACCATAGGGGCATGAAGTGTACACCAGGAAGTTCCCCCCATGCCGGGTACAAATCCTGTCTGGTGTTGTATTGTCCTCACTGTCACTGTCAATGCAGTCCTTGGGGATTGGCCCTAACAGTTCATTACCTAAATCAATGGAAAAATGTCGGTCATCAACCGCCATTCCAATAATGGTGCCTGCGGCTAGAGTAATACTCTTTAAGTCGCTGTTATCCACCTCAATTAGAATGGTGTCATGTTCTATGTTGACTAATGGTGTTGGGTTTACCCCTAACCCTTGCTGTTGGAGAGAAGCATTTAGATGTATGTAAGCATCAGGGTTTTGCAAATATTGTCCTCTTTTAGCTTTCACTTCCAGGGAGAATTGTCGGGTCCTTTCTGGGATGGTGACCTCCTCTTTGATCTGAATTTCAACTGCATAAGGTAGCAATTGAGCTGACCTAAATGCTTTTTCTGGATCATCAAAGCCCATGGGATTATCCGCTAATCGGGACCAAGCTTTGAAGTTTATTAGGTCCAAACTAATGGCAAAGCGATTGAGAATTTCACTGCCTAAGTAAAAGGCAGCAGGGACATCTCGCACGACCCAACAATTGTGGACTATGCTCTTGTTGCCAATGGAGATTTTGAGCATACACCTGCTGGGCAGGAGATGTTTGGAATTAGGTGCTTCGAGGTCCATTTCCCATTTGTCTATCAGTTTGAAGGTGGGAATGGCTGGATCTTTTGGGAGTTGGCGAAACATGGCTTCGCTGATGAAACTCTTACCGTTGTTCACACACACTCGAGCGAGAACAGAGTCCTTCCCATCATTTAACTGAACAGGGATGAACAACTGCTCTCCAATTTGCTGAATCTCAGCCAGGCTCTGAGCTGATTTCACATCTTTCTGGACTATAGGAGTGGGAGTTTCTGATTGTGGATTAGTAAAGAATTTCAGGGTGTTTCCTTCCAGTGTGGAATACCACCTTAAACTGGAAAGAAGGTTGATTTTCAGAAATAGAGAGGACCCCCCATCACCAGTCTGTTGTCCTACTGCTATTACTGTCACGTCTGGAATTTGGTTGTTCTGGAAGTGAAATTCTACGTGGTCAGATTTTTGTTCAACCATGTGGCAGGTGCTGTTTAAACTAACATGGTTGACACTCTGTTTTAATTTTATTGGTCGGCTAGTCTGGGTCCAGAGGACCTTGTTTACGCAATCTATTAAGGGTGACAACCTCCTCAGGAGGTCATTCCCCAGTAAACAAGGGGTGCCCTCTGGAGTCACTACTATGACCGGGTGTTTCACCTTGTGTCGCCCGATCTTAATGTCCAAGTCTGCAGTCCCTTCAACGGGAATTTCCTTCCCGTCAAAGTTCTGCAGTTGTCCAGGAAGAGAGGTGAGAGGAATTTGGTAATTCTCTCCCCTTCCTGCATTCAGTTCGTCAAAGGCCCTTCTGGACAGAAGGGTAGCTTGAGATCCAGTGTCCACCAGTGCCAAAATTGTACCCTGCCCCTGTAGTTGTACCGGGACATAGTATCTTCCCTCCTTCTCCTCAAGGGGGCACAGATAATGCACATTTTTGGACAACTGGTGGGCTAACTTTCTGGTTTTGAACATCGCTAGCGAAGAGATTTAGGCAGAATTCTGTGGAGAGCCTTGGGAATCTGAAAGAAAAAGTTGGCAACTGGAGATCAGAGCCATTGTGGGTTCCCCTGGCTATGGTTCCGGGCCGCCCCCCCCTTTTTGGAGGCAGTCACCAGGATGGGTTTGAACCAGGGGATTTTCTTGCTGTTGGTTCTGGGATGAGATGGTGGGCGGCGGTAGCTCAGTCTCCCCAGTCTCCCATCTCCCCAGTCTGGATTTGCATCCCTAATGACCCATTTTTCTTTGAGAGGAGTTCCCCCCTCTCTGAAGGAGAAGATCCTTTTCCCAGGATCCTCTGAGGATCCCTCTCCCTCAAATTGGAAGAGCTGTACCGCCTCCTCAAACTGAGTCTGTTTGGGTCTTTTGTTTCTCCTACCCCGCCTCTGCTCCTTAGGAGGCAGACTTTCAAAGGAAGCTTCCTCCAAGGCTTTACACCCCCCTTCCCTTTGTGCCTCCTCCCTGGGAACCGGTGAGTTATTGGGGTGCTGCCCCCGTCATTGTTCTGGAGCACCAGGTTCAGAGTTGGGTGCGTTCTGCGCCGGCATGCCGATCTGAGGGTTCTGCTGAGCCCTCAGTATCTGACCCAGATCCCGCGCCATGTTTTGAACCTGGCGCTCTAACTGGGAAACCCGCTCAGGCTGATAAGGGGCCCTGTTTTCTCCCCTGGGCTGATCCCGGGAAGGGTAGCTATCCCTTCTTTGGTAGTACCCCTGGTTGGGAAGATTTGGATACCCCTCCACCCTTGCCCTCCCCTCTCCCGGATTCGGTTGTCTGGGCTCAGGGAATTGGGGAAAGAAGGGTGGAGGATTTTGGGGCTGGAAGTTGGGTGGATACCTGGGGAAGAAGTTCTGCCCAGGGTTTGGTGAGTTTCTGCCCTCCTATGAGAAGTTGGGAGGGAAGTTCTCTGGGTTAGGTGCTTGGCTGGATCCCCCCCCTTGGGCTGGAGGAGTCCACACATAACCCAGGATGGGTCTGTTTCCCTTGTAACAGGGGCTTACATAATCAGGAGAGCGAGGGACCCCATTTGTGGGACTGCCTCCCTGGCTCCCTGTCTGTGACTGGCCCGAGGACCTTCTGGGCCTAGCATTATTAGGTGCAGGTAGGTTTTTAGGCCCCCCCATCTCCAAATCTAAAACGGGGGTGACCTTTACCTCTGCCACCTTGGCAGCAGCAAGGGTGTTGTTGGCTTTGGGGTTTTTGGGCGCATTATTTTTATTTTCTATTGGCTTCTGCACCTCATAGTTCCGGGTCGCCTGTTCAATGACCCAGTCTAAAGATCTTTTCTCGTGAAAATCCCTCACGAGCTGGGTCATTATGTATTTGGGCAAGGCATGGAAAAATGTATTAATAAATTCTCTGCTATCCGTGCGCACCCTTCTTGTGGTCTGTGCAAAAGCACGCTTTAACTCCTGCACAAATTCTTGTGGGGCCTGATCCTCCCCACATTGTAAATTGTAGGCTGCCTTGCGAGCCTCATGAGGATTTCTATGAGTAGAAAAATGTTTCAAGATGGCCGCCTTATAGGTGGACCATCTTAAACGATTTTGGTCCTCCAGCCCCGCAAAGAAACTGGAGTATTCCGGGGAGAAGGTCCACTTTACATATTGAATACAGCTTTGGCTGTCCTTCAAATGGAAAGTCTCCATCATTTGCTCAAACAACTCTAAGTGCTCCCAAACAGAATACTTGGCGTTCTTATGATAAGGCGTGATGACGCTCCTGATTGCCTTAATCTGCTTTAAGGGGTCCTTAAGCAAGGCCCTTTTTTGTCTTATTGGCCCTTTTGGTCCGGGTAACCCTGGTCCATTCATCTTCTGACTCAGAGGCACTGCTCCCAGAGGTTCCCGTCTGTTCTTCAAGGTTTTCCTGGATTCTGCGAGCCTGGGAATGGCTGGCAGAATGTGGGGACCTGGTCTCCTGTGTCCTGTACCGCTCAGAGGAGTCAACAGATCCCTCCTTGCTGCCAGGATTTGATGGGTACCCCCCCACTGACCTAACTGGGCAGAGGTTTTCAGGATGCCCTTAATGGGCCTACTCTCCTGGGGTTCCCCATTAAATTGCACTGTGCTTGGGTGCCCATACCCGGATGCCCGCCCCTCCATTCCTGGGTGGTACTGGCCTATGAGCCCCATGCTTCTGGCTGGATAGTAATCTGCCATCCCTGTGGCCCTGTGCTCATGTGCGCCAGGGGTCATAGGGGTGGCAGAGTCCAGGGACTGAGAGAGATAAAGGCCTCTGGTACTAGGGCTCCTGGGGTTATGCTCAGGAGTTTCTCTTTCCCAGCGAACCTCATCTCTATCCGCTCCTGCTCCCTGTTGCAATGCAAGAGCCTGCGCCTTCAGTTCCTCAGTTAAGGCCTTACTAGACTCTATCAGTCTCTCCTGCATCGCTACCTGTTGTTGGAGTCTATCATTGTGCTGGCAGAGAGCCTCATTCTCTCTCTGTGCCTCCTGATTGGTCCTGGAGCACTGGGCCAGTCTTTGCTGCAGGAGGGTTACCTCCTGAGCTGTGTCCCTATTGGCCTGCTCCTTTCTTGCCAGAGCATCCTCCACCCTCCTTGTGTGTTCTAACAAGTTCTGGTGTTCTTTTTGGAGGTCACCCAGCCCCTGGAGGGCCAAGTGATTGTCTTCTGTTTTTCTTTTTAAATGGCAGACTTCCTGGCCTAAGGCGTCTCTTTCCTGACTAAGAGCCTGCATTTGTGCCGCCAGATCGTCCCTCTGCCTTTGAAAGGCACCAGCTTTCTGGCGTTCTTCATCAAACTCTGCCTGGGTATCCAGGTCTTTCAAAATCAGCTTGTTGCTCTCTGCCTTCACTCTATCTAGATGACTTTGCAGGGTGGCTACCTGCTCCGTGCATGCCCTGTTAAAGTCTAATTGTTGCTCCAGCTTTTTCTGGCTCTGCAGTAAGGAGTCCAAACTGTCTTGGTGCTCCTTCTGCAGGGTCAGAAATATAGTATCCTGGTCAGCCTTTTCCTGTTGCAGTATATCCATGTCCTCTTTTATTTTAATGATATACTGCCTACTATCATTTTCTGACTCCTGGCTCCTCTGCAGCCTCTGCTCAGAAGAGTCCAGATCAGATTGGGCCTTCTGTAATGCCAGCAGTTGCCTACTCGCCTGATCTTGGCCTTCAGCACATTTGTCCTGCGTGGCTCCCATATGTAAATATAAATATGCCGCTACCCTGGCAATCTTGTTGTGCTCATCCTTGGCCTTAGAGGACATATATAGTTCACTCAGGGCCACATGTAAGGGACCCTGGTCTCTCCATATATCTGACCCTGTTTCCGTGATCTGGGGTGCGATTGCTTGCAACCAGACCGTCTGGTCCTGATGAGTCCACTCACCTCTCACAAATAGCTTATGTAAGAAGTGCTCTCTGGCTATTTTCATATCTACCAAGGTCATCATTCTGGAATTTGAGTTCCTTCCTGACTTACAGAAGTTTGTATTTTATTTTTGCAAAACAGACTTTTTCCTTAGAGCGTTCCTTTGAGGAGTGCTTTACAGCGTAACACAGCATGGTGATCCGACCGGATATGTGTATCTGGTCAGCTGGCACACTGTGTTAATCTGCACAAGTGATAGATCTAATCCGGAATCCCCGGCTACGAGCCCCCAATTTGTAAGAGGATTCAATTCAACACTACAGATAAGTCAATGCCTAGTCTGGGATACTGAATGGAAACCCTTATTGATATATCTTTATGTCCAGTTCATGAGTTCTGGATGACTACCCCTATATAACACCCCTCTCTTGGAATCCCCCTGACCGCACTGAGCCAAGAAGTAGTTCTGTTTTGCAAGTTAAAAGGTTTATTTGAGAATTTAAACAATATATATATATATATATATATATATATATATCACACTTTATAATAAATTAATAATTGAATATCACACTTAATCTGATATGATAAAGATTAACAACGGAGAATCTGGCACTAGCCCACTTCTTTATAATCACTAAGGAGTTGACATGAAATGGATAAGGTAGCACACTGGTAACTAGGGACAGAAGAATAATGTGGTAGAGAATGCTTTATAGGGTTCAAGGAAATGCAAGGTTGAATGAATGAAATGCAGTATAGAAGATAAACTGATATGGTTTCACAAAAGACAAGGTAATCACTTTCCCTTTGTGGCAATTCACCCCCCCTATACAATGTAAGGAGATGGAAGGAAGAGCACACGGTTCAGGTATACAATCACAATGTAATACAGAGTTCCAGTTTCCCAGCAAGCTTAAAGGAGAATAGATATGAGTTTTACACAGGCTCAAAATGCTTTAAAATGTGATAGCAATATATTGGAAAATGTGCTAAAATGATTTTAATTCACTCTGGAGGTTCAGGTTGAGGATTAGTTGGTTTAAATAAGTTCAGGCTTACTTTAGCAATGTTCTAGGAATGATTGGCAGGTTAAACAAATTTTTGGCAAATGAAAGCAAGGAAGTTGCTGATTTCACACGTGGAGATATTTGCGAGTGCGTTTTTCGCATGCGGTTCTAGGTTCGTTGAAAAGCCAAGATTCCCAGCTTCCAGAGGAAAGTTACTGCAAGTCTCTAAGACAAACGGTCACGGAGATGTGAGCGATATGGTAAAGGTCGTTTTTCAGATTTGAAATTTTAAAAGTTCAAAGTGACAAGTTACAGCTAGCAACTAGAAATGACAGGTGACAGCTTTGCAAATGACAGGTGACAGTTAGGAGACAGTTCTGGTTAGATTAAAATAGATTGAATTATATTATTTTAACTAAGAGATTGGTTCTGCACAGTTCTGCTAGGTACTCACAATATATTTTTGAAATAAATGGGCCTCGCCACGGGTCTGGTCAGGTTTTCTTCACTCGCCACGGACGGTCTCTGCGCACAGCGGTCTGGGTCAGCTCTCTGGTTCTGCGAACAGCGGTCTGGGTCAGCTCTGCTCTGCCTCTGGTTCTGGATACTGCTCTGCTTTCTCTGGGTACAGCACTGCTTCTGGATCTTTCTGCACAGCTTTCTCTGAACCCAGCGCTGATCTGCACGGCTCCTGGATGCTGCTATCGATGTTAGGTTTGCTGGATTCTGAGGCCCACTGGGAAGAGTTATCAGTTTGTGGGTTTAGGCCCTTGCTTTGAGTTCTGAATCAAGTTCTTTGGAGTTTTAAAGTCTAAGTGTTGAATCTAGTATCTTCTGGATGTTGTGTGGTTCGGCAGAGCGCGTTGCAGCAAATGGAATTGAATGTCCCTATCTGTCCTGACTATCTGCTTTTATGTGTTTTGAAAGTGGGTGGAGAGGCTAGCTTTCTAGGACCAACCCCTTCAGAGTTCTGATAGGTTGGAGAATTCTTTGCGTTCTCACTGGAGAGCAGGATTGTGTGTCAGAATGATGTCATTTAATGGCTTTCAGAAAGGACACTCCCCTGTCAAATTGCACACAATCTATATTTGATCAAAAAGACATATTTGCACAGGTACACATTTGTTTAAAATTACATGCACCCATCACATATCACAGGAGGTATACCCTGTCCAAATCTGCTCTTCCTGGGGGCTTGCATTCAGAAATGGCAACATTTGCACTTTTTAACTGGTTTTGCAATATCGGACATTAACCCAAATTTACACACATGTGCGCAAGGAGTATGGACATTAATTGATGAAGTGTCAGATTTTTAACATGCATACATTTTAAGTAATACCCTCTTAACTGCTAGCTTGCCCCCAGATCATACCACCGGTTCTAAAAACCTCTTAAAATGTGGGCAGAAAAATCACAAGAATTATGGTATCATTTATAAAATTTTCACAAGTCCGCTCTATGAATGATCCATCTTTTTAGAGTTATGTTCTGGCCCCAAAGGGGTGTGGTTTCCCCCCAGCACAAGGTTGAATTTCTGGTTTTTCCAGTTCTGCCAAGCTCAGAGACCCTGCCCCTCCCAGCTTCTGCCAAGAGGAAGCTGTTTTACGGTCCCCCCAATAAAGCATCTGCCTGGGTCCTGGAAGGCCCATTGTTCAAGAGGAAGCCATTTATGGCCTCCCCCCAATAAACCCTCTGCCTGGGTCCTATGTTTAGTCTCTAGCAGTCCCTTGGTAATTCAATCAGAGAAGTGTCATATCCCTTTTGGTGGGAACAGCAAAAGGCAGCTAGGCCTGGGAACACAGCTGTTGTGCAAGTCTCAACTCCTGTCGGGGGTAGCTGGTGGGCAGAATTCAGTTCCTTAAGCCAGGCCCCAGCTAATGTCACTTTTAGTTACCTAGTTTTCTGCATTCAAATAAAACTAACAATTTTTACATATGCAGCTAGAATGCTGATTCTAAGTTTAAAACTATGACATTTAAACAATTGCAACCTATGTGACACTCAAAGTAGTGTGATGGTTGAGCTAAAACATGGCGCTGGTGCGCAGTGCATTCTGGGGGAACTCAGAGCCATGATGGATATTTATCCATGCCTCAGTGGAAAGCTACACTTGCTTTGCGAAACAACATGTTTTCAACGTTATTGCTGATGGGCTTGGAATGCAGGCATTCCCAGCCAAGGACACGGCGCTGGGAAAGCTAAGATCCGCAGGTGCCGGCTGGTACCTGATAGCGAAGTTTGTTTTGGGTTTGCTCGGCCTGTGCCAAGGTTTTGAGATGAGTTATGGAATTGTTTCCCGGGGCGTTTAGGAGAGAGAAGTGCTTTGCTCCTTGGGGTTACTGTTGGTTGATTCAGCTGGCAACCAACGGTCACCCATCAATGCGCAAGCGCATTGCCAGAAGGTTCGAGAAGTTGCCACCCCTTGTTGAGGAGGGCATATATGCGGAAGCCCTCAACGGTCAGACGGGATAAGCACAAAGACTTCAGTCGGAGGGGGGACGCTTCGGTCCGACACTCCTGTGGGTTGTTGTGCTCTTGGCCTGGCTGTTATCGGGGTCTTTCAGCCGCTTCTGGCGAGATGAAGTTCCATTAAACTACACCCACGGTGATGTATTTCTTTCTTTGACTTCTTTATGTTTTCTGTGATCTATGCCCATGTGAGTTGTACGAGTTATTTCTATGTACCTGTAAGCTTTGAATAAATAGCCGTAAAGAGCTGATTATCTTCTAAAGTGTGCGTGGCTGTGAATTATTGTGTCTGTTTTTGGGTTGAAGTATTTGCTCTATAATTGCACCGGTGATTTATGGTAGTTCCGTGCACTTTTTAGAGGAGAGCAATACATTTTTGGCGACGAGGATGGGATATTTGTGATGAATTGCTCCAAATATTAAAGAATCCGTCTGTATGCAGCAGAGATATTTGTGATGAACTGTTCCAAATAATCTGTTTGAAGCTGAGTTATTTGTGATGAGGTGTTCCAAATAATCTGTTTGAACGAGCGAAAGGTTGTTTTAATTGGGCAGTGAGTGTTGAAATGTGTTAAGCTGTTTTTTTTTTCCTTTTCCCTTGCTGTGAAATGACGATTGTGTGAGAGAGTGCAGAGCAGGCTGTCGCCTTTCCTTGGTCGTCTCACTGCAGCTCTGAGACAGCCAATAGACAGTACCTTTTGTGTTGGCCTGCCGCGGCCGATAGCATGTGTGTTTGAGATCTTTCCCCTTCAGTAAAGCAGTCGTGGCTGACTTACTGCTGGGAAATGAAACCAAGGAGCCGAAAAGCTGTGAGCAGAAAGGAAAAAATGTCTATGTTCACAGTGCTCCGATGAATGATGAATTAAAGATTTATGTTCAATTAGGAAAGAATTTTTTCATGCGGTTTCCCTTGACAAAGTTGCAAAGTGAAAGCTTGCTCTATTTTGGCATGAGAGCAGAGAAAGAAACAATTGCAAGTATTTGATGAGCAAATTGTGAACTAGTGTTTAAACATTAAACATTGCAACTCAGCCCCAGTGGGCTAGCGAGTGGGGGGCTGTAATATCAAGGAGGCGAGGATGCGCCTTTCTTATAATGTATGCTTTTGAAGTGGTCACATTCCTGAAGATAACGTGGGAATGAGCCCTGTTTAGGAGAAAGAGTAACATCGGTGTTGAAAGCTTAAAGGGTTTGTTTTTGGCAACTATAAATTCCATGTGCTGGCGGTGCATGATGTTTAAGGAACACACTAAAATTGCCTGTTGTACCATGTTTACAATGGGTGAGAGGCTCACTTGAAAAAACAAAATGAGTGAATGGCATTTGAATTTTCGATTTTTGTGTATTGATTTGAAATTGCAGAACCAGTTTGGAATTGTTTAAGGGGGAAAAGACAATTTATATTTTCTAAATTGCCCCTAGAGTATTTTGACTGTTTGCACGCTATACCATGGAATTGCTGCTAAAAGCAAAAGTACTGTTGTTATTAAGGGATGTATGTTTTATACGAGACAAGGACAAGTTGATTGTGATGCATAGTGATAATGTGGTTGACCAATTAACGGCCCACAAGCAATACAGAGTGTGGGTTGCTTTCGTAGATAACGTGCAGGGAGCTGCACTACACATGACATGTTTTAAATGCACTGACATAAGTGGTTATATTCTGGCAATGGTACAACAGAATGGAAAATCTGTGTGTGATAAGACAGCACAAAGATTTAGTGGGTTGAAAGATCGCACAGTGCATTGGACTGAGTTTGTGAAGCCAAACTTCAAGGTTACGAGGAAAAAGAAAAAAAAATGTATGCCTTTAAATGGGACATCAGTTTAAACAGGCTAAAAAGACATTTTGCAAAATTACATGAAGTTGAATATGATGACAAGAAAATGTGCCTCTTTTGAACATGGGAGTCTTGCTGTGCGGAGCTTGTGGCTTGGAGATAACTTGCACTGTCTTGGGCGAGGTGCGCGAAAAAAAAAAAAACTGTTGAAGGAAGGCAGAAAAAGCACTCCTGTTCGGTGAAAGGGTGTTTACAGAAGCTGGCAGATCTAAGTTGCTGGAACAGTGCAGGAAAGAGTTAATCTGAGTGAACTGTCTGAAACAAGTGCATTCCATTAAAGCCGCCACAGTTTAAGAGTTATAGAGCAAAGAGATAAGCTTGCTGCACGAAAGATAAACAATGACATTCCTGCATTCCATCCCCTGAGAGAGACACTGTCAAAAAACTGAGGAGGGGGGGTGCAATTACAGAATGCTGAAACTGAACTGAAGGCAATAATTGCTGTGAGTGAAGATGAAAAAGAGCGCAATCTACCTTACACATGATGATGTATGCAAGTAAAGAATTTGCCCAGTATCAAATGGCAGACTGGGCGCATCGCGCATATGAACATTTGGGGAAAACTGTGCATTTGTGAATGGGCTAAGAAAAGACACAGCTGCCCATTTCAAGAGACATTGCCATGCAAGCTGCATTCCAGTGCCCCATGTGATGTGAACTGAAGTAAAGCGCTGTGCACTGGAGAAGAAACCTCTAGGCGCTTTGTGAGTGAAAATACACAGCTGTCACACAGCCGGCAAAATGCAAGTTACATTGCCAGGGCTGGAGTAACTGACAAAGACATTATGGTGTTCCAGATGGAAGCAAACTGACAAAGATAGCCGTTTTGCAAGAGACAACATGCAGAGCAAGGCTTTGGAGTATAACATGAACACTGCACATTAGCCATGATCCAGAAGCCTCACGGCTTAGTGCAAGAATGAATGATTTGTTGAAGCAAATAAAGGAACTGACTCAAACTACCGCTCTCAAAAGGGTGGCCCACAAACACCCTTTGGGAAAATGACAAGTGGAAAACCAGAGGCTTGAAAATAAACAAGGCTGCTTGTACAACTGCCGGCGGTATTGGACTAAAGGACTTTACCTATGAGAAATGGAGTGATGCCAGCAGGGCAATCTAAATCAAGATCATGAAATACTGGAAGCAAGTTGGTGCCTGGCATTCGTGATTGCTTTGGTGAAAACGACCGTTGAGAAGTGCGACTTGGGTACTTATTATATGGCTTTTGTAAAATCACAGATCAGTCTGAGGTACCATTGACCAACTATGATCGCATTGCACAAATGAGTTTGTGAGTAGGCGGTTACACCCCGTATGGTTGAGTGCAAATAAGCCCCCAGTCACATGCAGAAGGGTGGTGTTAAGGGAAGGGGTGGACAACGTTGATATTGAAGTCTTGATGACATCCTAATGTGGATAACACTGATAGTGTACCTTTTGATGAAATCTTAACCTTTCTGTTTGTATTTTGCCTAGGCAAATAACCAAGAAAGTAGATTAAGGGGTAGACGTGTGCAATTGCCGGGTAACACTGATCAGTCAAGCAGACGCATTCTCAGAGAAAGCGAGCCACTGCGACATGCTATTTCAACTTTGAACCTGTCCTGCACCGCACTCAAGGCTGCTAACGTGCGTGAAAAGTGAAAACATTCGTTCGGCAACCTGTGAGAAGTGTCCAACAAAGTAATAACTTTTGCTGAACTGTCACGGTGCGGACTTGGCATATTGTCAAACATTTGATGCTGCACATTCAAATGATTCAGTCGACGGTTGTAATGACCTTATTGATATGTTTTACCTTTTTTGTTCAAAGGACTGTGGACAATGAGTTGTGGACTGTGACATCATGCACCACATACAGCTGTGTGACACAGCACTTGAATGCCAACATGTTGAAACCTGATTCTTAAATGCATTTTGAGATTAATATGTGAAAAGAGAAAATGAAATGTTTTGCCATGAATTGCCTTAACCAGAGATTAATATGTTTTGCCTTTTCCAAAATTACTACATTGCATGTAGCCAGAAAATGATTCATGAATTGTTTAGGCAGCAGGGTTGGACGAGCAGGAGCATAATATATTTTGAGATAAAATGAATGCCCACACCAAAGTTAACTGTGCGATTAAGGCCTTTGATTTGTAGTAATGCTGCCAAGTGTGTGAGCTCTAATTAGAGATGGGTAACTTTGAAACAGGATGGCTCTTTCCATGTGGTAACATGTGCTTTGACTTGATTGGAACTAATGATGTTTCCTTTACACTCAGTGATAACTCGAGGTAAAAAGTCAACTTTTGAATCTATGGGATTATCTCCTGACTGTGATTCACATGTACATTTGTTATCAGAAGCTGAGGGTTTTAGCATTAACCCTTTCATTAGTAGGTGTTTGGGGTTTAGCTGCTGTGGGGTTCCAAATCTTTGATGAAATTAGCATGTTTAGTAGTTAAGAGTTTCAATCATATTTCGCAAGCTTTACAAGAGTTACTCCTTGATAGTGAAGTTATTAGAAGAGTTACTTTGCAAAACAGAGCTGCTGTTGATTATCTATTGCTGAAAAATAATTTAGGTTGTAACGCAGTTGAAGGGATGTGTTGCTTTAATCTAAGTGACCACTGTAGATCCATTGAAAGTCATATTAGAGGTTTGAGGGTTCTCATTTTCTCAAGTGTCCCAAGAGCATACTGGGAATTGATGGGATTGGTTATTTCATTGGGTTCCCGATATTGGAGGTACACTGCGTTATGCTTTCGCTTGTATTTGTATTATATTAGCTATCATAATAGCTTGTTGTTGTTGTCTAACATTTCGTCGGTTTTAAAGACCGCCTCTTTTGCCACTGGGCTATGGAAAGTAAATATCCAAGGGTGGATTGTGATGGTTGAGCTAAAACATGGCGCTGGTGCGCAGTGCATTCTGGGGGAACTCAGAGCCATGATGGATATTTATCCATGCCTCAGTGGAAAGCTACACTTGCTTTGCGAAACAACATGTTTTCAACGTTATTGCTGATGGGCTTGGAATGCAGGCATTCCCAGCCAAGGACACGGCGCTGGGAAAGCTAAGATCCGCAGGTGCCGGCTGGTACCTGATAGCGAAGTTTGTTTTGGGTTTGCTCGGCCTGTGCCAAGGTTTTGAGATGAGTTATGGAATTGTTTCCCGGGGCGTTTAGGAGAGAGAAGTGCTTTGCTCCTTGGGGTTACTGTCGGTTGATTCAGCTGGCAACCAACGGTCACCCATCAATGCGCAAGCGCATTGCCAGAAGGTTCGAGAAGTTGCCACCCCTTGTTGAGGAGGGCATATATGCGGAAGCCCTCAACGGTCAGACGGGATAAGCACAAAGACTTCAGTCGGAGGGGGGACGCTTCGGTCCGACACTCCTGTGGGTTGTTGTGCTCTTGGCCTGGCTGTTATCGGGGTCTTTCAGCCGCTTCTGGCGAGATGAAGTTCCATTAAACTACACCCACGGTGATGTATTTCTTTCTTTGACTTCTTTATGTTTTCTGTGATCTATGCCCATGTGAGTTGTACGAGTTATTTCTATGTACCTGTAAGCTTTGAATAAATAGCCGTAAAGAGCTGATTATCTTCTAAAGTGTGCGTGGCTGTGAATTATTGTGTCTGTTTTTGGGTTGAAGTATTTGCTCTATAATTGCACCGGTGATTTATGGTAGTTCCGTGCACTTTTTAGAGGAGAGCAATACAAGTAGGTCACTCATTTCTTTTAAACATTTAGATTTTTAGTGTCTTTCAGTCCAAATTTACTTAAACTGCTGAAATCCACAGCTCAGCCAGTCTTGTTATAAACCTTCAAGTCACTTCAGAATATAACTTTACATTGTATCCACCTCTCAGTAAGTCTTTCTTTGGCCTGCTTTGGGTTCATTTATTCAGTTTTACACAAAATAAAAGTCTGGTGTTGTTTTAAAACGCCGGCTTTCTGATAGTGGTGAGTACTGGTAATGCACCCATTTTTGGGATTTAAGAAAATTAATTCCCCACAATTCTAGGTTGCTTTTGGCAATCAGCATTGCCATTCCCAATGGTTTCAGGCTACTGTGTGGGTAGTCCAATGGTGGTTTTAGGCAGTGCCCTTCTGTGCCCATAACATCGGCAAAATGGGTGGCAGCCTATTCTTCAGCCTGGCACTTCCCTGGGCATTTTCCGGGAATCTCTGGCCATCAAGATGTTTTCAATGCCAGTACTGCACAGTTTTTGAGGTAGGGCTCGGATGCATGGGTAAAAACATCCCACAGTTGCAGTTCTGCGTCAGGGGGCAGGGGCACATTTCGTCTGATGCACATATTGTGTAGCATGACACATGCCATGACGATCTTTGCCACCTTCTCATGGCGGTACAGGAGTGCCCCACCAGACCTGCTGAGGCATCGGAACCGTGCCTTCAATAGGCCGAATGTCTGCTCTATGACCACACGGGTACGTGTATGTGCACGGTTGAAGTCCTCCTCGTGCTGGTTCTGCGGTTTCCGGACTGGTGTAAGGAGCCACCTCTTCAGGGGATAGCCTGCATCACCTGTATGTAGGTGAGAATGTATGTGTCAGTCATGACGTCTGATCAAGAACATGATGTGCCACCATGGCTTGCATCCAACTGTTACTTTGGCTCACTTCTACATGCACTAATTGATTCACACAATGCAACCAGTATATGCTCATGGCTCTCATGGCCTGTTTTGCATGCCATCACCCAATGTATGCAGAGGGGTGGAGTGCATTGTGAGTGCCCATCCACTGTGTCCGTTCATGCCGTTTGGTTAGTTGGCCTGGCACATGTCCTGTGATGGCAATGCGCACATCATTGCAACATTGCTGTGGGCCTCATCATGACCCCAGTGAGCAATGCTGATGTAGACAGGGACATTTTGGAGGCCCTGCTGTCTGTTTAATGGTGTGTTGATGTTTCTGTCCGTCATGTGCCTCCTTCGTGGGCAGTTATGGGGGACAGGCCTATCGGTTGATGGTGTTTGGTGACGTGCATGTAGGTGCATTTCATTGTTGACAATGTGGTCTGAATTGGTAGAATGCACTTGCAGATGGTTGTGTCATGGTTGGGACACAACCTCATTCACATGGTAGGGCTGCATACATTGGGTATTGGCTTTACTGGTGTTGGGTGGAGTTTGGGTTGCTTTAGGGTATCATCTGTCTCCGTTCTCTCTGCTACTCACAGCCAATTGGAGTATGCATCATCCCCCCCCTTTCAGCCAGGTGGAGTATGCATCATTCCCCCCCCTTTCAGCTAGGTGGAGTATGCATCATCCCCCCCCTTTCAGCCAGGTGGAGTATGCATCATTCCCCCCCCTTTCAGCCAGGTGGAGTATGCATCCCCCCCCCCACTTTCAGCCAGGTGGAGTATGCATCATCCCCCCCCTTTCAGCCAGGTGGAGTATGCATCATTCCCCGCCCTTTCAGCCAGGTGGAGTATGCATCATTCCCCCCCCCTTTCAGCCAGGTGGAGTATGCATCATTCCCTCCCCTTTCAGCCAGGTGGAGTATGCATTGGTACGTCATTCACCTACCCACTTCACATTTCCATGGTCATGACATTGGACTCACCGAGTAGCCAGGATCTTGGGCCTGCATGTCGCTCCATGTAGCGTGGTATTGTGGAGTTCCTCAGGGCCATAGAATCATGGGTTGATCCGGGGAATCGGGCACATTAATGTGTGATGATCTTGTTGGAGTCACAGACCATTTGCACGTTGATTGAGTGGAACTGTTTCCGGTTGCGGTACGGTACCTCCATGGCACGTGGAACCAGCAATTCCACATGGGTGCAGTCGGCACCAATGCAACCAGGTATGCCGGCTAGTGCATGGAAACCCACTTTGGTGTTTGCAATCTCCTGGGGAGTCCGTGGTAATGAGATGTGGTCGTCTGTGTGCTTGAGGAGGGCATCGAGCACTTGGATGAGTGTTCGTGAGAATAATGGTTGTGAAATGCCATGCAAGTGCCCCACTGTGTGCTGGTAGGTGCCTGTGGCCAGGAAGTGGAGTACAGACACTACCTTCAGTCGGAGTGGGATGGCGGTTAGAGTTTCTATCATGCTGACGATGTCGTTGTGTGTCATGTCTACGATGGCGGTGATGGTGTCCCGTTCCAAACGGTACAGGGTGTGGATCTGCTCAGCAGTGAGGTTGAATGGATTGGCTCTGATGCGTGGGATTGGGGGCTGCCTGCGTGGTGGCACTGGCTGTGCTGGTGGGGCTTGCTGGGCCTGCCTTGCCCTCCTTCTCCTCCTGCGTCTCCTCTGTGCTGCCTGTTGTTGTTGTTGTTGCTGTTGTAGCACTTGCATTGCTATCAGGTCCTCCAGCCCCAACATTGCTAGTCGTATTGGTATCATTGTGGAGTGTGACTGGGTGTGGGAAGGGGTGGGGTGTGCTCTTTTTGTACTTCCTGAGTCTGTATTGCCTTCACCTGTGCTGTTTCTGTGCACCTGTGGCATCTGCATTCACTTTACATGGCCATTTACGGTTGGTTCTTGATGGCGTAATTAGCACCATGGCTGTAAGGTACTTAACAGGCTGGGTGATGGCGTTAGGTGCATGTCCGCTTGGGTCGGCATTTGCGTACCTTTCCGCCATGGCGCTAAGTACGGTGTGGGAGGTCGCGTGCACGCGCCCTTGGCGCATTTAGCGGCAGCGTTAACTACGATGCCGCTAATGGCATCGTAGTTAACGGTCACGGGTCATGATCGGACCTAGCGGAAAACAATGGCGGTAACCATTTACCACCATCGTTTTTTAACTTAGCGTCAGGGTCGTAATGAGGCCCAATGATGGGGTAGGCATCAGGCCCTTCCTTTACCCCCAGACCCAGCTACTTCAAAAACGTTACTTCATCACTGCCATAAGCTTTAGTAAACCAAGTAGAGCACAAAACACAAAGGCCCCAATTCCTGGAATCCAGCGCAGAAGTAGTACAAGCGCGCACCCCGAGAAGGAGCGAAAGCCACGCGTGGACCAGCTGTGGTGCAAACCAGCAATTGCACGGCCCGCGTATTCATGGATTTTCCGAGGCATAAGTACCTGTGGCCCAATGAACATCAAGCAGCGCCAGTAACGCCACAACATGCCTCTGTGTGTAGGAAAAAGCCAGTGAACTGCCTAATACGGCACAAGGCCCCGTGCCATCCGTGGGCCAGCACACTGCCCCCCACCGCGCATACCCCAGCGAAATTGTGAACCCGGTTGCAACAGCCAAATCGTGTTGAAATGCCTGCACATACTCCATCCACACCCCAGCGTAATCGCGTACCACGGTCGCACCAGCCAAATCGCGTACAAAGGCATGCACATACCCCAGTCGCACCAGCCAAATCATGTGGAAAGGCCGATGCGTACAGCCATCAGCCCCGAACACACCACACAGGCAGCCCACACCACATGGGACCTCCCCATCACCCGTGACCATACACCATAGGCAGAACACACCACAAGGGACCCCCGATCACCCGTGACCATACCCAGCAGGCAGCCCACACTACATGGTCCCCCATCACCAGTGACCATAACTCGCAGACAACCCACGCCACATGGCACCCCCATCATCCGTGACCATACCCCGCAGGCAGCCCACACCACATGGCCACCCCATCACCTATCATCATACCCAGCAGGCAGCCCACACCACATGGTCCCCCCATCACCCGTAACCATACCCCGCAGGCAGCCCACACCACATGGGAGCCCCCATCACCCATCACCATACCCCGCAGGCAGCCCACACCACATGGGACACCCCCACCACCTGTGACAGCAACCTGCAGGCAGGCCCTGCCTCATATCCCCCCACCGACACCTGTGACGGCAACCTGCAGGCAGGCCCCGCCTCATGTCCTCCAACCCCACCAGTGATGGCAACCTACAGGCAGGCCCCGCCTCATGTCTTCCCACCAACACCTGTGACAGCAACCTGCAGGCAGGCCCTGCCTCATGTCCCCCCACCAACACCTGTGACGGAAACTTGCAGGCAGACCCCACCTCATGTCCCCCCACCACACCAGTGATGGCAACCAGCAGGCAGGCCACGCCTCATGTCCCCTCACCCCAACAGTGATGGCAACCTGCAGGCAGGCCCCGACTCATGTCCCCCCACCCCACCAGTGACGGTAATCTGCAGGCAGGTCCCATCTCATGGGACACCCCGCCCAATATACATTAAAGCAGCACATGTGAAATCAAATGCCAAAACACACTGCACACTCCAGGTGCACCTTAACACCCATCCATTAATTATGCTCCCCAGTACATTCCCCATGGCATTGGAATCCTAAAATCACACATGAACAACATTGGTCAACAGCAGGGACACAGAACTGTGTTAAGGAAGAGTGAAACTTGCACTAAACCATTGAGATCAGACACCACTTTGATTCCAACAGGTAAAAATATATAAAAAATCAGTATTCAAATCATACTCAGTAAAAACAACATATAAAACCAGCATGAATTAAATTAAAAAACAAAAGATCGTGAAAACGGAAATAAAACACAAATGAAAAGAAAACCATTCCTCCATAGTGAACTAAAATTGATCCTGGAAAAATACAACTATTTACAAACAACCCCGGTCCATTGTCCAAAAACATGTCTTAAAATCCTAAAAAATGTACTTTAAAAAGAACTATGTTCACAATGTGGAGCAAAGTCCAGGAACTCCAAAAAAATAAATGAAACCTACACCTAAAGAACTATATAAAATAGCAGCGGGCAGCGGGCTAGTCCTCCACCTTGCCATGCTCCCTCTCAGTCTCCACTAGGGCACCATAGAACACTGAGTCCTCTTCCACTAGGCAGGTCTCCGCTTCCCCCTCGAGGGCTTGCAGAGACTACAACATGCTCATCTTGAACTCCTTGCAAGTCCCCTCGAGGACCTCCACCCACTTCTCATCCTGACACAGTGAATTCTCCGCCCTGTCCATGGCCAGTCGTGCCTCCTGTGTCCGCTGCCGCTCTGCCCCAATCTGCTGGCCCAAATGCTCCAACACGGAATGCATCCTTGTCATAAGGTCCGCATTTGACTCCTGCCTGATGGCTGGTACCTGCCCCTCTGCTGTTGAAAGCCCCAAGTCCTGTCGCCTCCTACTCTGAGCCTGCTGCAGCCAATATGCCTTGTGCCTGTGCATCAAGGACATCCTCCAGGGTGATTACATCCCCCGGGATTGTCCTGCACGTGCCCTTCTCCTTGGTGCCTGCTCTTCCTCAATTGCCATAGCTCCTGTTGCTGTGGTGACCACATCTGCTGATTCCAGCTCGACTTCCGACTCTGGCAGGGATGAGATCTCCACCAGACTGGCCACCGGGGTTGGGACAGACACACAGGGGGCCCTGGTGGTATCTGGGCCAGAAGACGGCAGGGAGGAAGACTGGTGCACAGAGAAGTCAGACGAGGAAGGGGTCACATAAGTGGCCCACCCACTGACCCATTGTGAGACCCTGAACTGTGCTAGCCAGTTGATGAGATGACAGACCTCATTGTGATGACGTGCAAGCCCCCGATTGGAAGACTGCATGTCATCACGGATGTTGCCTGTACGCCCCATGAGACCAACTATCAACGGTTCCACCCGGTCCCGATTGGCTTCATCCGCAGGTTTTGGTGTATCCATTTGTGTGGATGCATCCGCCACCTGCGGATGGGTCTGGCCTGAGGCATGCCCGCAGGTGCATACAGATGCAGTCACAGTCCCAGGGCAGGAATTAGCACAGGCACCTCCACAGCAACCTGCGCTGCCTCCGGCCCCCGAGTCTGGACTGCAGCAGTCACACTTACGTCATCACCCCCACCGGGCCTCGTGGGCTGGGCTGATGTGGCCTCCTCCTCCTCCATATTCCTGCCAACCTGGATGCCTCCTCACCATCTAAGGCAGTGTCTTGGCCCTGTGTGGGCTCATCTGTCCCTCCCACTGCTGAGGAGTCCTCCACCACTTTCACCCTCTTGAACCTACCCTCAGCAGCTGCGGCAAGTGACTCTGACGCTGCACGAGCCTCCTCTCTCTCGGAAGATGACAGTATCTGGGAGGAGGACTGAGCCTTGCATATGTGCCTGGTGGAGGCATCCCTGCTGCCTTGCTCCACAGCACCTTCTCCGCCTTCTATTCCCATCATCCTTGTGAATGTGAAAACAGAGAACACAACCATCAGGGGACTGAACATATGTGTGTTTGGCACAATGCAAATATACATCAGTGGCACTGTCAAAGGTCACAACCATCTTTATTTATTTATTTTAATTTATAATGCGCCGGTAGCCCGCAGGCCTCGGGGCGCAGAGATATGGACACGTTTACAAATGGGCAGTGCTTATGTAGTCGGGACAGACAAACAAGTGAGCAGGGGGCCTAAAAGGTAGGTTCGACAAAGCGATTATTTAAAACAGAGGGTCTTCACTTGCTGGCGGAAACTCAAATAGTTGCTTTCCAAACAAATAGGATTGGGGAGATTGTTCCAAATGCCGGCTGCCAGTATAGGGAAGGATCTGCCAAGACCACATTTGAGTTTATGCGGAGCAACTGTAATTTTACCGAGATGGGTAGATCTAAGTGTTCTGCCGGGAACATAGGAATGAATCCTGGATTTCGAGTAAACCAGGGCTTTTCCATGGATACATTTATGCACGATGGTTAAGGCCTTGAAATGGACCCTATCCTCTATTTTCAACCATTGCCGCTCTCGTCTGGAGTCACTGATGTGCTGTGATTTGGTTTTTTGCTTCACAATCCTTACCGCGCTATTCTGGACAACCTAATAGCTGTGTATGCATTTCTTAGATACACCCAGGATTCGGGCATTGCCATAGTCCAAACGGGACAGTATGGTGGCTCTGGCAATGATGGCGCTGTTTTCCTCGGATATATATGGCCCGATGGATTTCAGTAGCCTGAGGTGATGAGCACAGTTTTTTTTTTATATATTCTGCCTGCGCGTTTGTCCCCAATGAGGCTTCAAGCATCATACCCAGGGTTTTAACTTTACTTAGGACCTGAATCTGTGTATCTTTTATTTTAAAGGATTTATACGAGGTGGATAGTTTGGCTGTGACTGAAGGAGATCCGAAGATCATAAGCTCGGTTTTTTGTCCATTCAGGCACATCCAATTGGAGTCCATCCAAAGTTCCATGTTATTGTAGACCAAGGTGAGCTGGTCACTATATGTCTGATAGTCGCCGCTTAGCTCGATCACCAGCTGCGTATCGTCAGCGTAGTTGGTAAAGAACGCATTGATGTAATCAAGGACGAGGCATAGGTATCTCAAGTAGATGTTAAAGAGTAGCAGTGACATGCTTGCGCCTTGAGGAACTCCACAAATTATTTCCTTTTCCATGGAGAACTTGTCGCCCCAATGGACCTTAGATATCCTGTCTTTTAGGAATGACATAATCCAGCCGATGGCTTCCTCAGAGCAATTAGCTGTTTTCTTTAGAGCAGACAGAAGTAAGTTATGGTCCAACCATCATCACTGTCCACAACACACTGAGAAGTGGCATTCACACACATGCACAATCACTTATGTCATGCGCAACAGACATTCACATCCATGTAGAAGGCACTGTGAGAACTTCAAAATCATGTCCCCATCTCTCACGGGACTTACACATCTCATTCACACACATCACCTGACAGTCATGTAACAGCCCATGCAGCTATCACGTCAGAGTGCACATGAGGCCAATTTGGCTGCATGAGTCAATCACATATTCAAATGCCCATGTGTCATACATCAATGAGTGTTGGACAGTCACACACTCACTTCCCTGACACATGCACATGTACACATGCATGCTGTGATGTTGAAGAAAGCACAAATATTTAACACCATTCACATGCCACAGTACAGAGACATGCATGCAAACATGTGCATGTTAATACATGCTTGTGCCAATCACACATTGAAACCCAAACACCAATGCTGTCCCACATATTTGAACAGACTCACATGCAGCACTGTCTGAGACATGTGCACATACATCTGTACAAGAGGCGTGCTAGACATGAGGCCAAGGTGCACACTGCAACCACACATCAACATGCACATGAATCATGGTGTAGGAGAACACATGGACACTTAATCGTCGACTCCAGACGGAGCTTCAAATTCCAGACCTGGGTGCACAGTGCTGGATAGAACCTCTCCAAGACCTGATAGTTGTCATTGGTCAACGGCACCTCACTTGGTCCTCAACAGCCTTGACGAAGCGCCGGGCCTTGTTGTGGCTCCTGGCCTTGAAGTCCTCCCAGTGCTTGTGGACATGTGTGTAGTTGTGGGGTGCCACCCCCTCTGTGTTGATGGCACGCATGATGTCTGCCCAGATCCTCCTCCGTCCTTCATTGCCGACTTGCAATAGTCCGTGGAAGAGGGCATCATAATGCCCCACGACTTGCTCCACCAGGATGTCAATGTCCCTGGCTGAGAAGCTGACAACCCTCTGCCTTGTTGCCAGGGGGTTGCCACTTGCCTCTGGTGATGTTGGGTCTGACTTGACAACCCCTGAGGCAGGTGTGGGTGAGCAAGGTGGTCCTGGGGCTGGGCTGTGCAGCGGTGGTATGGCACGTCATCAGGAGTCTTCTGGATCAGCAGATGTGGTCACAGTGACAGGAGCACTGGCAATGGCTGTACAGCAGACACCAAATTGCAGAGCACATGGGCAGCAGGCACACAGAGTGGGCAGGCAGCAGCAGATGGCTTGAAGAAGGCAGCTTGGGGCCCTTGGAGGCAGGTAAATTGGCTGGTAGGCAGGAGCGTGGGTCTTTTCCGTGTTACTCGCGTGGCCAGCCGGAAACAGAGTGACTCTGTACGTGCAGAACCAGCGCATTAGCGTGGATTCAGAGGAAAGGCCCTAAACACGCAATTTACGAAGCACGTGCTGAACGTTGGGCCTGTCGTTCAGGATCGGGAGAAAGTAGTGAGTAGGAGAGCATCATAAGCTTGCCAAGTTGTAGCAGACAGGCGTGTGGACTTCGTTTCCACGTGATCTCTTCACTGCATGCGAGTCTCTTCTTTTGGTGGTGTATTGCCTCTGCCCACACGTGTGCGTGTACTTTTGAGGCTGACGGTGAGTTGCGTACTCATTTTGCAATCTGTGGGTGCCTCTGTGTGTTGGGTAACCCCTTATTTAATATCACTATAGCTTACGTGTCCTTCACGTATGTATTTTTTGTGTTGCTTGGTGCCATAGTGTACTGCATTAGGTTTTTTTATTTACACGTGGGCTGCCGAGGGGTCACGTAAATATTTTTTTCATATTTGGGGTGCCTGTGCATTACGTGGCCCGTATATTTTTTCCCCAGGGGTTACATTGAGCCTTGCTGGGGCACTCTGATACGTTTGATATCACGAACACTGCCCCCTCACTCAAATTTCCCAGGACAATCAATAGCTACACCTCCTATTGCACCAATCCATCTGTGCCATGGCTGGGAGGGCAACTAGTGGGAGTGGGGCAAAGGTGGCTGGGGTGGCGGAGGCACCAGAGGTGGCAGAAGCACCCGAGGTGGGAAAGGTGTGTGAGGTGGCCGAGATGTCCAAGGTGGGGTAGGTGTGCAAGGTGGCAGAGGTGTCCGGCCCTGTGCAGGGACAGCCATGCCCCCCACCCAACAGGATCTGGAAGCTACAGGAGCAGCTGTGGCCACCACCAACCAGCCTCCGGGTCACACAGCCATGCATGTGGTGCTCCCCACCCTGGTCCATGGAGACGCAGGGGCAGATGCTCAGATGTTATCCGTGCATCGAAGTGGAAGGGACATGCTGTACAGCATCATGGCACTGGCACCCAGGGTCCAGATGCAGCAGTGTCACCTGCTGTATGCACCTGCCAGGATCAGATAGATGCATGGGCAGATGTAGCAACCACCACCCAGCCTCTGGGTCACTCAGCCATGCCTGTGGTGCTCCCTGCCCTGGTCCATGGAGACGCAGGGGTAGATGCTATCCGTGCATCAAAGGGGAAGGGAAATGCTGTGCAGTGTCATGGCACCGGCACCCAGGTACAGCCACCTGCAAAGGCACCTACAGTCACACACAATGTTCTGTACATCTTGACAAACCCCATCACCACACCTGCTCACTCCTTCCATGTCACTCCGTCCAGGCTCACTTGGCCCTCTTCCTGTTCCAACATGTGATGGCGGATAGCCTGTAACAATCTTGCACTCCACACTGGCCTTCTCTCCCCACATCTCTGAGGGGTCACCCTGTCAGCTGCACCTCCTCAGGGGGATTCCTCCTTTCCTCTAATTCCCCAGTAGCTCATTGTCTCCAAAGGACGGGTCATACTTATGGTGGAGCACTGCAATGGCCTATACACAGTTTTTGTGCCTCTACTCTCTTCCCACTGCAACTCATCCTGACCTAGACAGTGGTGAGTGTCCGTTTGTCTTGGTGCCAGGTATTGTGTCTCCCTAGGACTCTGATGATGGCACTGGCTCCCAGTGGCTACAACTGTTTATTGTCAGTCGCTCTGCATTGTGCACAGGGCGGTATGGCTCCTGGTGCTGCAGTTTCTTCAACTCCATCTTCTCATGGTATTTGGTCATCCCTTTCCTACTCTCTCAGTGTCAGTTACTTTTCAGAGCAATTAATTGGTGGTCAATGTTCATCTTCGGCTTTGGCCTCCCTCTGCTACATCCTCCCTGCCTCAATGGCACTGGGGGTGAACCACAGTCTGGAGTCCCTTATGACCCTTTCTCATGTGTTCTGCTTTCTCTACCTCCTCTCCCCTGCTGGAGTATTGGATGACTGAGAGAATGCACTAGTCACCTGCCCACAATATGATCTCCGAAACGGGCCTCTGAGCTGACAGATGTACCCATGCACTGCCTCTCTGCCATACTCCACACTCGGTGGCTGTTAACTGTATCCCTACAACCCTCTAGCAGTTATTGACAGCTGATGTCTGTGCATACACTTCCACCAGCACACCGCATTTTCATTGATGATAATGTAGTTGTATTTATTTGGTAAGACATTCCCATGTATTGCACTGCCCACTCCCACTTCCAACCCCAGGTCTCACCTTCACCATGCCTATTCACTCACGTGTTGTCATTGTTGTAAGTGACTTCAATCCAGCACTCCAACTAAGTCAATGCTTAGTATGGGATGCCCAATGGAAGCCCTTATTTATATATATTTTGATGTCAAAGTTCTTTAAATCTGGATGATGAACCCTTATATAACGTCCCTCTCTTTGGATCTCCGCGACCGCACTGAGCCAAGAAGTAGGTTTGTTTTGCAAATTAAAAGGTTTATTTGAAGAATTGAACAATATATTGATTACCCTTTTATAAATATGACTGATATCTGAATATCACACTTATGAATATGAACAATGATCAGCAACAGGTATTATTACAATATCAACAATCTCTTTAATCAGTTAGGAGTAGGAATAGGAGAATAAGGTTGCAGAGAATACTTTGTATGGGTTCAAGGAAATGCAATGATGGGAAAGAATGCAACACAGAAATAAACTTGATATGATTTCAATAAAAAGATAATATGATCACTTTTTCCCCTGTTATTACTCACTCCCCCCACTATGCAATATGAAGAGATGGAAATGAGGGCACACAGGTTTCAGGAATACAATCGATAATGCAGTTCAATCCCAGTTCCCCCAGCAAGCTTAGAAAAAACAGGTATGATTTTAAACACAGGCAAAATTACTTTTGAGTGTGATTGCAATGGATGGGAAAATATGCTAAAATGATTTTAATTCACTAAAGAAGATTCAGCACTAGTGAAATTACTTTGGATTGGTTCAGGTCAACACTAGCAATGATTCATGAAGGATTATCAGATTGAAAACGAATTTCAGCAGTTGAAAACAAGAAACAGCTATTTTGACATGTGGTGAAATTGAGCGAAATTGCAATTCACTGACATTTTTCCGCGTGCGGGAAACACAATTGCGGAAAAACTATAAGGAATTGGAATGTCGTTTTAGGTTTGTTGGAAAGCTTAGGATCTTAGCTTCAAAGTGACAGTTAAATTTCGGTTCAAAAGTTACAGAGGTTTTTGTGAAGGTAGATTTTTCAGAAATAAAGTCAAGATTCCAAATGACAGATTGCGCTTTACAGATTAGGAATCAATATGGACTTATACTAAGGGCTATGAAACTACAAGATACCCAACGGGACAACCACCAGAAACAGGGCGCCTTCCGCACTGATTGTTGTGCGTCAAGACACTTGAAAAAAATATCAGCGCATAGATGATTATCGCTACAATTTATCAAGAATTATGTGGAGGAGAGGAGAATTTAGGATAGACAAAAGAGGTTCTATAATGCAGTTTTGGCCAGATTGAAATGGATGGAATGGGATTACTTAAACTAAGAGGTTGGTTATGTACAGTTCTAGACTGGATACTCACTCCTATGGCTTTGAAATGGAATGGAATGGGCCCCGTCAAAGATCTGGTCAAGGGTTTAGCTGGGAGTCTCTCACCACTGGACAGGTCTCAGGCACTGGGTTCTGCTCTCCGCATGGCACTAGGATCTGCGCGGCCTCTTGGACTCTATCTGACGGGTTATGGATACAGCTCTGCTCTCGGGGTCTTGATCTGGGTTCTAGCACAGGGTTCTTAGCTAGAAGCAGAACAGCTCAGCCAGGCTGTTGGATTTTGAGATGCCCCTTGGAAGTTTAGGGGTTAGAATCAGGTTGCGAAAGATTCTGAAGGCTCTGAAAAAGGTTCAGCTTGTGGTTTAGGCCACTCTGCTTCAAGGATCTAGAGTTTGGTTCTAGAGTCTCTGTCTGGATATAGTCTGGATCTTCCTGCAGTGTGCTTCGCCTAGAAATCAGTTGAGTAGTGGAAAAGTGTGTGCCGTGTCTGTCCTCAGCAGTCCCTATTTATGTATTTCCAAAGTGGGTGGGGGGGCTGATTCTACAATGCCCAACTCTCTAAGGATCTGATAGGTTAGAGGATTCCCTGTCCCCTGATTGGAGAAAGGAGCAGCGTGTCATCCTGTGTCATCATGTGTCATGTTTATGGCTTAGAGGAAAGATCCTCCCCTTTTCTCTGTACAGTATATCTTATTTTACATTAAAAAAAACATATTTACAAGGTGCACAACTTGTTAATACTACATAAATTACATGGCAGATTGCCTAAGGTACATTTCTGTTCAACCCTCATCTTCTTAAGAGCTTTGGTTCAGAAATGACAACTTTTTCGTGCTTTTGGTGGGTTTCTCAATATTAGTTCTGCACCAATTTTTTGACATGCATTCACACCCCATATAGGCAGATTTCTGTAATTTTTTTATGTTCATAGCCTAAACACAGTGGCTACAATATAAATAATTCCGGGGTTTGGTCTTAGAACAGTGCACAGAGTTCAGCTTAGTCTTAAACTGTGAGCACATTTTTCATTTTAACAATCTCAAAGTTTCATATTTCTGTCCGTTCAGTGCAATTTGTTATAAGCATTTTTCTAAAACATATATTTGCTGTGCTTTCTGAATCCACACAGTGGTTTGTCTCCGCCTCCAAGTTTTGGGCTGACTCAGAGGTCACATGTCTCTCCTTCCTGCCGGCAGTTTGTTGTCAGTCACACCCGAATTAGCATTTTCTATTCAGCCCAAGGATTCCTTTGTCTGCACTGAGAGCAACAGGTCAGGGTGCCACTCCCAGTTCCTTTTGACACCAGCCTGTCAATCTCTTAGCCAAGGGCAGGGGGAAGTCTCATTTGTCCAGGGAGAAGGTGTGGAAATTGTTTGAACACAGTGTGGGAAACTTTAACTCTTAACCCAATGTCTAAAAATTGTCTTTTCTCATAATATAATTCCCATTTTTAACACATACATCAAACAAATCTTACTTCAAGCCTATTCAGAATATAGTTTTAAATTGTATCCACCTCTTAGGCTTCTGATAGTAAGTGTTTCTTTGGCATAGTTTGGGCTCAATGTACAACTTTACACAAAATGGTTTTAAAACGCCGACTTCTGGTAGCGGTGAGTAACGGTATTACACCCATTTTTGACAGGTTTCTTCCAGCAAGCAAAGCTCAAAAGTAGACTTTGTTCAGATATAGATACACTTCTGTGGACCTTATATTCATGTAGATTCTTGCGGGAGAATAATGTTGACCACCCAACAAGGAGGTTTGATCTTTTTGGGTAGTTTGTGAGCCATGATTTGTGCAAATTTGTCACCAAATAAAAACTGATTTTTGAAACCAGCTCTGTTTCTTTTGCAATGATTTTGCTCTGTGGACAGCCAAATGATGGGTTTTGGCAGTTGTCTCCTGTGTTACCACTGACATAGGCACAAGTAGATGGCGGCCTATTTTTCAGGTTTTCACTGCGCCCTTTCTGGTGATTTCCGGAGAGCAGCATGCTTTCCGGCGGCCATTATGATGTTTCTGCTGCCAGCAATTCACAGTGATGTTGCAGGGCTTGGATTAGTGGGTTAAAACATCCCACATGGTGAGCTGGCCTCATGGGATGGGTGTGTCTGGCTTCACTCTATTCCACCACCCTTGCATCGTTGCATAGTGTGACACCTGTGTGTATTGAGTTTGAGATGTACATGTCATGTCATGTCACATCCATTTTACATGGCTCTGGGACGGTATTCAGCAAGTCACATCTCATGCAGTATTACAGATCAGGCATGGCTATGGTACATGGCATATGTGTTTTTGCATCTGTGATGTTGGTGGACGGACTATGCCAGTCAGGTGCTCATGTGTGTAGCAGGTGCTATGCACCATGCACTACAGGTTGTATTTAGCCCTTCCACACAGGTCCATGGCTGCTTTCATGCTCAGCCTTCACTTGTATTGACACTGCGTAGATGCGGCAGTTTGTGACATGGCAGGTTGATGAGTTACATGGCGACATTGTGATGCCTATGTTCGTGGTCTATGATATTTACATGGCTCTTCATTTTTTTGCTGTCCATGTGCTGGTGATGAAGCACTGAATGCAGAGGAGGAGGTGGAGGAGGAACAGGATAGTTAGCCATGACCAATCACCAGTGGAGGATGTGTTGTGGTAGCCCATGAAGTTCCACTGATGCTACAGGCCATCCTGGCCCAGACGCAGTGTGAGTCCTCCTCCGAGGAAGACTTAGGCTCTGGTGGTGAATCAGAAATGAATACCTCTGTGGTGTCGCAGGCGAGTGCATCGACTGTGGGTGCTGTTGCCTCCAGACAGCGTCATCACATCAAGGGTCAGGTACACTTGGGCCTAGGCAGGCATGTGGTCCACCAATGCAGTGGCCGTGAGTTAGCTGGCGAAACTGTGTGGGAGTTTGCTGTTACACAACAACAGGCTGCTTCACATGAGATGAGGGTTCAGGGCATGGATAGGGTGGCCAATTCCATGATACCCCCAGCAAGACAGGTAGAGCACCAGCAGCAGGCATTATGGTCAACGTGCCGTTGACACAGGCTGAACATGGTGGTCAGCAACAGGAGCCGATGGGCAGAACTGAGGGCTCTGCATGCATCCTGGGCTGCAGAGGGTCAGGCCAACAGGGAAATGTATAGGTCCCTCAGGACTACACTGGCTACACTAGAGGCAGTCAGGAGCAGACGGCCTGAACAGCAGATGTAACGGATGACTCATACCATCATAGAGGAATGGCATGCATCCCGTGAGGTGTTGCATGGAGATGTCCAGGCTATCATGTTGCAGATGCAAGCATCTCACTCCCGCAGGATCACTGCCATGGAGGACCAGACCAGGCTATATGTGGTTATCCTCCCTTTTCACTTACACATTCTGATGCAGCACCAGAGTCTCCCACTCTATCATAGCCGTGCGGACCATTAACCCATGGAGGGTTCTTTTTTAACATCTACACATGTGGGTGTTGACACGCACCCTGTACCTCCTCCCTCCTGGGTGCCCCCCTCAGTCTCCAATGGGCATTTTTGATTTTTTAAGATTAGTTTTTTGTCGATTGTGCATTTATATGACAATGTTGCTTTGTGTGGCAGCTGTGGGCATCCACTGTAGGTTCCAGCTGGTCCCATAGAGGCTTGTCTCATGTTGGTGTTTGTGCCTTGGGTCCAGACACATATGCCACTCCTGCTTCCCCTTTCCATGGGCTTGCTAGGAGTGCAGCGTGTGAAAATAACTTAAACAGTGGCATTGGGCTTCCATTCTATCTGTGGGCAGTCTCAAATCCGACCTGTGTATAAACCCCTAGTGAGATTCATGATGGTTTGTCCAGTGCATGGTTGCCATCATTTTATGTTCGTACATTGAGATGAATACTTTGTTCATGTTCCATCTGCATGTATTGCCTTGACTGTCTCCATTGTTGTTAGCCTTCATGCTGTATGTGCTTCCCTGGCCCCCTTTGGTTAGCAGTGCCACACAAATTTAGAAGGGTGCAATTTAGAAGGGCATGTGCAAGTCACAACACATTGAGGCTCATGTAAATTTGGATATGGTCACGGTCAGACAGATTAACTCTTGGATCCTGTGTTCTGGTTTGTTGTACTGGCCAATTGATGTTCCTGTGTACATGATTATATTGTTGAGTGAGTTATTTCTGGACCTTAAAGGTTGCTCGTTGGGCGCTTTGTGATAGTAGTGTTATGTGTTGGCCATTTATTTCTATGTTTAGACATTGCATGCCATGGCATGGTGTTTCAAGCAGGTGGCATGAAGTGTGGGAGGGTTTAAGCGACATACCAGCATTTAGATGGGTACTTTGTCATGCCGTTTCTGGCATACTCCATCTTCCATATGTTCCTTTTGCGCACACCAGATTGAAATACTTTTAGTACTAAGGGATGCACACAATGTAGCACTTCCGAGGACACATTCTCTGGGTGTTAAGGTTGAGACAGATGATTGTCACTTTGTCATCATCGATTGTCACCTGGAATGTGCCAGGCCTGTGTGCACCCACAGGGGTTGGATTTTAGGTGAACAATGTGCCACAAGCTGGGTACGGCAGCCTCGCCACATGCTCTTTCCCCTCCTATGCGCAGCCACCGTGAATGTGGTTGGGGATGTGAGGGCACCACCAGGTCCACCAGTATGCCACGCTGTGTTGCAACATTGTACAGGAAGCATGTGGCCACAATGATCCTGCACACTACTGGTGGCACATATAGCAGCTCACCACCAGAGTGGTCAAGGGAGCAGAAGCGTGACTTTAGCACTCTGAATGTGCCTCTACTATGCCCCTAGTTGCAATATGGGCAGCATTGTATTTTACCTGGGGTGGTGTGGTGGGGTTCGGTATTGGCGTCATCATGTCGGTGCTCTGAGGGTAGGCACTGTCCCCTGTAGAGGTGAGATGGGTTGTCAGTGGTGTTGTTTCATCTATTTGAGACATGCATGCATTAGCAGGGCCATTTGTACTCACCAATGAGCCATGTCTTGCCATATATCCGAGCTTCCAGGGCCCGATGGAGGGGTGACATTTTGAATATGAAACTGTCATGGGTGGACCCCGAATAGTTGGCATATACAGAGGTGATGATTCCCTTTGCATAACATACAACCTGCACGTTGATGGAATACCAGTGCTTGCGATTGCTATAGATGTGCTCTGTGACCATAGGTGGACGTAGGGCCACATGAGTGCAATTGATGGCACCAAGCACTTTAGGGAAGTGTGCCACGCTGTAAAAGTCTTGGACCACGGCCTGCCTTTCTGCGGGTGTTATGGGCATGTATATGGGCCTGCGGACTGAGGGACGTGCAGTCATGATTGCCAACACCTGTTCTTAGGCAGCGTGACTGCATGGTCTGTGAAATGCCCCCAACAATGGTAGTTGCCACTGAAATGACCCAGTGGCCAAAAAATGCAGTACATTGATCTTGTGGCTTAGAGCTTGTGAACACAGGGTGGGTATGTGACGTCATCTTCCCATTCCGTGACTAGGTCTAATATTACATGGAGTGGAAACCTGTACCTGCCATAGACTTGGTCATCAGGCATCTCAAAAAGGGGTGTCCTGGGTAAAAATATGTGTGCCCTGGCTATCCTCCTCCTCCTGCGGTGTCCCGCGATCACTGCTCCAAAAAATGGGACATTCTTCGGGGATATATAGCGCATTGGTTTTTTTGCGTGCCCTTTTTATGCATTGTTTTTGATGTGCAGTGATGCTTACGCCTGCTTTTGCATGTAAGACTTGTTATCCGGATTAGCGTGTCTTTTTCTGTTCAATTCCATGAATACATGTTGTTAGCGCGTGTGTGGGCGTTACAAGTATTTTTCTCTGGTACTTCCCATGTAATGTCCACATTTACGCTTGTCGTTCCCCATTCCACGCGTTCCGCCCCCTTTTTAGGTGACTATGCTAGACGGTATGTGCCTTCGCTGGGCGTCTCGTGCAAGGCGATTGTGGTGTCGCAGTGACGTGTTGGACCCGGGCGCAGAAGAGCCCTGTTCAATTCCATGAATACATGTTGTTAGCGCGTGTGTGGGCGTTACAAGTATTTTTCTCTGGTACTTCCCATGTAATGCCCACATTTACGCTTGTTGTTCCCCATTCCACACGTTCCGCCCCCTTTTTAGGTGACTATGCTAGACGGTATGTGCCTTCGCTGGGCGTCTCGTGCAAGGCGATCGTGGTGTCGCAGTGACGTGTTGGACCCAGGCGGATTCAGCACAAGTCTCTGGTAAGCACGCGCTATTTACTTTACTTATTACATTTATAGTGTGCATCCATAGACCCGTGGGTGTGAGGGCGCGGACAAAAAGACGAACATGACAAAAAAATGAGCAGAAGCTGTCCAGGGACAAGAAAGTATTCCAAAGTGCTAGTGCCATGAACACAAAGGCACCCAGTTGCGCTTTTTTGGTTTTGAATCTTGGTTGAAAGAGAAGATTTTGGTTGTTAAAGCGCACATTTCTAAGCATGTTTTTTTTTCTATGTACCTTTGTAAGTAAGGTGGCATAGTGCCCATGAGGCATTTGAAGATGATGACCGAAAGTCTGAAGGAAATCCGAGCCTCCACAGGGAGCCAATGCAGGGCTCGACATGCTTTCGAAACATGGGCCCTATAAGAAAGGACAACTACGACTCTAACCACCCCATTCTGAACTACCTGGAGACGATTAATAGTAGCTTTGCTAGAGCCAGCCAGCAGACTGCAACAATAATCAAGCTTAGCTCCTACAATGGCTATGGCAATAGACTCAGCATTCTCTCTGGAGATGAATGGTCTCAGGTGGGCCAGTAGCTTAATATAGTAGATAGCAGATGCGACTGCACTGGCTACGTAGGACTTCATACTAAGCGACTGATCCAGGACCACTCCCAAGATCTTTACTTTAGGGAGGGTGGCGATTTGAGTTTCCCCCAGCTGGAAGTACTTATAGACTGGGTCAAGTTTGGCTAGGATGCCCTCTGATCCCACCACCATGAGTTCAGTCTTAGTACGATTAAATGCCAGGTATTTAGCATCATCCATTTTTCAATAATGGAGAAAATGCGATTGAGTTCACTCTCATCCCAGTTGTGCTGCCCCGTGAGGGGGCTGACACATTGTGTGTCATCTGCATAGTTAGAAAAGAGTATGCCCTCTTGAGTGAGATGAGCGAAGAAAGGAGCCATGAAGATATTATAGATGCAAGGTGAAAGACTGGCTCCCTGCGGGACTCCAAAGAGTACCTGAATAGCCGGAGCCTTCGCCTCGTTGGCACACACTCTACTAGATCTATAGATAAGAAGGAGAGAAACCATTTGGTAGCGGCCAGTGAGCAGTTAGCTACCGACATAAGCCTGTCCGCCAAGATGGAATGATAAACGAGGTCGAACGCTGCTGATTGATCTAAGGATATTATTAGAGAGATATGCTGGTTATCTAGTCTCTGTAGTAGTTGGGATTTAAGATTGAGTAATGAAGTCTCGGTGCCGAAACCTTGTCTGAAGCCCGATTGAAAGGGGTTTAGGATAGGGTGCGTATTAAGATGTTGAGCAATTTGAATTTACGCCACTCTATCCAAAATCTTCAGAAGAAAAGGAGTATTGGTTATCGGTCTGTAGTTGGTGGGTACCATCTGATCCAGATTAGGTTTTTTTAAAAGGGGGGTAACCCATGCCTGTTTAATTTCATCATGCTATGTCTTCCATGAATCAAGAAACGTTTTTCAGCGCCCTTTTATTCCATATTCGGACCGAAATCTCAGAGCTCTCAAAGTTCCCAGTTCCATGCATCAGAAAGATTCCTGATCCCATTTTTCTTGGACCTCTAGGAATTGTAATCATACATTTACAATGTCAAAAACAATAGTACACATCACAGGATTCCATGGAAACAAGGCCAGCTGGATGGATTACTTATGAAACAGGGAATATTGAGAGCTCTATATGATTTAGTGGACAGATGAACAGCAAAATAGGATACAGCTGACACACCATCCAGCTAGTTGCATTTTTGAGAACCTTTCCCAGTCCCACCTGCTCGCACCTCTTATGTAATACAGAGTACCATCACTTTCACAGAGGTACTTTCTTATTACTCTGACTGGGGGCCAAACCCTGAACACATAACCCCTAACTTGTATTACTAGAACTTCTCTTCTCAGCACAGTCCTAACTTATATAAGGTGATCCTATCTTGCAACGGGTATGATCCAAATCCATCACAATTACTTTAATTTGTATTGTTGGGCTGGCTCTTCTCTGTCTTTCTGTTCATAACAAAAGTGTACCCACACTCTCCAGTAGCTGTAGCCTCTGACTAGGACTTGAAGGTGGAAGGGTTGTTAGGACTCCAATGAGGAAGAGTAGAACTAGAGGTAATGGAGATTACCATTTCCAATAGAGACATTACCCTCACATTCCTCTTACTGTCCCAGTGCAAGCAGTTGACTTAAGGTGACAAACAAATACAATTACATGTAACACATGTGTTTGGAAAACTACCCTTAAGTAAATGTAACACATGTATTTGGAGAGCTGTCAAGTTTCCCCAGGCCATGCGTGAGAAAGTCATCTGCTCATTTGTGCATGGCATACTGGGAATTAGTTTTCTTTATCCCAATTTAAAATAAGAACTTCAAGCCCTAGAACCCAAAGAAAACAACATGCCTGGATGACGTGCTCATGCACAGCATGGGGAAACTTAAGATGTGCAGTGTTTGTTTGAATAAAGAAAAACTCCAAAGTTCAATGGGCTGATTGCTTCATTTTACCGCTGACAGCAGATCACCAACGCCAACATTGTTCTCACTCTCTTCAACCTGATACAGCCAGTTCCATAAATGTCTGCAATGCATCCAACATAACTGCATGACAGATTTCAAGTAGAGGTCACACCCCTAATTGAGCTCTGCCTGGGATGCTGTTTACCCCAGGCCTGTAAATGCAGTAGGCAGGGTCCGGAGTATCACGTATCAACATGTGCTTGGAGAACGAAACCTATGAAGGCTCTCAGACCTCCTGACACATTCTATTCTCTTCAAATAAAGAAGAGCCACCCTCCTGAATTCCAACTAATGCAGTGAAGAATCACCGGAGAAGGACGTGGACCTTTGAATAAGATGATTTCTTGAAACCTTTGGAAGGTCAAGAAAGCCTGAGGTTGGGATTCAGGATTGAGTCTCAAGATTATCCCTCTTGTTTTACCACCAGCTCTGTTCAGAAGCACATCAATCTTCTCAATCCCACTTGCTGAATGAGTTGATAAAATGAGGGTATTAAATCATACAACTATGTGTAAGGTTTTGAAGGGTGATGCTTCAGCACTAGGGGTAGATCCCATGGAGGGCATTGATGTGTTTGGAGGACAGGGAAACATGAAGCTCTTCAGTAGGCATGACACCAATTCAGAAGCCTCCGTCCTCCCGTGGATTTAAGAACGAACGGCTGCTCACCTGCTCCTCATGTTTGATGCTGATAATCCAGTTGAAAAATGTATGTGTGAGTCTTGAGTTTCTTTGCTGAAGATCTTTCTGACTAATATCTTGGAAACCAAACAGGGCATGACTCAGAGGGTTTTTGGGAATCTGTTGGAGTGGACTGGGGAGCGGTGGATGGGCTTGGGTTCCTAGAGGCTTTTTACCTTCGGAACTGAGATATACATGTGAGGGATAAAAAGCCTACCAGAAAGAACACGCATAACAATTGAGGCAACAAATTGCTTCATGTGTGGATTAGCCCTCAGAGGCCAGTTCTCCAGAGTAGCCATAAGCCTGTACCAACGTCAAACCATGACCACCTCTGGAATCATATAGAGTAATGCGCATCTGAAGCGTTGTTTCCACTGCAGAGATCTGTCCCTATGGAGGAGTTGATGAACATTGAAAAAGGATAAAGGAATTTGTATAAAAATAAAAAAACAATGGCCAACTGGGAATGGTCATTGCAGTACAGTGCAGTAGTAACTGAAGCTTAACAAAAATAAATTCAAAGCATCGTTCATAGAACTAAATGAAATGATTGAATATAATAAGAGATGTATGCATGTATTGTCCGCCATGGTTTTGTGATGAATCTTTTTCCCTTAGGGAAATTCTAAAAATGAGCATCCTTAGACCTCAGCTTCTATCGTACGCCTGGTGAACCGCCAATGGGAGACCTGGAAAGATGATTTTCAGAGCTATATACTTGCCATGCACGGCCCGACTATCAAGTCTGTCACTAATGTCTTCCTCTTCACTTAAGGATTGGAGCTCACCGGTTCCCCCTTCCTCCTCACCTGATGTCGTAGAGGAATAATCCAGCTTCTGTCGTCGAGATCTCCGTGTATCTGGTTTCTTTTTTTTGAGCAGCTACGGTCTGCCTCGAAAGGAAGCCACCATGATTTCAGAACTGAAAATCCCTGGTGGCTCCTCTCAGCAACAGCCGAGAAGTTGAAGGGGAAAAAGCCAATGGCTGAAAAAAACCCCAAGGTCTTGCAGGAATGAATATGTCAGCTGTTCTTGTATAGCTCTTGATATGCTCGGAAGGGTATAAGCAAGATGAGTACAGGTTGGTCTACGAAGCGAGCCAGAAGTACAGCAGGAAGGAACCAGAGATATTCTGAGAGCTGGGTAGAAAGAATGGGAGGACCGGTAATACAAAGGAACTCACAAGAAAAACCACACTAAAACAAGTAAAGAAGAAACAGAGTAGGAGGAGGATGAAACGAACAAATAATGGAAGGCACTGGAAAAATAAGAGAAAAGAGGAACTCGAGCGGAGTACCACACGAAGTGTGCCAAGGTAAGTAGAGGAGTGGGCAGATCACCACCAAGGGAAATGATCCGGAGCGCTGGCAACGAGGGAATCCAAGAAGTTGCAATGCGCCGATCTGCCGAGTGAAGTGTAGTAAATACACTCGGCGGCGGCCATGTTGGAATAGACTAGACCGCTACTCGACGTTGTAAGGGCAATGTGATGGAACAGTCTAATGGCGGCCGTTCTTCCACCTATTCCAAACTCGCCAGTTTCCCCAGTTCATGACACCGACTTACAGCGTAGAATAGAAAAAGCTCTCGTCGATGCACTACTTGGATTTTGAAGGTAGACGAGTTCTCGAAAAGGTGCCATAATACAAATGAAAAGGGGAGGCTGTCAATACACAAGAAACTGCTCAGAGGTAAATGGACCTGCACCATGAAAAAGAACTGAAAAATAACTGAAAAAAGAACTGAACCCCATTCTAGAGCATTTTCTATTTTGCCATGCAAGAATAGAAAAGCAGATCAAGTATAGAAGACTATTTATGATTTTGAAAACAATCACTCCGTTTTTTGGCGAGTATTCTGATCTTAAATTGTGATATCCTTGTCGCTTGATTAGAGATTTACTGGTGTGTTTGCCCAATATTAGTGTATCTTGTTAAGGATTGCAATCAGGCGACACACACTTCGGTCTCGGCCTAGTATGTAGCGCACAACTGAGATGCTTTTCTCCTTATTTTATGTAGATTCAATTTTAGACGGTACACAACTCATATCATACCCCCTTTTTCAAATACCACGGGTCACAATGGACCAGGAACCAGGCTGGTGGGTAAAATGCAATATTTACTTATTTATTTTTAAAATTCAAAATAAATCATACAATTTTTAATATGGGGCAGCAATCACCAGTGCGGTGATAATCATAATGCAAATGGAATCAAGACACTTGGTTACTCTTCTCCATGAACATATACACAGAACAATTGAATAGGAACACTTTTTGATTTAGGAAAGATAGCACCCGATTTAAGGATTCCCCCTGCAATGTTCCCTCAACCCACAGATAAGAAGGAGCAGCAAGTAATCAGGAATAAAAGGCAGAAGACAGAATACAAATCCGACCTTCCCTCACAGAATAAGAGGCAAAAACAGACTTTAAACCCTTAACAAAGGCCCAAAATAGCACTCGGAAATAGCAAATCATGAATTAATGTGTGGTTAAATTATAATATACATATGTTTTATCACAATAGCATGTAGGTTATATCACTGGCAATTACAAGGTAATGGATCAGCAAAAGGCATACAATTCGAAACAGTGGAAATTTTAGAACAGATTGCAGCCAAATGACTCGTGTAATAGTTGCATTTCTTTTTAATTCCTGCTTTAAATTACCCAAACGGTTATTAATAAAAATGGGGAAATACTCTGATTTGGAGTGCGGTTTTAGGGTTGGGGGATGGATATATATCACAGGGACACTCTAGAGTAGTCTAAAATAGGTCTCTAGCTATGAAACTGGATAAGTTATGCAAGGTATAAAAAGGTGCACTTTGAGTAAAATTAAGCCGTGAAATAGGAAAGGAAATCATTTGTGACAAGAACAGTTTAATCTAAACTAGAGTATTCAGACGAGACCACCAAAGATGGACACAGTAAGAAGAAAGGTTGATTTGCAAATTCAACCCTGTCACCCCAGTGCCCAACCCTGGCTGAAACTAGTCCGACCACTCGAAATATGACTAATGTTTTAGGATTACATAAGACAAAATTGAAAAGAGATGGCGCTAGCACACAGATAAATCTAACAGTTTTAACAAGTTATCGGGATAAGGATAGGATGGCTTAGAGAGTGGGATAAGGACAAAGGCAAGAAAAGATAGGTTATGGGTTTGTATGGGGTAGGGATTATACTCACAGTTCACTTTTAGTTTGGGATTTTTGGACTGTCAACAGGTTCTTGTGACCACACGGCTGCGCGCCTGCAAAGGAAAACAGCTGTGCCATTCTCGATGACAAGGACAGCGGAATGGCAATTCTGGTCACTGGATACTAAAGGTTAGCTGGATGGCAGGTTTGCAGCGGGCATGCAGTTAGTGGCCAGCAAGCCAGTCTGATTTCAGATGCAAAAGGTAGCACAGCTTTCCCCTTTGGTTATTTGGGATTTTAGTGGATTTTTCTGGATCAATAATCTTGCTGGAGTAGGAATCAGCTATGCTTGGGTTTTGCAGTTGGCTCTGGAGTAGGGTCAGCAATGCTTTGGCCTTGTGGTGGTGTCTGCGATCTGGATGGAGCAGATCAGGAACGCAGCACAGGAACTTCAGGAAGAGTGTCTGGAGTCTTGTCAGGGACTCTTATTTATAATGCATAGTGACATCATCAAAGTATATGGCTGGGCAGGTGTAGCTAAGCAGGCATCTAAACTACTGGATTGGTCAGGGGTGCTAGTCCCTGCCTTGCTCTAAGCTGGTTGGATTTCAAGGGAATGATGTCAGATTTATAATGTAAGTTTTACAATGTCCAAAACCTCCCACAATTATTTTAACTAAAATCCAGTTGTGCACTAAATGGCACCGTTACACAGTGAACACATCTAAACAAGTTACATAAACAGGTTACATATTTTATGCAGCACATACCAGTCCAATCCTCCAGTTTGTAAGACATTGTTTCACCCTTCTACCAGTTATTCGCTCTTTTCAATGTGAAATGTTCGGCCTAAAATTCCATAACTTTATACATATGTGTGGATCATCATAAGGGGTGTAAATATGAACATTTGCAATGGCATCATGGATACTTTCCTTGTAATCCCTGATTCTTTGCCATTTCTATTCCCAAGGGGTCAGTGAATTCTACAATGTCTCAAATTATAAACCACAAAATCACTTTTAAACTGCAAAACGTTTACCTTTTTACAAAGTCCTGCTGCAGAGATAAAAGTCTTTACATTTTTATTCATAAATAGTCTTTTGAAACAAATGGCAGTCCTTTGTCCCCAATATTTAGGAATAGCTTCCAAGCTACCCCCTGAAGGGCAGGGCTGTCGTGGATATCTCCTCTGAAGCCTCTTGTAGAAATCACAAAGAAGTGTGACTTTCTTTTCACATATCCTTGTCCTGGAAATTCCATTGTCAGTGGGTTCAGCCTAGACTAGATTCTGTCCAACCAAGTCATTATCACGGAGGTGTTAGTATCTACTGAGAGGCCCTTTTGTTTCTGTCTTCTTCTCAGCAGACACCAATTTCTTTTTAGCTGACATACCCCAGCAGCCACTGAAGTTTGAATTAATTGCATTTATTTTGGCTCTGAATTGTAAGAAAATCTTCTAAATAGAAAAATTCCTTAATTATATTTTCCCATCACAATCCCCTTCACATTGCTAGATAACCATCTTTGCCTAGAAATTGCATGATTTAGACTTGCCAAAGCTGGCGCCGGCAGCTTCCCAGTCAAAGCAGCTCTTTTTTGGAACGCACACCCCACTGCCCTCAGAGTGGATCAGCCATACTCTAGATTTAGACACAACCTATTGAACTGGCTTTGCTCTAAGACATCTATCATTTACCTGTATTACTCATCTGTACTCCTGATCCTAGGATTCTCAGCGTGATTCCTTATGTTGCTTACCACTGACCCTATTTTCTTTTCTCATACTGTACCTCTTACATGCATTATGCATATATACTGTATGCACTGCAATTTGTTTAGGTTATGTACTCAATTCCTATGTTGTAACTAAGCTTCAATTATTCTTGTAACTGCTGCGCCCAGCTACCTGAGGCTTAAGTGAGCATTATCAAATAAATAAACAAACAAACAAACAAACAAACAAACAAACAAGGACAGGTTTTCATTCAACAGTTTTACTTTTTTAAAACATGCATTTTTCTTCTCTGTCTGTAAAGCCCATTTTTACATGTATGGTGAAAAGCTGGCATTTCTTTTTAAATTTGGTTTTTCATCTCCATCAGATTCCCACACTGTTCTGCAGCCATAGTTATTTTCTCTTGTAGTCAGGAGTTTGTTTGAAGCACAGAAGCAATGAAATTGACATGTGCACAGAGCTATGATTTCTTTTGCAGGTTCATTCCTTTGACACTGTGTAGCACACAATAAAGCGTTTCCCGTGCATGGCAGAAAGTGAAGTTTCTTGGGCCTTTTTTTCAGATTTGGCTTAACAGAGCCTGTCATTCAGGGGTCATGCTTGGTTTTGCTGAAACACAATGGGGATATGAATGGGCATTGTCGGGGCCTTATTAATCACAGTGGTCTAAGGAAGAGTATATGAAAATAGCATCAGCAACATTATTTTAAAAGTGAAAAAGTTTCCTTTTTAATGAGGATTTCGGGCTGGCAGCAAGGCAATGCTGCTTTTTCACTTTATTCCATTTGTATATGTAAGAACACACTGGCAAGCTCCCTCAGTGTGCCCCCTTGTTCCATCCTGCCCAAAATGTGCTTGACAAGATTGTGCAAGCCATCTTTTTGTTGCTGCAAAAAGCTGTTTTGAGACCATGGTGCTCAATGGAACCAGCGCAACCATCTCACTGTTTCTGTTGAAGGGCAGCTGCTTGGTTTTGGAGAAATTCAGTTCAATGGATCAATGTAGCCCACAGATTGCCGCCCCGACTCTTCTGAGATCTTTGTCGAGGTAGAGTAGGGCAAGGTGGGCTTCATCGGTTAGGAGTACTTCTTCCATCAGAGAGCGGAATCTCGATCCTCTTGCTGTCTCTCGTTGGTGCGTGGAATGACACCCACAGCTTTCTCTTGGATCTTCCTTTGTGGTGTGGAGCGACCCCCCCCCCAGATTTTCTTTGATATCTCCCTTCCAGCGGACGTCCTACTTGGTCTTTTAATAGGCGCAACCAGTACAAATCTATTAAATGAATAAGAACTGGTTACTTAATTTTCCCACTAACTGCTTTCCAATAGGGTTGTCAGAAGTGGGACACGCATGCATTCAATAATGACAATAGATAGTGACGAAAAATACTCCTTGTTACATAATTATACTTATAAATCCATCGTTCCCTTCTGAGTCTTCTTCGGCTTATCTTCATGCTTCAGATGTCTCCTCTATTTGATTCACTCTTGGTTCCTCAATTTGCTGCAAAGTGTGCCTAGGGTGACAACTCTTTAGCTGATTAATAGGGACCCATTTCTCTTCTGTCAGTTCTCCTTTGGGGATGCGGATTCTATTGGTGACAGGTGAAATGTTATCTACAATTTCAAAAGGACCATGCCAACTGGGCAAAAATGTACACTCTCTGGTCTGGTTGCTTTGGAAATTGTACAAGTAGACCCTGTCTCCTACCTGGTATTCCATTTTGGTTGTTTTTAAATCATATTGAGTCTTCATCCTCTCTGCAGATCTTTCTAGATTCCGCTGAGCATACGCAAAAGCATGTTGAAGTGTTTTCTTAGATTCCCAACATACTCATGAGTTGTGGAGGCGTTTATCAGTTTCTGCTCCTTAGTTCTATAGAGCAGATGCTGAGGTAACACCATCCTTCGTCCAGTCATCAGCTCAAACGGGGACATCTTAGTTGCAAAGAAGGTGTAGATCTGATGGCCATCAGGACAAGCGGCAATCGGATGGCCCAACTTGGCCGAGAGTCTGCCACAAACGTTTTTAGAATGCTCACAATGGTTTTATTGTACCTCTCAACTCCACCACTACAGGACTGCCGGTATGCAATGTGAAGTTTCCTTTTGACCCCAAGTATCTCCCACATCTCTGTCATCACTTTGCTGGTGAAGTGACTACCTCGGTCTGACTCAATCCTTTGGGGGTAGGCCAAAACGCAGGAAGATGTGGTTGATCATTAGAGCAGCTGCTGTTTCTGCCTTGCAATTTGGGGCCAGGAGACATTCCACCCATTTGGTAAATCAGCATGTTACGGTTAACATGTACTTGTTCCCCCTAGAGGAGTGAATCATGGGCCTGATGAAATCTACTTGTAAATCTGAACAAGGCAGTGTCGTCCCCCTCTTCTGGAGGGGAGCTCGGTGTGTGAGTGATGTTGACTGAAATTGTGCACACACAGGACACCCCTTCAAGTATTGGTCGAGTTCCTGTCCCATGTGTGGCCATTATGCAACCTCTCGTAAGATTTCTAAAGTAGTGTGAAACCCCCGATGACCGGCTGTGGCTGTGTCATGGGCGTGACATAGTATCAGGCTTCGGAATGAGGTAGGAACCACCAACTGGTCACAGCCAGATATGGATCTCCTTACCAACAAACTGTCTTGGCTTCTGAACACTTTTGGACATGTCATCAAAACCCTGAGGTCCTCTTTACAAATGTAATCAGTATCCGACAGGAAAGTTCTCAGGGTCCTCGATGTGTTGATAACATTTACCAATAATCGGATCCCCTTTTAAATCAGAATCTGGGGTCCCCTTACTCCACTGGGCAGTTGAGAGTTCATTGTGAGCATTTGTCTGGGACCTAGTGATAGCAGTGACCTGGATTTCCCCCAACAGGGACTCAATCTCGAGGAGATACCCCTGGATGGCTCTGGTTTTGCCTAACTGATCAGCTAGGTCATTTCTAGTTTTCTGTGGTCCCTCTATTCTGGAATGACCCTTGATCTTCTTCCAATAAATGGTCATCCCACTGTAGGTGACCAGATCATCAATGTTTTGGATGAGATTGCCATGTTTAAGCGGTTTGTTGTTAGCACATTGCTCTGGTTTTCCAATTAAGCAGGTGTTCCAGGAACCCGTGTTGGAGATAATCTGAGTCGGTGATTATGACCAGTTCATGAAGTTGGTGTTGGATGGCAGTGAGGATGGCCTGATGAACTGCCATCAACTGCGCCACCTGACTACTGCGGGAACCGATTTTGTACCCAGCGGAGTGTTCCGGGGCATCATTCACCCAGGCATTTCCAACGCTGGCCACTAGTTCCTTTTCCCCGTTGTTGTCAACATGGTAAGAGCACCCGTCCACATAAACTGTGGGCATTCCCTCGCAGACATTGTGTGGGGAATTCAGGTACGACTCCAAGTTGTCCTGGGTTTTAAGACTTTCATCCTTGACACAGTTATCTCTGGCACAATCATGCAAGTCAGCCAGACCTTGCGCGAGGGGACTCTTCTTGTTTTGGCCAAATCTGACCTCCACATGAAAGCCTTGCATTGACAGAATCCAGGAAGTAATTCTGGAATTACTCACATTTCTGACCAGGATTCTGTCATTTTGAAGGTATTACAAAGGCTGGTGTGGAGTCTCCACTATGATGTGTTCCCCCTGGATGAACGGGCAGTAATTTTTCAATGCCCACACCATTGCCAGGGGTGCCTTCACACAATTGTTGAATTATTCCTACACAGAGGATAAAGTCTTGCTTGCATAGGAGATGACTTTATTGACCTTGTCATGCTTTTGATATAATACTGCTGTCAAGCATGTATGCAAGAACCCTGTCTCCAAGAAGAACTCCTTGTTTTTGACAGGGTAAGCTAGACAAGGCGCATGTGAGAGTCGTCTTTTGAGTTGCTTTACTGCCTCACCTTGTTCTGGACCCCACTCCCACTTAATCTCCCCCTTCAACAGAAGGATCAGGTGTCTTGTGATGTCTGCGTAATCCTCAATGAACTTGCTACTTTAATTAGTCAGTCCAAAGAGGGTTCTTAGCTTCTGCAGAGTTGTGGGGTCTTTAAGTTTTAGGAGTGCTTCCACTTTCTTCTCCTGGGGACAGAGACCCTCAGGAGTTATTTCATGTCCCAAGAAGTTGACACAGGTTCTGCACCACTGCGCCTTTTGGAAGGATAGTTTTGCTCCGGAAACCCTCAACTGTGTCAGAACATAATGGATTTCCTCTATGTGTTCCTCCACAGTTGTGCTTTTTATCAGGACATCATCCACATAGGCCAGGTTACCCCTTTCACCCAAGTCGGGCTTGGCCTTATGTAGGAAGATGTTGAATTTGTTGCCGGAGTTGATGCATCCGAAGGGAGTACAGGTCCTTGTGTATTGCTGCCCCCGAAGGTAAAGGCCAGCTTGTATTGGTCCTCCCTACTGACAGGCACTGTCCAGTACCCATTGGTCAGGTCAATGGCAGTGTATACCCTTGACCCCTGGATCTGGGCCAATCCTTGGTCAATATATGGGAGAGGCCATCGGGACATATGGACCCATTTATTTAGCTCCCTAAGGTCAGCACATAGTCTCCACTGGCAGTTCTGTTTTAAAAACCCCCAGCACGGGATTATTCAAGGTGCTGTGAACTGGACGAATTATCCCACAGGACTCAAGGTTTTTGATTATTTCTGTCAGGGAATCAATGGATGCGAGAGGCAAGCGGTATTGCTTCACAAACACTGGAGTCAATCCAGGGTCTGTGGGTATTGTTGTAGTGTGGATTTCGGTGCAACCACAGTCATACGAGTCCACTACAAAGAGATCTTGAAAATCTAAGAACACCTGTTTCAACTTTTGCTTTCGCTCCGGAGCTTCACAGGCATCAGCTAGGTTAACTCGCTCTTCAACCATTTGCCTGAAGCCTGAAAAGACTTCCGGTTTTGCTATCTCAGCGTCCTCCTCCAGCTGGGTGGAGAGGTCCCTGGTTAGATTATTGACCTGGACAAAGGGTTACAGGCAGGAGAGGCTGTCATTGTGGACCAGGAAGATCACATCATCCTGCCTGATGTCACAGGTCACTTCTTCCTCACCGTAAGGGCAGGAAGAGTACACCAGGAAATTCCCCCCTTGCCGGGTAAAGATCCTCTCTGGTGGTAAGTCATTGTCACTATCACTGTCAAAGCAGTCATTGGGGATTGGTCCTACCAGTTCATTACCTAGATCCATGGAAAAATGTCACCAACCGCCATTACAATAATGGTGCCTGCGCCCAGAGTGATACTCCTAGGGTCGCTGTTATCAATCAATATTGGAATGGTGTTGTGTTCTACATTGACTAATAGTGTTGGGTTTAACCCCAATCCCTGCTGCTGGAGATGGGCATTGAGGTGTACATATGCGTCAGGATTTTGCAGTTTCTGTCCTCTTTTAATTTTTAATTCAAGTGGGAATAGTCAGGTCCGTCCTGGGATGGTGACCTTCTCTCCAATTTGAACTTCAACTGCATACAGCAGCAATTGGGCTGACCTAAATTCTTTTTCTGAATCATCAAAGTCCATGGGATTTCTCCCTAGTCGGGACCAGGCTCTGTAATTTATCAAGTCCAAATTAATGGCAAAACAATTGAGAATGTCACTGCCTAAATAAAATGCAGCAGGTACATCTCGCAAGACCCAACAATTGTGTTGTATGCTTTTGTTATCTATAGAAATTTTGAGCATACACCTGCTACGCAGGAGATGTTTGGAATTGGGAGTTTCCACGGCCATTTCCCACTTATCGATCAATTTAAATGTGGGAATGGCTGGATCTTTTGGGAGCTTTTGGAACGTGGCTTCGCTTATGAAGCTCTTAACGTTGTTCACACACACTCGTGCGAGAACAGATTCCTTCCCCTCATTTAACTGAATAGGGATGAATAACTTTTCTCTAATTTTCAGAATATCAGCTAAACTCTGAGCTGGTTTCTCATCACTTTTGGTTATAGAATTGGGTTTTTTCGGATTGTGAATCATTATAGAATTTCAAAGTATTTCCTACCAGTGTGGAATGCCACTTGAGACTGGAATCAAGGTTGATTTTCTGGAATGGAGAGGAGTTCCCATCACCGGTTTGTTGCCCTGCAGCAATTACTGTCATGTCAGGTATTTGATTGTTCTGGAAATGAAACTCAATATGATCAGGTTTTTGTTCAACCATGTGCCATTTAAACTAACATGGTTAAGACTCTGTTTCAATTTTATTGGCATGTTGGTCTGAGTCCAGAGAACCTTATTCACAAAGTCTATTAGGGGGGACAACCTACGCAGGATGTCATTCCCCAGTAGACAGGGTGTGCTCTCTGGAGTCATGACTATGACCTTTTTGACAGAAGAGTGGCTTGGGATCCAGTGTCCACCAGTGCCAATAATGTACATTTCCCTTGCACTTGGACCGGGGCATAACATCTACCCTCTTTCTCATCCAATGGGAAAAGGTAATGTGCTTTTCGGGCAAGCTGGGTGGTCAATTTCCTTTTTTTTTACTCCAGAACTGGGGCAATTAGGGCATTATTCTGTGTTGAAGTTTGTAAAGCTGAAAGAAAAATTTTGTGTAATGATATTTGGGGAGTTTCGGGCTCCCCTTTTTCTGATTCTGGGCTGCCCCCACCTTTTTGGAGGCAGTCAACAGAATTGGTTTGTGAGGTGTGGGATCCCTCTCTTACTATTGGGTTTCCTGGATGCTCATTCTGGAGTTCAAAGATGGTCAATTCTAATCAGTTCTTACACCCACCCAGTTGTCATTTAGATATCTTGGGACCCATTTTTCTTTGGGAGGTGTCCCCCCTGTTCCTGAAGGAGAAGATCTTTTTCCCAGAATCCTCTAAGGATTCTTCCCCTTCAAATTGGAGGACATTAACTTCCTCCCCAAAATGGGCCTTTTTCAGTTCTTTATTTCTCCTACCCACCCTCTGTTCCTTGGGTTGCAGATTTTCGGGGGCAAGAGATTTTTGTTCTGGTTCCTGGGTGTCCAGGGGCTTTTCACAAGTAAGGAAGGATGCTTCTTCTAGGGCTTTACACCTCCCTTCCCCCCGTGCCTCCTCCTCTGCAACCGGTGAGTTGTCAGGGTCCTCTCCCCGTCATTGTTCTGGGGTACCAAACCCTTGGTTTGTGGGATTCTGAGCTGCCATGTTCATCTGAGGGTTCTGTTGAGTCCTCAACATGCAACCCAGATCCTGTGTTAGGTTCTGGACCTGGTGCTCCAATTGGGACACCCGTTCCGGCTGGTACAGGGGTCTCTGTTCCAATCTAGGTGGATCACGAGAAGGGTAACTATCCCTTCTCCCGTATTACCCTGGATATGGTGAAGTTTGGTAACCCTCCACCCTTGGCCTCCCCTCTCCCGGGATGGGTTGTCTAGATTCCTGAAATCGGGGAATGAAAGGAGGGTTGTCCTGCAGGTGGGGGTTTTGTGAGTATCGGGGAAAGAATTTTAACCCAGAATTTGGAGAATGACTGCACTCCTAGGGGAAGTTATGAGGGAAGTTTCCCGGGGCGGTACTTACCTGATTGGATCCCCCCTTTGGGCTGGGGAAGTCCAGACATACCACAAGATTGGTTTATTGTATAAAGGAAAGACCTTAAAGTGAATTTTAAAGTAACCCAGTTTGGAGTTCAGTAAATACTGAATTCTGACCTGACAGTGCCCTGCCTGGGAAAAATGACACTTCAGTTGACACTCCCTTGCTACAGGAAGCTTTAATGGATGCTTGGGGTTCCCGCATATGAACAACAAAGAGCACAGCAGACTTGCCTCTCTGGCTGAGCCAAGAACTCTACGGGGGAGCTTCCCTCTCAAGGAAGAGGACACACCTCCCTGATCAAAGGAATTTGACAGCTGTTGCCTGTGAAAAGGAAGTTACAAAGGAAAAATAAAACCGCCCAGAACTTTTGGTGTTTAAATCTTTATTTGTGATTAAGTTTGAAACTCTTTAACTGTGCAAACCTGAAGGAGGATACATCTAAAAATGGGTAGATGTTAACCTAATTTTAGGCCATTGCTTTGAAGATATTAATGAACCCTGTACCACCTAAGGGACCAAAGTTACAGGAAAACCATAATCGTAGCAAAACTATTAATGTTGAAAGTCTAAGATTGTATATTCATGCTCCTGCCATGATCTCTGCTTCCAAGGGATCAGGACTTGCCCGACTCCCTTGGAAGCAGACCCATAACCCCGGTTCCGAGTGCCAGCCAGTCCCAATTGGGACCTTTTGGACCCTGTCCTGGCGCCAGTGGCACCAGGCTCATAAAGATGCCCAGTCCCAGCGCTGGAAGCGCCGGGCTCATAATGCTTGGGTGGATTTACCTGCAGCAGACCATGCTGCTTACTTACCTGCCAGTTGAGCCCCTGATCCTCTTCTGTTTGGGACTACTTTTCCTGTTGGGTGGGGCAGGAGCCACTCCCTAGGTTCAGAACACTGGAACTCTTCTGGAAAGCAGGAACTCTTTTCTTACCTAGGCGAGGCTGTGGAAGGGGACACCTAAGCACTACAGGAGGCTATTTAAACCACACCGATGGATGAATCTTGCTTTGCGTTATTCTGCATTCTCTGCAGCAGAACGCTCATCGTGTCTTCTGCCTCTGATCCTGGGCCTAATGGAACAAAGGCTTACCATCCTGGAATCCAGTCTTCAGCAGCACCTGTAAAGACAAAGAAAGAACAGGTTAGCACTACGGTCTTCAGTGGCAGCGCTTCTCTTACCTGGTCCATCGGCTGTCACCAACGCCTCGCGCTGCATTCCGGCATCTGAAAGACAAAGGCTTACCTACTCTTCGCATGCTCCGGAGGTCTTCACACTGCATTCCGGCATCTGAAAGACAAAAGCTTACCAGCTCTTCGCACGCTCCGGAGGCCTTCGGCGCTGCATCCCGCATCTGAAAGACAAAAGAAGGTGCGTTTAAAGACATTGGGCAACTTTATTACTCACGTGTCCTTACTCCTTCCCACGCCGAATCCAGTGGGTATTCCAGCACCCTTCAGCTTCTCTAAAGCTCCGAACTTGTACCTGCAAGATAAAAGGGACAGTTAGTGCGCATCGTGAAGCAGGCTACAAGCGCTTACTTACGTGCTTCCAGGCGCTTCTATTCCTCACGCGGGTTCGATCTCAACTCTCATCAGCCCGCCATCTGCCATCGCCGGAACCCTGCAAAACAAGAGATATCATTACAAAAGACTTTTAAGACATTTGAAGTGCCCAGAACTTACCGTTCGTGCAGTTAACTACGGACAGCAGTCCTCTGAGGTCAAGAGGCCTGCACCCTTATCCAGTGAAGAAACTGGTTACGGCACCCTGCCCCGAGGCAGATGGAGAGCTCGGCGTTCACTTACCTAAGGTGAGGGCGTTAACCTTTGGGGTTCTACAGGAGAAGAGAAAGGGAAGAGGAGAGAGGCACCCAATAACCCCAGTTCATTAATCCCATATTTTCTATCTGCAGACATCTTACTCTTCGAGTCAGACATACAGTGCACAGAGGTCCAGCCCAAAGAGCCAACCGTGTGTTACACATCACCTTTGAAGATACGGCATTCACCCAGTCAAGACCGGCGCCTCTGCGGGAATCAGGTGAGCGTTACACTCCAGTGATAATCGCCCAGATGTGTACTGGATTAGAAATTATTAGTCCAAACTGTTATGATTAAAATTGATACAATTCTATAGAATGACAAAGACAGCTCTCACAGAGATGGGGATTGAATGCGAAAATACCCATCAAATATGCAATGTGTGGCCGATTTTATTGGGGGTCATCATTTTAGAAATGTACATTTGTGCAAAAGATAAGTTTTGACAAAATCAATGTGGGAGTTCCTAAATCCTGTCATAAAGATGACAGCTCTTTCTGACTGCCAACCAGAACAAGGCAAGTGCCTTTGGCCACTCACAGCCATAGGGGGGTGTTTTCAAATTCTGCCCACACCATAAACTTAGTGATGTCACTTGGTAGGAAAAATATAGGAACTTCACCACATATAGACACACTACTTCCTGAACACATCCAGATTTCCACACAGTGCTTCGTTCCAGAAAACTTAATCTTGCAGCTGATTCCAGACTTCTTTGCAGAATCCAGGCCTTAGCATTTGCTGAACTTTTGTAAGCTAGGCTAAAATTCAACCCTCCCAAACTTAAGAGAATTTAATTCTGATCCAGTCTGGCTTGCTACCATTAAGACTTGCCTGCTGAAACTAGCATCCTGCTAATGTGCCATGTCCAGTGACCAGAAGGGCCAATCCATTCCAAATCCAGTTGAGGTCCCGTTCAAATTGACCAGAACCGCCCAGCTGATTGATCCCTCCAGAAGTGCCCTGCTGCCAGTAGACCCAATCCGATAAGCATAACCCTGACGATTCAATCTTAATTACTGTGGACTGTAAGTATCAACAGGAATCATCATGATCCATGGTATATTTGCATTGTCCTATCCCAGTCTCAACCCATCCCATCCCATCTTTAACTTCAGAGCCCTAATATTGTCAGAACCATTCTCGCACTGATTTTTCTCTCATTTGTCTCATTAAACCATAACACATTAGTGATTTGGAGTAAATAAAGTAATTCCCATACAAAACTGACACCAACTTATCACACGTGAAGAGTTACGGGCGGCCGTGAGTAACTGTGGAGATTCATGGGTGGCATTCTTTTTTTCATGGTCATTGATATAGTGTAACAAAACCAAAATGTATTTTTTAAAACCAAATTTCTGCATTTCTCTGCGCCTATTTTTTCAAAAACGCCTCTCGCTAAAACGTCTATAACTTCTTCAATATTATAGATAGAAACCTAATTTTAACTCTCACTGATACCTAAGACCCTTCGCTACATCCACATGTACATGGCGGAACAGTGTATTTGACCAGTTTTTATTGAAAATTGCATAGTGAAATTTTGCAGCGAATTTACGTTTTTCAAAAGTTTACACGTTTCTTTTTCTCATTCAAAGAGTTTCTTCCCTCCCATTCTGATCTAAAGTATATACTGTTGTTTATCTTGGTGCTCATGTGTGTTAGGACCTGTTTAGTATTGCTTTCATAAGAATTTCTATCCATTTAAAATGTTTTGCCTACTTTGCATTGTGTCACAAATCCAATTTCACTGGTCAGTTTAAAAGTGTCAATTTCCAGAAATGGTTTTCTCTCTTGTTTAGGTAGGGAAGATTGCATTCAAACTCTAGACATTGTCTTTCATTCTTGAATACCTGCTGCTTGCTTACATCTGTTTAGCATTGCTCATTTGTGCAATAAGACATTTGCAGGGGGAAATATTAACCTAAACACTATCTGTTCACAAACCAAAAGTGTTCTTTTTCCTGCGTTTTCTATTCTGCATTACAATAGGTGAGTTCAATTGCTTTACTTATTTTCTGAATTGTATTGTCACCGCTTGGTGATTGCTGGCCCATATATATATATTAAAACTTATGCGTGATTTGAATATTAAATAAATAAATAAATACATCTTTACCTTTACTGATCCAGTGTGGCATGGAGGGTATTTTTTGAGACGGCTGTGATATGAGTGGTATATCATTCAGAATATTGAACATATAGGGCCTCATTACACAGACGGCGGTGGACCAAGGTGCTATTAGCACCTTGGTCCATGCCGGTAAAATACCGGCACCGCCTTGGAGGAAAGGGGAATTACCGCCCTATTCCAATGTTGGTGGGGCGGTAATTCCTCCTCCCCCCATTGCCCTTCCCCATTTTTACCCCATAGGGCATAATGGGAATGGGGAAGGTGCTAATTTGCGGTACCGTAATTAGCTCCCTGGTCCCTTTGCAGGTTGGTTTTTAACGCCTGCAAAAAGCAGGCGTTAAAGTCTCCAACCTGCAAAGGGACCTCGTAGTAAGGCGGTAAGGGTTAACGGTCATCGGTACCATTAACGGTGACCGTGAACCCTTACCGCCGTTAGTGTAATGAGGCCCATAGACATAATAAATAAGTATTTAATTGCGCACTACATGCTAGGCGAGACCTGGGTGTGTGCCTGTTTGAAATCCTTAACAGATTTTGGGGGATTCTGAGTTTGAGATACCACCCATGACAGTCTAACACAGCATACTAGCCTGCAGGGTACAGACACATTGCTGGGTTGGTATACTGTGCTACACTGTACAAGCACCTCTCAAAATAATTACTCCAAAAATTGGGCCTGTTTGTAAAAGTAAATTAACCCTGAAATAAGTCATAAGGAAATTGATATTTCCAAAATGGCGATCCCAGTAGAGATTAATATGGCTAGGGAACGGCTACTGCACAAACTGTTTGTCAGGGGTGAGTGGCCCGAACAGAATTAACAGGTATAGCTGCAGGAAATTACAGAACAGGTCACTGCCATAGACCTAGATAAATGGAAGGACAAGGGCCCATTAAACCAAGCACTTAGTGAACTGTACATGGCCCCAAAAGTAAAAGAGGAGCAGTGTAAAATTGCCAGAATAGCGGCCTACCTATACCTCCACATAGAAGTAATGCAGGAAAAGCATGCAGAAAATATAGTTCTGGCAAAGAAGCAAGTGGAAACACTAAGGAAAATCTAAACTAATCTGGATCTGCAGAGCAACGGCTAAAGAAGAGCCAAGAATCAGAGACTGAAGCTAGACAGTACTTGACCAAACTAAAGGAAGATCTGGCCCTCCTTCAGCAAGAGACGGCAGAGCAAGATACCAAATTACAGACACTGCGAGATGAGTGTCAGGAAATGGTTGACTCTTTACAACAGAGTCATCAGAAACTGGCACTTCAATCAAATTATAATAGAGTTTGCGCAGAACAGATAGTCACCTTACAGAACCGGATAGAATCCTTGAAAGAGGAAAATAATAAATTGATTATTAAAGAACTAGAATCTCAAGCAGAATTTGATGAGGAGTTCCAGAAGTCCAGCGCAATTAAAAAAACAGAGGAATGACCTGGCTGAACACGGGGCACTTTAGGTCAAGAGAGGGACGCCTTAGGCCAGGAAGTCAGCCAATTAAAAACTAAGTTAGACGAAAGAAAGAACACCCAGACCAATAATGATAAAACTCAGGAGGTGACTCTCCTGCAGCAAAAATTGGCCCAGTATTTCCAATCTAGGCAGGAAGCACAGAGAGACAAACTGGCTCTCTGTAAAAAGAGTGAAAGGCTCCACAAAAAGAGTTCAGATTTTGGCATGTCACCAGGGAATAGGGGCTGAAAGAGAAGAGGTAGGAAGGGACAGCGAATCCCCTGAGCCAAACATCAGGACCCAAGTCATCAGGGACTCTAACCCATTCAGTACCATGGACTCTGCAGCCTTCATGTCCACTGGCTCATATCATATGATGCTAGACTTCAGCAGAATTGGCAACATGGGACTGACAGAGCAGCGCCTTACAGAAATGGATGGACGGGCATCTCTTTACAGATTGCCAAACATGAGGGCTAGCCTCTCCAATCAGGAAGACTCCTGTGAGGGGAGAATAAGGGAATTGGATCCTGTAAAATACCGCCTACCAAAGGATCAGTCTGTCAAATTTGGTGGGGAACTCCAGGAAAGCAGGCCCAAAAAGAGTATCCTAAAGACCTCTTCCCAGCTAGGGCAGTGGGGGGGTGGGGGTACTCAGCCAATCCTGGGAGCAGGGGAGAGTCAAAAGACTCTTCTGAATGCCACAAGCATGAAGAAACTAGGCCCACACATTCTGCAAGCCATTCTCAAGCTTGCAGAATTAGGGAGAGCCTAGAGGATCAGATAGCCACCTCCTGTAACAGTGCCTCTGACTCAGAGGATGAGTGGACACGGGGGACTAAGACCAAAAAGGGCAACAAAATTAAGAGGGCTCTACTAAAAGATCCCCTGAAACAGATCAAGGCCATTAGGAGCGTCATAACTCCCTATCACAAAAATGCCAAGTATTCAGTTTGGGAGCACCTTGAGTTATACGAGCAAATGATGGATACTTTTCATCTGAAAGATAGCCAGAGTTGCATCCAATATGTCAAATGGACATTTTCCCCAAAGTACTCCAGCTTCTTTGCGGGGTTGGAGGATCAGAACCACTCAAGATGGTCCACCTACAGGGCGGCCATCTTAAAACATTTTTCTCTACATAGGAACCCCCAAGAGGTCCTCAAGGCGGCCTACAATCTGCAGTGTGGGGAAGACCAGGCCCTACAAGAGTTTGTGCAAGATCTAAAACGTGCCTTTGCACAGACCACCGGGAGGGTGCCCACATACAGTACGGAGTTCAATAAAACATTCTTTGATGCACTCCATAAATACATCATGACCCAGCTGGTGAGGGACTTTCATGAGAAGAGATCACTAGACTGGGTCATTGAACAGGCGACCTGTATTTATGAAGTGCTGAAACCGGTAGAGAATAAAAATACAAATTAAAAACCCCGAACCAGCCAACACCCCTGCTGCTGCTAAGGTGGCGGAGGTGAAGGTTGTCCCCATCTTAGAATTGGAGATGGGAGGGCCTAAAAATATTCCTGTACAGAATCCATCTTCTAACCAAAGAACCAGAAGTCCCTCGGGCCAATCCCAAACAGGTAGTCAGGGAGGTAACCCCACAAATGGGATCCCTAACTCCGCTGATTATATTAGCCCCCGTTACAAGGGCAACAGACCCATCCTGGGGTATCTGGGACACCCCCAGCCAAAGGGGGGGTATCCAACCAGGTAGCTACCAACCCAGCAAACTTCCCTCCTAACTTTCCCCAGGAGGACAGTAATCCCCCAAATGCCGGGTTGAGCTTCTTTCCCTGGTACCCGCCAAACCTCAACCCACAAAACAACCCTCCTTTCTTTCCCCATTGTCCTGATCGCAGACAGCCCAATCCAGGAGAGGGAGTCCAAGGGTGGAGGGTTACAAGAACTATCCCAACCGGGGGTATTATGAGAGAAGGGACAGTTAACCTTCCCGTGATCCACCTAGGATGGACCAGAGACCCCCGTACTAGCCAGAGCGGGTGTCCCAACTGGAGCGCCCAGTCCAGAACTTGTCATCTGGGTCGCATGTTGAGGGCTCAGCAGAACCCTCAGATGAGCATGGCGGCTCAGAACTCACAAACTAAGGGTCTGGTACTCCAGAACAATGATGGGGAGAGAACCCCGATATCTGGGAAAAGGATCTTCTCCTTCAGGGATGGGTGAAGTCCTCCCAAAGAAAAATGGGTCCTGAGAGATTCTAATCAAGACTGGGTAAATGTGGGGACTGAGCTAGGACCAGCCATCATTGAACCCCAGAATGATCAGCCAGAAAGCCACCCTGCCCAAACATATTCTGGGGACTGCCTCCAAAAAGGGGGGGGGGGGAGCGCAGCCCAGAATCTGAATCTGAACTGTGGGAGCCCAAAACTCTCCAAATATCCAACTGCCCTATTTTCTTTGCAGATCCCCAAGCTCCCACACCAAGTCATGCCCAAACCTGTTCTGGGGACTGCCTCCAAAAAGGGGGTGAGGCAATCCAGAACTAGAGAAATAAGATTCCCTAGCTCCCCAAAGCCATTCTGGGGACTGTCTCCAAGAGGGGGGGCAGCCCTGAATCAGAAAAGGAGGAGCCCGAGACTCCTCGAATCACTGAGTGTGAAACTGCCTGTCCCGATTCCCAAACCTCATCAACCACTTCTGTTGACTGCCTCCAGAAAGGGGGTGGGGGCAGCCCACAATCAGGAAAAGGGTAGCCCGAAACTCGCCAAAAAGCGGTGTGCCAAAATTCTTTGCCAGATTCCCCAACTCCAACACCGTCTCTAGACCCAACTATCCTGGTGTCAAAGACAGCAATTAGTAAATTGACCATCCATCTTACCAAGAACACCCATTACCATTGCCCATTGGAGGAGATTCTACGCCTCCATATAAGTGCAAGGGCAATGTGCAATTCCAGCACTGGCGGACACTGGATCCAAGCAACTTGCTATCACACAGCTGAAAAATATCTTATATAGTAATCGGCTCTTTAGGGCATGTTTTGTTACATATTCTTAGACATAAAAGGTGCTCATCTTTTATACCTAGCCTGCAACAATACAGGAACATCTTTTCTTTTGGTGAATGTTCATATGCAATTTGCACTTTTTTCAGTTGGAAAAGACAAACTTAAAGAAAAGTGCATAGACACTTTCAGTTCCTGTCATTTCACTTCCCATTGCGTACGTCATAGTCCCCCCTATTCTTTTTTTAATGACTTGAGTCCTGAGTTTAACATTATCTGATATTTTATCAGGAATGATAAGTTGCATATATTTGTGTATTGGCGAGAAGGAGTTGCTAGGATAAGTGAAAAAGTGAGCAGCATTTGTTTGGGTGGGGTGACTAGTTGTGAGATGGAGTTAATACATTTCAGATCTCCTCTTGACTTGTGTCCTGCATGAACTGACATGAACCATTTTATACATTTCTATGTGAGCTGCAAAGAAGTTTTGAAACTTGACCGCATCTACTTTGCAGCTGGATAGAGAAAGCAATGCATCTGATTCACAAAGGCAGTTCTTATGCATTTGTGAAGCATCCTACTTTAACTGGCATTGACTATGCAACAATCCTCTGTACATTTGGTCCCTTCATGCTGGTTAAATCTGCTTTATTTCTGGCTTTTATGCTTTAAATAAAGATGCTTCATTAATTACAATGAAGAGAAATAAAAGTATAGAATGCATTTCAAATAGTGCTTTATTTGTTTTTTTAATAAGTGTGTTTTTTTAAGTTTGGAACATGATTTATTAAATAAAGCAACTATTCGGCTTCATATTCGGCTTCGGTTGAATAGTTCAGAAACTATTCGGTATTCGGCCGAATACTAAATATGCTATTCGGTACAGCCCTACTTCCAACTAGAACCAGCAAGGAGAGCGTGTCGCATCAATCGCTGATGGGAGAAGCAACCAGATTTCTTCACATGGACCAAAGAAGCAAAATTCCACATGCCCGACTTCCCCACGACTGGAAGTCACACCGAAGTCAAGGGGGGGGATTTGTGGGATATTTTTACCCATGCCAGTGGGACCCACTACAACCCTTTGCCAATGGAGGGAAGAAACTGCCAAAAATGGATGCGCTAACCCCTGTACGTGCAAAATCTGCAAAACTGTGCATGGTTCATAAATCACAAAAGGCAGCACACCCCTGCCAAAAACAGCCAAAGTTGGTGTAAAAACAGGACTCACTGAATGTGCTGTTACCTTTCACATGAAGCAAGGCCAAAGAGTGTCCTAAAACCGAAAATGCCTTTAAAATGCAGCTTTCCCAATCAATTGCAATCTGCAAAGTGCTGTTTTGGCGCTAAATTCAGTCATTTTCCAAGTGAACTATTGAAATGAAAAGTGTGCTGAAACCACAGATCATCCAGTGCAGTCAGAAGAGAAAACCGGGCCTCACTGACTGACAGCAGCTAAGAAAGGTATTTTATGAAACACCAGTCCAGCAACAGTTTGTTTTCAGTTACACAGGAAAAATGCGGATAAAAATAGCAACATATCAATTTCAGCTGTGCAGAGAAGACTCCAAGCATAAGCTGAATACTTACTTCCAGATTGCAGACAATTTCCAGCACTGAAAGACAGACTAATGCTGAGTTGAATGTGTGTGCTGCATAAGGAAATAAGATGTAAAAACCCAGTTTAAAAGAGTTTCTTTTTCCTGAAGAAATTGTAAAATTCGCCTATTTAAAGCATGTTTGTGAGGGCTTAATTCTTTTAAATATCCAAATTCCTTATAAACTGTGCTTATTTTGTATGTTTTAAAGGAAAGACCTTAAAGTGAATTTTAAAGTAACCCAGTTTGGAGTTCAGTAAATACTTAATTCTGACCCGACAGTGCGAGCGTGGGAAAAATGACACTTCAGTTGACACTCCATTGCTACAGGAAGCCTTAATGGATGCATGAGGTTGACACATATTGACAACAAACAGCACAGCAGACTTTCGAAACAGCACAGCAGACTTTCGTCTCTGGCTGATCCAAGAACAATTGCAGCTGCCTACTGATCTCTACAGGGGAGTTTCCCTCTCAAGGAAGAGGACACACGTCCCTGATCAAAACGTCTATAACTTCTTCAATTTTATAGTTATCAACCTAATTTTAACTCTCACTGATACCTAAGACCCTCAGCTACATCCACAACATCAGCATCGCGGAACAGTGTATTTGACCCGTTTTTATCGAAAATCGCATACTGAAATTTTGAAGCGAATTTACATTTCTCAAAAGTTTACATGTGTCTTTTTCTCATTCAAAGGGCCTCATTACACGGAAGGCGGAAGCCATGGTGCTATTAGCATCGTGGCTACACCCTTACTGACGTCGGAGGCCGGGTTCCCGGAATAGGGACTTACCGGCCTACTTCGACCTTTGCGGGACCGGTAAGTCCCCATTCCGGGAACCATTCCCCATTCCCATTTGAGCCCCCATTTGGAGACGGGTGTGATATGAGTGGTATATCATTCAGAATATTGAACCTAAAGACATAATAAATAAGTATTTCATTGCGCACTACATGCTAGGCGAGACCTGGGTGTGTGCCTGATTGAAATCCTTAACAGGTGCCTCTCTGTTCAGCCAGGTCATACCTTTGTTTCTTAATGGTATTTAATTATTGGCCCTTTTTTTTTAAATTCTGCTTTGGAATGGAGGTCCCTCATAATTCATTTATTATTTTCCTCTTTCAACCTTTCAACCTGCAGCATGGTTATTTGTCCTGAGTAGGCCCTGTTATAGGTTAATTGTTGAGTCAGCCTTTTCCTAACACACTATTTTTACTGCTTCTAGTTGGGCCACTATGTCTCCATTATTCCGCTGTTGGAGAGCCAAGTCCTCTTTTAATTTTATGATGTAATTTCCAGATTTTACTTCCAAATCTTGGCTCTTTCGTCATTTTTGTTCTGCTAATTGTAGTTATGTCTGGACTTGATTTAATAGTTCAGATTGATTCTGCGCTAGAGTTTCATTTTACTCATGCTTTTCACGCATCACTCCCATGTGGAGATACATGTAGGCCGCAATTCTAACAATTCTGATTTGCTCCTCTTTAATTTTTGGGGTCATATATAATTCACTCAAAGGTTGGTGTAATAGGCAACCATCCTGCCACGTATCCAGGTTCATGGTAGTGACGTGTTGTGTTATTTTTCCATCCTGTTTGGCCATTCAACTCTAACAAATAGCTTGTGCAGTAGGTGTTCCTTAGCCCTATTGATCTCTACTGAAACACCCATTTTGGAAATGTCCGTTCTTTATTAATGTGTTTATTTATGTGAGCGTAACCTGTATTCTATTGCTTTCTGTCTGGCCTGGTACTTAGAGTATTTGTTTTGGGGGGCACAGTGTAACCCAGTATTCCAACCACACAAAGTATCACTACCTTGCAGGTTAGTCTGCTGTGTTAGACTGTCACGGGTGGCATCCAAAACCCAAATCCCCAACAAGCCCCCAAGTTTGGTAAGGATTTCAATCAGGCGACACACACTTTGGTCTCTGCCTATTACGTAGCGCACAACTGAGATGCTTTTCTCCTTATTTTATGCAGATTCAATTTGAGAAGATACACAACTCGTATCACACACCTTTTTTCAAATACCCCGGGTCACAATTGACCATGAACCAGGTTGGTGGGCAAAATGCAATATTTATTTAATTCTTTTAAAATTCAAAATAAATCATACCATTTTCAATATGGGGCAGTAATCACCAATGGGGTGATAATCACAATGCAAATGGGATCACGACACTTGGTTACCCTTCTCCTATAACTTAAACACAGAACAATTGAATAGGAGCACTTTTTGATTTAAGAAAGATAGCACCCAAGTTAAGGTTTCCCTCTGCAATGTTTTCTCAACCCACACATAATCGAATTCTGAGTGGATATAAAGAAGCAGCAGGTAATCAGGAATAAGAGGCAGAAGACAGAATAAAATTCGGACAGAATAAGAGGCAAAAACGGACTTTACACCCTTAAGAAAGGCCTAAAAGAGCACTCGGAAATGGCAAATAATTAATTTATGTGTGGTTAAATTATAATATACATATTTTTTATCACAATAGCATGTAGGTTATATCACTGGCAATCATAAGGCAACGGATCAGCAAAAGGCATACAATTCAAAACTGTGTGGACATTTTAGAACAGATTGCAACCAAATGACACGTGTAAAAATTGCATTTCTTTTCAATTCCCGCTTTAAATTATCCAAACGGTTTTTAATAAAAATGGGTGAAATACTCGGATTTAGTTTGGGGGATAGATGTATATCACAGGGACACTTTAAAGTTGAAAATAGGTCTCTAGCTATGAAACTGGATGAGTTATGCAAGATATAAAAAGGTGCGTTTTGAGTAAAATGAAGCCGTGAAATAGGAAAGGAAATCAGTTGTGACAAGAACAGTTTTACTCTAAACTAGAGTATTCAGGCTAGACCACCAAAGATGGACACAGTAAGATCCAAGGTTGATTAGCGATTTCAACCCTATCACCCCAGCGCCCAAACCTGGCGAAAACCAGTCCGACCACTCGAAATATGACTAATGGCTTCGGATTACACAAGACAAAATTGAAAAGAGATGGCGGTAGCTCTTTAGAAAGTCACGGGCAGGGTGCACAGATAATTCTAACTGTTTAACAAGTTATAAGGATAAGGATTGGATGGCTTAGAGAGTGGGATAAGGACAAAGGCAAGACAAGATAGGTTATGGGTTTCTCTCCACTTTTAGTTTGGGATTTTTGGACAGTCAACAGGTTCTTGTCACCACACGGCTGCGCGCCTGGCAAAGCAAAACAGCTGGGCCGTTCTGGTCACCGGATGGCAAGGACAGCGGATTGGCAATTCTGGTCACTGGATACTAAAGGTCAGCTAGATGGCAGGATTGCAGCGGGAATGCAGTTAGTGGGCTGCAAGCCAGTCTGATTTCAGGATACAAAAGGTACCACAGGTTTCCCCTTTGGTTATTCGAGATTTTAGTGGATTTTTCTGGATCAATAATCTTGCTGGAGTAGGAATCAGCTATGCTTGGGTTTTGCAGTGGGCTCTGGAGTAGGGTCAGCAATACTTTCGCTTTGTGGTGGGGTCTGGAATCTGTATGGAGCAGAAAAGAGTGTTTCTGGAGTCATGTCAGGGACTCTTATTTATAATGCATAGTGACATATTCAAAGTTTATAGCTGGGCAGGTTTAGCAAAGCAAGCCTCTAAACTACTGGATTGGTCAGGGATGTTAGTCCCCGCCTTGCTCTAAGCTGGTTGGATTTCAATGGAATGATGTCAGATTTATGATGCACATTTTGCAATGTCCAAAACCTCCCACAATTACTTTAACTAAAACCCAGTTTTGCCCTAAATGGCACCTTTATACAGTGGAAACATCTAAACAAGTTACATAAACATGTTACATATTTTATGCAGGAAATGGCAGTCCAATCCTCCAGTTTGTGAGACATTGTTTCGCCTTTCAACCAGTTTTTCATGCTTTTCAATGTGAAAGTTTCGGCTTAAAATTCCATAACTTTATACATATGTGTGGATCATCATAAGGGATGTAAATATGAACATTCACAATGGCATCATGGATACTTTCCTTGTAATCCCTGATTCTTTGCCATTTCTATTCCCAAGGGGTCAGTGAATTCTACAATGTCTCAAATTATAAACCACAAAATCACTTTTAAACTGTGGCAGGCTGATGTAGTAAGGAGTGGGCGTGGTGAGGTCAGTAGTGAAGACATAATTGCCAGAAGTCAGGGGTGTGGCAGTGAGGTGTGGGGGTAAAAGGTTGGAGTGAGCAGGCCTGTGGTAGACTGGGGTTGCAGCCGTGTCCCTGCATTTAGATGAGGGGCAGGGAGGAGAGTGGGCACATCAAGATGTTTTCCCTGCAGCGCTGAAGCGGCACCTTGCAACAATGGCCTTTGGAGAAAGCACATCAAACCGGAAGTTACACAACATTTGAAAAAAGCAAGCTTTTGGACTGGCACGACTGGAAATGTGAGAATGGAAATATAAGAATTAAATTAAGCTTGCCAGTGGTGAATCCAGGACGCCTTTATATAATGGCGAGTGTCCCGAATACTGGTCCCTGCCTGCAATTTTTACTGTTGCCAAACATCCTCCATCCTCCATTAGGAGGGCGACCAACAATTAATAATTACCAAGATAATTGTTCTCAGATTAGAGCTGGGTTGATCTCTATATATACAGTGATAAAGATTAGAAGATTTCAAATGCTTTAACTAACAATAATCCTGATTTACGAGCTATTGAGAAAAGAAACAAGTGAATGGGTAGCACATTGCTGAGTAGATTTAGAGAGAGATGCGTCTCTTTATTGTGAATTTGACTGGAAGATCGACTGCAGGAAGATCTCCCCCATATAAACAAGCTACTGTTTACAAAAACAAAACACCTGGGATTTTTGTGATAATATAGAGATGACAAAAAGCTCCAAGTCAATATAGGAATAAGTGGAATACACATACCTGATAGGTAGATTGCAGCCATATCTCCTTAAATGTCCTAATCCTCGGATTAAGAGACAATTCACGCTGATGCGTTTTAACCAACTTCCACGCATTGATGGCTTGGGTGTGTCTGCCCTTAGAAGCACCATGTTCTTCTCTATGTTTGGACAAAAGGGTAGTGGAGACAACAAGACACCTCTTCACCCAGCGTCCGATTCTCCAAAATATACGATTTGAATATCTGGGTCGTTTTGTCCACAATGCTGACATATTTATGACCATGACGTTCTGGGGCTGAGGTCTGATGCGATCTAAGTCAGCTCTTAGGATTGCCTTTATGAAGCTCTGTGATGACATTTGAATATTGATCTGCTAGTCTTTGTAAAAGGTTTACTCTGAAGCTTGGTTCCTGAAATTAACTGATGACGCTAGATTGATTTATTTAAAACATGTATATACGAAATAGTAAAATATAAACTAATAATACCTGTGATACTATGATTGTTTCATATTAACAGTTTTTTAACATTTAATTATTAACCTTCTTTTAGATTAATGAGAATTTTTTTTCTTAATATATTTTATAATTTATTTTGACATTTTTGGGTGTGAAAACCTTGATAAGCTCTAACAAAAATAAAACAATAAAGACAATAGTAATTAATGTACCTACACCCACTTGTTCCAGGGACACTAGTATGATGCTCATTTAGCACACCCTATTCACTGAGGGTGGATCACCTAGGTGCTACAGGATCAGAATAGTAGACATTGGTACATCTTCTGGGTCGACACTTGGCCATTTGCCTGGAATCCTCATAGGATCTTAGTGGAATAGGGGTCGCTCCTCAGCTCAATTGTTGTATTCTTTTCGTTATAAGCGCCATGTTGCCACACTTACAGAATTCCAGGGATGCACACTATGTTAATAACATGACAGACACTCCCTAATACTCCCAATTTTACTTACGGACCCTTACGCTCTTTCAGCGAAGAGATCGCCTGAGACTTCTAACCAGTGTGACCTCAGGTGCTGTAGTTGGAAAGAATCCCAGCCCCTCCACAAATATTGTTATTGTTATTGTTATTTTGCATTTATATAGCGCCCTATATACCATTGGTATGGTCTGAAGGCGCTGGTAGGTTGAAAGCCCTTGGGAACCGAAGTTCGGGTCAGTAGAGAGAGTAGCGAGAGTCCAAAGGTCCGTGTGCGCACCAGGTATGTGTGCAGCTGGTGCAGAATTTGTGTGGTAGCTGCTTCTTAGCGGTAGGTGTGGTGGTTGAGAGATCAGGAGTAAGTGTTCGCACTGGCAGGATTTATCCAGGTCGAGTGTGGCTGCGTTACGCCTGAGGAGAACGCCTGGCTGGGGGGTGTGAAACCAGCAGTGTTTATATGTGTTGATATGAGAACAGTTATACCGAATGGTGTCATAGTATCTCTGTGTTCTAGTTGAGTGGTGGTATAAAGAAGCGAGTAAGCGTGGGGTGTGGTATGATATATGTTCTTTCAAATCTTCTCTGCATCCCAACGCATATTATGTACGTCACGCAATTCTATGCGATCACGTCCGTTCAATGCATTTTTTTTTCTCATTATAGGCGGTCAAGATTGCCTTACACACTCCTATCTGCTCGACACACTCATGCACTCTAACCGACCTTGCGTGCTCTAGTATACCCTCAATCTCCAGTGTGCCCCACGCATGCATTCATGTATTCCATACGCATGTGCTCACACTCATCCGGTCTACACACTCATCATCTCAACATACTACTCGTCTGCTTGACATACTACTCGTCCGGATGAGTACTACGTACTCTTTCGTTCCACACACTCATCCGCTCTACGTATTTATCCGCTCCACATACTCATCTACTCCACACACTCATCCGCTCGGCAAACTCATCCGCTCCACACATTCATCCGTTCCACACACTCATCGTTCTATGAATGTATCCGCACCACATACCCACCCGCTCCACACACTCATCGGCACCACACACTCATCCGCTCCCCACACTCATCTGCTCCACAGACGCATCCTTTCCATACATTTATCCGGTCCACCTATTCATCCGCTCCACACACTCGTCTGCTCTACGTACTCGTCCGCTTTACGTACTCGTCTGCTCTACGTACTCGTCTGTTCCACACACTCATCCGCTCTACGTATTTATCCGCTCCACACACTCATCTGCACCATACACTCATCCGCACCACACACTCAATCCGCTCCACACACTCAATCCGCTCCACATACTCGTCCGCCCTACGTACTCATCCGTTCCCCACATTCATCCGCTCCACACACTCATCCGCTCTCTACACTCATCCGCTCTCCACACTCATCCACTCCCCACACTCATCCGCTCCTCACAGTCATCCGCTCTCCACAGACATTACACTATTGCAATTTTCATAGAGAGGCTATTGTGGTTGCATTCAAAATGTAACTTTCTACAGAAAGGCTATTGGGAACACTTTCTAAGTTCACAGAGAGGCTGATGGGCACATTTTAATGCAATTCTTCACAGAGAGGATATTGGGCGCATTTCTAAATTCAACTTTCCAGACTGGCTATTGGTAACATTTCAATTTTGACAGAGAGGTCATTGGGCACATTTCTAAATGTGACTTTCACAGAGAGGTTGTTGGGCACACTTCTAAATTTAACTATCACCGATAGGCTGTTGGGCCCACTTTTAAATTTATAGAGAGGCTATTGTGCACACTTCTAAATGCAACTTTCTCAGAGAGGCTATTGGGCACAATTCTAATTCAACTCTGACAGGGAGGCTGTTGAGCGCACTTCTAAATTCACAGAGAGTCTATTAGGCACACTTCTAAATGCAATTTTCACAGAGAGGCTATAGAGTAAACGTAACTTTCCACGGACACGTTATTGGGCACGCTTCTAAATGCAACTTTCACAGAGAGGCCAATGGGCACAATTCTAAATGCAACTTTCTCAGAGAGGCTATTGGGCACAGCTTCTAAATTGAGCACACTTTTAAATGCAGCTTTTCTCAGAGAGGCTGTTGGTCACAGCTTCTAAATGCAATTGGGTACACTTCTAAATGCAATTGGGCACACTTCTAAAGCTTTTCTCAGAGAGGCTATTAGGCACAACTTTTAAATGCACTTGGGGACACTTCTGAATGCAACTTTTCTCAGAGAGGCTATTGGTAACAGCTTTTAAATGCAATTGGGCACACTTCTAAATGCAGCTTTTCTCAGAGAAGCTATTGGTCACAGCTTCTAAAATGCAATTGGGGATACTTCTTAATGCAACTTTTCTCAGAGAGACTATTGGTCACAACTTCTAGATGAAATTGGGTACACTTCTAAATGCAAATGGGGACACTTCTAAATGCAACTTTTCTCAGAGAGGCTATTGGTCACAACTTCTAGATGCAATTGGGTACACTTCTAAATGCAATTGGGTACACTTCTAAATGCAATTGGGCACACTTCTAGATGCAGCTTTTCTCAGAGAGGCTATTAGGCACAACTTCTAAATGCGGCTTTTCTCAGAGAGGCTATTGGTCACAGCTTCTAAATGCAATTGGGGATACTTCTAAATGCAACTTTTCTCAGAGAGACAATTGGTCACAACTTCTAAATGAAGTTGGGTATACTTCTAAATGCAATTGGGCACACTTCTAGATGCAGTCTTTCTCAGAGAGGCTATTAGACACAACTTCTAAATGCAACTTTTCTCAGCGAGGCTATTGGTCACAGCTTCTAAAATGCAATTGGGTACACTTAAATGCAATTGGGCACACTTCTAAATGCAGCTTTCCTCAGAGAGGCTATTGGTCACAGCTTCTAAAATGCAATTGGGTACACTTCTAAATGCAAATGGGGACACTTCTAAATGCAACTTTTCTCAGAGAGACTATTGGTCACCACTTCTAAATGCAGCTTTTCTCAGAGAGGCTATTGGTCACAGCTTCTAAATGCAATTGGGGATACTTCTAAATGCAACTTTCCTCAGAGAGGCTATTGGTCACAGCTTCTAAAATGCAATTGGGTACACTTCTAAATGCAAATGGGGACACTTCTAAATGCAACTTTTCTCAGAGAGACTATTGGTCACAACTTCTAAATGCAGCTTTTCTCAGAGAGGCTATTGGTCACAGCTTCTAAAAGCAATTGGGGATACTTCTAAATGCAACTTTCCTCAGAGAGACTATTGGTCACAACTTCTAAATGCAATTGGGTGCACTTTTAGATGCAGTCTTTCTCATAGAGGCTATTAGACACAACTTCTAAATGCAACTTTTCTCAGAGAGGCTTTTGGGCACAACTTTTAAATGCAATTGGGTGCACTTTTAAATGCAATTGGGGACACTTCTAAATGCAACTTTTCTCAGAGAGGCTATTGATTACAGCTTTTAAATGCAATTGGGTACACTTCTAAATGCAAATGGGGACACTTCTAAATGCAACTTTTCTCAGAGGGACTATTGGTCACAGCTTTTAAATGCAATTGGCTACACTTCTAAATGCAAATGGGGTCACTACTAAATGCAACTTTCTCAGAGAGACTATTGGTCACAACTTTTAAATGCAATTGGGTACACTTTTAAATGCATTTGGGGACACTTCTAAATGCAGCTTTTCTCAGAGAGGCTATTGGTCACAGCTTCTAAATCCAATTGGGTACACTTCTAAATGCAAATGGGGACACTTCTAAATGCAACTTTTCTTAGAGAGACTATTGGTCACAACTTCTAAATGCAGCTTTTCTCAGAGAGGCTATTGGTCACAGCTTCTAAATGCAATTGGGGATACTTCTAAATGCAACATTCCTCAGAGAGGCTATTGGTCACAGCTTCTAAAATGCAATTGGGTACACTTCTAAATGAAAATGTAGACACTTCTAAATGCAAATTTTCTCACAGAGACTATTGGTCACAACTTCTAAATGCAGCTTTTCTCAGAGAGGCTATTGGTCACAGCTTCTAAATGCAATTGGGGATACTTCTAAATGCAACTTTCCTCAGAGAGACTGTTGGTCACAACTTCTAAATGCAATTGGGTGCACTTTTAGATGCAGTCTTTCTCATAGAGGCTATTAGACACAACTTCTAAATGCAACTTTTCTCAGAGAGGCTATTGGGCACAACTTTTAAATCCAATTGGGTGCACTTTTAAATGCAATTGGGGACACTTCTAAATGCAACTTTTCTCAGAGAGGCTATTGGTCAGAGCTTTTAAATGCAATTGGGTACACTTCTAAATGCAAATGGGGACACTTCTAAATGGAACTTTTCTCAGAGAGACTATTGGTCACAACTTTTAAATGCAATTGGGTACACTTCTAAATGCAAATGGGGACACTTCTAAATGCAACTTTTCTCAGGGAGACTATTGGTCACAGCTTTTAAATGCAATTGGATACACTTCTAAATGCAAATGGGGACACTTCTAAATGGAACTTTTCTCAGAGAGACTATTGGTCACAACTTTTAAATGCAATCGGGTACACTTCTAAATGCAAATGGGGACACTTCTAAATGCAACTTGTCTCAGGGAGACTATTGGTCACCACTTTTAAATGCAATTGGATACACTTATAAATGCAAATGGGGACACTTCTAAATGTAACTTTTCTCAGAGAGGCTATTGATTACAGCTTTTAAATGCAATTGGGTACACTTCTAAATGCAAATGGGGACACTTCTAAATGCAACTTTTCTCAGAGGGACTATTGGACACAGCTTTTAAATGCAATTGGGTACACTTCTAAATGCAAATGGGGTCACTACTAAATGCAACTTTTCTCAGAGAGACTATTGGTCACAACTTTTAAATGCAATTGGGTACACTTTTAAATGCATTTGGGGACACTTCTAAATGCAGCTTTTCTCAGAGAGGCTATTGGTCACAGCTTCTAAATCCAATTGGGTACACTTCTAAATGCAAATGGCGACACTTCTAAATGCAACTTTTCTTAGAGAGACTATTGGTCACAACTTCTAAATGCAGCTTTTCTCAGAGAGGCTATTGGTCACAGCTTCTAAATGCAATTGGGGATACTTCTAAATGCAACTTTCCTCAGAGAGGCTATTGGTCACAGCTTCTAAAATGCAATTGGGTACACTTCTAAATGCAAATGTAGACACTTCTAAATGCAAATTTTCTCACAGAGACTATTGGTCACAACTTCTAAATGCAGCTTTTCTCAGAGAGGCTATTGGTCACAGCTTCTAAATGCAATTGGGGATACTTCTAAATGCAACTTTCCTCAGAGAGACTATTGGTCACAACTTCTAAATGCAATTGGGTGCACTTTTAGATGCAGTCTTTCTCATAGAGGCTATTAGACACAACTTCTAAATGCCACTTTTCTCAGAGAGGCTATTGGGTACAACTTTTAAATCCAATTGGGTGCACTTTTAAATGCAAATGGGGACACTTCTAAATGGAACTTTTCTCAGAGAGACTATTGGTCACAACTTTTAAATGCAATTGTGTACACTTCTAAATGCAAATGGGGACACTTCTAAATGCAACTTTTCTCAGGGAGACTATTGGTCACAGCTTTTAAATGCAATTGGGTACACTTCTAACTGCAAATGGGGACACTTCTAAATGGAACTTTTCTCAGAGAGACTATTGGTCACAACTTTTAAATGCAATTGGGTACACTTCTAAATGCAAATGGGGACACTTCTAAATGCAACTTTTCTCAGGGAGACTATTGGTCACAGCTTTTAAATGCAATTGGGTACACTTCTAAATGCAAATGGGGACACTTCTAAATGGAACTTTTCTCAGAGAGACTATTGGTCACAACTTTTAAATGCAATCGGGTACACTTCTAAATGCAAATGCGGACACTTCTAAATGCAACTTTTCTCAGGGAGACTATTGGTCACCACTTTTAAATGCAATTGGATACACTTATAAATGCAAATGGGGACACTTCTAAATGCAACTTTTCTCAGAGGGACTATTGGTCAGAGCTTTTAAATGCAATTGGGTACACTTCTAAATGCAAATGGGGTCACTACTAAATGCAACTTTTCTCAGAGAGACTATTGGTCACAACTTTTAAATGCAATTGGGTACACTTTTAAATGCAATTGGGGACACTTCTAAATGCAGCTTTTCTCAGAGAGGCTATTGGTCACAGCTTCTAAATCCAATTGGGTACACTTCCAAATGCAAATGGAGACACTTCTAAATGCAACTTTTCTCAGAGAGACTATTGGTCACAACTTCTAAATGCAGCTTTTCTCAGAGAGGCTATTGGTCACAGCTTCTAAATGCAATTGGGGATACTTCTAAATGCAACTTTCCTCAGAGAGGCTATTGGTCACAGCTTCTAAATGCAATTGGGGATACTTCTAAATGCAACTTTCCTCAGAGAGACTATTGGTCACAACTTCTAAATGCAGCTTTTCTCATAGAGGCTATTAGACACAACTTCTAAATGCAACTTTTCTCAGAGAGGCTATTTGTCACAGCTTCTAAATGCAATTGGGGATATTTCTAAATGCAACTTTCCTCAGAGAGACTATTGGTCACAACTTCTAAATGCAGCTTTTCTCATAGAGGCTATTAGACACAACTTCTAAATGCAACTTTTCTCAGAGAGGCTATTTGTCACAACTTTTAAATGCAATTGGGTGCACTTTTAAATGCAATTGGGGACACTTCTAAATGCAACTTTTCTCAGAGAGGCTATTGGTCACAGCTTTTAAATGCAATTGGGTACACTTCTAAATGCAAATGGGGACACTTCTAAATGGAACTTTTCTCAGAGAGACTATTGGTCACAACTTTTAAATGCAATTGGGTACACTTCTAAATGCAAATGGGGACACTTCTAAATGTAACTTCTCTCAGAGAGACTATTAGTGACAACTTTTAAATGCAATTGGGTACACTTTTAAATGCAATTGGGGACACTTCTAAATGCACGTTTCTCAGAGAGGCTTTTGGTCACAGCTTCTAAAATGCAATTGGGTACACTTCTAAATGCAAATGGGGACACTTCTAAATGCAGCTTTTCTCAGAGAGACTATTAGTCACAACTTTTAAATGCAATCGGGTACACTTTTAAATGCAATTGGGGACACTTCTAAATGCAGATTTTCTCAGAGAGGCTATTGGTCACAGCTTCTAAATGCAATTGGGCACACTTCTAAATGCAACTTTCCTCAGGGAGACTATTGGTCACAACTTCTAAATGCAATTGGGCACACTTCTAAATGCAGCTTTTCTCAGAGAGGCTATTGGTCACAGCTTCTAAATCCAATTGGGTACACTTCTAAAAGCAAATGGGGACACTTCTAAATGCAGCTTTTCTCAGAGAGACTATTGGTATCAACTTCTAAATGCAGCTTTTCTCAGAGAGGCTATTGGTCACAACTTCTAAATGCAGCTTTTCTCAGAGAGGCTATTGGTCACAGCTTCTAAATGCAATTGGGGATACTTCTAAATGCAACTTTCCTCAGAGAGACTATTGGTCACAATTTCTAAATGCAGTTGGGTACACTTCTAAATACAATTGGGCACACTTCTAAATGCAACTTTTCTCAGAGAGGCTATTGATCACAGCTTTTAAATGCAATTGGGTACACTTCTAAATGCAAATGGGGAAACTTCTAAATGCAACTTTTCTCAGAGGGACTATTGGTCACAGCTTTTAAATGCAATTGGGTACACTTCTAAATGCAAATGGGGTCACTACTAAATGCAACTTTTCTCAGAGAGACTATTGGTCACAACTTTTAAATGCAATTGGGTACACTTTTAAATGCAATTGGGGACACTTCTAAATGCAGCTTTTCTCAGAGAGGCTATTGGTCACAGCTTCTAAATCCAATTGGGTACACTTCCAAATGCAAATGGAGACACTTCTAAATGCAACTTTTCTCAGAGAGACTATTGGTCACAACTTCTAAATGCAGCTTTTCTCAGAGAGGCTATTGGTCACAGCTTCTAAATGCAATTGGGGATACTTCTAAATGCAACTTTCCTCAGAGAGGCTATTGGTCACAGCTTCTAAAATGCAATTGGGTACACTTCTAAATGCAAATGGGGACACTTCTAAATGCAACTTTTCTCATAGAGACTATTGGTCACAACTTCTAAATGCAGCTTTTCTCAGAGAGGCTATTGGTCACAGCTTCTAAATGCAATTGGGGATACTTCTAAATGCAACTTTCCTCAGAGAGACTATTGGTCACAACTTCTAAATGCAGCTTTTCTCATAGAGGCTATTAGACACAACTTCTAAATGCAACTTGTCTCAGAGAGGCTATTTGTCACAACTTTTAAATGCAATTGGGTGCACTTTTAAATGCAATTGGGGACACTTCTAAATGCAACTTTTCTCAGAGAGGCTATTGGTCACAGCTTTTAAATGCAATTGGGTACACTTCTAAATGCAAATGGGGACACTTCTAAATGGAACTTTTCTCAGAGAGACTATTGGTCACAACTTTTAAATGCAATTGGGTACACTTCTAAATGCAAATGGGGACACTTCTAAATGCAACTTTTCTCAGGGAGACTATTGGTCACAGCTTTTAAATGCAATTGGGTACACTTCTAAATGCAAATGGGGACACTTCTAAATGGAACTTTTCTCAGAGAGACTATTGGTCACAACTTTTAAATGCAATTGGGTACACTTCTAAATGCAAATGGGGACACTTCTAAATGCAACTTTTCTCAGGGAGACTATTGGTCACAGCTTTTAAACGCAATTGGATACACTTATACATGCAAATGGGGACACTTCTAAATGCAACTTTTCTCAGAGGGACTATTGGTCACAGCTTTTAAATGCAATTGGGTACACTTCTAAATGCAAATGGGGTCACTACTAAATGCAACTTTTCTCAGAGAGACTATTGGTCACAACTTTTAAATGCAATTGGGTACACTTTTAAATGCAATTGGGGACACTTCTAAATGCAGCTTTTCTCAGAGAGGCTATTGGTCACAGCTTCTAAATCCAATTGGGTACACTTCCAAATGCAAATGGAGACACTTCTAAATGCAACTTTTCTCAGAGAAACTATTGGTCACAACTTCTAAATGCAGCTTTTCTCAGAGAGGCTATTGGTCACAGCTTCTAAATGCAATTGGGGATACTTCTAAATGCAACTTTCCTCAGAGAGGCTATTGGTCACAGCTTCTAAAATGCAATTGGGTACACTTCTAAATGCAAATGGGGACACTTCTAAATGCAACTTTTCTCATAGAGACTATTGGTCACAACTTCTAAATGCAGCTTTTCTCAGAGGGGCTATTGGTCACAACTTCTAAATGCAATTGGGGATACTTCTAAATGCAACTTTCCTCAGATAGACTATTGGTCACAACTTCTAAATGCAGCTTTTCCCATAGAGGCTATTAGACACAACTTCTAAATGCAACTTTTCTCAGAGAGGCTATTTGTCACAACTTTTAAATGCAATTGCGTGCACTTTTAAATGCAATTGGGGACACTTTTAAATGCAATTGGGGACACTTCTAAATGCAGCTTTTCTCAGAGAGGCTATTGGTCACAGCTTCTAAATCCAATTGGGTACACTTCCAAATGCAAATGGAGACACTTCTAAATGCAACTTTTCTCAGAGAAACTATTGGTCACAACTTCTAAATGCAGATTTTCTCAGAGAGGCTATTGGTCACAGCTTCTAAATGCAATTGGGGATACTTCTAAATGCAACTTTCCTCAGAGAGGCTATTGGTCACAGCTTCTAAAATGCAATTGGGTACACTTCTAAATGCAAATGGGGACACTTCTAAATGCAACTTTTCTCATAGAGACTATTGGTCACAACTTCTAAATGCAGCTTTTCTCAGAGAGGCTATTGGTCACAACTTCTAAATGCAATTGGGGATACTTCTAAATGCAACTTTCCTCAGAGAGACTATTGGTCACAACTTCTAAATGCAGCTTTTCCCATAGAGGCTATTAGACACAACTTCTAAATGCAACTTTTCTCAGAGAGGCTATTGGTCACAGCTTTTAAATGCAATTGGGTACACTTCTAAATGCAAATGGGGACACTTCTAAATGGAACTTTTCTCAGAGAGACTATTGGTCACAACTTTTAAATGCAATTGGGTACACTTCTAAATGCAAATGGGGACACTTCTAAATGCAACTTTTCTCAGGGAGACTATTGGTCACAGCTTTTAAATGCAATTGGATACACTTCTAAATGCAAATGGGGACACTTCTAAATGTAACTTTTCTCAGAGAGACTATTAGTGAAATCTTTTAAATGCAATTGGGTACACTTTTAAATGCAAATGGGAACACTTCTAAATGCACGTTTCTCAGAGAGGCTTTTGGTCACAGCTTCTAAAATGCAATTGGGTACACTTCTAAATGCAAATGGGGACACTTCTAAATGCAGCTTTTCTCAGAGAGACTATTAGTCACAACTTTTAAATGCAATTGGGTACACTTTTAAATGCAATTGGGGACACTTCTAAATGCAGATTTTCTCAGAGAGGCTATTGGTCACAGCTTCTAAATCCAATTGGGTACACTTCTAAAAGCAAATGGGGACACTTCTAAATGCAGCTTTTCTCAGAGAGACTATTGGTATCAACTTCTAAATGCAGCTTTTCTCAGAGAGGCTATTGGTCACAACTTCTAAATGCAGCTTTTCTCTGAGAGGCTATTGGTCACAGCTTCTAAATGCAATTGGGGATACTTCTAAATGCAACTTTCCTCAGAGAGACTATTGGTCACAATTTCTAAATGCAGTTGGGTACACTACTAAATACAATTGGGCACACTTCTAGATGCAGTCTTTCTCATAGAGGCTATAAGACACAACTTCTAAATGCAACTTTTCTCAGAGAGGCTATTCGTCACAACTTTTAAATGCAATTGGGTGCACTTTTAAATGGAATTGGGGACACTTCTAAATGCAGCTTTTCTCAGAGAGGCTATTGGTCACAGCTTCTAAATGCAATTGGGCACCACTTCTAAATGCACGTTTCTCAGAGAGGCTATTGGTCACAGCTTCTAAAATGCAATTGGGTACACTTCTAAATGGAAATGGGGACACTTCTAAATGCAGATTTTCTTAGAGAGACTATTGGTCACAACTTCTAAATGCAGCTTTTCTCAGAGAGGCTATTGGTCACAGCTTCTAAATGCAATTGGGGATACTTCTAAATGCAACTTTCCTCAGAGAGGCTATTGGTCACAGCTTCTAACATGCAATTGGGTACACTTCTAAATGCAAATGGGGACACTTCTAAATGCAACTTTTCTCAGAGAGACTATTGGTCACAACTTCTAAATGCAGCTTTTCTCAGAGAGGATATTGGTCACAGCTTCTAAATGCAATTGGGGATACTTCTAAATGCAACTTTCCTCAGAGAGACTATTGGTCACAACTTCTAAATGCAATTGGGTGCACTTTTAGATGCAGTCTTTCTCATAGAGGCTATTAGACACAACTTCTAAATGCAACTTTTCTCAGAGAGGCTTTTGGGCACAACTTTTAAATGCAATTGGGTGCACTTTTAAATGCAATTGGGGACACTTCTAAATGCAACTTTTCTCAGAGAGGCTATTGATTACAGCTTTTAAATGCAATTGGGTACACTTCTAAATGCAAATGGGGACACTTCTAAATGCAACTTTTCTCAGAGGGACTATTGGTCACAGCTTTTAAATGCAATTGGGTACACTTCTAAATGCAAATGGGGTCACTACTAAATGCAACTTTCTCAGAGAGACTATTGGTCACAACTTTTAAATGCAATTGGGTACACTTTTAAATGCATTTGGGGACACTTCTAAATGCAGCTTTTCTCAGAGAGGCTATTGGTCACAGCTTCTAAATCCAATTGGGTACACTTCTAAATGCAAATGGGGACACTTCTAAATGCAACTTTTCTTAGAGAGACTATTGGTCACAACTTCTAAATGCAGCTTTTCTCAGAGAGGCTATTGGTCACAGCTTCTAAATGCAATTGGGGATACTTCTAAATGCAACATTCCTCAGAGAGGCTATTGGTCACAGCTTCTAAAATGCAATTGGGTACACTTCTAAATGAAAATGTAGACACTTCTAAATGCAAATTTTCTCACAGAGACTATTGGTCACAACTTCTAAATGCAGCTTTTCTCAGAGAGGCTATTGGTCACAGCTTCTAAATGCAATTGGGGATACTTCTAAATGCAACTTTCCTCAGAGAGACTGTTGGTCACAACTTCTAAATGCAATTGGGTGCACTTTTAGATGCAGTCTTTCTCATAGAGGCTATTAGACACAACTTCTAAATGCAACTTTTCTCAGAGAGGCTATTGGGCACAACTTTTAAATCCAATTGGGTGCACTTTTAAATGCAATTGGGGACACTTCTAAATGCAACTTTTCTCAGAGAGGCTATTGGTCAGAGCTTTTAAATGCAATTGGGTACACTTCTAAATGCAAATGGGGACACTTCTAAATGGAACTTTTCTCAGAGAGACTATTGGTCACAACTTTTAAATGCAATTGGGTACACTTCTAAATGCAAATGGGGACACTTCTAAATGCAACTTTTCTCAGGGAGACTATTGGTCACAGCTTTTAAATGCAATTGGATACACTTCTAAATGCAAATGGGGACACTTCTAAATGGAACTTTTCTCAGAGAGACTATTGGTCACAACTTTTAAATGCAATCGGGTACACTTCTAAATGCAAATGGGGACACTTCTAAATGCAACTTGTCTCAGGGAGACTATTGGTCACCACTTTTAAATGCAATTGGATACACTTATAAATGCAAATGGGGACACTTCTAAATGTAACTTTTCTCAGAGAGGCTATTGATTACAGCTTTTAAATGCAATTGGGTACACTTCTAAATGCAAATGGGGACACTTCTAAATGCAACTTTTCTCAGAGGGACTATTGGACACAGCTTTTAAATGCAATTGGGTACACTTCTAAATGCAAATGGGGTCACTACTAAATGCAACTTTTCTCAGAGAGACTATTGGTCACAACTTTTAAATGCAATTGGGTACACTTTTAAATGCATTTGGGGACACTTCTAAATGCAGCTTTTCTCAGAGAGGCTATTGGTCACAGCTTCTAAATCCAATTGGGTACACTTCTAAATGCAAATGGCGACACTTCTAAATGCAACTTTTCTTAGAGAGACTATTGGTCACAACTTCTAAATGCAGCTTTTCTCAGAGAGGCTATTGGTCACAGCTTCTAAATGCAATTGGGGATACTTCTAAATGCAACTTTCCTCAGAGAGGCTATTGGTCACAGCTTCTAAAATGCAATTGGGTACACTTCTAAATGCAAATGTAGACACTTCTAAATGCAAATTTTCTCACAGAGACTATTGGTCACAACTTCTAAATGCAGCTTTTCTCAGAGAGGCTATTGGTCACAGCTTCTAAATGCAATTGGGGATACTTCTAAATGCAACTTTCCTCAGAGAGACTATTGGTCACAACTTCTAAATGCAATTGGGTGCACTTTTAGATGCAGTCTTTCTCATAGAGGCTATTAGACACAACTTCTAAATGCCACTTTTCTCAGAGAGGCTATTGGGTACAACTTTTAAATCCAATTGGGTGCACTTTTAAATGCAAATGGGGACACTTCTAAATGGAACTTTTCTCAGAGAGACTATTGGTCACAACTTTTAAATGCAATTGTGTACACTTCTAAATGCAAATGGGGACACTTCTAAATGCAACTTTTCTCAGGGAGACTATTGGTCACAGCTTTTAAATGCAATTGGGTACACTTCTAACTGCAAATGGGGACACTTCTAAATGGAACTTTTCTCAGAGAGACTATTGGTCACAACTTTTAAATGCAATTGGGTACACTTCTAAATGCAAATGGGGACACTTCTAAATGCAACTTTTCTCAGGGAGACTATTGGTCACAGCTTTTAAATGCAATTGGGTACACTTCTAAATGCAAATGGGGACACTTCTAAATGGAACTTTTCTCAGAGAGACTATTGGTCACAACTTTTAAATGCAATCGGGTACACTTCTAAATGCAAATGCGGACACTTCTAAATGCAACTTTTCTCAGGGAGACTATTGGTCACCACTTTTAAATGCAATTGGATACACTTATAAATGCAAATGGGGACACTTCTAAATGCAACTTTTCTCAGAGGGACTATTGGTCAGAGCTTTTAAATGCAATTGGGTACACTTCTAAATGCAAATGGGGTCACTACTAAATGCAACTTTTCTCAGAGAGACTATTGGTCACAACTTTTAAATGCAATTGGGTACACTTTTAAATGCAATTGGGGACACTTCTAAATGCAGCTTTTCTCAGAGAGGCTATTGGTCACAGCTTCTAAATCCAATTGGGTACACTTCCAAATGCAAATGGAGACACTTCTAAATGCAACTTTTCTCAGAGAGACTATTGGTCACAACTTCTAAATGCAGCTTTTCTCAGAGAGGCTATTGGTCACAGCTTCTAAATGCAATTGGGGATACTTCTAAATGCAACTTTCCTCAGAGAGGCTATTGGTCACAGCTTCTAAATGCAATTGGGGATACTTCTAAATGCAACTTTCCTCAGAGAGACTATTGGTCACAACTTCTAAATGCAGCTTTTCTCATAGAGGCTATTAGACACAACTTCTAAATGCAACTTTTCTCAGAGAGGCTATTTGTCACAGCTTCTAAATGCAATTGGGGATATTTCTAAATGCAACTTTCCTCAGAGAGACTATTGGTCACAACTTCTAAATGCAGCTTTTCTCATAGAGGCTATTAGACACAACTTCTAAATGCAACTTTTCTCAGAGAGGCTATTTGTCACAACTTTTAAATGCAATTGGGTGCACTTTTAAATGCAATTGGGGACACTTCTAAATGCAACTTTTCTCAGAGAGGCTATTGGTCACAGCTTTTAAATGCAATTGGGTACACTTCTAAATGCAAATGGGGACACTTCTAAATGGAACTTTTCTCAGAGAGACTATTGGTCACAACTTTTAAATGCAATTGGGTACACTTCTAAATGCAAATGGGGACACTTCTAAATGTAACTTTTCTCAGAGAGACTATTAGTGACAACTTTTAAATGCAATTGGGTACACTTTTAAATGCAATTGGGGACACTTCTAAATGCACGTTTCTCAGAGAGGCTTTTGGTCACAGCTTCTAAAATGCAATTGGGTACACTTCTAAATGCAAATGGGGACACTTCTAAATGCAGCTTTTCTCAGAGAGACTATTAGTCACAACTTTTAAATGCAATCGGGTACACTTTTAAATGCAATTGGGGACACTTCTAAATGCAGATTTTCTCAGAGAGGCTATTGGTCACAGCTTCTAAATGCAATTGGGCACACTTCTAAATGCAACTTTCCTCAGGGAGACTATTGGTCACAACTTCTAAATGCAATTGGGCACACTTCTAAATGCAGCTTTTCTCAGAGAGGCTATTGGTCACAGCTTCTAAATCCAATTGGGTACACTTCTAAAAGCAAATGGGGACACTTCTAAATGCAGCTTTTCTCAGAGAGACTATTGGTATCAACTTCTAAATGCAGCTTTTCTCAGAGAGGCTATTGGTCACAACTTCTAAATGCAGCTTTTCTCAGAGAGGCTATTGGTCACAGCTTCTAAATGCAATTGGGGATACTTCTAAATGCAACTTTCCTCAGAGAGACTATTGGTCACAATTTCTAAATGCAGTTGGGTACACTTCTAAATACAATTGGGCACACTTCTAAATGCAACTTTTCTCAGAGAGGCTATTGATCACAGCTTTTAAATGCAATTGGGTACACTTCTAAATGCAAATGGGGAAACTTCTAAATGCAACTTTTCTCAGAGGGACTATTGGTCACAGCTTTTAAATGCAATTGGGTACACTTCTAAATGCAAATGGGGTCACTACTAAATGCAACTTTTCTCAGAGAGACTATTGGTCACAACTTTTAAATGCAATTGGGTACACTTTTAAATGCAATTGGGGACACTTCTAAATGCAGCTTTTCTCAGAGAGGCTATTGGTCACAGCTTCTAAATCCAATTGGGTACACTTCCAAATGCAAATGGAGACACTTCTAAATGCAACTTTTCTCAGAGAGACTATTGGTCACAACTTCTAAATGCAGCTTTTCTCAGAGAGGCTATTGGTCACAGCTTCTAAATGCAATTGGGGATACTTCTAAATGCAACTTTCCTCAGAGAGGCTATTGGTCACAGCTTCTAAAATGCAATTGGGTACACTTCTAAATGCAAATGGGGACACTTCTAAATGCAACTTTTCTCATAGAGACTATTGGTCACAACTTCTAAATGCAGCTTTTCTCAGAGAGGCTATTGGTCACAGCTTCTAAATGCAATTGGGGATACTTCTAAATGCAACTTTCCTCAGAGAGACTATTGGTCACAACTTCTAAATGCAGCTTTTCTCATAGAGGCTATTAGACACAACTTCTAAATGCAACTTGTCTCAGAGAGGCTATTTGTCACAACTTTTAAATGCAATTGGGTGCACTTTTAAATGCAATTGGGGACACTTCTAAATGCAACTTTTCTCAGAGAGGCTATTGGTCACAGCTTTTAAATGCAATTGGGTACACTTCTAAATGCAAATGGGGACACTTCTAAATGGAACTTTTCTCAGAGAGACTATTGGTCACAACTTTTAAATGCAATTGGGTACACTTCTAAATGCAAATGGGGACACTTCTAAATGCAACTTTTCTCAGGGAGACTATTGGTCACAGCTTTTAAATGCAATTGGGTACACTTCTAAATGCAAATGGGGACACTTCTAAATGGAACTTTTCTCAGAGAGACTATTGGTCACAACTTTTAAATGCAATTGGGTACACTTCTAAATGCAAATGGGGACACTTCTAAATGCAACTTTTCTCAGGGAGACTATTGGTCACAGCTTTTAAACGCAATTGGATACACTTATACATGCAAATGGGGACACTTCTAAATGCAACTTTTCTCAGAGGGACTATTGGTCACAGCTTTTAAATGCAATTGGGTACACTTCTAAATGCAAATGGGGTCACTACTAAATGCAACTTTTCTCAGAGAGACTATTGGTCACAACTTTTAAATGCAATTGGGTACACTTTTAAATGCAATTGGGGACACTTCTAAATGCAGCTTTTCTCAGAGAGGCTATTGGTCACAGCTTCTAAATCCAATTGGGTACACTTCCAAATGCAAATGGAGACACTTCTAAATGCAACTTTTCTCAGAGAAACTATTGGTCACAACTTCTAAATGCAGCTTTTCTCAGAGAGGCTATTGGTCACAGCTTCTAAATGCAATTGGGGATACTTCTAAATGCAACTTTCCTCAGAGAGGCTATTGGTCACAGCTTCTAAAATGCAATTGGGTACACTTCTAAATGCAAATGGGGACACTTCTAAATGCAACTTTTCTCATAGAGACTATTGGTCACAACTTCTAAATGCAGCTTTTCTCAGAGGGGCTATTGGTCACAACTTCTAAATGCAATTGGGGATACTTCTAAATGCAACTTTCCTCAGAGAGACTATTGGTCACAACTTCTAAATGCAGCTTTTCCCATAGAGGCTATTAGACACAACTTCTAAATGCAACTTTTCTCAGAGAGGCTATTTGTCACAACTTTTAAATGCAATTGCGTGCACTTTTAAATGCAATTGGGGACACTTTTAAATGCAATTGGGGACACTTCTAAATGCAGCTTTTCTCAGAGAGGCTATTGGTCACAGCTTCTAAATCCAATTGGGTACACTTCCAAATGCAAATGGAGACACTTCTAAATGCAACTTTTCTCAGAGAAACTATTGGTCACAACTTCTAAATGCAGCTTTTCTCAGAGAGGCTATTGGTCACAGCTTCTAAATGCAATTGGGGATACTTCTAAATGCAACTTTCCTCAGAGAGGCTATTGGTCACAGCTTCTAAAATGCAATTGGGTACACTTCTAAATGCAAATGGGGACACTTCTAAATGCAACTTTTCTCATAGAGACTATTGGTCACAACTTCTAAATGCAGCTTTTCTCAGAGAGGCTATTGGTCACAACTTCTAAATGCAATTGGGGATACTTCTAAATGCAACTTTCCTCAGAGAGACTATTGGTCACAACTTCTAAATGCAGCTTTTCCCATAGAGGCTATTAGACACAACTTCTAAATGCAACTTTTCTCAGAGAGGCTATTGGTCACAGCTTTTAAATGCAATTGGGTACACTTCTAAATGCAAATGGGGACACTTCTAAATGGAACTTTTCTCAGAGAGACTATTGGTCACAACTTTTAAATGCAATTGGGTACACTTCTAAATGCAAATGGGGACACTTCTAAATGCAACTTTTCTCAGGGAGACTATTGGTCACAGCTTTTAAATGCAATTGGATACACTTCTAAATGCAAATGGGGACACTTCTAAATGTAACTTTTCTCAGAGAGACTATTAGTGAAATCTTTTAAATGCAATTGGGTACACTTTTAAATGCAAATGGGAACACTTCTAAATGCACGTTTCTCAGAGAGGCTTTTGGTCACAGCTTCTAAAATGCAATTGGGTACACTTCTAAATGCAAATGGGGACACTTCTAAATGCAGCTTTTCTCAGAGAGACTATTAGTCACAACTTTTAAATGCAATTGGGTACACTTTTAAATGCAATTGGGGACACTTCTAAATGCAGATTTTCTCAGAGAGGCTATTGGTCACAGCTTCTAAATCCAATTGGGTACACTTCTAAAAGCAAATGGGGACACTTCTAAATGCAGCTTTTCTCAGAGAGACTATTGGTATCAACTTCTAAATGCAGCTTTTCTCAGAGAGGCTATTGGTCACAACTTCTAAATGCAGCTTTTCTCTGAGAGGCTATTGGTCACAGCTTCTAAATGCAATTGGGGATACTTCTAAATGCAACTTTCCTCAGAGAGACTATTGGTCACAATTTCTAAATGCAGTTGGGTACACTACTAAATACAATTGGGCACACTTCTAGATGCAGTCTTTCTCATAGAGGCTATAAGACACAACTTCTAAATGCAACTTTTCTCAGAGAGGCTATTCGTCACAACTTTTAAATGCAATTGGGTGCACTTTTAAATGGAATTGGGGACACTTCTAAATGCAACTTTTCTCAGAGAGACTATTGGTCACAACTTTTAAATGCAATTGGGTACACTTTTAAATGCAATTGGGGACACTTCTAAATGCAGCTTTTCTCAGAGAGGCTATTGGTCACAGCTTCTAAATGCAATTGGGCACCACTTCTAAATGCACGTTTCTCAGAGAGGCTATTGGTCACAGCTTCTAAAATGCAATTGGGTACACTTCTAAATGGAAATGGGGACACTTCTAAATGCAGATTTTCTTAGAGAGACTATTGGTCACAACTTCTAAATGCAGCTTTTCTCAGAGAGGCTATTGGTCACAGCTTCTAAATGCAATTGGGGATACTTCTAAATGCAACTTTCCTCAGAGAGGCTATTGGTCACAGCTTCTAACATGCAATTGGGTACACTTCTAAATGCAAATGGGGACACTTCTAAATGCAACTTTTCTCAGAGAGACTATTGGTCACAACTTCTAAATGCAGCTTTTCTCAGAGAGGATATTGGTCACAGCTTCTAAATGCAATTGGGGATACTTCTAAATGCAACTTTCCTCAGAGAGACTATTGGTCACAACTTCTAAATGCAATTGGGTGCACTTTTAGATGCAGTCTTTCTCATAGAGGCTATTAGATACAACTTCTAAATGCAACTTTTCTCAGAGAGGCTATTGGGCACAACTTTTAAATGCAATTGGGTGCACTTTTAAATGCAATTGGGGACACTTCTAAATGCAACTTTTCTCAGAGAGGCTATTGATCACAGCTTTTAAATGCAATTGGGTACACTTCTAAATGCAACTTTTCTCAGAGAGACTATTGGTCACAACTTCTAAATGCAGCTTTTCTCAGAGAGGCTATTGGTTCCAGCTTCTAAATGCAATTGGGGATACTTCTAAATGCAACTTTCCTCAGAGAGGCTATTGGTCACAGCTTCTAAATGCAGCTTTTCTCATAGAGGCTATTAGACACAACTTCTAAATGCAACTTTTCTCAGAGAGGCTATTTGTCACAACTTTTAAATGCAATTGGGTGCACTTTTAAATGCAATTGGGGACACTTCTAAATGCAACTTTTCTCAGAGAGGCTATTGCTCACAGCTTTTAAATGCAATTGGGTACACTTCTAAATGCAAATGGGGACACTTCTAAATGGACCTTTTCTCAGAGAGACTATTGGTCACAATTTTTAAATGCAATTGGGTACACTTCTAAATGCAAATGGGGACACTTCTAAATGGAACTTTTCTCAGGGAGACTATTGGTCACAACTTTTAAATGCAATTGGATACACTTCTAAATGCAAATGGGGACACTTCTAATTGCAACTTTTCTCAGAGGGACTATTGGTCACAGCTTTTAAATGCAATTGGGTACACTTCTAAATGCAAATGGGGTCACTACTAAATGCAACTTTTCTCAGAGAGACTATTGGTCACAACTTTTAAATGCAATTGGGTACACTTTTAAATGCAATTGGGGACACTTCTAAATGCAGCTTTTCTCAGAGAGGCTATTGGTCACAGCTTCTAAATCCAATTGGGTACACTTCCAAATGCAAATGGAGACACTTCTAAATGCAACTTTTCTCAGAGAGACTATTGGTCACAACTTCTAAATGCAGCTTTTCTCAGAGAGGCTATTGGTCACAGCTTCTAAATGCAATTGGGGATACTTCTAAATGCAACTTTCCTCAGAGAGGCTATTGGTCACAGCTTCTAAAATGCAATTGGGGACACTTCTAAATGCAGCTTTTCTCAGAGAGGCTATTGGTCACAGCTTCCAAATCCAATTGGGTACACTTCCAAATGCAAATGGAGACACTTCTAAATGCAACTTTTCTCAGAGAGACTATTGGTCACAACTTCTAAATGCAGCTTTTCTCAGAGAGGCTATTGGTCACAGCTTCTAAATGCAATTGGGGATACTTCTAAATGCAACTTTCCTCAGAGAGGCTATTGGTCACAGCTTCTAAAATGCAATTGGGTACACTTCTAAATGCAAATGGGGACACTTCTAAATGCAACTTTTCTCATAGAGACTATTGGTCACAACTTCTAAATGCAGCTTTTCTCAGAGAGGCTATTGGTCACAGCTTCTAAATGCAATTGGGGATACTTCTAAATGCAACTTTCCTCAGAGAGACTATTGGTCACAACTTCTAAATGCAACTTTTCTCAGAGAGGCTATTTGTCACAACTTTTAAATGCAATTGGGTGCACTTTTAAATGCAATTGGGGACACTTCTAAATGCAACTTTTCTCAGAGAGGCTATTGCTCACAGCTTTTAAATGCAATTGGGTACACTTCTAAATGCAAATGGGGACACTTCTAAATGGACCTTTTCTCAGAGAGACTATTGGTCACAATTTTTAAATGCAATTGGGTACACTTCTAAATGCAAATGGGGACACTTCTAAATGGAACTTTTCTCAGGGAGACTATTGGTCACAACTTTTAAATGCAATTGGATACACTTCTAAATGCAAATGGGGACACTTCTAATTGCAACTTTTCTCAGAGGGACTATTGGTCACAGCTTTTAAATGCAATTGGGTACACTTCTAAATGCAAATGGGGTCACTACTAAATGCAACTTTTCTCAGAGAGACTATTGGTCACAACTTTTAAATGCAATTGGGTACACTTTTAAATGCAATTGGGGACACTTCTAAATGCAGCTTTTCTCAGAGAGGCTATTGGTCACAGCTTCTAAATCCAATTGGGTACACTTCCAAATGCAAATGGAGACACTTCTAAATGCAACTTTTCTCAGAGAGACTATTGGTCACAACTTCTAAATGCAGCTTTTCTCAGAGAGGCTATTGGTCACAGCTTCTAAATGCAATTGGGGATACTTCTAAATGCAACTTTCCTCAGAGAGGCTATTGGTCACAGCTTCTAAAATGCAATTGGGGACACTTCTAAATGCAGCTTTTCTCAGAGAGGCTATTGGTCACAGCTTCCAAATCCAATTGGGTACACTTCCAAATGCAAATGGAGACACTTCTAAATGCAACTTTTCTCAGAGAGACTATTGGTCACAACTTCTAAATGCAGCTTTTCTCAGAGAGGCTATTGGTCACAGCTTCTAAATGCAATTGGGGATACTTCTAAATGCAACTTTCCTCAGAGAGGCTATTGGTCACAGCTTCTAAAATGCAATTGGGTACACTTCTAAATGCAAATGGGGACACTTCTAAATGCAACTTTTCTCATAGAGACTATTGGTCACAACTTCTAAATGCAGCTTTTCTCAGAGAGGCTATTGGTCACAGCTTCTAAATGCAATTGGGGATACTTCTAAATGCAACTTTCCTCAGAGAGACTATTGGTCACAACTTCTAAATGCAACTTTTCTCAGAGAGGCTATTTGTCACAACTTTTAAATGCAATTGGGTGCACTTTTAAATGCAATTGGGGACACTTCTAAATGCAACTTTTCTCAGAGAGGCTATTGGTCACAGCTTTTAAATGCAATTGGGTACACTTCTAAATGCAAATGGGGACACTTCTAAATGGAACTTTTCTCAGAGAGACTATTGGTCACAACTTTTAAATGCAATTGGGTACACTTCTAAATGCAAATGGCGACACTTCTAAATGCACGTTTCTCAGAGAGGCTTTTAGTCACAACTTTTAAAATGCAATTGGGTACACTTTTAAATGCAATTGGGGACACTTCTAAATGCAGATTTTCTCAGAGAGGCTATTGGTCACAGCTTCTAAATGCAATTGGGCACACATCTAAATGCAACTTTCCTCAGAGAGACTATTGGTCACAACTTCTAAATGCAATTGGGTACACTTCTAAATGCAATTGGGCACACTTCTAAATGCAGCTTTTCTCAGAGAGGCTATTGGTCACAGCTTCTAAATCCAATTGGGTACACTTCTAAAAGCAAATAGGGACACTTCTAAATGCAGCTTTTCTCAGAGAGACTATTGGTATCAACTTCTAAATGCAGCTTTTCTCAGAGAGGCTATTGGTCACAACTTCTAAATGCAGCTTTTCTCAGAGAGGCTATTGGTCACAGCTTCTAAATGCAATTGGGAATACTTCTAAATGCAACTTTCCTCAGAGAGACTATTGGTCACAATTTCTAAATGCAGTTGGGTACACTTCTAAATACAATTGGGCACACTTCTAGATGCAGTCTTTCTCATAGAGGCTATAAGACACAACTTCTAAATGCAACTTTTCTCAGAGAGGCTATTTGTCACAACTTTTAAATGCAATTGGGTGCACTTTTAAATGAATGCAATTGGGGACACTTCTAAATGCAACTTTTCTCAGAGAGGCTATTGGTCACAGCTTTTAAATGCAATTGGGTACACTTCTAAATGCAAATGGGGACACTTCTAAATGGAACTTTTTTCAGAGAGACTATTGGTCACAACTTTTAAATGCAATTGGGTACACTTCTAAATGCAAATGGCGACACTTCTAAATGCACGTTTCTCAGAGAGGCTTTTAGTCACAACTTTTAAAATGCAATTGGGTACACTTTTAAATGCAATTGGGGACACTTCTAAATGCAGATTTTCTCAGAGAGGCTATTGGTCACAGCTTCTAAATGCAATTGGGCACACATCTAAATGCAACTTTCCTCAGAGAGACTATTGGTCACAACTTCTAAATGCAATTGGGTACACTTCTAAATGCAATTGGGCACACTTCTAAATGCAGCTTTTCTCAGAGAGGCTATTGGTCACAGCTTCTAAATCCAATTGGGTACACTTCTAAAAGCAAATAGGGACACTTCTAAATGCAGCTTTTCTCAGAGAGACTATTGGTATCAACTTCTAAATGCAGCTTTTCTCAGAGAGGCTATTGGTCACAACTTCTAAATGCAGCTTTTCTCAGAGAGGCTATTGGTCACAGCTTCTAAATGCAATTGGGAATACTTCTAAATGCAACTTTCCTCAGAGAGACTATTGGTCACAATTTCTAAATGCAGTTGGGTACACTTCTAAATACAATTGGGCACACTTCTAGATGCAGTCTTTCTCATAGAGGCTATAAGACACAACTTCTAAATGCAACTTTTCTCAGAGAGGCTATTTGTCACAACTTTTAAATGCAATTGGGTGCACTTTTAAATGCAATTGGGGACACTTCTAAATGCAACTTTTCTCTGAGAGACTATTGGTCACAACTTTTAAATGCAATTGGGTACACTTTTAAATGCAATTGGGGACACTTCTAAATGCAGCTTTTCTCAGAGAGGCTATTGGTCACAGCTTCTAAATGCAATTGGGCACACTTCTAAATGCACGTTTCTCAGAGAGGCTATTGGTCACAGCTTCTAAAATCCAATTGGGTACACTTCTAAATGCAAATGGGGACACTTCTAAATGCAGCTTTTCTCAGAGAGACTATTAGTCACAACTCTTAAATACAATTGGGTACACTTTTAAATGCAATTGGGGACACTTCTAAATGCAGATTTTCTCAGAGAGGCTATTGGTCACAGCTTCTAAATGCAATTGGGCACACTTCTAAATGCAGCTTTCCTCAGAGAGGCTATTGGTCACAGCTTCTAAAATGCAATTGGGGATACTTCTAAAAGCAACTTTCCTCAGAGAGACTATTGGTCACAACTTCTAAATACAGTTGGGTACACTTCTAAATGCAATTGGGAACACTTCTAGATGCAGTCTTTCTCATAGAGCCAGTTAGACACAACTTCTAAATGCAACTTTTCTCAGAGAGGGTATTGGTCACAGCTTCTAAATGCAAATGGGTACACTTCTAAATGCACCTTTTCTCAGAGACTATTGGTCACAACTTCTAAATGCAATTGGGTACAACTTTCACATGTAAAGGACAGAGTTTATGAATGCAATTATAATGATTTTACCGTAGTGATGCTTTGTTAGATGAGTGGTAGGGTAGTATGGCCTGAAGTAGTTGCTTCTGGCCCCACCCTTGCCACACTTACTTGTTGTCGGCTTCTTGCTTCTCCTGCGGATACCTGCAGATACGACCTGGAGCCATCACTGTGGGAGCCGTCCTTTGCCTCGAGGTCCTTAGCTGAGGGGCTGCCGGGCAGTGGGCTGCCCTGGGAAGGTCGGTAATGGTTGATGGGATATGACCAAGCGGCCAATCAGCGGTTTGTGGGGGGGCTGGGAGGCGGGTTGTAAAAACCAGGAAGCGTGGAGAGAACGGGGATCAAGGAGCAAGGTCGGGTGGAGGGGGCGCAGTGGATGTGAGGTTAGGCTAGCGGGGACCACAGAGATGGGCGCAAATGGATGTGCACTCACCAGAGGCGTGTCGGGGGATATACCAATGGGAGCGGGGTAGGCGGGAGCTGGAGGCGGCAGAGGGCGGGAATCAGGAAATGGGTGCAGGGAGCGAGGAGGCGGCAAGGGGGATACCTGGGGGGCACGGGGTCCGCAGGATGGCACCAAGAAGGTGGAAAATAGGCAGCAAGGCTCTGGGCACACTCACCTAGCTCCGATAAAGGAAAGGAGCTGGTGAGGAGGTACGAGTCGATAGACTCTCATAGGCAGCCTTAGTTGACCAATGGGAGCGGGGTGGGAGGGAGCTGGAGGCGGCAGAGGGCGGGAACCAGGAAATGGGTGTGGGGAGCAAGGAGGCGGCAGGGCGGATACCTGGGGGGCACAGAGACCGCAGGATGTCACCAAGAAGGTGGAAAATAGGCAGCAAGGCTCTGGCCACACTCACCGAGCTTGATGGAGGAAATATTGCATCAGCAGACAGGAAAAAAGAAATTACAGTTAATGTAATGGCTGGATAAGCTTCAGGAAAAAGGGGTGCATACCATGCAAGACCAGCTTTGCAGTTTTAAAGAAAATATCTCAATTTTGAATCTTAAGCATTAGGGTAGTGAGTGCATACTAGCAGAAATCACTGCCAAACCTGGCCGTCTTGCCGGATAAGATGGGCAGAAAACTGGAGGTACTGGAACAGGCAGCAAAATAATGGAGCTCATTGGTGAGGACCTAGAAAACAGTTTGAGATGGGCCAAATTGCAGATTAAAAACCTGAAAAAAGGGAATGCGGAACATTACACAGTGGGATGCATGCACAAGCCTCTTAGCGACATTTTGGGTAACTATGCACACAGCAAATATCCTATTCATTGGTGTCTAGGAGAAGCCATTAAGAAGATGGGATAAAAGGACTCAGCAATAGGCAAATCCGATAGAAATGCTTACACCATTTTGGCCACAATTCTCAAATGAAATATCAAACACACATCATTGCCACGCATGAGCACAGGGGCCATATTTGAGAGTACAATGGTCAAGATACACTAAAGACAAACCACCTACACTGATCCCTAGGCCGCAACATGTTTGCCTGGATGACACCAACTCAGAGGAAAAAGAAACAACCTCGACCGGTCACATCTGGAAATATAACAGTGGACACATACACAGACTGTTCTCTCCTCTATAGCTACTTGTCTGCTGCTTGTCAGTTCTACTCTTTGCTGTTGCTATGTTGTGGGAATCTATTATGTTGGTTGATTGGATGAATGAGTTTGTTTTTCGTGGAGCTACAAATATGCCACTACTACTTTATTGGCAATGGGTTTGCAGGCTCCAGTCGCACATGCACTCCTGCCTGTGTGTTGAGGTCTTGATGCCCACAGGCTTCTTCATTTCCTCCTACCTCTTCTTAATGTCTTTGGTGGTAGGAGGATAAAAAGACAGCACTGCAACTTCTTCTCATAACCTGCCCCATAGCTGGGCACATTTAGAAGGCATGGCATTGGCCATCAGTTGCCCAGCCAATGTATGTGCCTCCTTGGCAACCTCTTCTGCCAATACAGTGTGCTCCTGGTTGGTTAGCTAGTGATTCCGCCGGTGACCATCACCTCCATACTCTGGAGTGCGGTCTCCAGATTCCTCGAAGCTGGTCATTTTTCCTGTATGGTGTACTCTGCGTGTGATGGCAATTGGATTGTTATCCTTTGATGACTGCCAAGTGTAGTGTAGTTTTTTCCAGATGTTCATTTCTCCTGTTTCCGATTATCAGTATTTCCTCATGCAGTGTGGCACTTCCGGTAATGTGAATTGTGATCCCAGGTAGGGAGGGGGGGCAGGAATAATTGTTTCGTCCTCGAGCTACAATGTTAGCCTTCCATAAAGATAACAACTGCTGATGGATAATTTCACATTTTGTGGGGAATGTTGAAATGTTCCCCATGCGAGTCCCCCTCAATGCTTTTGTGCAATCCCTGCGTTGGAGCTGCAAAGTCACGAGTGGAGTGGTTGCTTTCACCCCCACTTCCCTCGTCTTCCATGAAATGGCCATGAACAGCATTATGTCTCTGTTGGTAAGGCTGAAGGGTTTTGGTGGAGCCATGGATGGGAGACAGTGGATTCCTCCTTCCTGCACAAGTCCTTCTATGATTTTCTTGTTCCCAGAATTGTCTGGAGAAGCATTGTTGCCATCAGACCTGCCTTGACTATTCTGCCTATCACTGAGTAGCTGATATGGTAGGCAGTGGGCATCTCCTCCCCTTCGCTGTTGACCTTGCACCGCATGACTCTGGATCCAACGTGTGCGCTCTCATGCTGTGCTTTCTGGTTTCCACAGCTGTGGCACCTGGACTAAGAATATGCGCAAGAGCAACAGTGGTAGACATAGGAGCTGTGGGAATTCATCCTAGGTTAGCCCCACACTCTAAACGAAAGCTGGCATTCCTGTACCGCAGAAGTGATCCACTGTGCCAGCCCTACCTCCCACATTTATACTACTTAGGGTGGGCATTTAGTTTAGTTTAGTTTAGTTTGTTTATTTATAAAGCGCGTCCGAACCCTCAGGTAGCTGGGCGCATAATCATGTGCACAGCACAGTTACATATCGATACACAAACACCTTAATACACCAGTCAGAGCATACATTAGTCCAGGCTCTGAGTAGTTACATACAAGAATAAAGTATACAGAGAACAGTGTACAAGATAGTTACAGTGGAGAGTGAGGACCTGGTTACAGGGTGGTCCTGAATCGGATAAAGCCAGGGTGAACATTGCTACATGGTGACAAACGGCGGCTGGCCGAACGTGTCATTGAGAGATTGGATGTTTAGGCTAGTAACCATGATTTCACCATGGCTCTGAATGGCCAGAATGCGGCTTCTGATCTATTTGCAAGAGGGAGGGTATTCCAGCATTGTGCTGCGAGCACTGGGAAGCTTGAACCTCCTGATGTTTTTAGGTTATAGTTGGGGATCTTTAGTTGGTGCAGGTAAGGGGTTCTGGTGGGTCTAGTGGAGCAATGTCTAGCGAATTTGTCTGAGAGGTAGCGAGGGGCGGTGCATGACAGGCACTTATGGGTGATGACCAGGGTTCTTAGCTTGATTCTGTCGCAGATCGGGAGCCAGTGGACTTCTTTGCTGGCCGTGGATATGTGAGCCTTGCGCGGGAGGTTAAGGGCACATCTTAGTGCATTATTTTGCAGGATCTGGAGCCTGTTCAAGTTTTTTGTGGTAGTGCCTAGGTAGAGTGTGTTGCAATAGTCTAATTTAGACAATATCAACGCTCTTGATAAGGTGAGGCAACTAGAGGTGGAGAGAAAAGGCCTACAGGCATTGATCAATTTATTGGTGTAGGTGGTGGCTGAGATGGTGGAGTTTATTTGTTTTTTTAGTGTCAAGGTGGAGTCGAGGTACACACCTAGTGTTTTGACCTCTTTGGAGACTTTTATGATGTTGCCGTCAATGGTAAAGGATTGATACCTTTGGTCTAGTTTGTTGAGGCGAGCCTGGGAGCCTACGATAAGCAGTTCTGTCTTATCGTCGTTGAGGCAAAGACTGTGCGTGGCCATCCAGGCTTGGATTTCTAAGTAGATTTCATTAAGCTTTGCAGCATCCTCTTCATAGCTGCCAGTGAGAGTGATGAGGACCTGGGTGTCGTCTGCATAATTAGTGTAGCTGACACCCAGATCATCAAGACGGTCAAAGAGGAGCTTTGTGAAGATATTGTAAAGTGTGGGGGAAATGCAGGAGCCTTGGGGCATTCCACATGTGATTGGGATAGGGTCCGCAGCCGCGGTGGGGGCGAAGACCCTAGTCGACCTGCCAGACAAAAATGACTGGATCCACTTAGTGGCATTCTGAGGGAATGCAGCAGCCGAGGAGAGGTGTTGAGTGAGGATACTTACATGTAACACTACAGTGACTGGGCCTAAGTCACAGGAATAGGTTTCTTTTTATTTGTTTTTATTTTTGTATTTGTGTTTAGTTTATTACAAAGTTTTCCAAAAGAGTTGAAAACATAACACATCCTATGCATGTCAGTTAAATTAAAGAAGACATTCAACCATGTTTCAGGCAGGCAAATAACATGCGTTCGTCATGACTGTCTATTAAGTAAGTTGGTTAAAAGGTCCAATCTTTACATTTCCTTTGCAAATGATTTAAAAATGTCATCTCAAAATTTAGTTAAGGCAAAGATTACTTTTGAATTGTGGACCCAACAAAAGAGTTGCCACCATTCTTCTTCATTTAGAAATGGTCTCTCAAGTATGAAATCTCCTACATAGCGTGTTTCCGTATCTCTCAATATGGGACAAAATAAACTCATGTGTTGCAAGGTTTCTACTGCACTATGGCATAATCTTCAATGTTCACCTTCAATGGCTCTTGATCTTCGACTCTTTAGTATTTCCTTTGTGTGGAATAGATTCATTCGGAATCTCATGAATAAATTGCGATGGTGCAGAGCAGGGCATTTTTACAGGTATTTGGACAGTGCATTCAGAGGTTTGACTTTTTTAATTATGTGCTCATAAAGCCTGTACTTCTTTTTACTCTCATTTGTCCTGGTCCAATCTCGATTCCACAGTTTTTTCTTGACTGCATCCGTATTTAAGTTTAATACAAGTGTGGAGGAGTCCAGGTCGTGCAGGATTTCATTACATTGGTAAATCCACTCCTTTAGGATCCACTCACCACTGTCTTTGTTTCCTGTTCGCAGTATCACATACTGTGGGAGAGCTGAGTGCATGATGAGTTTCCGATACAAGGATAGTGATCTCCATGGCGCTATTGCATTCATTGATAACAATGCTAACTCATACCTAATGATGACTGTGGGAACAGATCTGGGTAGATGTAGAATTTCTCTCCAGAACACACTTTCGAGAGTTACCTCTGTGCATGTTGATCATCTTTGACAGAAAGCTGACTTGGTTTAGACGGATCTTAATCGCTGTTTCTGTTTGAAGGCCTTTGATATCAAAAAGGAGATTCACTTTATGGTTCCAGCTCAACAATTTTGTCCATAGGAGTTCTCTATTGAAGTCTGTGAATGCTAGATAGATTTTGCTCCTACCCTTAACAATAAGTTGAGGTTGCGGCAGACTTCCATCACAAAGTGCGTTTGGTGACAGTCAAAGTTTCCAGACTCTTGGATCAAGTCTCCCAATCATGCCAGCACCAATGATGCAAAGAGTTTTCCCAGGACATCAAGAAGTGCGATCGGGTGATTATTCTTTTGATTCACCCTTTTGCCCTTCTTGAATATCGGTACCATGATCGCAGTTTTCCAAAAGTGTGGTACTTCCTTTTTCTCTAATATCTTAATAAGCAAGATCAAGCAAAAGTCGGCCCACTATTCCGGGGCAGACTTCAGCTTGCTGTTGCTTAGACCAATGGGCTTGTGGCTCTCGAGCAGGTGGCCTTCTGGATCATCATGAGAACATCTTCTCTATTGAAGGGAATTGTCCACTCACTTAGATTTGGCATTAACGGGTCAACTGTATTTCCCAATCCGCCTCTGATACCACTTTACTTTGTAGAGCTTGTTGGGGAGTGCTCCTGTTATTCAAGGTCTGAAAGAACATTCTAGTGTTTTTTGTTGATAGTATTTGTAGCGTTTTTTCTGTGTCACGTTGGTACATGATGTTCTTGTGAGAGATTAAGCAGGTTTTATATTGTTGTCTGATGGTTTTTCAGTTTGCAGTTCCTTCCGGCATTGGTAAATCAGCAGGGATCCTGATGGCTTTCTGCAACAATTTTTTTTCGGAGTAATATCTCTGTGTCATAAGAGTGTTTTGGTGTGTAGTCGGGTCTGTGGTTTCCCTGCCACACTTACGAAAAATTCTATGAACTCCAACAGCTTGGTTCTCAATTGCAAGGTTGGCGGGAGTTCAACCAAGCCTGTTTCCTCTTGGCTCTACCCAAACCCCCTCCCTCAAATGTCCTCTTATGGGAGTGGCAGGGACCTGACATCTCAATTCCAATTGGTTGTGGTCGCTGTTATTCATGGGGAATACTGTTAGGGATATGACTCGTTGATTCATGTTTTCTGAAACAAAGAAATAGTCAATTGTTGATTGATGTAGCCCTTTTTACATGTGGCCTACTGCAGTATGGCTCCCACAGCTTGTCCATTTAACATACATAAATGTCTTTCTTCCATTTCCGGAAGGTACACACTTATCTTTAAATGAAGCATAAAAACATTTAGTGATCAGAGGGGTAAGGAGTTCGGCACAAGTTTTCACTATTTTAGCCAGCCAGATTGTTACCTCTACAACTGGTGGGTTTTAACTTTCTTAGTATACCCAGGATCTCCTTTTCAGTCATTTCTACAAAGGAAAAAGGATTGATCATTGGTAGCTGGTGTTGAACATGGGCAGGAGCAGATGGTGGGGTTAGTTGGGTAACCGCTTTTTCGATTTGGGTACACCATTCTGAGATTTTTTCGACTGTATGATTGTTTGGGCACAGATCCTCTAGTTCTTTTAAGATCCTAAACAGTTCCCTAGTGTCTGACACAGCGGTCTTTATTTTATTCTCATAAGAACCTTCTTTTGCAGCACAGATAGCATGGTTGTGCTCTTTTACAACACTGGAATACTTGGTTTTGTCAGTGGCAGAGAGTTTCTGTCATTTCCACGGTGCATTTTGTTTCTTAATTTTCAAATTTTGCATTGCTGACGAATACCAGCTTTTTGAAGGAGTAGACTTTTTTTGGGAGCAAGACTATCAATGGCTTCATCATTTGTTTTTTTACTGCTGACAGATCGACTGCCGACTTATACTGGGCAAGATTGGCTAAATAGGGAGCAAAAAGCGGCGCTAGTGACCCTGGAGCAGGTTTGCGTAAATTATGACATACGACTTTCGTCTAAGGCTGTTTGAGTTTCTTAATGCTCGAAATTAGTGATATTTCAAACTTTACAAAACTGCGGTCGGACTATGGACAGGGTTTCACTTCCATCCGGTCCACCCCAATGCCATGTATCACTACTCAGTCAAGGAGTCTACCCCGCCAGTGGGTGGGTTGTGATACACATTGAATAAAATCCATGTTTTCCAAAGCACTCGCAGGTGCTTTTGCCAAGGAATTTGAGGGCTTATGAAAGCCCATGTTGAAATCTACTATAATGATTACTTTGGACTTAGGTTTGAGGGTGGAGGAGATCAATTTGCTTAGGTTAGCTACAAAATCCGTCATAGAGGAGGGTGGGTGATACAAGACGTAATTATTTGGGGGCCGATTGATGGAAGAAATGTGCACCAAAAACCTTGGCGCAAGCAGGCGCAAGCAGGTGCAAGCATGAAAAAACAGGCGCACGCGTGCGATTCATGGAAGTCCATGCACGTGTTTTCCATGGGATGGGCGCCAATACCGAGCGTGGCGCACACGGGCGCACACGTCATTGCAACAGCTCAAACACTGTGCGCGACACGCACAGGGAAAGCGCACAACGTCCGTGCACACACCAAAAAGGGGGCGGGACACGGGGCGTAACACGCGGAATGGGGAACAATGCGTGAAAAAGAAAGCGTAACTGGGGAAGTACTGCTGGGAAGTACACGGAACGCCCACACGCACGCAAACCACACGTATTCATGGAATCGAATAGGGCAAACCCATGCACGGACCTGTAATACACGTACCCCACTCGCACAGGGACAATCGCTTGTGAAACTTCCTGCGAATCCCAGTACTACACGTACCCCACTCACACAGGGCCAATCGCGTGTAAAACTTACCTCGCACCCCAGTAATACACGTACCCCACTCGCACAGGGCCAATCGCATGTTAAACTTCCCGCAAACCCCAGTAATACACGTGCCCCACTCGCACAGGGCCCTTCACGTGTTAAACTTCCTGCGAACCGCAGTAATACACGTACCCCACTCGCACAGGGCCAATCGTGTGTAAAACTTCCCGCGAACTCCAGTAATACACGTACCCCACTCGCACAGGGCCCTTCACGTGTGAAACTTCCTGCGAACCCCAGTAATACACATACCAACTCGCATAGGGCCCTTTCGCGTGTAAAACTTCCTGTGCACCCCAGTAATACACGTACCCCACTTGCACAGGGCCAATCGCGTGTTAAACTTCCCGCAAACCCCAGTAATACACGTACCCCACTCGCACAGGGCCCTTCACGTGTTAAACTTCCTGCGAACCCCAGTAATACACGTACCCCACTCGCACAGGGCCAATCGTGTGTAAAACTTCCCGCGAACTCCATTAATACACGTACCCCACTCGCAAAGGGCCCTTCACGTGTGAAACTTCGCGCGAACCCCAGTAATACACATACCCACTCGCACAGGGCCCTTTCGCATGTAAAACTTCCTGCGCACCCCAGTAATACACGTACCCCATTCGCACAGGGCAAATCGCGTGTTAAACTTCACGCGAACCCCAGTAATACACGTACCCCACTCGCACAGGGCCCTTCGTGTGTTAAATTTCCTGCAAACCCCAGCAACACACGTACCCCACTCGCACAGGGCCCTTCGCATGTAAAACTTCCCACAAACCCCAGTAATACACGTACCCCACTCGCACAGGGCCAATCGTGTGTTAAACTTCACGCGAACCCCAGTAATACACGTACCCCACTCGCACAGGGCCCTTCGCGTGTTAAACAATCCACAATCCCCAGTAATACACGTACCCCACTTGCACAGGGGCAATCGCATGTAAAACTTCGAGCGAACCCCAGTAATACACGTACCCCACTTGCACAGGTCCCTTCGCGTGTGAAACTCCAGCGAATCCCAGTAATACACGTAAACCACTCGCACAGGGCCCTTTGCATGTGAAAATTCCCGCGAACCCCAGTAATACACGTACCCCACTCGCACACTCCCAATCGCGTGTAAAACTTCCCACGAACCCCAGTAATACACGTACCCCACTCGCACAGGGCACTTTTGTGTGTAAAACTTCCCGCGAACCCCAATAATACACGTACCCCACTCGCACAGGGCCAATCACCTGTTAAACTTCCCGCAAACCCCAGTAATACACGTAACCCACTCGCACAGGGCCCTTCGCGTGTTAAACTTCCTGCGAACCCCAGTAATACACATACCCCACTTGCACAGGGCCAATCGTGTGTAAAACTTCCCGCGAACTCCAGTAATACACGTACCCCACTCGCACAGGGCCCTTCGCATGTGAAACTTCCCACGAACCCCAGTAATACACATACCCACTCGTACAGGGCCCTTTGGCGTGTAAAACTTCCGGCGCACCTCAGTAATACACGTATCCCACTCGCACACGGCCCTTCGCATGTAAAACTTCCCACGAACCCCAGTAATACAAGTACCCCACTCACACAGGGCCAATCGCGTGTTAAACTTCCCGCGAACCCCAATAATACACATACCCCACTCGCACAGGGCCAATCGCATGTAAAACTTCCCACGAACCCCAGTAATACACATACCCCACTTGCACAGATCCCTTCGCGTGTGAAACTCCTGCGAACCCCAGTAATACACGTACACCACTCGCACAGGGCCCTTCGCGTGTGAAAATTCCCGCGAACACCAGTAATACACGTACCCCACTCGCACATGGCCAATCGTTTGTAAAACTTCCCGCAAACCCCAGTAATACATATACCCCATTCGCACAGGGTCCTTTTGCGTGTAAAACTTCCCGCGAACCCCAATAATACACGTACCCCACTCGCACAGGGCCAATCGCGTGTGAAACTTCCCGTGCACCCCAGTAATACACGTACCCCACTCGCACAGGGCCAATCGCGTGTGAAACTTCCCGCAAACCCCAGTAATACACGTACCCCACTCGCACAGGGCCCTTCGCGTGTAAAAATTCCCGCAAACCCCAGTAATACACGTACCCCACTCGCACAGGGCCCTTCGCGTGTGAAATTTCCCACGAACCCCAGTAATACACGTACCCCACTCGCACAGGGCCCTTCGCATGTGAAAATTCCCGCGAACCCCAGTAATACACGTACCCCACTCGTACAGGGCCCTTTCGCGTGTAAAACTTCCCGCGCACCCCAGTAATACACGTACCCCACTCGCACAGGGCCAATCGTGTGTAAAACTTCCCGCGAACTCCAGTAATACACGTACCCCACTCGCACAGGGCCCTTCATGTGTGAAACTTCCCACAAACCCCAGTAATACACATACCCACTCGCACAGGGCCCTTTCGCGTGTAAAACTTCCTGCGCACCCCAGTAATACACGTACCCCACTCGCACAGGGCCCTTCGTGTGTTAAAGTTCCTGCGAACCCCAGCAATACACGTACCCCACTCGCACAGGGCCCTTCGCATGTAAAACTTCCCACGAACCCCAGTAATACACGTACCCCACTCGCACAGGGCCGATTGCGTGTTAAACTTCCCGCGAACCCCAGTAATTCACGTACCCCACTCGAACAGGGCCCTTCGCGTGCTAAACAATCCACGATCCCCAGTAATACACGTACCCCACTTGCACAGGTCCCTTCGCGTGTGAAACTTCCGCAAACCCCAGTAATACACGTAAACCACTCGCACAGGGCCCTTCGCGTGTGAAAATTCCCGCGAACCCCAGTAATACACGTACCCCGCTCGCACACGGTCAATCGCATGTAAAACTTCCCGCGAACCCCAATAATACACGTACCCCACTCGCACAGGGTCCTTTTGCGTTTAAAACTTCCCGCGAACCCCAATAATACACGTACCCCACTCGCACAGGGCCAATCGCGTGTTAAACTTCCCGCAAACCCCAGTAATACATGTACCCCACTCGCACAGGGTCCTTTTGCATGTAAAACTTCCCGCGAACCACAATAATACACGTACCTCACTCGCACAGGGCCAATGGCGTGTGAAACTTCCCGCACACCCCAGTAATACACGTACCCACTCGCACAGGGCCAATCGCGTGTGAAACTTCCCGCAAACCCCAGTAATACATGTACCCCACTCGCACAGGGCCCTTCGCGTGTAAAAATTCCCGCAAACCCCAGTAATACACGTACCCCACTCGCACAGGGCCCTTCGCGTGTGTAACTTCCCACGAACCCCAGTAATACACGTACCCCACTCGCACAGGGCCCTTCGCATGTGAAAATTCCCGCGAACCCCAGTAATACACGTACCCCACTCGTACAGGGCCCTTTCGCGTGTAAAACTTCCCGCGCACCCCAGTAATACACGTACCCCACTTGCACAGGGCCAATCGTGTGTAAAACTTCCCGCGAACTCCAGTAATACACGTACCCCACTCGCACAGGGCCCTTCATGTGTGAAACTTCCCGCAAACCCCAGTAATACACATACCCACTCGCAAAGGGCCCTTTCGCGTGTAAAACTTCCTGCGCACCCCAGTAATACACGTACCCCACTCGCACAGGGCCCTCCGCGTGTTAAAGTTCCTGCGAACCCCAGCAATACACGTACCCCACTCGCACAGGGCCCTTCGCATGTAAAACTTCCCACGAACCCCAGTAATACACGTACCCCACTCGCACAGGGCCGATTGCGTGTTAAACTTCCCGCGAACCCCAGTAATTCATGTACCCCACTCGAACAGGGCCCTTCGCGTGTTAAACAATCCACGATCCCCAGTAATACACGTACCACACTTGCACAGGTCCCTTCGCGTGTGAAACTTCCGCAAACCCCAGTAATACACGTAAACCACTCGCACAGGGCCCTTCGCGTGTGAAAATTCCCGCGAACCCCAGTAATACACGTACCCCGCTCACACACGGTCAATCGCATGTAAAACTTCCCGAGAACCCCAGTAATACACGTACCCCACTCGCACACGGTCCTTTTGCGTTTAAAACTTCCCGCGAACCCCAATAATACACGTACCCCACTCGCACAGGGCCAATCGCGTGTTAAACTTCCCGCAAACCCCAGTAATACACGTAACCCACTCGCACAGGGCCATTCGCGTGTTAAACTTCCTGCGAACCCCAGTAATACACGTACCCCACTCGCACAGGGCCAATCGTGTGTAAAACTTCCCGCAAACTCCAGTAATACACGTACCCCACTCGCACAGGGCCCTTCGCGTGTTAAACTTCCCGCGAACACCAGTAATACACATACCCCACTCGCACAGGGCCAATCGCATGTAAAACTTCCCGCGAACCCCAGTAATACACGTACCCCACTTGCACAGGTCCCTTCGCGTGTGAAACTCCTGCGAACCCCAGTAATACAAGTACACCACTCACACAGGGCCCTTCGCGTGTGAAAATTCCTGCGAACATCAGTAATACACATACCCCACTCGCACACGGCCAAATGTGTGTAAAACTTCCCGCGAACCCCAGTAATACACGTACCCCACTCGCACAGGGTCCTTTTGCGTGTAAAACTTCCTGCGAACCCCAATAATACACGTACCCCACTCGCACAGGGCCCTTCGCGTGTGAAACTTCCCACGAACCCCAGTAATACACGTTCCCCACTCGCACAGGTCCCTTCGCATGTGAAAATTCCTGCAAACCCCAGTAATACACGTACCCCACTCGTACAGGGCCCTTTCGCGTGTAAAACTTCCTGTGCACCCCAGTAATACAAGTACCCCACTCGCACAGGGCCCTTCGCATGTGAAATTTCCCGCGAACCCCATTAATACACGTACACCACTCGCACAGGGCCCTTCGCGTGTAAAACTTCCCACGAACCCCAGTAATACACGTACCCCACTCGCACAGGGCCCTTCACGTGTGAAACCTCCTGCGAACCCCAGTAATGCACATACCCCACTCGGACAGGGCCCTTCGCGTGTGAAAATTCCCGCAAACCCCAGTAATACACGTACCCCACTCGCACAGGGCCCTTTCCCATGTAAAACTTCCCGTGCACCCCAGTAATACACGTACCCCACTCGCACAGGGCCAATCGCATGTGAAACTTCCCGCGCACCCCAGTAATACGCGTTCCCCGCTTGCCGTGTGCTGTGTGGCGGACATGTATACTGGTACAGGGTTAGCGCAGCCCTTTGCGCCGGATTGGGGATTTTGATGGCTTTTCCCTGCGCTAGGGGCGTTCTTGGGGGCGTAACTGGCGCTGCTGCAGGGTCGCGGCTGGTTTCGGTAGCTAAAATGCATGAATACGCGGTGCGCAGAAATGGATTTTAGCGCACGCGGCTGGCGCAGACCATCGCACGCGCACACTGTGCGCCAGCCGCGTGCGCCACTTGTGCGCTAAATTCTATGAATTACCCCCTATGTGTGGTATTGGTATTAAGTTCAACCGTAACAAATAAGGTTGCACAATTTGGTATTTCCACCAACTTCACTTGTCTGATGGATAGATCGCTCTGAAAGTGCAACCCCAACTCCTTTACCACAAAGACGATCCTCCCTAAAGATACTGTAACCCTCTGGAATTGCCAATGGTAGCAAAGGCCCTTCTGCCGCATGCAGCCAGGTATCCGACAAAGCGTAGATGTCAATATGTTCTTCAACTATGTAGTCTGCCACTTCCAGGGCGTGTTTAACTTACAACCTGGTGTTTAATAGTAGATATTTCAGGGAATGCCTATGTCTGAATGTATCAGATGAGATATGAGATCCCTTAACCTGATCCTGTTGATACAGCATTGGTAGTACCCCCAGTGAGACTAATGGAGGCAATCTTTTGCTGTGTTACGGTTTGGTGTAAGGTCTACCTTCTGGGAGCTAGTAACTAGAGGCACAAGCAGTAATATGAGTCGCAAGTTCAAGTGTCAATAACGGGTTGACAAAAATGTCTAGAATGTCTCTTGTGAGGACTTACTAATGTACTGAGTGGTGAGCGCTGAGCGTCCAACCACCGGACGATAACCACTGAAAACCGGCCTCTGCATATCAGCAGGCGCTGACACGCCATTAGCGGGAATGAGAGATAGGGGATTTCTGTGTAGTGCAGTTCGGGTGAACTAAAATCTGCCCCAAACAGCCACAAATGTCCAAAATGCAAAAACTGAATACACAATTAGTGAAACAGTCTAGAACGCAGTCCTTACGGCTTGGATAAACAATGCAAAAGTTACTGATTCAATGAAGAACACACAGACAGGCCGATTCATGGAATTAATGTGTGCCGAAAATTCCTGCGCAGAGGTGCCAAAACGTGCGATTCGCAGTAAAAGTGCGAAAATCGCAGTGCAACTGCGAAAATCACAGGGAAACCAGCGCACATCGATTCATGGAAGTCCGTGCGAGAGAAAAATATTGGATGTGCGCTGAAAAAGTGTGCGGCGCACGCTGGCGCACAGGTCATCCAATGGCGTGTGCCACGGCCGCTGCGAAATCGCACATAGCGTGGCGCACATCACAAAAGTAGGTGGAACACGGTGCGTAACACTCGGAATGGGGAACAACGCGTGAAAATACGAGCGTCATGGGGGAAGTACAGGAGGCAAGTGCGCGGAACGCCCACACGCTCGCCTACAACTCGTATTCATGGAATTGAATAGGGCAAAACAACGCACGGGCAAAGACGCGCACAGGGCCAAACAAGTACGCCACAAGAAAGCAGGCGGTAGCAGCCCTGCGCCTGAAATCAATGTGCGCCAAAATGTGCGCTAACAAAAAGCACCCATATACAGCTATGATGAATGGTCCATAGAGTAGCCCTCTAGGACAAATGAGGTGCAAAGGTGTACCGACAAACACGGACACCCGCTGTGTGAAAAATAGCGTGTGCATGTATTACGGGGTTCGCGGGAAGTTCCACACGTGATTGGCCCGGGCACGTGTATTCCAGGGTGCGCGGGAAGTTTCACACGTGAATTTCAGCAGGGTACATGTACTCCGGGTGCGCGGCAAATTCCACACGCGAATCCAGCAGCCTACGTGTATTTCGGGGGTGCCGGGGAGTACCACACGTGAATTGGCCGTGTGGGTCCTCCCAGCTGTTCCCTCTACACCCTCCATGGCCCCTGCAGGCAGTCCACACCACAGGGGACAACCCTGCACCCTTGCACATGTCCCACAGGCAGCCCATCCACCATGGCCATGCCCCCCAGCCAACCCACATGTCACCTTGCACTACTGCCCACCAACGCATGACTACCTGCACCCCACCCCTCAGCATCCAGGGGCACCCTCCACCAGGTCCCCACTCATGTCACCCAGCACCCCCAACCCCCTGCATCCAGGGGCACCCTCCACCAGGCCCCCACTCCTGTCCCCCTGCACCCCCACCCCCTAGCACTGTAGGGAACCCTCCACCAGTCCACCACTCATGTCCCCCTGCACCCCCACCCCCCTGCATCCAGGGACACCCTCCACCAGGCCCCCACTCCTGTCCCCCTGCACCCCCATCCCCCTGCATCCAGGGGCACCCTCCACCAGGCCCCCACTCCTGTCCCCCTGCATCCCCACCCCCCTGCATCCAGGGGCACCCTCCAACAGGCCCCCACTCCTGTCCCCCTGCATCCCCACCCCCCTGCATCCAGGGGCACCCTCCACCGGGCCCCCACTCCTGTCTCCCTGCACCCCCACCCCCCAGCCATGCGATTTGCCTGGGTAAGTGTATTCCATCAGGGTACGTGTATTATGGGTCCGCGTGAACTTCCACACGCGATACCAGCAGGGTACGTGTATTCCAGGGGTGCGCGGGTAGCCTCTGTTAGGCGGAAACCTGTGCAGTTCCCTCTGGGACCACTGCAAAAGATTTAGGACTACAGGTGTTTGGAAGTAAACCCACTTGGTAGCAGTCTGTACCACACAGATTCACTTGGTAGCTGTGGCTGAGCAGTCAGACTTCCCTCAAGAAGAGTTAGGCAGTATGTGGAGTATACAAAATAGGGCAATTCTACACAGTAAGACAAGAAAACACGCAACAAGGCTTCGGTGCCAAGATATAAAGGTATTTATTTCTAACGACAAATCTATATAAAAACACTCTGGCACTATTACAACAAACAACTTCAATCACAATTACTATAAGAAAAAAGATCAATCCCTCTAACAATAGTTCGACAAGTCTAGGTTCAACGGCATCACTTATTTGCAGACAGAGGTGTATGCTTTAACCAAGATGGCACTCTAGTATTCGTTAGGTTGGGAGAGAAAAAGGCGGGTTAAGAAATCCACTCGATACCAATACGTGTAAGAACAAAGATGCAAGGCAAGAAGACAAGAACCACTGTAGATTCCAAAGTTCAGAGGCCAGGCCCATGTGGAGAGAGGCAAGGCGATATGTGCCAAAAAGTATCTTAGTGGAAATGCGTTCGAGTCTTTGTAGCAAATTATTATCGGCAGATTGGACCAGTTCAGAACAACACGCTAGAGAAAGCTTGGAGGCGACCCTATGGAGAGGCGAGGATTAAGACACCTCACTCTATCCGGCAACAAGGGAAGCCAGGCGGACACAGTACCTTGGTTGTGGAGAGACAGCTCCGGCGGGGTCAGATGTTCCTGGTGGTGGATGCACGTCCGGTCTTTGCTAAGGGAAGAGGTGAGCTCGTCGTCGAAGGAAAGTTGAAGATCGTTGCACCACCAGGGAAGAGACCAGCCGCGGAGTGCTCCGTCACAAGCACCACCTTTTGGTCGCGGTACAGGGGTAGTGGCTATCCGGTTGCCGAGGTGCTCTGCACGGGCAATTCGACCACTGCGTCCTGAGGCGAAGAAAAAGCAAAGGGGACTGGTTGTTCCCACCAGTCAGGGGAAGAGACTCTCCGGCAGGGAGATCTCCTCTGTCGTCGGGAAGTGGTGAGTCGGTTCCGCAGGGCTCCACCGGAGCTGTCGTCGTTGCAGGTCGGCTCAGCTTTACCCTCGTCGGATTCTTTAGGTCCTGTGGCGACTTCTGAAGATCCAGTCGCAAAAGCCCTGCTTTTATGCAGAAAACCCCCATTCATTCAGCCTAGCTGTCACTCAAACACGCTAAGTGGTGAGCGGGGAGGCTCACCACTTGGGCCAATCACACCAGAGTGCGACCGGAGTTGGCAAGGCAACTCGGTCCAGGGTGCCTAAACCCCCACCCACACCCCTGTGGTAACCCAGACAGAATGGCACCACTTTGGAGGGTCTCTGTACAGAAGCCTGCCAAAAGTGGAACAAAGGGCTCAACCTTTGGTTTAGGAGTCACAGAGACGAACACAGACGCCATTTTTAAAAAGCCGAGTTCTGGCAGAAAATACCATCCGATAGACTTATTTAAGATAAGTAGACCGGTGGTATGTTAGAGATTAACGAGAAAAAGTATCAATCTCCAACAATGGGAAGAATCCCATAGGGTTACATTCGGGGTCGAATATAACAAGTAGTTTCCACTGCCACCAGCCAAAACTCGACGAGGGGGGATGGGACAGTGCCCCCTCGAAATAACAGACTCAGGAGTAATCGAAGTACCCCTACTAGTACATCCACAATAGGATGGTTTGTACTAGTTCTGTTAATAAATTTAGGTCTAGTAAAGCCAATGGTGACTTTACATGCCCGGGGAGACAGTAGTCAGTCCCCGGGTATGAAGTCTATGATGGAGACTGGTCTCTTCCCTGGTGGTGCAACGATCTTAAACTTTCCGGACGTGCATCCACCACCAGGAACAACTGACCCCGCCGGAGCTGTCTCTCCACAACCAAGGTACTGTGTCCGCCTGGCTTCCATTGTCGCCGGATAGAGTGAGGTGTCTTAATCCTCGCCTCTCCATAGGGTCGCCTCCAAGCTTTCTCTAGCGTGTTGTTCTGAACTGGTCCAATCTGCCGATAACAATTTGCTACAAAGACTCAAACGCATTTCCACTAAGATACTTTTTGGGACATATCGCCTTGCCTCTCTCCGCGTTGGCCTGGCCTCTGAACTTTGGAATCTACAGTGGTTCTTGTCTTCTTGCCTTGCATCTTTGTTCTTACACGAATTGGTATCGAGTGGATTTCTTAACCCGCCTTTTTCTCTCCCAACCTAACGAATACTAGAGTGCCATCTAGGGTAAAGCATACACCTCTGTCTGCAAATAAGTGATGCCGTTGAACCTAGACTTGTCGAACTATTGTTAGGGGGATTGATATTTCCTTCGTATAGTAATTGTGATTGAAATCGTTTGCCGTATTAGTGCCAGAGTGTTTTCTATAGATGTGTTCTTATGAATAAATAACTATATATCTTTACACCGAAGCCTTATTGCGTGTTTGCTTGTCTTACTGTGTAGAATTGCCCTATTTTGTATACTCCACATACTGCCTAACTGTTCTTGAGGGAAGTCTGACTGCTCAGCCACAGCTACCAAGTGAATCTGTGTGGTACAGACTGCTACCAAGTGGGTTTACTGCCAAACACCTGTAATCCTAAATCTTTTGCAGTGGTCCCAGAGGGAACTGCACAGGTTTCCGCCTAACACTGGTGTACAGCGGTGGGATTTGTATCGAGTATACAGTTTAGAGTGCTTTTCGACACTTTAGGATAACTAACCACAAAGCTTAGCACTAAAAAGCAACTTTAAAAAACATGTCTACTATGGAGGTTTACCGTCAAGAATCCTTGTCAGGTGAAAATACTGAAAGGTTACGAGCTCTCTGTAGGCAAGAGAATCTTCCTGTAAGGGGCAAGAAGTTAGAACTGATAGAGAGATTGCTGGTGAACCAAAGTCTGGGTACGGGTTCAGAGGAACCAATTTCTCCAGCAAATGTAGATGACAGTAATGGTGTTGATCTAAATCATAATTCTGAAGATAGTGATGAAGAGGCTGAAGAGGAAGGAGAGGCTAACGAAACTGTCTCCCCTGCTCCTCTACCTGCCTTACCAGCTGTACCCATGGGGCCCATACCAGGTCCCACGTGTAACCCTGCTTATTTTGAACTTGAAAAAATGAAGCTCGAATTAGAATACAAACGGTTCTTAGCTCAATCTGAAAGAAACCAAGAGCTCTAGTTCAGACGGATAAATGCCCAGGCTGAGCAGAAGCAAACTGAGTTAAGGCTCAGGGAAATAGAATGTAATCACGAGTTAGAGATGAAAAAGTTGTCTGTGGAAAATGCTTCTCTCTCCTCTGGTTCCTCTAGGAGCTCCAGTCCCAAAAGACCCCGGATGCCGAAGGAATTAGTGGGTATGTATGAACCGAGATTGGATGTGTTAGATTGGTTAAAACTGTTTGAGTACAATCATGGGCTCCAGGACATCACCGGGAATGATTTACTTCCCTGGTTGTTCTCTATGCTCCCCCCTGTTGTGACTGATGTGGTAATGGAGTTGGGGGAGGCGGATAAGACGGATTGTGAAAGTGTGAAACTAGCTTTTATAGCTAGATTCGGGAAGACCCCTTCCCAGTATCTTAAGAGGTTTAGAACCCTCAAAAAGCATGATGGTAACCCTTGGGCTACCTGGGTGAGTGAAGGGTTGAAAAACTTAGAGGGACGGATTAAGGGTTACAAAGTGAACACTTATGAGGGTATGAAGAATCTTTTTATGTTGGAGTTGATTTATGATGCCTGTTCTCCCGAGCTCCGACAGCACTTGGCTGATTCGAAGGAATTGGATTCCCGGAAGCTGGCTAAGGCTGCTGACTTATGAGTTGCCAACAGGGCTACTCATAAGGATTCTGGGGCAACTCAGAAAAAGGATGAGGGAAAACAGCCTAAAAAAGACTCAAAAGAGAATTCAAATAACTCAAATTCCAAAGAGGGCCCCAAACAAAACCAGAAGGGTAAGCCACAAGGAAAACCGCAGCAGAATAGTGTGTCTTCTGGTGCCAAACCGGAAGGAGGCCAGAACAAGCCACCATTCCAAAAAGCATTCGGTAAATGCTTTGTTTGTGGTTCGACTGACCACGTGAAAGGAGATCCCAGATGTAAGGGTAAACTTTCAGGGGTCCAGCTTGTCTCCTTAGCCTTCGCTCCAGAGGAGGAAGTCCAAATGGCAAGTGGAAACTTTCTAGTGCTAGCTGACGAACCCATCGGAGTCTCAGCCAGCGTTTCTTTAGTATCTCTCGGGTTGTGGGAACAACAGAATTTAGGTGTCTATAATTCTATCCCCGATAATACTAAAGAGTATTATAAGGACAGTGTCCAGGTGAATGGTCAGGAGACTCCTGCCATTAGGGACACTGGGGCCAGCATAACTGTGGTGGATAAATCGTTTTTTCAGGCTGAGGATGTTGCTAAGGCACCCAAACGCCTCACCAAGTTAGCTGGAGGGCCTGTGCACATGCTTCCCCAATTACCAGTTCTCATCCAGTGTAATGACATGACTGTGAAGATACCTGTGAGCATACAGAGTGAGGTACCAGGACGCGTACTGTTGGGTAACGATTTGAAAACTCTCGGAGTTGTATCGCAAACTCCCAGACCTCCTAGTAAACGGTTACAGGAGCTAACCAGACCTGCAAGGGAGAGGACCATGCGAGGTACTCTCCAGGAGATGATGAAGAAAGAAATCACTCCTGCTTCACTGGAATTGTCTGCTGCTGTCTTAAAGAAATCAGAAGCGAAAGGGAAACCTAAGACTTCTACCCAGAAACCGGCAGCCGGCATTTCAGTGCAGCCAACCAGGTCTTCCCCGCGGTTGTCCAAAAATACACCCGTAACTCCACCTCCAGCTGAGGCTGAGAGGGAGGTATAACCCTGTGTGGTAGAATTAGACTCTGAGGAAGAGCTAATGGAAGGCCAGGAACTCATTGGAGATCTGGATCCTGTTGACCATCCTGAGCTGCAGTCTTTACTGGCAGAAGGTGGACCCAGCAGGGCAGACTTCAGTAAGGGACAGAGAAAATGTCCAACTCTGGAAGGTCTTCGCCACCAGGCCGAAGCTCAGGCTGAAGGGCAAAAGCCTGGGAAATACAGGTTGCACTGGGATGATGGCCTCTTCTACAGTGAACCGACCGAGTCTGCACCTGGAGACTACAAGCGGCTTATAGTACCCCAAGAGAACAGACCACAGTTCTTGCAGCTAGCCCATGAGATTCCTTTGGCTGGTAACTTGAGTTTCAAGAAGACTAAGGAAAGGCTATCTCTCTACTTCTATTGGCCAAAGATGGGGGCCAAAGTAGAAAAACACTGCAGGAGCTGCCACACCTGCCAGACCTCTGGTAAGGTTGGCTCCAAGAATGTGGCACCTTTAGTGCATCTCCCAGTTGTGGGAGTCCCGTTTGAGAGAGTAGGGATTGACATTGTTGGTCCCCTTGATCCTCCAACCTCCTCAGACAACAGATTTATACTTGTTGTAGTAGACCATGCTACAAGGTATCCTGAGGCAATTGCTTTGAGGATTGTTACAGCTCCGGCTGTGGCTAAGGCCCTCCTTGGTATTTTTACCAGGGTCAGGTTTCCTAAGGAAGTAATCTCTGACAGGGGGTCAAACTTTATGTCCCACTACATGAAGGCCATGTGGAAAACCTGTGGAGTTACTTACAAGTTCTCAACAGCTTACCACCCACAAACCAATGGGTTGGTAGAACGGTTCAACCGAACCATGAACAGCATGATAGGTGCTTTAGAGGAACTCCTTAAGCGTAAGTGGGACCTTCTACTGCCATGCCTTCCCTTTGCTTATAGAGAAGTCCCTTAGGAGGGAGTAGGTTATTCTCCCTTTGAACGTCTCTATGGTCATCCCGTCAGAGGTCAATTGGCCCTAATTAAGGAGGGGTTGGAGACTGCTCCTTCCCCCAAGCCAGTCAGAGTGACTGACTACGTGATAGGTCTCCGGAGTTGAATGTCACACATGATGACAGAAGCAAGCGATAACTTGAAAGCTGGACAAGCATTGGTCAAGCACTGGCACGATCAAAAGGCTAACATGGTTGAGTTTGCTCAATACCAGCTCGTTCTCGTTATGATCCCAACAAGGCAGAGGGCCTTGCAAGACAAATGGATAGGACCCTTCAGAGTTGTGGGTAAACTCAGAGAGGTCAACTATCTGGTGGACTTGGGCAATCCCAAGGAGGCTCCGACAGTCTTCCACACCAACCGACTCAAAGCGTATGTCTCCCGACCTGATGTAGGAGCGTTGCTTCTAGCATCATCCGAGGAAGAAGAAGAGAGTGAAGCTCTTCCGGATCTCCTCAGAGGCTTACCTTTGGACAAAAAAATGTAAGGAGTAAATCTCTCCTCCGATCTGACACCCGAGCAGCAAGAAGAATGCAAATCTATGTTAAATCAGTTTGCCTCTCTGTTCTCGCTTTCACCAGGCTTGACCCCTTGGGGCCAGCACGACATACTCACTGGTGACTGTCTGCCAGTCAAAAGCAGAGGATAACGAATGTCAGAAAACGTACGAACCCACATCAAAGGTGAGCTCAGCAAGATGCTTGATCTCGGTGTAATAAAGCCCTCTACTAGTCCATGGTCTAGCCCAGTGTGTTAGTACCAAAGGCCGGATCTAAAGAGCTTAGATTCTGCGTGGATTATAGAGCTCTTAATGCAGTCACCAAGACTGATTCCCACCCTTTGCCAAGAACAGATGAGTTGGTGGATAAACTTGGAGCCGCCAAGTTTCTCAGCACATTTGACTTGAAGTCAGGCTATTGGCAAATAGCCCTGGCAGACCATGCCAAGGAGAAAACTGCATTTTCTACCCCCGTTGGCTTATACCAGTTTAAGGTAATGCCTTTCGGATTGAAGAATGCACCTGCTACGTTTCAACGGATGGTAAATCAGGTTCTGAACGGGATGGAGGACTTCTGCATGGCATACTTGGATGACATAGCAGTGTTCAGCAATTCCTGGGAAGAACATGTAACCCACCTGAGAGATGTTTTGCAGGCTCTTGGACGAGCCAATCTGACCATAAAGGCGAGTAAGTGCCAAATTGGACAGAGTAAGGTAGTCTATCTTGGACATGAGATAGGAGGTGGAGAAATAAGGCCTTTGCTCAGTAAGATTGAAGCTGTGCAAAATTGGATAACACCTACTACTCAAACCCAAGTGAGAGCCTTCCTAGGCCTCACTGGGTATTAAAGGAATTTCATCGAGAACTTTGGGACCATAGCTTCTCCACTGAATGTCATCTCCTCGCCCAAATTTCCTAAAAAGGTTAGATGGAACGAGGAGTGCAATCAGGCTTTTGAAAACCTGAAAAAGGCTCTTTGCCAAGCCCCAGTACTCAGAGCTCCTGATTACCGCCAACACTTCATTGTGCAGACAGATGCTTCAAATGTAGGAATAGGTGCCGTACTCAGTCAACTGGATGGGAAAGGTAGGGAGCACCCCGTTTGTTTCATCAGCCGCAAGCTGAAGGATCCAGAAACAAGGTGGGCAACAATCGAAAGAGAGTGCTTTGCTATCGTGTGGGCTCTAAAGAAGTTTAGGCCGTACTTGTATGGTTCTACTTTTGTCATTCAGACTGACCACCAACCCTTGAGATGGTTAATGCAAATGAAAGGGGAAAACCCGAAACTATTGAGATGGTCGATCTGCCTGCAAGGGTTTGATTTCACCATTGAGCACAGGTCAGGGTGTCACCACCAAAATGCTGATGGTCTCTCTAGGATGTATGTCATCGACTAGAGGTAGGAGATTCATCCAGGAGTGGATTAAATCCTCCTGTCCCTTAGTCTGGGGGGGGCGAGTGTTAGGGAGAATTCTCTGTTTAGGCTGAATTGCCTAACCTAGTGAGTCCCCCAGCAGCTTTGCTGGATTTCTGGAGTTTGTTTTTTTTCCATCCTGCCAAGAGTGAGACTCTTTTTCTCCCACTCTTGGACATGAATGTGTGTAATTCCTTTGAATGTCAATGTGTTCTATGGGCTATGGGGTCTTTTACTCCATAGGGTCTCATATGTTTTGCTATGTGTGTTACACTGCACCCTCTATGCCGTAGCACTGGGGCGTCCTAGCGGATCTCCCTCATAGACTCCATACCCAGGGACTGACTACCGTCTCCCCGGGCATGTAAAGTCACCATTGGCTTTACTAGACCTAAATTTAATAACAGAACTAGTACAAACCATCCTATTGTGGACATACTAGTAGGGGTAATTCGATTACTCCTGGGTCTGTTATTCGAAGGGGCACTGTCCCGTCCCCCCTTGTCGAGTTTTGGCTGGTGGCAGTGGAAACTACTTGTTATATTCGACCCCGAATGTAACCCTATGGGATTCTTCCCATTGTTGGAGATTGATACCTTTTCTCGTTAATCTCTAATATACCACCGGTTTACTTATCTTAAATAAGTCTATCGGATGGTATTTTCTGCCAAAACTCGGTTTTGAAAATGGCGTCTGTGTTCGTCTCTGTGACTCCTAAACCAAAGGTTGAGCCCTTTGTTCCACTTTTGGCGGGCTTCTGTACAGAGACCCTCCAAAGTGGTGCCATTCTGTCTGGGTTACCACGGGGGTGTGGGAGGGGGTTTAGGCACCATGGACCGAGTTGCCTTGCCAACTCCAGTCACACTCTAGTGTGATTGGCCCAAGTGGTGAGCCACCCCGCTCACCACTTAGCATGTGTTGATGACAGCTAGGCTGAATGAATGGGGGTTTTCTGCATAAAAGCAGGGCTTTTGGGACTGGATCTTGAGAAGTCGCCACAGGACCTAAGAATCCGACGAGGGTAAAGCTGAGCCGACCTGCAACGACGACAGCTCCGGTGGAGCCCTGCGGAACCGACTCACCACTTCCCGACGACAGAGGAGATCTCCCTGCCGGAGCGTCTCTTCCCCTGGCTGGTGGGAACTCCCGTCCTAACGAATACTAGAGTGCCATCTAGGGTAAAGCATACACCTCTGTCTGCAAATAAGTGATGCCGTTGAACCTAGACTTCTCGAACTATTGTTAGGGGGATTGATATTTCCTTCGTATAGTAATTGTGATTGAAATCGTTTGCCGTATTAGTGCCAGAGTGTTTTCTATAGATGTGTTCTTATGAATAAATAACTATTTATCTTTACACCGAAGCCTTATTGCGTGTTTGCTTGTCTTACTGTGTAGATTGCCCTATTTTGTATACTCCACATACTGCCTAACTCTTCTTGAGGGAAGTCTGACTGCTCAGCCACAGCTACCAAGTGAATCTGTGTGGTACAGACTGCTACCAAGTGGGTTTACTGCCAAACACCTGTAGTCCTAAATCTTTTGCAGTGGTCCCAGAGGGAACTGCACAGGTTTCCGCCTAACAGTGGTGTACAGCGGTGGGATTTGTATCGAGTATACAGTTTAGAGTGCTTTTCGACACTTTAGGATAACTAACCACAAAGCTTAGCACTAAAAAGCAACTTTCAAAAACATGTCTACTATGGAAGTTTACAGTCAAGAATCCTTGTCAGGTGAAAATACTGAGAATTTACGAGCTCTCTGTAGGCAAGAGAATCTTTCCGTAAGAGGCAAGAAGTTAGAACTGATAGCGAGATTGCTGGAAAATCAAAGTCTGGGTACTGGTTCAGAGGAACCAACTTCTCCAGCAGATGTAGATAACGGTAATGGTGTTGATCTAAATCGTAATTCTGACGATAGTGATGAAGAGGCTGAAGAGGAAGGAGAGGCTAACGAAACTGTCTCCCCTGCTCCTCTACCTGCCTTACCAGCTGTACCTACGGGGCCCATACCTTGTCCCACATGTAACCCTGCTTATTTTGAACTTGAAAAAATGAAGCTCGAATTAGAATACAAACGGTTCTTGGCTCAATCTGAAAGAAACCAAGAGCTCGAGTTCAGACGGATAAATGCCCAGGCTGAGCAGAAGCAGGCTGAGTTAAGGCTCAGGGAAATAGAACGTAATCACGAGTTAGAGATGAAAAAGTTGTCTGTGGAAAATGCTTCTCTCTCCTCTGGTTCCTCTAGGAGCTCCAGTCCCAAAAGACCCCGGATGCCGAAGGAATAAGTGGGTATGTATGAACCGAGATTGGATGTGTTAGATTGGTTAAAACTGTTTGAGAACAATCATGGGCTCCAGGACATCACCGGGAATGATTTACTTCCCTGGTTGTTCTCTATGCTCCCCCCTGTTGCGACTGATGTGGTAATGGAGTTGGGGGAGGCGGATAAGACGGATTGCGAAAGTGTGAAACTAGCTTTGATAGCTAGATTCGGGAAGACCCCTTCCCAGATTCTTAAGAGGTTTAGAACCCTCAAAAAGCATGATGGTACCCCTTGGGCCACCTGGGTGAGTGAAGGGTTGAAAAACTTAGAGGGATGGATTAAGGGTTACAAAGTGAACACTTATGAGGGTATGAAGAATCTTTTTATGTTGGAGTCGATTTATGATGCCTGTTCTCCCGAGCTCCGACAGCACTTGGCTGATTCAAAGGAATTGGATTCCCGGAAGCTGGCTAAGGCTGCTGACTTATGAGTTGCCAACAGGGCTACTCATAAGGATTCTGGGGCAACTCAGAAAAAGGATGAGGGAAAACAGCCTAAAAAAGACTCAAAAGAGAATTCGAATGACTCAAATTCCAAAGAGGGCCCCAAACAAAACCAGAAGGGTAAGCCACAAGGAAAACCGCAGCAGAATAGTGTGTCTTCTGGTGCCAAACCGGAAGGAGGCCAGAACAAGCCACCATTCCAAAAAGCATTCGGTAAATGCTTTGTTTGTGGCTCGACTGACCACGTGAAAGGAGATCCCAGATGTAAGGGTAAACCTTCAGGGGTCCAGCTTGTCTCCTTAGCCTTCGCTCCAGAGGAGGAAGTCCAAGTGGCAAGTGGAAACTTTCTACTGCTAGCTGACGAACCCATTGGAGTCTCAGCCAGCGTTTCTTTAGTATCTCTGGGGTTGTGGGAACAACAGAATCTAGATGTCTATAATTCTATCCCCGATAATACTAAAGAGTATTATAAGGACAGTGTCCAGGTGAATGGTCAGGACACTCCTGCCATTAGGGACACTGGGGCCAGCATAACTGTGGTCGATAAATCGTTTTTTCAGGCTGAGGATGTTGCTAAGGCACCCAAACGCCTCACCAAGTTAGCTGGAGGGCCTGTGCACATGCTTCCCCAATTACCAGTTCTCATCCAGTGTAATGACATGACTGTGAAGATACCTGTGAGCATACAGAGTGAGGTACCAGGACGCGTACTGTTCGGTAACGATTTGAAAACTCTCGTAGTTGTATCGCAAACTCCCAGACCTCCTAGTAAACGGTTACAGGAGCTAACCAGACCTGCAAGAGAGAGGACCATGCGAGGTACTCTCCAGGAGATGATGAAGAAAGAAATCACTCCTGCTCCACTGGAATTGTCCGCTGCTGTCTTAAAGAAATCAGAAGCAAAAGGGAAACCTAAGACTTCTACCCCGAAACCGGCAGCCGGCATTTCAGTGCAGCCAACCAGGTTGTCCAAAAATACACCCGTAACTCCACCTCCAGCTGAGGCTGAGAGGGAGGTACAACCCTGTGTGGTAGAATTAGACTCTGAGGAAGAGCTAATGGAAGGCCAGGAACTCTTGGAGATCTGGATCCTGTTGACCATCCTGAGCTGCAGTCTTTACTGGCAGAAGGTGGACCCAGCAGGGCAGACTTCAGTAAGGGACAGAGAGAATGTCCAACTCTGGAAGGTCTTCGCCACCAGGCGGAAGCTCAGGCTGAAGGGCAAGAGCCTGGGAAATACAGGTTGCACTGGGATGATGGCCTCTTCTACAGTGAACCGACCGAGTCTGCACCTGGAGACTACAAGCGGCTTATAGTACCCCAAGAGAACAGACCACAGTTCTTGCAGCTAGCCCACGAGATTCCTTTGGCTGGTAACTTGAGTTTCAAGAAGACTAAGGAAAGGCTATCTCTCTACTTCTATTGGCCAAAGATGGGGGCCAAAGTAGAAAAACACTGCAGGAGCTGCCACACCTGCCAGACCTCTGGTAAGGTTGGCTCCAAGAATGTGGCACCTTTAGTGCATCTCCCAGTTGTGGGAGTCCCATTTGAGAGAGTAGGGATTGACATGGTTGGTCCCCTTGATCCTCCAACCTCCTCAGACAACAGATTTATACTTGTTGTAGTAGACCATGCTACAAGGTATCCTGAGGCAATTGCTATGAGGATTGTTACAGCTCCAGCTGTGGCTAAGGCCCTCCTGGGTATTTTTACCAGGGTCAGGTTTCCTAAGGAAGTAATCTCTGACAGGGGGTCAAACTTTATGTCCCAATACATGAAGGCCATGTGGAAAACCTGTGGAGTTACTTACAAGTTCTCAACAGCTTACCACCCACAAACCAATGGGTTGGTAGAATGGTTCAACCGAACCATGAACAGCATGATAGGTGCTTTAGAGGAACTCCTTAAGCATAAGTGGGACCTTCTACTGGCATGCCTTCCCTTTGCTTATAGAGAAGTCCCTCAGAAGGGAGTAGGTTATTCTCCCTTTGAACTTCTCTATGGTCATCCCGTCAGAGGTCCATTGGCCCTGATTAAGGAGGGGTTGGAGACTGCTCCTTCCCCCAAGCCAGTCAGAGTGACTGACTACGTGAGGAGAATGTCACACATGATGACAGAAGCAAGCGATAACTTGAAAGTTGAACAAGCATTGGTCAAGCACTGGCACAATCAAAAGGCTAACATGGTTGAGTTCGCTCAAGACCAGCTCATTCTCGTTATGATCCCAATAAGGCAGAGGGCCTTGCAAGACAAATGGATGGGACCCTTCAGAGTTGTGGGTAAACTCAGAGAGGTCAACTATCTGGTGGACTTGGGCAATCCCAAGGAGGCTCCGACAGTCTTCCACACCAACCGACTCAAAGCGTATGTCTCCCGACCTGTTGTAGGAGCGTTGCTTCTAGCATCATCCGAGGAAGAAGAAGAGAGTGAAGCTCTTCCGGATCTCCTCAGAGGCTTACCTTTGGACGAAAAAATGGAAGGAGTAAATCTCTCCTCCGATCTGACACCCGAGCAGCAAGAAGAGTGCAAATCTATGTTAAATCAGTTTGCCTCTCTGTTCTCGCCTTCACCAGGCTTGACCCCTTGGGGCCAGCACGACATACTCACTGGTGACTGTCTGCCAGTCAAAAGTAGAGGATAACGAATGTCAGAAAACGTACGAACCCACATCAAAGGTGAGGTCAGCAAGATGCTTGATCTCGGGGTAATAGAGCCCTCTACTAGTCCATGGTCTAGCCCAGTTGTGTTAGTACCAAAGGCCGGATCTAAAGAGCTTAGATTCTGCGTGGATTATAGAGCTCTTAATGCAGTCACCAAGACTGATGCCCACCCTTTGCCAAGAACAGATGAGTTGGTGGATAAACTTGGCGCCGCCAAGTTTCTCAGCACATTTGACTTGACGTCAGGCTATTGGAAAATAGCCCTGGCAGACCATGCCAAGGAGAAAACTGCATTTTCTACCCCCGTTGGCTCATAACAGTTTAAGGTAAGGCCTTTCGGATTGAAGAATGCACCTGCTACGTTTCAACGGATGGTAAATCAGGTTCTGAACGGGATGGAGGACTTCTGCATGGCATACTTGGATGACATAGCAGTGTTCAGCAATTCCTGCGAAGAACATGTAACCCACCTGAGAGATGTTTTGCAGGCTCTTGGATGAACCAATCTGACCATAAAGGCGAGTAAGTGCCAAATTGGACAGAGTAAGGTAGTCTATCTTGGACATGAGGTAGGAGGTGGAGATATAAGGCCTTTTCTCAGTAAGATTGAAGCTGTGCAAAACTGGACAACACCTACTTCTCAAACCCAAGTGAGAGCCTTCCTAGGCCTCACTGGGTATTACAAGAATTTCATTGAGAACTGTGGGACCATAGCTTCTCCACTGAATGTCATCTCCTCGCCCAAATTTCCTAAAAAGGTTAGATGGAACGAGGAGTGCAATCAGGCTTTTGAAAACCTGAAAAAGGCTCTTTGCCAAGCCCCAGTACTCAGAGCTCCTGATTACCGCAAACACTTCATTGTGCAGACAGATGCTTCAAATGTAGGAATAGGTGCCGTACTCAGTCAACTGGATGGGAAAGGTAGGGAGCACCCCGTTTGCTTCATCAGCCGCAAGCTGAAGGATCCAGAAACAAGGTGGGCAACAATCGAAAGAGAGTGCTTTGCTATCGTGTGGGCTCTAAAGAAGTTTAGGCCGTACTTGTATGGTTCTACTTTTGTCATTCAGACTGACCACCAACCCTTGAGATGGTTAATGCAAATGAAAGGGGAAAACCCGAAACTATTGAGATGGTCGATCTGCCTGCAAGGGTTTGATTTCACCATTGAGCACAGGTCAGGGTGTCACCACCAAAATGCTGATGGTCTCTCTAGGATGTATGTCATCGACTAGAGGTAGGAGATTCATCCAGGAGTGGATTAAATCCTCCTGTCCCTTAGTCTGGGGGGGGCGAGTGTTAGGGAGAATTCTCTGTTTAGGCTGAATTGCCTAACCTAGTGAGTCCCCCAGCAGCTTTGCTGGATTTCTGGAGTTTGTTTTTTTTCCATCCTGCCAAGAGTGAGACTCTTTTTCTCCCACTCTTGGACATGAATGTGTGTAATTCCTTTGAATGTCAATGTGTTCTATGCGCTATGGGGTCTTTTACTCCATAGGGTCTCATATGCTTTGCTATGTGTGTTACACTGCACCCTCCATGCCGTAGCACTGGGGCGTCCTAGCGGACCTCCCTCATAGACTCCATACCCGGGGACTGACTACCGTCTCCCCGGGCATGTAAAGTCACCATTGGCTTTACTAGACCTAAATTTACTAACAGAACTAGTACAAACCATCCTATTGTGGACATACTAGTAGGGGTAATTCGATTACTCCTGGGTCTGTTATTCGAGGGGGCACTGTCCCGTCCCCCCTTGTTGAGTTTTGGCTGGTGGCAGTGGAAACTACTTGTTATATTCGACCCCGAATGTATCCCTATGGGATTCTTCCCATTGTTGGAGATTGATACCTTTTCTCGTTAATCTCTAATATACCACCGGTTTACTTATCTTAAATAAGTCTATCGATGGTATTTTCTGCCAAAACTCAGTTTTGAAAATGGCGTCTGTGTTCGTCTCTGTGACTCCTAAACCAAAGGTTGAGCCCCTTGTTCCACTTTTGGCGGGCTTCTGTACAGAGACCCTCCAAAGTGGTGGCATTCTGTCTGGGTTACCACAGGGGTGTGGGAGGGGGTTTAGGCACCCTGGACCGAGTTGCCTTGCCAACTCCAGTCACACTCTAGTGTGATTGGCCCAAGTGGTGAGCCACCCCGCTCACCACTTAGCATGTGTTGATTGACAGCTAGGCTGAATGAATGGGGATTTTCTGCATAAAAGCACGGCTTTTGGGACTGGATCTTGAGAAGTCGCCACAGGACCTAAGAATCCGACGAGGGTAAAGCTGAGCCGACCTGCAACGACGACAGCTCCGGTGGAGCCCTGCGGAACCGACTCACCACTTCCCGACGACAGAGGAGATCTCCCTGCCGGAGAGTCTCTTCCCCTGGCTGGTGGGAACAACCAGTCACCTTTGCTTTTTCTTCGCCCAGGACGCAGTGGTCGAATTGCCCGTGCAGAGCACCTCGGCAACCGGATAGCCACTACCCCTGAACCGCGACCAAAAGGCGGTGCCTTGTGACGGAGCACTCCGTGGCTGGCCTCTTCCCTGGTGGTGCACCGGACTTCACTTTTCTTCGACGACGAGATCATCTCTAGCCACAGTGCTGGGGGGTGGGGGTGCAGGGGGACATGAGTTAGACATGAGTGGGGGCCTGGTGGAGGGTGCCCTACAGTGCTGGGGGGTGGGGGTGCAGGGGGACATTAGTGGGGGTCTGGTGGATGTTAGGCGGAAACCTGTGCAGTTCCCTCTGGGACCACGGCAAAAGATTTAGGACTACAGGTGTTTGGCAGTAAACCCACTTGGTAGCAGTCTGTACCACACAGATTCACTTGGTAGCTGTGGCTGAGCAGTCAGACTTCCCTCAAGAAGAGTTAGGCAGTATGTGGAGTATACAAAATAGGGCAATCTACACAGTAAGACAAGCAAACACGCAACAAGGCTTCGGTGTAAAGATATATAGTTATTTATTTATAAGAACACATCTATAGAAAACACTCTGGCACTAATACGGCAAACGATTTCAATCACAATTACTATACGAAGGAAATATCAATCCCCCTAACAATAGTTCGACAAGTCTAGGTTCAACGGCATCACTTATTTTCAGACAGATATGTATGCTTTACCCTAGATGGCACTCTAGTATTCGTTAGGATGGGAGAGAAAAGGTGGGTTAAGAAATCAACTCGATACCAATATTTTTTAAGAACAAATGCAAGGCAAGAAGACAGGAACCACTGTAGATTCCAAAGTTCAGAGGCCAGGCCCACTCGGAGAGAGGCAAGGCGATGTGTCCCAAAAAGTATCTTAGTGGAAATGCGCTTTGAGTCTTTATCGCAAATTGTTATGGAAAGATTGGACCAGTTCAGAACAACAAGTTAAAGAAAGCTTGGAGGCGACCCAATGGAAAGGCGAGGATTAAGACACCTCACTCTATCTGGCAGAAAGGGATGCCAGGCGGACACGGTACCTTGTTTGTGGAGAGACAGCTCCGGCGGGGGCAGTTGTTCCTGGTGGTGGATGCACGTCGGGTCTTTGCCAAGAGCACCCTCCACCAGGCCTCCACTCATGTCCAACTCATGTCCCCCTGCACCCGACCCACCAGCACTGTGGGGCACCCTCCGCCAGGCCCCCACTCATGTCCCCCTGCACCCCCACCCCCCAGCACTGTGGGACACCCTCCACCAGGCCCCCACTCATGTCTCCCAGCACCCCCATCCCCCAGCACTGTGGGCCACCCTCCACCAAGCCCCCACTCACGCCCCCCTGCAGCCCCACCCCCCTGCATCCAGGGGCACCCTCCACCAGGCCCCCACTCATGTCCCCCTGCACCCCCACACCCCAGCACTGTAGGGCACCCTCCACCAGGCCCCCACTCATGTCCAACTCATGTCCCCCTGCACCCCCACCCCCCAGCACTGTAGGGCACCCTCCACCAGGCCCCTACTCATGTCCAACTCATGTCCCCCTGCACCCCCAACCCCAGCACTGTGGCCCACCCTCCACCAGGCACCAACTCATGTCTAACTCATGTCCCCCTGCACCCCCACCTCCAGCACTGTGTGGCACCCTCCACCAGGCCCCCACTCATGTCCAACTCATGTCCCCCTGCACCCCCGCCCCCCAGCACAGTAGGGCACCCTCCACCAGGCCCCCACTCATGTCCCCCTACACCCCCACCCCCCAGCACTGTAGGGCACCCTCCACCAGGCCCCCACTCATGTCCAACTCATGTCCCCCTGCACCCCCACCCCCCAGCACTGTAGGGCACCCTCCACCAGGCCCCCACTCATGTCCCCCTGCACCCTCACCCCTCAGCACTGTGGCCCACCCTCCACCAGGCCCCCACTCATGTCCAACTCATGTCCCCCTGCACCCCCTCCTCCCAGCACTGTGGGGCACCCTCCACCAGGCCCCCACTCATGTTCCCCTGCACCCCCACCCCCCAGCACTGTGGCCCACCCTCCACCAGGCCCCCACTCATGTCTAACTCATGTCCCCCTGCACCCCCACCCCCCAGCACTGTGGCCCACCCTCCACCAGGCCTCCACTCATGTCCAACTCATGTCCCCCTGCACCCGACCCACCAGCACTGTGGGGCACCCTCCGCCAAGCCCCCACTCATGTCCCCCTGCACCCCCACCCCCCAGCACTGTGGGACACCCTCCACCAGGCCCCCACTCATGTCTCCCAGCACCCCCACCCCCCAGCACTGTGGGCCACCCTCCACCAAGCCCCCACTCACGCCCCCCTGCAGCCCCACCCCCCTGCATCCAGGGGCACCCTCCACCAGGCCCCCACTCATGTCCCCCTGCACCCCCACACCCCAGCACTGTAGGGAACCCTCCACCAGGCCCCCACTCATGTCCAACTCATGTCCCCCTGCACCCCCACCCCCCAGCACTGTAGGGCACCCTCCACCAAGCCCCTACTCATGTCCAACTCATGTCCCCCTGCACCCCCAGCCCCAGCACTGTGGCCCACCCTCCACCAGGCACCAACTCATGTCTAACTCATGTCCCCCTGCACCCCCACCTCCAGCACTGTGGGGCACCCTCCACCAGGCCCCCACTCATGTCCAACTCATGTCCCCCTGCACCCCCGCCCCCCAGCACAGTAGGGCACCCTCCACAAGGCCCCCACTCATGTCCCCCTGCACCCCCACCCCCCAGCACTGTAGGGCACCCTCCACCAGGCCCCCACTCATGTCCAACTCATGTCCCCCTGCACCCCCACCCCCCACCCCACCCCCCAGCACTGTAGGGCACCCTCCACCAGGCCCCCACTCATGTCCCCCTGCACCCTCACCCCTCAGCACTGTGGCCCACCCTCCACCAGGCCCCCACTCATGTCCAACTCATGTCCCCCTGCACCCCCTCCCCCCAGCACTGTGGGGCACCCTCCACCAGGCCCCCACTCATGTTCCCCTGCACCCCCACCCCCCAGCACTGTGGCCCACCCTCCACCAGGCCCCCACTCATGTCCAACTCATGTCCCCCTGCACCCCCACCCACCAGCACTGTGGGGCACTTTCCACCAGGCCCCCACTCATGTCCCCCTGCACCCCCACCCCCCAGCACTGTGGGGCATCTGCCACCAGGCCCCCACTCATGTCCCCCTCCACCCCCACCCCCTGCATCCAGGGGCACCCTGCAGCAGGCCCCCACTCATGTCCCCCTGCACCCCCACCACCCAGCACTGATGGGCACCCTCCACCAGGCCCCCACTCATGTCCAACTCATGCCCCCCTGCACCCCCACCACCCAGCACTGTAGGGCACCCTCCACCAGGCCCCCACTCATGTCCCCCTGCACCCCCACCCCCCAGCACTGTGGGGCACCATCCACCAGGCCCCCACTCATGTCCAACTCATGTCCCCCTGCACCCCCACCCCCCAGCACTGTGGGCCACCCCCCACCAGGCCCCCACTCCTATCTCCCTGCACCCCTACCCCCCAGCCGTGCGATTTGCCTGGGTACGTGTATTCCAGAGGTGCGCGGGTAGTCTCACACGCGATTCCATCAGGGTACGTGTATTATGGGTCCGAGTGAACTTCCACACGCGATATCAGCAGGGTACTTGTATTTCGGGGTGCGCGGGAAGTTACACACATGAATTTGCAGGGTACATGTATTTCGGTGTGCGCGTGAAGTTCCACAAGCGACTGGGCCTGTGAGAGTGGGGTACGTGTATTCCAGGGGTGGGTGGGAATATTTACTCGCGACTGGGCCTGGGAGAGCATGTTACGTGTATTCCTGGGGTGGGCGGGAAGATTTACACGGTCGCCTACAACGCGCCAAAAAATAAAAGGTCCAATCCTGAAACATGTATTCCAGCATGAAGCAGGCGCACGTCCCGCGCAGTATAAAAGAGTGGGCAAACAACAAACAAGCTCAGACGCCAGAATGAATATACCGTTCCTAGCAACAGTGGCCGTGGGATACCGCAGGAGGAGGAGAAGGAATGTCAGGGCCAGAATCTTCACACCCAGAACCAGCCTATTTGGTATGCCTGATGACCAGGTGTATGGGAGGTACAAGTTTCCACCACACATAATACTCGACCTGGTCAGTGAGTCGGAGGATGACCTCACATCATCCATCCTGTGCTCCCAAGCACTCAGCCCCCTGGAGAAGGTCCTCAATGTACTGCACTTCTTGGCTACCGGATCATTTCAGCGGACAAGGGCCATAGTGGGGGGGGTGTCACAGGCCACACAGTCACGGTGCCTACACCAGGTATTGGCCATCATCACTGCATGCCCATCAGTCTGCAGGCACATATAACTGCCCAGAACACCTGCAGAAAGGCAGGTTGTCAGCCAGGATTTCTACAGGGTGGCACAATTCCCCAAAGTGCTAGGTGCCATTGATTGCACCCATGTGGCTCTATGTCCCCCCAGGGCATCTGAGCACATCTATAGAAACCGCAATCACTGGCATTCCATCAACGTCCAGGTAGTATGTGATGCCAAGGGAATCATCACCGCAGTATATGCCAACTATCCAGGGTCCACCCACGACAGCTTCATTTACAGGATGTCAACCCTAAACCGGGACATGGAAGCTGGGCGGCATGGCGATGCATGGCTACTTGGTGAGTAGAAATGCCACAGCACACGCATGCTTGACAGATACAGAGTAATGTCAATACCCCACTAATGATCCCCATCACCACCTCCCCAGGGGACAGTGCCTACCCTCTGAGCACACACATGATGACGCCAATTCGGAACCCCATCACGCCTCCCGAGGTAAGATACAACACAGCCCATATTGCAACACGGGGCATAGTGGAGCGCACATTCGGAGTGCTCAAGTCACGCTTTCGCTCCCTTGCCCATTCTGGTGGGCAGCTGTTATACGCTTCCCCAGTAGTGTGCAGGATCATAGTGGCAGTGTGTTTCCTGCACAATGTTGCAACACGCCGGGGCCTGGCTGTGGACATGGTGGCGCCCCACATCCCCAACCACATGCACGCCCGCTGCGCATGGGAGGGGAAAGGGCACAGGTTGAGGCAGCCCGTACGCAGCTGGTGGCTAATTACTTCAAATAGAAAGCACACCCCTGTGGAGTGCACACAGCCCTGGCACATACCATCTGGCAATCAATGATGACTCAAGCTGACAATTCCGATGAATAAAGGGACAGTCAACTGTCAGAACCATAGCAGCCTGGAATTGTTCACCTGGAAGTGTCACAATGTGTGCATCCCTACCTACACAAACACCACCAATGCAGTGTCATCAAAAGACACTCTTCCATGCAGCAAAAATTAATACCCACTTGCAAAATACAACATGAGAACAGTGCCATGTCACCCAACCCCTCCCCGGCACGGCCACACAACACACCATGGCATATCATGCAATGTGAGAGCAAACAAATGAATCCCCACAACATGCCCCAAGTGTCACCAACTACAGTGTCCCTAATGGAAACTGGCCACACATGAAATGCTCACAGTAATTCAGGACCAACAACACACATTACCAAATACTTAAAAATAATACCAATCACCTACACAACTTCCAACCTACCATAAAGATGACAGTACGGACTTAAAAAATTGGTAGCCTCACTACCTGATAATGCCAGCACTCCGAACACTTCCAACTATACAGTGTTAGCGCCACGCAAGAGTGTAGGTGCACTGCTTACAACATGGACTCCAGTTCCAAAGTAGACCGCCTTGTGAAGACATGAGAAATGGACCTGCAAATTAGGAGGATGAGATGGATGCAGAGGCACATATCAATACACCATGCAGTGTACACTACACCCACAATATGCACTAGGAATGTATACACAGTATTGACTACAGACTGCCCACACATCATATGGGAGTCCAACATCACCATGTAAGTCAATGTCACTTGGGCACACCCTTTGCAAGCCCATGGAAACGGGAAGCAGGAGGTGTGTGTGTCACACAAACCCAAGCATCTGACCCAAATTCAGGACAAGCCTGCATGGGCCCAGCCACAATACAACGTATGCCCAGGGGAGCCCACAAGGCAACACACTGTCAAAAAATCAAGATATAAAAAAAACATAAATAAAAAAAAATAATAATAATAAAAGTCCATGAATGACCCCGGGGGGGTGGTTACGGGAGGCCACCCAGGAGGTCTGAAGGACAGGGTGCACACCAAAACCCACCTGTGTGGATCTTGCGAAAAAAAAAACACCTCCATGGGCTCATGGCCTGCACGGCTACCCTATTGTGGGAAAATCGCTGCTGTCGCTCTCCTCACCCTCTACAGCTGCATCAGGAGGTGGTGGCACTATGGGAGGCAGCCCACGCAAAGCCCTAGTCTGGTCCTCCATGGCAGAAAGCATGCAGGTGTGGAAGGTCTGGTTCTGGAGGATAATTGTGCAGACGTCCCCATGCAACAACTCACGGGATGCCCGGACCTCCGCCCTAGTTGCCTGCAACTCAGCTGAGAGCGTACGTGTGAGCCGCTCCAGCTGCTGTTCTGTCCTCGTGTTAGCGGAAGCCTCAAGCTCAACCAGAGTTGCCCTGAGCTGACAGAGTTCCACCCTCAGGGCTTCCCTGTGGCCCTGGGACTCAATAGAAATGGCTTCCCGCAGAGTCTCCAGTGCCGCCCGCCTGTCCCTGTTGGACGCCAACATGTCCTCCCTGTGTGACTGGCTAATGGAATCTGTTGCCTGCTGTAGTTGTTCAATTAGCCTGTCCTGGGGGACAATGGAAGTGGCCACCCTATCCATGGCCTGAGCCATCATCTCAGTTGATGCTGCCTGTTGGTTTGCCATACCGTTTATGGATTGCCGCCATGCGGTATTGCCAGGTGGCGTACGGACACCGCGTCGGCGGGCACCACACCTGTCTGGGGCATGGCGAACTGCGCCTTGCTGTGCCGGCACTGCCTGAGGCTGCAGGACTGCATTCCCCCTCTGATCTGCTGGCCCAGGACCCGGATCAGATGTAGCAGAGTGTGACCCTGCATCCGTAAACACCAAAGGCGGACCTACCAACACTGACATCCCCATTGAGAGTTCTACCCCTGGTGCAGGTGGGTTGGACAGCACAGAATCCCTCCCAGAAACACTTATCTGCGACTGCACATAGGTCTCATCATCCAAATCGACACCTGAATAGAGCTCGGGGGAGGTGCACCCAGAGACACCCCTTGAGATGACGGCCTGCAGAAAGTGTGGGTTCTCACCCACCACCACACCATGTCCCTCACTGGTCGCCGGTCGGGCCTGAGACCCCTCCTGGGTCTGCACCATGTCCACAACCCCAGCAGTATCAGGTGCGTCATCCCCTGCAAAGACATGAAAGAAAAGACATGGGAATAGGCATTAGCAACATGGAACAAAATTAGGGCTGAGAAGCAACAGAAACAGTACTTCATTGCCACATGTACCACAAGACTATAACCCTCCCATGCATGCACTGTCACTGCGTATGAAGGGGAGGCAAATGGCACACATTGATGACACCAAGATGGAAGATCAACAAAGTTGCTGCATGCTGCCTAGCAGTGCCATCACACATTGGCCTGTGATTGGCATGTCCAATACACATACATGACACATGCCATCACACAGATGGCATGTACCCTAGCCGTGTCACACATGTGACAATAGGACTGAGAAATGCCTAGTGAAAGTTGTGGAATGCAGACAATCAGCCTGAATGAACACAGAATAACATGCAACTATGTTGTGGCAAGATGACAATTCAAGGGCAACTGGCGTGAGGTTGGGCTGAATGTCTACTGTTGCCAGAAGGGATACTGCAACACCCAAATCCTGGTGCACAGAATGTATTGGATGAAGCACATGGGTGACCCAAACCACTCAGGCACACACACCCTCACCTGGCACTCAATCAGAAGCACTCACACACACACAATGCACATGGATGACACCCACATGCATGTGCACTCACCGGACAATGCTTCGTAATCTGGCAGGTCTCCCACGCCATGGATCTGTTCCTCCGTGACGTAGGTCCCAGCAACATACTCATGTGGAGTGAGTTCTATGTCCTCTGCCGGAGACCCACCTCCAGTCACTAGAGTTGCGGCATGACTTGAGGCCAGCTTTTTCTTTGCCCTGCGCTTAAGGTCATTCCAGCGCTTGTAGCAATCATTAGCTGTGCGCCTCACAAATTTAAGGGCACTTATGAGTTCTGCAATGGTCTTCCAGTGTGCCTGACGTTGTGCAGGTGTGGTCTTGCATCCTGCAGTAATCACCATTTCGCTGTCATGTGCGGACACATACTCCACAAGTGCATCAAGTTCGACCTGATTGAAGCTGGGCTTCCTTGGTGGGCCGGACTGTGTAGTCGTGTCTGGGGCATCAGCCTGTACTGGACGAGCACTCTTCCTCTTCCGCTTGGAAGGTGGTGGTGATACTGAGTGTCCTATGCCGCTCTGGACACCAGGGGCAGGAGCCCCGGTGGACTGTGGACTAGGAGTGTGGGAATGAACACTCACCATGGGACTTGGTGCAGGCATTAGCTGAAGTGTGATGTAGTTAGTGGGAACGTCAGCAGGATGGACTAGGACCGACACTGTCCTGGCTGGGACACTCAGAGCTGGGGTGGATGGAGCCGCAGCTGCCCCTGCAGCCTCCCCACCCTGCCTACTCGGGGCAGCAGATGACATAGATGCCCCTGATCCATGTGGGCTAGTGACACCAACGTGCACCGCCACACTTGGCCTAGACCTGATAACCTGGAAGTCATCCATGGAGTCACCCAGTGCCAGGTCTGGTGCCACAATGGGCTGGTCCAACAAGGGCTGAGCAGGGATGGTGTCAGTCACGTTACCCTCAACCAGGGGGGAGGCATGGGTGTCCCTGACTGGTCACCCACACATGGGGGGCTAGGGGCACCCTGCAAGTCCTGGCCATGTCCCCTACCGTATCCACCACAGCCACCTCTTGTGGCTCGCCCACCTTTGCCACCCTTACTGCGTGCTCGCCTCCCATCCATGGCACTGATGTTGTTGTGCGTATGGGAGTTGCAGTAAACTATTGTCCTGGGCAATTGGGGGTGAAAGGGGTAGGGTACTAGATGGAATTCGTACCCTAGTGCTCTAGCAAGGCTGTATGTGACCCCTGGGGGAAGATGATGGGTCACGCAGCACACATGCACCCCGAAAAAGGGATATAATGTGCACGCAACCCCTCCTAGACCATGGGCGTGGAAAAAAAAAACTACACTACGCTGTGGCACCCAGAAACACAAAAATGAACATATGCGTGTCACATGCAGCCTAGACTGACCACTGAAGGGGTAGGCAACACACGGGGCAAGCACACATGTCAAATACGTGTGCGACTCACCGTCTGCCAGGAAAAATTGCGTGAAAAATACGCCCCCGCCAAAAGAAGAATTGTACGCTGTTTGAGGAGACAGGACAACAGGAGAAGTGAACGCTGTTTGGGGAAACAGGCCCAGGAAAAAGACAAGAAGACAAAAAGTTGTCAGAGGTAACAGGGAGTACGAACTTGGAACGCCGTGAAGTAAATCGCGTGTGAACCGACAAGAAGTACAGATTTCACCCACTCGCTCTCCACAAAAAGCACGTACAAGGAAATGGCATTCTACGCGTACCTTTTAAACATGCCCACACGTCCAGCCCCATCCTCCAGTTACACGAGTTGACACTCTGACGTGCAGTCATTGGACGTGTAACATGCACCCGTGTACAGGGAAACGCCCGCGCATGCACATCACAGACGCGCATACGCGCTGGTGGCCTTTGGGCCAATGAATTTGCGTACGTGTGCTGATGCGCTTACGCGCTAAGGCCCTTTCCTCGAATTACACGCAGACGTGCTGGATTTTCACGTGCCAAATCACTCCGTATCAAGCTGGCCACGCGTAAGCACACGGAAGACCACTCTCCTGCCCAGAAGGCCAAATTACTGCCCCCCAGAGCCCTGAGCACGCTCCCACCTGCCAACTGCTGCTGCCTGATTGCCTGCTGCACACATGCCCTGCCATTTGCTGCCTGCACATCAGCCAGGGGTGCTGTTGCTGTGACCACCCCTGCTGGAACCGAAGACTCCCGACTGGGATTCCATCGCTCCACAGCCCAGCCCCATGACCCAGTTGCCCACCCACTCCTGCCTCTGGGGTTGTCATGTCGGGCACTGCAACATCTGGCACCACTGACAACCCCCGGCCAGAGAGGCAGAGGGGCACCAGCTTCACTGCCACCGAAGTTGGTATCCTGGTGGAGCAAGTCCTGGGGCAGTATGATGCCCTCTACGGAAGTTTGCGCGCCGACAAGGAAGGACGGACTCGGATCTGGACGGACATCGTGACTGCCATCCACGCGTAGGGGGTGGCAGTCAGCGACTTCCAACATGCCAAGAAGCGCTGGGAGGACTTCAGGTCCAGGACCCTCAACAAGGCCCGGCGCCTCTTGAAGCCAGCTGATGCTAAGGGGCCCCGGGGCCACTTGTATGACGATCAGATGAGGGTCCTGGAACGCATATCCTCAGCGCTCCATGTCCAGGTCTTTGAGAGGCAGACCCGTTTGGAATCGAGCGGTAAGTGTACATGCATCATGATTGTAAGCTGTGCGTGTGGTGATGTGCCAGTAGTGTCCAGGTTGCACATGCTTTTGTATGGGTCCAAGGATGGGTAGGGATGTACAGGGCCTTGAGGCTAACACATGCGAGGGAGTTGTGTGGGCACACATGTTTGGATGAATGTGTATGTAAGTAGGCATGTTTGTGATGTCACACATGAATGTTGTTTTCAGCTGCATGTATCAGCACTGTGTACATGTGCATGTGTGTGTATTTGACAAGGGTGCAACAGTGATGCAACATGGATGCATGTGACAGCGGGATGTGGAAGCCTGATTGGCAGATGTGACATGGATGCCGATCTGAACACTGCGACAGTTGGCAGAGGTGTACACATGCATGCAAGTGTGGTGGTGTGTGTACATGTGTAGTGCACTCCCTGTGTTGCATGTGATGTTTGGCTCACCTTTGCCTGCTCATGCTGTTGTATGTTTATGGATGGTGCTGGCAGTTGCGATATGGCTGTGGTATGGCTCATGTGTGTAAGTTGAAATGACATGTGTTGGCGATTGTGATGCCATGTCTGAGGTTTGCCAATGCCACTCATGTACAACTGTCATGTGTGTATGTGTCCATTGTACAGTGCCCTGATGCCTGTGTTTTATTTCTCCCTTTCTGCAGCGTCAACTGATGAAGAGGGTGGAGAAGGTGCTGTGGAGCACAGCGGCGGGGATCGCACCGCCAGCCGGAGACGCAAGGCCCGGCTCCCCTCCCAGGTTGTGATCTCATTGGGGAGTGAGGAGCCCGTGCCACGTCCCAGGCCGCAGCTGCCGGGGGGAGGTCCAAGAGGCGGAGGTCGGAGTTGGACTCCTTGGCAGCAGAAGGGGCAGCTGGGACCCCACAGGGCCCAACGGGGGAAGATGGCACTGAGTCATCCAGGTTGGTGGGGGGTTTGGTGGAGGAGGAGGCCGTGCAAGCAACAGAGACGGGGTCTGAAGGTGGGGATTCCACTGGTGCTAGTGATGCAGTGCAGGACCAGGGACAGGAGGCAGCACAGGCCACCGCGGAGGTGCCTGTGTGCAATCCTGTCCCTGATCCTGTCACTGCATCATCTTGCACCAGCAGGGATGCCTACGTCCAGACCCGTTTTTAGGCAGGGGATGAGCTCACAAGAACTGGCCTTCCTCTGCCTGCGGACGTGGCTATCTGGGTCCGGGTTGAGCCTGTCCTGACTGGTGTGGCTTTGCGTTAACGGGCCATGCGAGGTGACCTGCTGTCTTTTCATGAGGAGACTGCACGTCATCTCGAATGGCTCGTTGACCGCGTTGGCCTACTGGGACAGGTCACCCAGGCCGGATTCCTCCATTTGATGGGGCTTGCTCAGACCCCCTCCTCAACTGAACCCCCTATGCGCCAGTCGTCCTCCGTGCCATCTTCCCACCCATTAGTCACCTGGGTGCCCTGTGGAGCTGCCTCTGACGGTGCGGCCAGGCTGGTGGAGGAGGCATCCCTGCCACAGTCGGGAGTCGGACGTCCAGCAGGGGTGGCCACATCAACGACTGCACCCCAGCCGGTGGAGGATGTGCAGGCAGCAGGAGCCAGGGCACGGGCAAAGGCACAGCAGCAGCAGCAATGAGGTGGGAGCCATGATGGCTCGGGGCCTTCGACATCGGAGCGGGAGGCATCGGCTGGAGGGCAGGAGGACCCAGGACGGGAAGTGTCTTCCGTGTGGCAGCGGTTAGGCCACGCCATAGATGCGAAGCGGCAGCGGGTGGAAGAGGCACGGCTCACGATGGTCAGGGCGGAGAACTCCATGCGGAGGGCTCTGAGGCGGGCCGAGTGCCTCGAGGCAAACCGCAGGGAGTTGGAGGTGAACATGTCGACGGCCCTGCGGACCCTCGGGGCCATGGAGGAGGACCGCCTCCGGGACATTGAGCAGGAGTTCGATGATGCCCTGGCCCGGAACATCCCGAAGTGAGCCGTCGGAGTGGCCCGCTGCCCTTGTAAATAGTTCTGTAGTTAGTGTTACTCTTCCTTTGGTTTTGCATTTTTTTTGGACCTTTTGGACAATGGGCCACATTTTTGTATATAGTTTTTTTAATTAGGTAGTGTTATTAGATAGGTTTCATTTCTTCTGTTGGGATCATGGACCCTGGATTCTTTATCTGTATATAGTTGACTGTTGGATTTTCTATTTTTTTTCTGATTTACCCATGGAGCAATGGTTTTCGATTTTAATTTTCCATTGGATTTACTTTTGTGAACTGTGACTTTGGACACCTTTCCTTTGGATTATGATTTGTGGTTTTACATTATTTTACGGACATGCTGCTTTCTTATTTTTTAATTCCCATTTTCGTTTGTTTATTTTTGATTCAATTTATGTTACTTTTAATACATATTTTTTGTTCAAACTTCAATGTGTAGTATCATCTCATTGGTTTCATGCATATCATGATATGGGTTTTGACATTCACTGACACCCATTGTGTGTATGTGAGGGACATGCGTTCATTTCCAAACTTGCCTTTGGGGTTGTATCATGTAATTGCCATTTCTAAGTGGGTGGATGCAATACTCGGGTGGGTGTTTGGCATTTGGAGGCTGCCCATAAGGCCCAGGGATCTAGATTGGCTGGGGGATATGTGTGGGGGCCTGCTGGCAGGTGTCCCTGACTGGTGGGGGGTGGGGGTGCAGGGGGACATGAGTGGGGGCCTGGTGGAGGGTGCCCCACAGTGCTGGTGGGTGGGGTGCTGGGAGACATGAGTGGGGGACTGGTGGAGGGTGCCCCACAGTCCTGGGGGGTGGGGGTGCAGGGGGACATGAGTTGGACATGAGTGGGGGCCTGGTCGAGGGTGCCCCACAGTGCTGGGGGTGGGGGTGCAGGGGGACATGAGTGGGGGCCTGGTGGAGGGTGGCACACAGTGGTGCGGGGTGGGGGTGCTGGGAGACATGAGTGGGGGCCTGGTGGAGGGTGCCCCACAGTGCTGGGAGGTTGGGGTGCAGGGGGACATGAGTGGGGGCCTGGTGGAGGGTGTCCCACAGTGCTGGGGGGTGGGGGTGCTGGGAGACATGAGTGGGGGCCTGGTGGAGGGTGCCCCACAGTGCTGGGGGGTGGGGGTGCAGGGGGACATGAGTTGGACATGAGTGAGGGCCTGGTGGAGGGTGCCCCATAGTGCTGGGGGGTGGGGATGCAGGGGGACATGTGTGGGGGCCTGGTGGAGGGTGCCCCACAGTGCTGGGGGGTGGGGGTGCAGGGGTACATGAGTAGGGGCCTGGTGGAGGGTGGCCCACAGTGCTGGGGAGTGGGGGTGCAGGGGGACATGAGTGGGGGCCTGGTGGAGGGTGCCCCTGGATGCTGGGGGGTGGGGTGCAGGGGGACATGAGTAGGGGCCTGGTGGATGGTGGGCCACAGTGCTGGGGGGTGGGTATGCAGGGGGACATGAGTGGGGGCCTGGTGGAGGGTGCCCTTGGATGCTGGGGGGTGGGGGTGCAGGGGGACATGCGTTGGTGGGCAGTAGTGCAAGATGACATGTGGGTTGGCTGGGGGGCATGGGCATGGTGGATGGGCTGCCTGCGGGACATGTGCAGGGTGGTCCCCTGTGGTGTGGCCCGCCTGCAGGGGCCGTGGAGGGAGTCGAGTGAACAGCTGGGAGGACCCACACGGCCGATTCACGTGTAGGACTGCCCGGCACCCCCGGAATACACGTAGGCTGCTGGATTCACGTGTGGAATTTCCCTTGCACATTGGAATACACGTACCCTGCTGAAATCGGGTGTGGAACTTCCCGCGCACCCCGAAATACACGCATCACGGACAATCATGTGTGGAACTTCCCGCGCACCTTGGAATACACGTACCCTGCTGTATTCGCGTGTGGAACTTTCCGCGCACCCCAAAATACACGTACCCAGGACAATCGCGTGTGGAACTTCCCGCGCACCTTGGAATACACGTACCCTGCTGAATTTGCGTGTGGAACTTCCCGCGCATGTACCCTGCTGAATTTGCGTGTAGAACTTCCCGCGCACCCCGAAATACACGTGCCCAGGGCAATCGCGTGTGGAACCACTTGCGAATCTACAACATCGTGCCAAGACGGTGTCACGACCTTATCTCCCTCAAGGGGACACAGGCCTTTACGAACCCTATTGGGGCCTCCTCGGATGCCCTGGAGCCAGTCCTGGCGCTGCTGGCATAGGAGACGCTCACTGGGATGGGCTTCCTATGGCCAATGGATAAGCATGGCCGCCCCCATGCAGAATACTGGAGAACTGTATGCTGCAGTCTAGCTTGCAGGGTGGGGCCCGCCCCAAAGGCACCTGGGATACTACCTAGCTATTTAAACCACACCCGACCAAGACGTTATTCTGCCTGTGTAGCGTGGCGCTCATCCTGCTCTGCATCCCTACCTGCTCAGCTTCATCTATCGTCTTCGGAGCCTTCCTGGGCCTGTACAACACCCCGCTTACCAGATCAGCAGCATCCTTAGGCTTCGGAAGTACCCAAGGCAAGACCATTGCCATACTTACCAATTCAGCAGCATCCAACGACCTCGGAGTAACCAAGACAAGACCATCGCCATACTTACCATTTCGCAGCATCCTGTGGCTTCCTAGTCATCCGAAGCAGGCATCATCTCAACGCTCTCCTGTTGGCTGCTTCATCTGCTCTTCGAAGCCGCCCAACTTGCGCTGCCCCCGATTTCTTAATTCCTTTGGGTTTCCTCCAACTCCAGCCCGTCGAGGTCTGCAAGACAAAAGTTAGCAGGTTAATCATTTGCAAGGACGCTTTCAGCACCCCATGGCGACTCAGCTTACCTACTTGAACCAGTCTTCGGCTTTCTTCATGACCTCCACCATCAGCAACGAGGACAGAAGTTAGCTCATATTCCAAAGACTATTTTTACCTATAAAGACTTACTCTCATTAATAAAGACTTTAAGACTTACATGAAGAAGGAGTTGCAGCCGGTCTGAACTCCGGCCCTCGCCTGTCACAGGTTTCCCCCCTTCTCACCTGTCTATGTTGCCTGGTGTCCTCTTTAGGTGGAGTCTTCTTTGGTATGGTTCGGGACTTAAATAAGCCCGCTCGGCAGTCCTCGGCGTCCAGATTACGTTCAGCTTCGATGTCCAGGATCACGGGAAACTCCTGGATTATTCAAGAAGGAGTAGGGGGGCAAGCGGAAGCGACGCAGGGATTCCGGGAAGTTAGGAAAGAGGGTAGTCGGGAGAAGGGAATCCAGGGGCCAGGGGATAGCAAGTAGCACTAGAGAAGGTTCGGAGCACACGTACGATCACAGCTAGTAGCAGCATTGAGACGCGCAGGGCAGCGGGGGTGTGGCTTCTTTATAGAGGACGCTGCGTAGAACGTGAATACTGGTGAGCAGCGTTCTGATCTTGCCGCCATGTTGGTAGTATTATGGAGTGTAAGGCCCGATGTGTTAGGGACCAGGAGGCCCAGAAGGGGTGAGTTTGATGGTTCATGACAGCATGCCTCCTCCGGAAACTCATTCCACCGGGTTTGCCCGGGTGTATGAGATGGAACCTTCTGAGTAACCTGGGGGTATTTAGATTTGAGATAGGTTTCCAAGTGCGTTCACTGGGGGGATATCCTTTCCATTCCAAAAGGTACTGGAGTTTGACACGTCTATATCTAGAATCGCAAATCCTGGAGACCTCATACTCCAGTTGGTCCTTGATGAGTACTGGTTTGGGCCGAAGGTTAGTTCGAGAAGTCTGAACATATGGCTTCATTAAGGACGTGTGAAAGACTGGGTGGATTTTCCTCCAGGAGTCTGGATGCTTGAGCCGGTAGGCCACTGGGTTGATGACTTCCTTTATAAGGAATGGCCCATATTATAGAGGAGCCAATTTATTTGGTCGCAAATGCCGTGGTAGCAATTTCAAGGACAGCCAAACCTTATCCCCTATTGTGTAGGACGGGCTTGGTCTTCATTTGGAGTCCGCATACAGTTTGGTCTGGGTCCTGGCCTTTTCTAATTGTTGTTTGGCTTCTCTTTGAACATTAATGAGCATTTCAATCCAGGAATCGACTGTTGGAACTGGTGTAGGATGAGGAAGGATAGAAGGCAGAACCGAAGGGTGGAATCCTTGGCTACAGAAAAAAGGACTGGTCTTAATAGCAGAGTGGTCCGAATTATTATAGGTGAATTCAGCCACTGGTGTTAAAAGAGACCAATCATCCTGGACCTTGGTAGCGAAGCAACGGAGGTATTGTTCCAAGGTTTGGTTTACGCACTCTGTGGCTACGTTGGTTTGGGGATGATATCCTGAGGAAAGAGCGCGTTGGATTCCTAGTATTTGGCAAAGATGTTTCCAGAACTGAGAAATGTATTGGGGCCCTCTGTCTGATATGATCTTGGTAGGAAGTCCATGCAGTCGGAATATGCGTTCCAGGAAAATTCCAGCAAGTTCTGACGAGGATGGCAGTTTAAACAGAGGTGTAAAATGGGCCACATGGGTGAACAAATCAATGGTGACCATGATGGTTGTGTATCCCCTGGAAGGTGGTTATTCCACAATGAAGTCTGTTGCTATGAATTCCCAAGGCCTTGTTGGAAGTGGAGGTTGCTGCAATAGACCGGCTGGTCTCTTGTTGTCATGTTTGTTTTGATTACAGACAGAGCATGCCTGGATATACCTTTGTACATCAGCTTTCACTCCAGGCCACCAAAATTGCCTTTGAATTAATCGGAGGGTATTGGTAATACCACGATGCCCGGAGTAAAGAGTATCATGACAGAGATTTATTATCCTTTGCTGTAGTTTTTGTGTTGGGATGACCAAGGCATTGTCTTTGAACAAGTATCCATTTTTGGTTTTCAGTTTCCACTGTTTCTTGTCCGAGATATCTTTCCAGAGTTCCGAGGATTGAGTCTGAATGCAGACTTCATCAAGGAGGCTGGTCGCCTGGGCTACAATTATTGTGTGGGGAAACATCTTGGGAAATGTTCGGTCATCAGGAGGTTCATAGTCAGGGCGCCGAGACAAGGCGTCAGCAATTACGTTTTGTGTTCCCGGAACATGGTGAATCTGGAACTGGTATTGGGCAAAGAAGAACGCCCAATGGCCTGACGGCTGTTCCTGCATTCCAGGGCCTGTAACACTTGGAGATTTCGATGGTCCGTCCAGACCTGGACAGGATGTTTAGCTCCTAGAAGTAAATGACGCCACTCGGTGAAGGCTTGATGGATGGCTAGATGTTCCTTTTCTAAAACTGAGTAATGTGTTTCTCTGGAGGTCAATGTCAGTGAAAGATAGGCAATAGGATGTTCTAGCCCGTCATCGAGTTCCTGTTTCAGAACTGCTCTGATGGCATAGTTAGAGGCATCTGTTTCCACTAGGAATGGTCGATTTATATCAGGTTGAACCAGGATGGTGGCTTGTGTAAATTCTGTTTTCAGGCGTTGGAAAGCCTTCTCCTGGGCTGGGGTCCAATGATGGGGAGTATCTTTCTTCAACAAGGAGATGATCGGTTGAACTATCTCGGAGAAAGATGGCATAAACTTCTGATAGAAATTGGCCTAGCCCAGGAAAGATTGGATCTGTTTTACGGAGGTCGGAGTTGGCCAGGATAGTATGGCCTTAACCTTGGATTGATCCATTCCTATGCCATCTGGGCTAAGGACGAATCCTAGATAGTGAACAGTGGAAACATGAAAAAGGCATTTCTCAGGTTTTGCTAGAAGCTTGTGTTCACATAGCCGTTGTAACACTGATTTAACATTTTCTTCATGCTTGAGAGGATCCTTAGAGAATATCAAAATATCGTCCAAGTAGACGATGAAGAAAAGAAATAGCATATCCGAAAACACCCGGTCCATAAAGCGTTGGAAGATTGCCGGAGCATTAGAGAATCCAAAGGGCATGACCAAGTATTCGTAATGACCAAAGGGTGTTCTGAAGGCTGTCTTCCATTCGTCACCTTCTCTAATACGAATCAAGTGATAAGCACCCCTGAGATCCAATTTGGTGAATATTACGGCTCCTCTTATGGCTTCCAGGATATCTGAAATCAAGGTTAATGGATAACGATCCTTAAGGGTGCACTGATTAAGACCTCGATAATCAAGACAAGGTCTGAGTTCCTTGGTGTCTTTTTTAGGAACAAAAAATAATGAGGCTCCAGCCAGAGACTTAGATGGGCGTATGGTGCCGTTTTTTAGGTTAGTATCTAGGTATTCACAAAGGGCCTTTTTCTCTGGTTCAGACAGGATAAACATCCTTCCAAAGGGAATCACGGCTGAAGGTTCGGTTTCAATAGCACAGTCCTCAGGCCTATGGGGTGGTAGGGCTTGGACAATAGCAGAAGAGAACACATCGGCATATTCCTGGTAGGTTTTAGGAACCTGGATGATGTTAGAGACCATAAGAGGATCTTGCTGAGTTGTCGAACTTTCTTCTGATGTTGTCGGTGAAGGATCCTGGAACCGACAATGGGACATGCAAAATTCGGAACCTATGAACAGCGAACTAGCTGTCCAATTGATGTATGGGTTGTGTTTTTGTAGCCAGGGCATTCCCAATACCATTGGGTAATGGGCACATTTTATGATGTCAAACCTTATCCTTTCTCGGTGATGGTTTATAGCAAGCTCAATTTCCTTAGTCTGAAGGTTTATGGGTCCAGAAGAAAGGGGTCTTCCATCAATTGCTTATACAAGTTGCAGGACGTTCCTGGATTCGTAAGGAATATGATGTTTAAGGACCCATTCCTGATCTATGAATATTCCCATGGCCCCACAGTCCACTAGTGCCAGAATGGGGTAGGATTCCTTCTTGGATGACGATAGAGAAGCCTGTAAGACTACCAGGGAGTTTTGTCCAGGAGAGTTCAAGGATGGTATAGATGTGGAGCCTGCATCCATCTCCCGAAACTGTGCTCCATCTAGGATTGGGAGCTGGTGTTTCCCAAACACCGTGGAGGGGCAAAGGGACATTCTCTGACTAAATGCTTGTCCGAGGCACAGTACATGCATAAGCCAGTATGGATCCTTCTCAGCCTTTCTTGGGGGGATATGGGTCCACGGAAGGCCCATAGCTGCATGGGTTCGGGTTCATTTGTAGGAACAGGAGAATCTTCGGATTTTGAAGGGCTCACAAGAGGATTTTTTTGGATGGTTGACTTGGTCTTCCTTTTCTCTGTCCTTCTTTCCTGGATGCGGATATCAATCTGTAGAGCAAGATCCATAAGTGCCTGGTAAGAACTAGGACGTGCTACCCTGGCTAATTCATCCTTAACATCTTCATTTAGCCCTCTTCAAAAGAGGGTGAAGCAAGCTTCAGAAGGCCAACCCGCTTCTTTAGCCAATTGCTTAAATCGAGTTACGTAGGTGAGCATGTCCTGAGAGCCTTGTTGGAAATCGAGTGAACGCTCTTGAGCACTAAAGACCTGTTCTGGGCGGTCAAACATAGTCTTAAGTACTTGAATGAATCCATCATAATCATCCAAAAGGGAATCTCCGGTGTTAACTAATGGTGTGGCCCAGGCTAAGGCATTCCCGGAGAGGTGAGAAATAATAAAGCCCATTTTAGCCCTGGGGGTGGAAATATAATAAGGTTTAAAGGTAAAGCGGACCAAACAAGAATCCAGGAATCCTCGGAGGGTTTTTGCACTACCGTCATATTTGTCAACAATGCCACCCAATAGCACGCTGTCCTTTGAGGCAGAGTCACGTGAAAGTACCATTTGTTTCAGCGCGGCATTCTCCGCTTTCAAGTTCTGTACTTCAGTCGATAGTTCTTGCATGCCACGCATAAGATCCTGGATGGCCGCCTCCATGTCTGTATCGACTTCGGTCAGGTGGCGTCTCAATCTGTCACAGGTTTCCCCCCTTCTAACCTGTCTATGTTGCCTGGTGTCCTCTTTAGGTGGAGTCTTCTTTCGTATGGTTCGGGACTTAAATAAGCCCACTCGGCCGTCCTCGGCTTCCAGTTTACGTTAAGCTTCGATGTCCAGGATCACGGGAAACTCCGGGATTATTCAAGAAGGAGTAGGGGGGCAAGCGGAAGCGACGCAGGGCTTCCGGGAAGTTAGGAAAGAGGGGAGTCGGGAGAAGGGAATCCAGGTGTTAGGGGATAGCAAGTAGCACTAGAGAAGGTTTGGAGCACATGTCCGATCACAGCTAGTAGCAGCGTTGAGACGCGCTGGGCCGCGGGGTGTGGCTTCTTTATAGAGGACGCTGCGTAGAACGTGAACACTGGCGAGCAGCGTTCTGATCTTGCCGCTATGTTGGTAGTATTATGGAGTGTAATGCCCGACGTGTCAGGGACCAGGAGGCCCAGAAGGGGCGAGTTTGATGGTTCATGACATCGCCAGTGAAGCAACTCGGCGGAATGGGCCCAAATCGACGCGCCCCTGCCCGGAGCGGCTGGACGGTGAGCGCACCGTTAACATCACTAAGGTGAGCGTCGCCCTTAGGGAACCTGCACGGGAACGTGGGAAGTGGGCGATCTAATAGGAAACCATCAAAGCTGCCCCTCCTGTCTTCTAGAGCTGAATCCGTGTATTCAGGGGTCCGGGACAGGTGAGGGGAACTGAAGAGCCCTCAGGTGTGTGCCTGGAGATGTCCTCCATGGAAAAAACAGGTGAGCGTTACAGAACGCGAAACCCTAACACATAAACCCACTTGGGCGTCTACTATGGAAACGTCAGAAACTGACGAGCTGGCCCAATTGCTGGGGCAATTGCATTCGGAAGTCCATTCCATGCGGCAGGAGACTAATGCATTGCGAAGAGAAGTGATTGTCGCCAAGGAAAGGACTGATGACCTTGGAAGACAACTCCTCCAGTCACAGACAGGACAAACCCAGTTACCCGGAGTAAGTCGCTCCACCTTGGCTACCGCGAACAGTCCCATCCAAATTAACCTTCCTGGGACTGTTCCTCTGGCTCCTCCGGAACGGTTTGCCGGGGACCCCCGGTGATATGCCACTTTCATGAATCAATGTCGCCTCCACTTTTTATGTTTGCTGGGGGCGTTTCCCACGGACCAAGCACGTGTGGCTTTCGTACTCTCGTATTTAAGTGGGAGCGCGGCCGACTGGTCAGTTCCATTCATCAGCCGAGATGACCCTCTGCTGCGAGACTTTGATGGGTTCCAACGGGAACTGGAGAAACTCTTTGCCCGACGCCTCCATGGGCAAGCCCTGGATAACAAACTTTTGTCACTCCGCCAAGGGAATCAGGACCTGTTAACTTACATAGCAAACTTTAATCGACTGGTGGTCGAAGCAAACTGGCCTGAGGACAAACGAACCACGTTGTTTCATCAGGGTTTTCGCGGTGAGCTAAAAGACGTTTGGCCCAAGAGGTGGATCCACCCCGGGATTGTGCCAAATTCATTAGTTTGGTGGTACAGCTGGACCGTCGCCTGCAGGATAGGAAGAGTGATCAAGGTAGGTCAGATTCACGTCCCTTGTTCGTCCGTCCCAAGGATCACACCCCACGGGGCTCTGATGGAACTAGTGAACCAATGCAGATAGGCGGGGTTAGGCCCCCTTTAACCAAGGCCCAAAGGGACAAAAGGAGGGAGATGCAATTGTGTATGTATTGCAGAAAAGCAGGAAATGTATTAAAGGACTGCCCGGTCAAGCTCCCCAGGCGAGCAGTTGGTGCCACGGATAAGGAAATACTGGAGGAGGAGTCGGGAAATAACCAAGCCCGGTAATTGTAGGGGTCCAATTGTCGAGCGAGGAAATCCAGTTTCAGACCTCCCATTTTGCGCTACAAGTGATCATTATTCCCCACCAACAGTCGTCTGAGATGCATTCTTTGGAAGCATACCTAGACAGCGGGGCAGTTGGGAACTATATTGATCGAGATCTCGCAGCAAAAATGGGCCTGGTGTGTGAAAACAAGGAAATAATATGAGGCAGGGTAACCAAAAAGGAAACACACCACACACAGGTTACAAAGGAACATACAAAGTACTTTATTTTATATTGAATCCAGTTACAAAAGAACAGAACAAAATTCAGATAGCTATCGACCCTCAGTACAACACAGCGAACTCCGGCGTGGTTCGGTGTGCTCAGTGAGTGCAATAATTCATTGAAACAGTCAGGCTTTTATACATTTCTCCAGCCTGTTGTCCAGCCTGTCTGCAGGTTAACCATTCCATAAATAAGTTACTGCTCTAGGGTCCCTTGCCAGGTCAAATCTAGTTCATCTTAGGTTTATACATTAACAAGAAGAAATGGTAATAATGTATGCTCTAGGCCTAACATTACAATGCGGGACTTAATTTATACAATATAGTTAAGCAGGTGTTCTCATTCAATTATAGATCAGTTTCGGTGATACAGGTAATCCATTGCACACAGGTCAGCAGAAGGACAAGGTCTCAGCTCATGACCCTAACAAGTGGCCTGCAGGCAAGTTATACATTAGCTGTACAGAGGTCATGACAATCGAGTTCTGTTCTGAATAACATAGGCTACCATTTTAGCTCACATGGTGACTTTATAGAGCAAGAAAACCTAAAATGGCGGCTTGACCCAAAATGACAGTTTACATGGTTTCTAAGGTCAGGACCTTGCAATGCGAGTTTATTCACATGTAGTTTATAAGCATCTTGTTAGCAGCTTGGCGTAGGCCAATATACATATATTCATAGCAATAGGAGGCACGATATAATTTCTAGTTTGACAAACCCTCCTTTTGGCCTATGCCAAGTGCTAAACTACTTCTGATCTCCCTGCAAATAACTCCATGTGTCATCGTCCATACACCCTGAATAGCTGTCAGAAATATCTATCGCCATTAGATCTTTTACTAAGATCTCTTTCAGTACATACTCCTTAGAGGTTTTATCCGGGGCATACACTTTATGTCCTATTGTACCTATCGCCTGAGCGCAACATCCTCCTAGCATTTAACATATACTTGGTAGACATTGGATACAACAACAAAGAAATAGCAGAATTTCCAAAATAATCAGCAAGACTGAAAGCACTTTCCAACCCCAGGACCGCAAGAAGTCCCAGAACCAAGCAATAAGATCCCAATTTCCCTCGGGAACATGCACTTCTGAACTAAGAATGTGCAGATTCTGTATTGCCTTAAAAATAGTTGGGGAGGAATCCGGTACGAAAACACAGCAAGCGGACCCCACTAGTTTACATACTCCACTACGTTCAGCCAGAATGACATCTATTGCCATCCGGTTCTGAAGCGCTACCAATCTGATCGCTTTCTGCTCTAAAGTCATATTATAGAGTATATCTGTGGTCCGGTTGATGGTTCTCTCCAGTACTCTCGCTAGTTTCCTGATATCCTCGGAATTCGCTATCTGCTCAAAGAATGGAAGGAATGATTTCGCTACATCTCCTAAAACCTGTGCTGGAGTGTCGCCATACTCGTCCCGCCGTGGACGAGCCTTCGAAACCTCTACAGTACTTGCTATAAACACCCCAGGTAACAGGATTCCTAGATAACAAGTTCCCTGCCATCCCTGGGCAACCATGGAAATGCTACATTACCGCAAACAAAATAGATAGGTTCGCCTAGATACAAAGGTCTGTCTTCCCCAGTCAAATTTGCAACGTTGGCACAACCTTTAAAATCTCCCATTGACCGGGTGCCATTCCTCTGTATGCAGAAAGAAACTGAATCGGGGCTATGGTTAACAGTATAAGAAGGAGGCACGGCACCCTTATTGCCTATCGGAGCCATTTTAAAGGAAATCAAAGATTGGAAAGGACGAGACAGTCTATCAGAAGGCCTAATAGAAGCAATATTGAGCTTACTCCTATTTGCGAAAAGCGAGCAGCCCAGGGCAGCCAGAACACGTTTCTCAAAACTATTCAAATTAGTGCCATCAAAGTTCCCCGAGATGCTATCGTTCCATCGGCCAAAGAACAGTGCTCTAAGTGAAGCATAACAAGCAGTTGTCAAAGGTAAAGGGTGAATATACCAACCTTGCCCCTTATCCCCATGTTGCGGTAAATGTGAGCAGACCCAACAATTAGTCTTATTAAAAATGGCACGTGTTGCATTCATTATAAGCAACAAGGTATTATTGTGATACTTCTGTCTATGCTGTGAGTCCCTAGGTGACAGAGTATGCAAATGTGCAAATGCTGTAGGAACAGTGGGTACAATTTCAGTCGGCAGCAAAGACTCTAAAGGTTGAGTTTCTTCGAAATACCAAAGGCCTAAGACAGTGACTATTATAAAACCAACTATTATCATAAAAACACAGCAATACGTTTTCGGGGCCCAGTCACATTGTTCATTGTCCGAGTTGGTCACCCCCTCATTTATAAGTCCAATACGAGCAGCAGCGGTGGCAGTAGCAGGCATTGTAGATTTTCAATTGATGACCCCAATGTTCGTTGCTGGCGACACTACGGTCGCGCAGCTTCTTAGTCCTTCCACAACCCCTAGCCAACAGAATCCCCTTCCTCAACTTTTTTGGGCAAAAGCAAGCCCTTGATGATCCTTTCCTTCCTAGAATGCACAGCCGACCCGTGTCGTATGTCTATCAGATGCACAGCAAAAACCGTGCCGTATGTCTATCTTCGTGGCCGGAAGTTGTAACTTGTTGTGCTTGGTATTGTTTGATCCGAGAACAAGATGTCGTCACTTCCCGTTGGAAGCAACGTATCAGAGGCAAGTGAAGTTGGAACACCAATTTCCGGGAACAAAAGTTTCAGAGAGTGCAGAGACAAAATAGCAGCTTCCCCAAGCCTCACGGGCTCAGAAAGATCCTCTGACGCACTCTTAGTGCTACTCACTGCTTTGGGATCATTGGTTGCAGCGTTAGCGAGGGATTCTGTTTCTTCTGTAACGTGTGGCACTGGGTGAGGAAGTTTCTTGACATGCGTCGCGTGGATCCAATGCTTCCGGCCTGCGACACGCACCGCTGTTTGGGTGACCAGCAGGACCTGGAACGGGCCCCGCCACCGAGGTGCAAGGCAGAAAGATCGGTCAAAGGATTTGACCAAAACCCAACTTCCAGGTTGTATACTGTGGCCTGGGCCCTCGTATTGCGCGGGTAAAGCGTCTCGTACCTGGTGATAAATGAAATACAGGTTTTTAGTCAACTGGCTACAATAGTCTGAAAGCAATACATTTTCTACATTTCTCAATGCCCTAGGCTTCGGAAGACCCCAGATATTGGCAGGTCTCCCCATTACCACCTCAAATGGAGAGAGCCCAGTCTTAGTTTGAGGGGTTGTCCGCATTGAAAGTAACACGATCGGTAAGGCGTCCGGCCATTTTAGTTTGGTGCCGGCGCATGTCTTAGAGAGCTTGTTTTTTATGATACCATTGTGTCTTTCCACTATTCCGGCGCTCTGAGCATGTCTGGCCGAATGGAATCGTTTGTCAATTTGCAATGCCGTACATATCTGTAGAATTACAGCAGCGATAAAATGCGGACCATTATCCGACCAGATAACTCTCGGCAAACCGAACTGTGGGAAGAATTCCTTTAACATGGTCTTTGCAGAGGTCATGGCTGTAGCGTCTTTAACAGGGAAAGCCTCGACCCATTTACTAAAGGCGCAAATGACCACAAGGACATATTTTAGATTGTTACATCGCTCCATTTCAATAAAGTCAAAGTGAAACACTTCAAACGGGACAGAAGGAGGCCCAAAGCTACCTCTTGGAGTTGCTGTCCCCTTTCCCACATTGTGTGTAGGCAAATCATGCAATTTTGGACATAATGCTGGGCAATTTTTGAAATCTTATCATTTACCCAGACTTTCTCTAACATTCTCGTGATCTGTTGCGCGCACACATGTGTGGGACCGTGTGCCATGGTAACCATCATTACTATATAGGCATTATGAAGCAACCATTTCCCTTCAACCATGTCCACCCAACACCCATCATCATCGAGTTTCCCCAAGCCCTCAGCTCACCTCTTGAATTCTTCTAATGTGGCATCGGCTTGTATATCCCGTACAGACCCAACACCCTCATCCATTGCATAGGCATCTACAGTCTTCCTTGAAACATACATCTCTGTGAAGAGATCAGAGGTAGTTTGTCTAGCTATTTGATCAGTGAAAGCATTCCCTTTCCCTACATCATCTATAATCTTGCGATGTGCTGTGCACTTAATGATTGCTAACTGACTAGGGAGCGGAAGCGCTGAAAGCAATTGTACTATCAGGGAGCCATGTTGGATCTTGGTGCCATGCGAAGTTAAAAACCCTCTCTCTGACCAAAGTCTCCCAAAGTTGTGAGCCACCCCAAAGGCATACTGGCTATCAGTATATATGTTTACTGTTAGCCCTTCGGAAAGCTCACAAGCTCGAGTCAATGCTATAATCTCTGCGGCCTGCGCAGAGTTATGCATAATTCTCTTGGTCTCCACAACCGTACTCAATGTAGTGACTGCATAAGCAGCTGTGGATGTACCATCCAGTAGTTTGAAGCAGGAGCCATCACAAAACAGCTCCCCTTGTGGGTTATCCAAAGGAGTGTCCCTCAAATCAACTCTGCCTTTTGTATCTTGCTCAGTAGTATACAGGCAGTCATGTGACTCTTCGTCACCGCAAACAGTATTTTGCGGGAAAGGTAGGAGTTCAGCCGGATTAAGAACGCAGCACCTCCTAATTTGAATGTGGGGAGCAAACAAGATTAATTCATATCTTGTCAGTCGTGCGGAAGTGAGGTGTTGCGTTTGGGTTTTGTTCAATAGAATATCTACAGAGCGAGGCACCATCAGGGTTAAATCATGGCCTAGGACCATTCCCTCACTCTGTTTTACAGACGCAGCAGCAGCAGCGACAGCGCGCAAACATCTTGGCAAAGCGCATGCAACAGGATCAAGGGTTGAAGAGTAGTAACCGCATGGCCTATTCTTCCCTCCATGTCGCTGCGTTAATACAGCCAAAGCACATCCATCACATTCATGCACAAACAATACAAAGGCCTTTTCATAGTTCGGTGTGCCCAAAACTGGCGCCGAACATAATGCAGTCTTGAGCAACTCGAATGAATGTTGATGCTCCGTATTCCATGGCAATGACGAAGAAATACCCTTATTTGTCAAGGCCAACATCGGTTTTATCACTAGTGAGAAGTTTGGGATCCATAACCTACAGTAAGAAGCCATACCTATCAAGGCTCTAACTTCCTTTTGTGTATTTGGGACAGACATGCCAGAAATGTGTTTTATTCTTTCAGGTGTCAATCTTCTTCCCTCCTTTGACAGGAGATAGCGTAAAAATAGGCGACCTCCTGGCAACAATATTGAAACATTTTGAGCGAAGCTTTGTGACCATGCTTAGCTAGATGGATGAGCAACAACACAGTGCCCTCTTTACAAGAGCTCTCAGAGTCAGTGGCTAAAAGCAAATCATCAACATATTGAAGCAACGTACAAGTAGGGGGCAATCCAAGGGTATCAAGCTGCTCTTTCAAAGCCCTACTATAAATACTAGGACTCTCAGTATAACCTTGAGGTGCACGAGTAAATGTGAATGAGCGTCCCCTTAAGGTGAACGCGAACAAGTATCTCCTATCCTCATGTATAGGAATACTGAAGAAAGCATTCTTAGGTCCACAACACCGAAGTGAGTAGCCGTAGCTGGAATCATGGTTAATATTGTCGTCACATCAGACACAATTGGAAATTGCAGAGCGACGACTTTATTAATGGCACGTAAATCAATTATAAAACGAAATGGAATTGCATTATCACCTTTTTTGTACACGGGTAAAATCGGACTATTGCACAAACTTCCTGCAATCTCCTCAATCACCCCACGATGCACAACATCGGAAACAATGCTCTTCAAAGCTCGCTCGCCTTCAACTGAGATCTTATACTGTGGAATACGGGGAAGCTTAATTCCATGTTTCAAAACTATTTTAACAGGCTCAATCTGCAAAACACCGACATCATTGTCATCAACTGCCCACAAACACTCTGGTACATTACTGAATTCTGGTGGCTAAGGTCTAGTCAAGAATTGCGAAACAGAACATTGCTGTGGTGAAATCGTCAAACGCACTCCATCAGAAGAACAATGAATTACCACATTTAATTCCTTCAACGGATTCAACCCCAGCAAATTCTCTCCACAATTCGAAGTCAAGAGAAATGGACAGGGGTCCGTAAAGGGACCCAAAGAAATAGGTACCGGTGAAGAAACCGGACAAACACCGGTGTGCCAGAAAACCCTACAAAAACATTGGTTTGCCCTGACAGTGGAATGTTTGGAACCCGAGAATGATCAATGGAGCACTTCTGTGCTCCAGTGTCTATCAAAAATTGATGTTTCCTATTTCCCACTACCATTTCAACGTAGGGACCTTTCTGAATAACGGGAATATGTGTAGGTTCCAAACCCTGCTTTGGGCAATCCTAACGAAACAAAATATCATCAAAAGGAAGCTCTTCAGATAAATATGCAGCAGAAGGATGACCAAATATGTTTCTAGTATCCACACTCGAAGCCTGATTATCCTGTGAAAAAGGTTGTTGGGGATCCTGCGAAAACTGGCCTCTACCAGGGCCCCCTACACCCGGGCGACCTCTGGATCGTCTACCCATATTTCCAAATGTGTTATTCGACCTCTGTCGAAGGACGGGGCATTGTGCACGGCAATGACCCTCCTGGCGACAATAGGCATACTGGTTAATATTCACAGGACCCAAGGGCACATTCCCTTGTGGAACATACTGACCTCTAATCTGCGAACTACCCCCTCTGGGGCCTCTAACAGTTTGCTGTAACAATATTTTAGTCTTCAAATCACCTTTTCTCTTCTCAACTCTATCTTTTTCATTATTGACACGGTTCTCGTAGTACTGAGCCATGTGCAGTACTTCTGATTGGGATTTCGCCTGCCAAGCGCTCTCAGAAGACATCATTTGTGACTGGATGTCAGGCAGCAATCCACGTACAAATTTGTCCACAAATAATCTTTTCCCAGACTCTGTACCTAAGTCTTGTCCACTGAAATCCGAGAATACCTGTTTGAACCGATTAAAGAACTTGGTAGCACCCTCAGATTTTACTTGGACACAGGCCGTAAGCTTGTCCCAAATAATTCTCTTTTCGGGGATTATAGTTTTCAGTTTTGCAATGATTCTGTCAGGCAAAGTTAGTATCACCTGAGGTGGTCTCTCACCAGCTGGCCTTTCCCCATCAAGCCTAACTATGTTAGCCCATGTATCTCCCAACCCTGGTACATCGTCTATAGTTCTAACTTGTTTCCACAAATTTACAGGCAGGGGTACAGGGAATAGCAGTTCAATGTCGCCTAGGGTAAACACTGAGGACTGCAAAACAGACTCTATCTCTTTATAGAACCCTGTCGGATTTTTCCTAATGTCAGGAATAGTTTGTCTAATAGTATTCACTTCCTGTCGTGAAAACGGGATGTGAACAAACTGCGATACATAATATGCAGGAATGTCCACAGCAGGTGTACCTGCTGCAGCATTAGCAGGAATCTCAACCTCTGGGACAAATGTCGGAGGAACCTCTCTCATAGGCAACTGAGATGTAGGCAACTCCGAACGCTTACTAAGCAACAGAGCTAAGTCGAGCGCTAAAGCAGTTGAAGAAGTGTCAAGTGAAAAAGCTCTCTTATAAATGCTCAATAACTCTGTGGGACAACTAACCTTTCTCTTTAAACATTCATCCTGCAGGTACTCTACCATTACCTGTATCACTTTCCTCTGCATTTCTAGCGTATATTGACTGTATGTGTCATATACCTCAACTGGAGTTATCGATATGTCTGAAATCCATCTAATCGCATCTTTTGTACAAATCTGCACCTCCTCAGATGTCGATTTACGACACGGAAGAAATCGTTTCTGTACATACATACTTTCTTCTTCGTCATCCTCATTCCGTAACCTTTCCAACTCCTTTCTATACTCAAATATCCTCTCAACATGCTCATGTACCTTCTCCACAGTGTCTCTTGAAAACGCTAAAGTATTCAGGTCCCTCAACCCTTGTGGGAGGTCTGCATTATTTAATTTACCCCACATTACACATAAATGAATCCCTAAACCTTCAATGAAAACATTTTTCTCAGGAAAATTATCCATATTAGAAAGTGTGGCAAGAACATTAGCTCAATCATCTCTCTCCATACAATGCTTAGCCCATGCAAACAAATCCTGTTTCTTTTCTGTAGGAACAGTATTACGAGTAACACTCCTCAACCCCACACCCTGATCAACTACAAGAGGTACAGAACTACTTGGGAGTGAGGGTGCAGGCAAATTCAATGGAGGTACTATTACTGGTGCAATGGAAAGAGGCAGAGGAGCAGGTGGAGGAACAACAACCGGAGGAATAGGAACAACAGGTTGAGCAGGAAGAGCAGGAATAACAGCAGGAAGAGGTACAGCAGGAGGAAGAGGAACATACGGAGGTGGTGCAGAGGCACCAGGCCTTTGTTCATTTAACAATTTGTTGATAAACTCATCAGAAACATGAAGATCTTTAGAAGGATAGATTTTCTGAATACCGAGTGAGAAAGCCCTGTCCATATTCCTAACCGACTCAGACTGTTTGTCCTGATCATATAACAACGCCTTTTCAGCATTTGTTTTATGACGGCGCACATGTTTTTCCCTACTTTTAAGCTGCTGCAACGCTTCTCTTTTCCAAGTTTGCAAAACATCAAATGCTGCAGGGCTGGCCTTCTTTTTTAACAAGACTGACTCTAAATATTCAATACGAGGGATCTCAAAACTACCATTGACTGACCACTGAAATTCAGAGGCATGTCTGGTTTGTCTGTGCCAAATTTTATTAAATACTACACTTCCAATGCCATGCTTACAGTACATAGTACATGCCGGTGACCCCTCCTGTGGTGCCGGACAGCTAAATTCCAAAGATTGTCTATTGCTGCGGAATAATGCCCTAAAGCAGCTAGACAATTTCCCAGGCATTTCTCAAATACTCGGTGTTACCTGGTCAATAATTGTGTCAGCAGATACAATGCGCCAAATTCAAATTGTCAGGGTTGAATTAAGAGTCGGGTAACGACTCACCTGACCTAACCTAAGGAGGACCGATCGGTTTACAAAGGATTTACCTAACGAATTTTACCTTGTGTATAGTGATTTCGGCAAATCTGCCTGCCTCAAAAAAATTAACACTCATCAAGATGCCGTCTCAGACCACACGGCTATCGTCCAGGGAACGGATCGTGCAGCGCTGTTGAGGTGTCGCGTCTCCTTCAGCCGGGCCCGTTATGTCACACCGTCCGTTCCCGGTCCGATGGCGTGCGTCAACCTTCCATAATCCGGCATCAATCTTGAGGGTCCCTATTCCGGGTGCCAACTGTGAAAACAAGGAAATAATATGAGGCAGGGTAACCAAAAAGGAAACACACCAAACACAGGTTACAAAGGAACATACAAAGTACTTTATTTTATACTGAATCCAGTTACAAAAGAACAGAACAAAATTCAGATAGCTATCGACCCTCAGTACAACACAGCGAACTCCGGCGTTCGGTGTGCTCAGTGAGTGCAAATATTCATTGAAACAGTCAGGCTTTTATACATTTCTCCAGCCTGTTGTCCAGCCTTTCTGCAGGTTAACCATTCCATAAATAAGTTACTGCTCTAGGGTCCCTTGCCAGGTCAAATCTAGTTCATCTTAGGTTTATACATTAACAAGAAGAAATGGTAATAATGTATGCTCTAGGCCTAACATTACAATGCGGGACTTAATTTATACAATATAGTTAAGCAGGTGTTCTCATTCAATTATAGATGAGTTTCGGTGATACAGGTAATCCATTGCACACAGGTCAACAGAAGGACAAGGTCTCAGCTCATGACCCTAACAAGTGGCCTGCAGGCAAGTTATACATTAGCTGTACAGAGGTCATGACAATCGAGTTCTGTTCTGAATAACCTAGGCTACCATTTTAGCTCACATGGTGACTTTATAGAGCAAGAAAACCTAAAATGGCGGCTTGACCCAAAATGACAGTTTACATGGTTTCTAAGGTCAGGACCTTGCAATGCGAGTTTATTCACGTGTAGTTTATAAGCAGCTTGTTAGCAGCTTGGCGTAGGCCAATATACATATATTCATAGCAATAGGAGGCACAATATAATTTCTAGTTTGACAAGTGCTGTGCTCCAAGACAACCGCAGAGACCGTAACCACAGTCGATGACACTGACATCGATTCTGGTCCTGTATCAGAGTGCACATCGGAAGTCACCCTCCTGTGTGAAGATGGACATCGCAAAATCATAACCTTTGACCTGATTAAAGCTCCTCAGTTTTGGCTGATCCTGGGAATTCCATGGTTGGTGGCCCATAACCCCCGAATCAACTGGCGAGCTCGCAAGTTAGTTTTCGCCCACAGCTGCACGCACACCTGTTACCCGAAGGGGCGGAAGACCAAGCTTGCAACTTCTCCGGTGCGGGAAGGCCTGGCTCATACCCTTGGAGGGGTTTTGACTTTGCCGGATCACTACCAAGATTTCCAGGACGTTTTCCAGAAGGAGCAGGTGAATACGTTGCCACCTCACTGGCCTTACAACTGCCAAATCGAACTCCTGCCAGGAGCCCAAGTCCCATGCGGGTGCATTTACACGCTTACTGAACCCGAGAATCAGCATTTGAAGGCCTACCTGAAGCAATACCTAGCCAATGGTTTTATTCGCCAGTCCAAGTCACCGGCCGCGGCACCGTTATTCTTCGTACCGAAAAAGGAGGGCGAACTGAGAACGTGTATTGACTACCGCGCATTGAACCAGATAACTGTAAAAAAACGTTACCCACTACCCCTGATTCTGGAGTTATTGGACCAGGTTAAGGAAGCACAGATCTATACCGAATTGGACTTGAGAGGGGCCTATCCCCTGGTGCATATAAAAGAAGGGGACGAATGGAAGACGACCTTCCATACCAAGTACGGCCTGTTCGAATACCAAGTCATGCCGTTTGGCCTATGCAACGCCCCTGCTGCATTCCAGCCTTTTATGAATGACGTCCTTCGAGAACTCATTGATGTCTGTGTCCTCGTGTATATCGATGACATCCTGGTGTACTCCTCCTCTGAACAAGAACACGTTGGACATGTGCGGGCCGTTCTGGGTAAGCTTCGCGAACACCATTTATACGCGAAACTGGAAAAGTGCTCGTTCCATGTCACTGAAGTGGAATTCTTAGGATTCATCCTTTCTCCTCAAGGCATTCGAATGGACGCCCATAAAGTGGACGCAGTTCTCAATTGGCCAGCTCCCACTTCCATTAAAGGAGTTCTATCAGCACTTCATCCCCGGATTTTCCCAAGTCGTGCTCCTGATTACTTCGTTGCTCAGAAAAACACACAAGACGTTTAACTGCACTGAAGAAGCGGAAAGGGCCTTCCAAGAACTGAAGACGCGGAAAGGGCCTTCCAAGAACTGAAGACACGGTTCACCTCCGCCCCTATTTTGCGACACCCGCACCCAGAACTCCCCTACATCGTGGAGACCGATGCGTTCAGTCTGGCCAAAGATCCTCTAACGGGCCAATTGCATCCGGTTGCCTTTTGGACACAGAAATTTACACTGGTGGAACTACACTACGCCATCACTAATAAAGAGCTACTAGCCATTAAGGCCGCTTTCAAGGCCTGGCGGCACTACCTGCTCGGAGCCCGACACATCGTGACTGTAATAACAGATCACCAGAACCTCCAGTACTTGAAAGGAGCGAAAGCCCAATTGTCTCAACAACTGCGGTGGGCCCTATTCTTTGCCGAATTTAACTTTGTGATCACCTACCGGCCGGGAATCAAGAACGGCAAAGCGGATGCTCTCTCCCGTATGGGCACGGACAAAATGGCACATTCACCACCGGAACCAGTGTCCATCATACCAGAAAATCTGGTCTTGGAATTACCACTACCCTGACCCAGAGTGAACTTCTTTACGAGATTCAACAGATCCTCACCCAGGAGCAGCTACAGGAGTGGGCCTCTAGAGGAAAGCACTACAGCGTGAAAGGGCAGCTGCCATACTACCGGGACCGGTTATTTGTTCCTGTAAAAGAGTTGCAGGGACAGGTTATCTCCGAGCACCATGATTCCCACATGGTTGGCCACCCAGGAATCGCCAAGACTCTAGCCAAAACCAAAAGGAATTACTGGTGGCCAACGTGGCGCAAGGACGTTACCGAATTTGTGTCTTCATGTGGAGTTTGTGCCCAAAACAAATACAGCAAGCAGAAACCAGCGGGGTTCCTTCAACCGTTAGACATTCCTCCGGCTCCTTGGCACATGCTGTCCCTGGACTTTACTACGGATCTTCCATGTCAAGGCTTCAACACCATCTTGGTGATTGTGGATCTATTTTCGAAAATGGCTCACGTCTTTCCATTCAAAGGGCTGCCCACTGCCTCTGGCCTTGCCACGACTTTCCTGGAACATGTCGTCCGCCTACACGGATTTCCTTCAGTCCTGATATCTGATTGCGGATCTCAATTTGTATCTAGCTTTTGGAAGAAGTGCTGTTCCCTGGCCCAGATAGATATCCGTTTGTCCACGAGCCACCACCCTCAAACCGACAGCCAAACCGAGAGAACCAACCAGACTCTTGAACAATACCTGCGCTGTATGCTTCACCAGGGCGAAGGGGACTGGAGAGAACTCCTATGGATCGCAGAATACGCTTACAATAATTTGCTACATAGCAGCACAGGACAGACTCCATTCTTTACAATCTATTTGCGGCATCCACGGACTTCCGAGTTAGACACCCCCACAACCCTGGAAATGCCTGCAGTCGAGACCCTACATAATACCATCACCCAAGTCTTCGCCAAAGCGCAAGAACACCTACGTCAAGCTAAGATTTGCCAGAAGAGATTCGCTGACCAGCACTGCTCCGAAGCTCCGGTTTATCAGGTGGGAGATATGGTATGGCTTGCTTCCAAACACGTACCACTTAAGGGGAAACAAACATTCCGTCCACGGATCCTAGGACCGGCAGCAGTGAAACTGACAGTACCCACGAACATGCGGATACATCCAGTATTTCATGTATCGCTGCTGAAGCCATTCAAGCCAGGGACACGTGTATCAACTCCACCAGAGCCGATCATCATTCAAGGCAAACCGGAGTATGAAGTGTAGGACATCCTGGATTCTAAGATGGTGGGATCAAAACTCTACTATTTAGTGGACTGGAAAGGATATGGACCTCAGGATAGGTCCTGGGAGCCCAGTGAGTATGTTCACGCCCCTTGCTTGCTCCAGTGTTTTCAGCGGACATACCCTTCGAAACCGTGACCCGGCCAAGGAAATCCCTTGAGAGGGGCCTTAGAGGGGAGTGCTGTCACAACCTTATCTCCCTCAAGGGGACATAGACCCTTACAAACCCTATTGGGGCCTCATCGGATGCCCAGGAGCCAGTCCTGGCGCTGCTGGCATAGGAGACGCTCACTGGGACGGGCTTCCTATGGCCAATGGATAAGTATGGCCGCCCCCATTCAGAATACTGGAGAACTGTGTGCTGCAGTCTAGCTTCCAGGGTGGGGCCCACCCGGGTGGGGCCCACCCCAAAGGCACCTGGGATACTACCTAGCTATTTAAACCACGCCCGACCAAGAGCACGCGCTTCGCGTTATTCTGCCTTTGCAGCGTGACACTCATCCTGCTCTGCATCCCTACCTGCTCAGCTTCATCCATCGTCTTCGGAGCTTTCCTGGGTCTGACCAACGCCCCGCTTACCAGCTCAGCAGCATCCTTAGGCTTCGGAAGTACCCAAGGCAAGACCATCACCATACTTACCAATTCAGCAGCATCCAACAACCTCAGAGTAACCAAGGCAAGACCATCGCCACACTTACCAATTCAGCAGCATCCTTCGACCTCGGAGTAACCAAGGCAAGATCATCAACATACTTACCATTTCGCAGCATCCTGTGGCTTCCTAGTCAATCGAAGCAGGCATCATCTCAACGCTCTCCCGTTAGCTGCTTCATCTGCTCTTCGAAGCCACCCAACTAGCGCTGCCCCCAATTTCTTCATTCCTTCGGGGTTCCTCCAACTCCAGCCCGTCGAGGTCTGCAAGACAAAAGTTAGCAGGTTAGTCATTTGCAAGGATGCTTGCAGCATGCTTGCAGCGCCACGTGGTGACTCAGCTTACCTGCTTGAACCAGTCTTCGGCTTTCTTCGTGACCTCCACCATCAGCAACGAGGACAGGAGTTAGCTCATATTCCAAACACTATTTTTACCTATAAAGACTTACTCTCATCAATAAAGACTTTAAGACTTGCCTGAAGAAGGAGTTGCAGCCGGTCTGAACTCCGGCCCTCGCGCAGTCAAGCAACTCGGCAGAACGGGCCCAAATCGGCACGCCCCTGCCCGGAGCAGCAGGACTGCATGGGAACGTGGGAGGTGGGCGATCTAATAGGAAACCATCTAAGCTGCCCCTCCTGTCTTCTAGAGCTGAATCCGCTTATCCAGGGGTCCGGAACGGGCGAGGGGTACCGAAGAGCCCTCAGATGTGTGCCTGGAGACGTCCCCGTGGATGGGAACAGGTGAGCATTACAGACGATGCACGGCTCAAAAGAATGGCAGGATGAGTAGAATTCAAATGTATATATATTGTTAGATTTATTTGTAAAATACAAACTTTTGCCATGTTGTGACTTTTTAAGTGCAAAGATTAAAAGGAAAACTCTAGTGGATGGATTCATTCCTCCCATCATGTCAAGCATATTTCAACCATGAAGTTTCTTCTCTGTCTGTAACTGCTCACACAACAGTGCCTTGATGTCCTTGGGCTTATGCACTTTACAAATACAAACAATACATTAAAATGAAATAACTCAAGGAGCCTATTCACAGAGAGAGACTAGGCCTTGGACAGGGGGCAGAAAATAGGGGTCAAATCAGAATTCTGCACTATAAGCTAGGACCTTCTTATTTTAATATTTCTGAGGTGTGGTTTTGAGGTTAAAAGGTGGAAGCACAAACCAAACGTGGGAGAGCTGCCTAAGAATCATCTGGGCAGGACTAATGACAAATTGCTGCTGAACCAAACTTGTCTGGGAGACAGGAATTGGGAGACTAGGAACCAGAGACCGATGCTGGGATCTTTTCAAGGCGAGCCAAATAGAGGGATGAATGCTGGTGGCTATACATGCCTGAAGTGTCTGACCAGATCCCTGTTTTCCCCAAAAGAGGTTGTAGAAATGCTGATGTCTTTCCTGGGCACCTGACCCAGAGATGATTATGAAAGTTACCTTGCCCAACAAAACCTGATTTTGTGGGGATCTGTTTGAGTGCATACATTTCCCTTAATTAGTGGGAGAGGAGCTGGCAGTAGGCCCTTAGCAATTTTAACAAATGATGTAATACATTTTCATAATTTTTTTCTGTCTGGATTGCAGGTTAGTGGAGTCCTCCTTTCCACTTGTGCCTCCCTGCTCCCCCTTTTCTAGCCTCTGTATTTTCTTAGCATTTCCTGTTGTTTTTCTCCCCCTCCTCTTCCCGCTTTTGCTTTGTGCTTTTATCTTCTTTTGCCTTCACCCTCCCACCATTGGCCTGTGACCTCACTTTGCAAGCGATTTTGGCTTTTGCATGCCCACCTGCACTCCATGTTCCATCCTGGAGAGCAGGGTCCCCTTTTTCCCTTGTGCCCCTCTTCTCCGCCCTTTCCAGCCTTTTCCTATTTTGATGTATTATCTTTATTATTTCTGTTTTGTATTCCTAAGCTCATTTTTCTTCCCTTCCTCTGACCACATTTGCTTTGTGCTTTTCTCATCCCTCCCCTTCGCCCTTCTCTCTGCCCCCATTGTCCTGTCACTTTGTTCTACGAGTGATCATGGCATCTGCATGGCCACCTGTCCTCAATTTTCCATCCTGGAGTGCCAGCCCTCCTTCCCCTTATGTCCACCTTGGCCCCCGTTTCCAGCCTCTACCTTTTCTGATGTATTTTCTGTATTCTTTCCATTTCACGCTCCTGTGCTCGTTTTCTACTCCTCCTCTGCCCGCTTTTGCTTTGTGCATTTCTCTTACCTCCCCTTTGCCCTCCCCCCATTGGCCTGTGACCTCACTCTGTGAGCGATTATGGCTTCTGCATGCCCACTTGCACTCTATTTTTCATCCTTTACTGCAGGTGACCTGAGTCCTCCTTTCCGCTAGTGTCCCCCGTGTCCCCCTTTTCCAGTCTCTGTCTTTTTTCATGTATTTTCTTAATTTTTCCGGTTTCGCACTCTGGTGCTCATTTTCTCCCTCTCCACTGCCTGCTTTTGTTTGCTGCTTTTCTCTTCCACCCCCTTTGCCCTGCCCTTTTCCCCATAGGCCAAAAACTTCCTCATTAGTACAGCCCTTAGGGCAGCCCCTGCAGTGAAGGGCCTAAAGGCAAAGGGCAGCTCCTACAGTTGCAGCTCCAGACTGTGTTTGCCTATGTTTGCCGGTGGGTGCACGCACCGCTGCCATCAACCAGCAGCGATTGACAAGGTAAGAAAAGTGTGGTTAGGGGGAACAAAAGTTACTGTTCCATATTTAACTGTCCCTCCGCTCTTATACCTCGTATTAACAGATCTGGATGTTTGCTGCACATGTATCTGCCTTAGCTATTCACCTGGCCTTTTCCCCTCTTTCTATTTGTGGTGTGTTGTAAAATGAAGGCTTTTCTCCCTCTCTCTCTAGGAAAGTCGAATCTGGGTATTTTGCATGTGTGGCATGTTTGAAATTTAGGTTTTTCTCCCTCTCTCTAGGAAAGTCAAATCTGGGAGATTCTGCAGTCTTTCTTGTCACTGGCCCCCTCCAGCTGGTCCTCAAGCACTCCCTTGCGCACCCTCTCCTTAAAGCTAAAGTGAACCTGTCCACCTGCACTTTCACACCCTTGTCCACCCGCCGCCTGAGCTTTCCTCTTCCTCCCCCTCCTGCACACTCCTCTTCACCCTCTCCCATTATTTCTGTTACTGCACTTGCACGCTCCAAATTGTCTCACAACGTAGTTGAAATGTTATTGCTGTCTTCCTCCCTGTTCATCACTACCTTCACTTCCCATCCATATCCCACCCCTCATTTCTGTTACTGCATTTGCACACTCTGAATAATCTCACAACCTTGTAGGAACATTATTGTTGTCTTCCTCCCTACCTTCACTTCCCCTCCTCCCATTATTCTTGTTACTGCACTTGCACGTTCCGAATGTCACAAAACCTAGTAGTGACGTTATTATTTTATTCGTCCTCCACTTCCTCCGCCTCCCTTGTCTTGATGCGCCTTGAAACACCTTGTGCTGGATAGGCGCATTATAAATACCCAATAAAGAAATCAAGAAATATAACCAAATTGACATGGGGAGATTTTATTGAAATTCGAAATCAATAACATCACTCCAGTCTGGATACAAAATTAGTCTGTAAGGTAATTGCGTACTGTTAGATTATGCCCATACAAAATACTAGCGCTCATACATAATAGAGGTGTGCATGTTGTCACAATTGGAATGTTGATTGAGAATGTTTATGTGCGAGGTAGCAGCTGCATTCCAAGGTGGTCAGTTGGGCAGATTAATATTGAAGGGTGGACCGGTGGATGTCTTCCTGGAGACTTTGATACTCAATGCCTGTAACCTAATTGACTGTACTGTCACAACCTGAGCAAGTCTAAATAAAGACTTTATACCTACCCACGGACTCCAGAGCGATATATTCAAAACAGCACAAACGTAAAACTTAACACATACTCCTTTTTATTTTGCTAACCTCCAAATTGCCGACAGGGAGGAGTGCATTAAAATGAAATTCCATACTGCTTCGATTAAATAGTGTGACGTCCCTGATTTCAAAATACATCTCGCAAGAAACTTGGAAAGGGTTTCTTGATAGAAGGGACATTTTGCATTGCAGAGTAGTGATGAAAAGCGAAAGTGCAGGGAGATAAAAACCGAGAGCCCTGCGTATGTTGAAGTTTAAAAAAAAAAAATCAAACAGTGTTGCATTCTATTTAAATTCAACTTCATATAAAGTCACGTGAAGATGCTGTATAATTTAAAATGTTCATTTGAACTGTATTGTATTTACTAGGGACCGAAAAGTTTTTTTTTTGTTTTTTAAATGCACCTTGGGTGTAATCTTGGATTTTGTAAAAGTGTATTGTGTAGGTGAATTATTTGTATTGAATCTTTGTTTTGGTGAACCAGAGAATGTGGTATGTCATGTGAAGTAGTGTCAATTATTTTGTTTTCCATATTCCTTAATACAAATATATTATTTCTATACACAGGCCTGGTTCTTGGCTTAACATTACTATAGGACAAGGGATTCACTAGTTCTAGATGAGTAACATACAATAATAGATAAAATATCGAGGTCTATTTGTGGGGCACTGTTGGTTGGGGGAAGTACTCCTCTCATTACCAGTAATCCCATAAGTATATCTCACAGACAGAGTACACAACTGTTGCACTGGTGCAAGTGCAGATTTGAACGGGATTAGCACCAGATCAAAGTTTTCCATAGTGCAAATACCACTATGGCAAGTTCAATTTTGCCTGTTTTTGGAACTCGGGCAAAGTGTGCCCTTGGGCCAAAACCTATTCTTTCAATAGATGCGTGTTCCAGTGTTAATACGGAATGGTATTAGCACTAGGACAAACGTTGCCCTAGTGCAAACATTTATTTAAAGTATATGTTTTTTGCACTATGGAAACGTTGCACTAGTTCTAAAACCATGCAAATGTACACTCATATAGAGCAAAGGTGTTCCAATATGGACCCAGTGGTGTTTGTATTATGGAAAGGTTTGCTCTAGTGCAAATGTTCTGTTATCTGGCACATGCAGGAGCGATTATACAACCCAGTAACATTAGGTTATCAGAAGAGATATATACAACAAATGCCAATACTGTTCCATATGACACCCCAAAGGTGAGCATTAAAATATGCCCTCACATAACCAAAGCAAGTACTGTGCAGATACAACGCTCATCTACGCCCATGCATTGCTGAATAAATGCGTGGAGTGCTGCTTCTCCCTAGATAGTGTGGGGCTACTTCCTTCCTGCACCATCACCCTCTTCCAACCTGCCATGTGCTTTCCCTCATGTGCCTCCTCAAAATGTGGATGAAGCCCTTCACTCCCACCCACCCGCATCCCTCTTCTCATTACTTAGTCAAAGACATTTTTCATAGGGGTGGCCTGATGAGGTCACTGGGGTGGCACCAATATGACAGTAGGAGGTGGGCGGGCCTGTGGGGGCGGGGTGAGTGGTTTTATAATGGTGGGCCCCCTTGGCCACCCCTTGGTGACGCCTCTCAGTCAAAGGCCACTCAGGCGGTGGCGGGCCACTCATCACTGCTAGGGACCGCCCAGCCAGATGCCTCCAAGGGTCACTGCAGTAGCCGGGCAGAGTGTGGGGCAAGCACCATGTCAAGCTACAAACCTCTACCTCTACCAAACACTGGTAGCCTTCTCAGAACTAAATAACAAAAAATACAGGCAGAGGATATGATGCATTTGTATATGTTTGATTGAAATGAATGAACGCATGAAATTATGGAATTGTCTCCTTAAAACTGACAAGAGAAAACATAGCCTTACTGGGGTCACTGACATTCTCCGATGGGGTTTGTATTATGAGAGCTAAAGTAATCTCCTTGCAAAATATCACACTAGGTCTCCTCCGAGGCAATAAACATCACCATTTATATTGAACATTGCACTGTTTGCTGTTAAATAGACTCCATTTTGATTTGGAATAGGAACACAGGCACTCAGAGACTAGTTGTGTTGTTTCTGTACATTGACTAATGTCCATATATCTCTATTTCGCATGTATTTGCACAGTGCTAAGACCATACAACCATCAACAGGACAACCAAGCGATATAGGTAGTTTGAAGGAAAAGCACAATGAAGACGTTGTTGTTGATCATTTTGCAGAATAACAGTAACATGTTTAACGTAAGGATGTGAACTGGCAGTGATCTCCAAAGTGTTGTGGTCGTGACTCATATAGGTAGATCAGCCTTGTGCCCTGACTTAATTCTCCCTGGGGACCACTGTGCTGTCAAGTGTAAAACTATAGTGACTGAGCCTATCCTCCTGGTAGAATGATTGCTATGGTGCTTTGATGCAGAGGTTATTTTATGCACGGCATATGTTATTTTATGTTAAGAGTTATTTATACTGCTACTGTCACCAGAGTGGGGGTGACTAACAGCACTGAGTCTTGTCCATAGAGTGCTGTATTGTGCTTCTGAAAGGGCTATTCAGGCCTTGCTTTGCGAGAGAACAGAAAAGAGCAGCTGAGCAGTCGACGAGTGACATGTGAGAAAGGTTAAACCACATGATAGTTTGTATCGATCATAAAGGGAATGGACATTATGGATGGATGTTGCGGGCAAATGCGTAATGAGTACGACTAATTAGCATTTAGCTGTATAGGCAGTTTCTAGTGCTTAGAAGTAAGTACTGAAGTCAGTCAGTGAGTGGTTGCATTATGAGCCTGAGATGGTGTAAAGACCGGAGGGGGGGTCTGTACATCCGCTCTCTATATGGTAGAGGAGAGGCACAGAGGACCCCTGCCAAGATTCTCTATTATTGGTAGTTGTAGTCGAGCAATCAAGGCCTAGCTTCTCAGGAGGTGATGCGAGCTGGTTCTTAAGTACAGTGTAGTCCCCAAGCACCCACAAAGGAATGTCCACACACTGTATCGGTTAAACACAGTCTTTATATAATTAATATTCAAGGTCACATACACTATCACAATAACTCATTTGTACTCAGAAATCAACAATGGTAAATATATACACTTCTAAAGTGGTACCACTAACGTTATCAGATCTCATTAAAGTGCATACGGTCAGAATAACACACAGATCAAATAAAGAGGAAACCAGCAGTAGAGAGAGGAAGGAAAGCAAGATGGTTGAACAATTGGCAGAATACTCGTCCTGCTACCTAGACACAGTTCTGTATGGAGATCCCCCCACCTGGGCAACCTGTAGAAGAAAGATACAAGCCCAGTCCATATATTCTTCACACTAGACTTCCCAATAGTTCTGCAACCCCAAAGTACCTTGCGTTGTAGCGTTCCTTGTCGGGTCGTCGAACGTCCGATGGAGAACAGGTCGAGCTACAACGGTGAAGTGGCCGTGTAGATCCTAGTGGTGCTCGTTGACGTTTACGGGGAAGCGTAAACGTCCTGCAAGGAAGAGGCGTGCGGGGTACCTCGGTGTCGATAGTTCTTGATCGCAAAGAGTTTGAAGAACTGTGGCCCAGCAAGCGCGTCGAGTCGACAGCGTCTCTGTGGTCATTTGGGTGGCGGGAAACGCACCGGTGGATTCTCCTCGGCACATCGACGGTCAGGTCTTCTCCAGCAGGATACAGCGGCGACGATGCGGACGAGAGCGTCCTTGGATCAATGAAGTTCTTAGGCAAACGGGAGCACAGCAGCTCCGATCAGCAACGGCGGTCGTCGACAGTGGTGGACAACAGTCCGGGCGCTTCTCCTTGGAGTTCCACAGCAGTCCCCGTATCGGGTTGGCAGCCTGTCGAAGGTCTGTCTACCAGGGAGCTTAGGCAAAGATCAGCTGTGCATGATGGTCCCTCGTAGCTCGGAAAGAGGGTGCCTTACCAGGTCCTCTCTGGGTCAGTCCTTGGAGGCACAGCAGCTTTCAGATTGTGAAGGAGAGCAACAGCAATTCTTCTCATCCAGCAGGGCTTCAAGGTCAAGCTTCAGTTACTCCAGTTAATCGTCGTAGTGGACTTCAGCTTCTGAACACGATTCCTAGCAGTGAGAGGTCCCCAGATATACTGTTGATCTCCCACTCATTCCGCTGGGTCACACTCAAGCATCCAATCATGACTAAGGGCATTCATGCAGGCAGGCAGCCAATCAGGCACACAGTGCATTCAGGCCATTCACTTCTCTCCAGACACTCACAACAAGTTATGTGTATTGGGACAAGTACCGAGCCATTCAATACTCCATACTGCATTCATACTGGTTTCGGGCAGGGCTGTCTCAGGCATTGTGTCAACCACCAGATACTAGACACCCACAACATAGAATGCATATTTGTCACAAGGTCCATTCACCCAGGTCCCACCCACAGGCGTACCCACAACATATGGTTGTTCAGAAGGTTCCAGCCAGTCTGGTCGGCACTTCCCCACACTACCATGTATGGAACTTCCACCCAGCAGCTAGGCAGGGGGAAGGGACAGAGACAGGGCTTCCCGGGACTTGGGGAAGATCAAGGTAACAGGCGATGGAAGGCAAGAGGCCATGGGGGCCATTTTGTCTCCATAAGGAATCTACCGATTCTAATGACAGGGCCTGGGCATCCCAAAATGGAGGACGCTCAGGGCACCAGTCAATTCAGCACGGAGTTGCCACCAGCCCATACCCTGCTCTGTGGGCCACACACAGGTGCCCAAAGACATACACTAGGGGCACAGGGTTGCACCCCTTCCCATGGGTGCCATAAGGGTATCCCATGGGTCTTGTTCACCAAACCAAAAGAGAGAGAGCTGCACCTCCAGGAGTCCCACATGAACTCCTTCACGGAAAACACGACCAAACACACAATAAAAAGCAGTAAAGGATGAGGATACGGAGGCCCTGTCCCTCCGATGCATTTCCAGCATCACAGCCCCCCCCCCAGACTGAGGTTAGGGTGCCTAATCTCCCACGAGATAGACACCCTCATCCAGACGGTCAACATACCTTCTGGAAAGGCCATCTGCATTATCGTGACTCTTCCCTGGTCTGTGCTCTATGGTAAAGTCTAGCCCTTGCAGGTTGATGGACCACCTGAGCAGTTTCAGATTCTCACCCTTCATTTGCATAAGCCACTTCAGGGGCTTATGATCAGTTTGGACCTTGAAGGTAGACCCGGCAAGGTAGTGTCTAAAATGCCTAAGGCTCCAAACTGTACTAAAACATTCCTTTTCAACAGTAGCCCACCTAAGTTCCCCACCCTTGAGTTGTCTACTGATGAATATGATCGGATGTTCTCTTCCTTTGTCATCTAACTGGGACATGACAGCTCCAATTCCGGTGTCGCAGTCGTCAGTTCGAACGATAAAGGGCTTGCTGTAATCAGGCGCACACAACATGGGTGCCCTACACAGACTTCCTTTCAATCCATCGAAGGCCCTCTGACAGTCTTCCGTTCAATTAACCTTCCTTGGTTGCTTGGGTGAAGACAGAGCTGTCAGGGGTGCAGCTATGGTTCCATAGTCTGCCATGAAATTGCGATGATACCCAGTGAGGCCCAAAAAGGCTCTCACCTGGGTTTGAGTAGTGGGAGTCTCCCAGTCATGTACGTCCTGTACTTTACTGGGGAGAGGTTGGATTCGACCCCCTCCTACCTCATGACCAAGACACGTGACATTCCCCTGAGCTATCTGGCACTTGATAGGCTTGATAGTGAGGTTATCCCACCTTAAGGCCTGCAACACTTTATCCAGATGCGTCAAATGCTCTTCCCAGATGGAACTGTAGACGGCAATGTCGTCTAAGTAAGCCACACAAAAGGCTTCCAGCCCACTGAGCGCATTGTTGACCAATCTCTGGAAAGTGGCAGGGGCATTCTTCAACCCAAAAGGCATGACCCTAAACTGGTAGAGTCCCTCTGGTGTTGAAAAGCTGTCTTTTCCTTGGCATGGTCCGTCAGAGCTATTTGCCAATAGCCTGAGGTAAGGTCAAAGGTGCTCACAAATTTGCCAGCTCCAATGGTGTCCACGAGCTCATCAGCCCTGGGCAATGGGTGCGCATAAGTTTTGGTGATGGCATTGATGCCTCGGTAGTCCACACAGAAACTCCAATCCTGGTACCTGCCTGTGGACTTGCCTTGGGGACAAGGACCACAGGAGTGGACCAGGGACTGGTTGAGGGTTCAATAACACCCAGATCCAACATCTTGGTGACCTCAGCCTGGATGTGGTTCTTGACGGTGTCTGACATACGGTAGCACCTGCTTTTGATAGGCACACTGTCACCAGTGTCAATCTCGTGCCTACTCCACGGTGTAAGGCCTAGTGTCAGGGAAAACAGAGAGGCATACTGCCGGAGCCAAGCCCTGCAGGCCCTCTGCTGCTCTGCTGTCAGATCGGGAGAGAGATGTACTCCCTCCACTGAGCCATCCTGAGGCTTGCTATGCAGCAAATCGGGAAGGGGCTCACTCTCATCCTCTTCTTGCTCTGAAGCTAGCAAGAGACATGAGACTTCGGCTCGCCGGTGGAAAGGCTTGAGCCTATTAACATGGAATACCTGAGGGGCTACCCCCGAGGCTCCCATGTCAACCAGATAATTGACCTCGCCCATCTTGGAGATTATCCTGAAGGGTCCAGTCCACTTATCTGCCAAAGCCCGATGCTTGGTAGGCTCCATCACAAGGACCTCCTGTCCCAGAGTCCAGTCCACTTGCGATGCTTTAAGGTCATGCCAGTACTTATTCAATTCCTGGCTGGCCTTATGATTTGCCGTTGCCTGAGCCATCATCTGTGTCACCCTCCATCTGAGGCCTAACACATAGTCCCCCACTTGCTTGGCGGCACCTGGAGGGGTGGCCTCCCAACCTTCTCTGATTAAGGCAAGGGGCTCCCTCACGGGATGTCCAAAGAGTAACTCATAGGGGCTGAAACCAACACCCGCTTGAGGTACCACTCTGTAAGCAAACAGCAGGCATGGCAGGAGAAGATCCCACTTCTTCCTTAGGGTCTCTTTCAAAGCGCCTAGCATGCCCTTGAGAGTTTTATTAAATCTCTCAACCAGACCATTGTTCTGAGGGTGGTAAGAAGTGGAGAAATTGTAAGTTACTCTGCATTCTTTCCACATGGTTTTCATGTAACGTGACATGAAGTTGGATCCTCTATCAGAGACAACCTCCTTAGGGAATCCAACATGGGTGAAAATGCCCAGGAGTGCCCTGGCAACCACCTTGGCCGTAACCGTTGTCGGAATAGAAATAATATTATGCCTCCTATTGTAATAGTCGTATGTGTATTGGCCTACGCCAATTTGTCTAAAACATCATTTGCAAACAAACTCCACGACAAGGTCTTGACCTTAGAGAAATCAATGTAAGCCGCCATCTTGGATTAAGCCGCCATTTTAGGTGCTTTTGTTATGCAGAAGTCACCCTGAACATCAAAATGGAGGCCAAATGACATTCTGAATAAGATTCTGGCCATTGTGACCTCCGTACAGCTGAATAATTAATATGCCTGCAGGCCACTTGTTGGGGTCGCGAACAGAGACCTTGTCCTACTGTTGACCTATACGTAAATGTACTACTTATATCAGCGAAACTAATCGAAATGCATATATTAAAGGTTGACCTGGCAAGGAACCCTAAGTCCAGAATTGTATTTCGCAGAATGGTTAACCTGCAAGAGGGTTGGCCAAGGGCTGGACAAATTGTATAAATAGCCCGGGTATTCCAATATGCGTTCTCTCTCACTAACACATCGAACCCTCGTTGAAGTTCGTTATGTTATACTGAGAGCCGAATAGCTATCCGTTTGTCAATTGAATTGGTAACTGTTGTAGCTTGAAATAAAGCACTTGTATGTTTCTTTGTAACCTGTGTTGGTGTGTTTCTTTTTTTTTGGGTTTCCCGGCCTCATATTATTTTTCTGTTTTCACAACGTCTGAAAGGGTATAGCCTCAGGGTACCTGGTGGCATGATCAACCAAAACTAGGATGAACCGATTTCCACCCGATGTGGGAGGGTCAAGGGGACTGACGATGTCAATGCCCACCCTCTCAAACTGTGTGCCAACCACTGGCAATGGTTGCAATGGGGTGATGACTCTGCCTCCAGTCTTACCAGACAACTGACAAGTGGGGCAGGTCCTGAAGTGCTACTCCACTTCTACTCCGATCCGTGGCCAGTAGAAATGGGCAGAGAGCCTCTGCTTAGTCTTCCTGGTCCCAAGATGACCAGCTAAGGGCACCTCATGCATAAACTGCAGCAGGAAGGGCCGGTAAACCTGGGGTACCACCAACATCTTGAGGGCACCAGGTTCAGGCTTAGTGGGCTCACTAACAAGGAGCTCACCTTCCCAATAAATCTGAAATGTGCTAGGCACTTCTCCTTGTGCCTGGGACAGGGCCTGTGTCCTCAGACCCTCAAGACAGTGGCACTCTCTCAGTCCCTTACAGAGGTCCGCCCGGGAGGGTTCCCCTTCTGCTAACAAGCATTGAAGGTCGGGATGATCCTCCGGGTTGAGACCCTTTCCCACGGGAAAGTCTTCTGGCTCTTCTCCCATAGGATTTGAGACGGGATTCACCACTGGACCCAGCCCGTCCGGAGCATGGATCCCAATGGGTGATGTCGGAACAGCAGGAAGAGCAGGGGATCCCTCCACAGAGGTGGCCTTCTTACTCTTCTGTAACCTTCATGCCTTGGGTTTCCCCATCGGCAAGGATACCGGGCTCGAAGCCGGACCCTATGTGACCTGTGATCGGGTGACTGCCACAGCAGCCATGGGTAGACCATCCGTGATCATCCCCAACTCGGCCAAATCGTTTCCCAACAAAATGTTTGCAGGCACATTGTCCTGAACCAGGACCAGAAGCTTTGCTGTATTATCTCCAATGGTAATGTTGACTAAGGCCACAGGTGATAATTTGGGAGGCCCACCAGCTAACCTGGTAGTTCTCAGAGGAGTACCTACATAGTCCTCTGGCTTGAACAGGATCCTGTCCACCACTGTCATGCTTGCCCCAGTGTCTCTCAAACCAGTAGAAGGCTGGCCATTCAAGAGGACACTTCTCAAAAACCTACGAGTGTTCTGTCGGATAGTCGCCAGTACCTCTGCGTACTGGTCCCAGGCCCCAAGGGACACTAAGGAAATCTCTACGGGAGCACCAAAGGTGATCCCAGTAGCGGAGGGGAGGACAGTGGCCTCCACCTCAGGTACGGAGTAGGGATAGGTCAGGCTGGCAGCCTGGACTCCAAATGCCTTACCCTTACACTTGGGGTCACCTCTTCGGTGATCCAGAGCCCCACAATCCCTACAAGTGCCAGTAGTGTGGGGTACAGTACTGGAACCACTGGGACCCTGCTTTGCAGCAGGCGGACCACTATTTTTACTCCCACCCACAACAGACTAATCCCCACTAGGTTTTTGGGTCTTCGGAGAGGAGGGTTTTGGTTTACCTGACTGTGATTGCTTTTGGGACTCCTCAGCTTTCTGAGAGGCCCCCTTTTCTTTGTCCTTGTCCTTACCACTGGAGTCCTTAGGAGACACCCGGTGAGATACCCACTTGTCAGCCAACCTAGCCAGCTTAAAGGGGTCCAAAATTTTCTGGTCAGCAACATACCGATGCAGCTCTGGTGAACAGGCTTCCGAAAAATGCTAAAAAAACAAGAGGTGAGACAATTCAGCAAATGTTTTCACTTTGTAACCATCAATCCACCCCATCATGTTCATGTGCGCAGCACTGTCATGACCACAGGTTAGTTTTCCCATACTAGTCCTAAGAGATGCAGGTTCATAAGGGATTAATTTGCCCTAGCTGGTTATTGATTCTAATTCCCCATGTTAATGGTTGGTTGGAGTTTCGTTAATGGCCGCTAGGTGGTGCCTCTGGGTCAGTTAGCTAGCGGGTCTAGTTGTTGTCATGTGCCGGCTATTTAAGACCCGCCCATCAGGAGGCTCGCGCTTCGCGTCGTTTGTCTGAGTTCAGATGGATGCTCGCCGCGTACCTCCGTTTCATGTCACAGCTCAATATTCCTTGTCCACAGATAATTACCGTTCATTCCATGAGTAACATTTACTAGATATCAGTTCCCTTCCTGTATTTTCCAGTTTGCAGTCGTCCCGGCTCAGTCACAGTCCATAGTCCGGAGTCCTGTCATAGCGGTCTCCTCACCTCACAGTCCGTGGCAGTTTTCTCTCACGCAAGTACTCCCAGTGATCTGCGAATGCATTTGCTTCGTTTTGGCTGCCTTATCAGATACATTGAATTGTGTATAAATGTTATTAGAATCCCTCACGCATTTCAGGGTATTACGTTGTTATTAGCGGGTTCGTGCCCTTTCTGTGGAGTTTGCCTTGGAAGTTTGTTTCTAGTCAGATATTTTTGGTCACACTCATGTTCATATTACGCAAAGTTATAAGGTGCTTCCATGTTTCCGACCGAGTAGTTCTTTGACCCTTCTACCTTGTTTCAGGGGTTTACTATTCCGTCACGCATTGTAGTGAGGAAGTTCTTCACAGCTCTTTTTTCTGTAATTTTACACACGCATCTCACCACAGCATATTGCCCATTTTAGGGTCTAATAAGGATAGGGTTTCTGTCATTTCCTTTTTTCCCAGTGATAATTGCTCTCCATAAGTGCCCATTTAGCCCCTTATAAAAGAAACCATTCTCCTGTGTCCCATTCTTCAGGACTTGCGCCCCTGTATAGAACAGGATGGAGAGCTCAACAAATTAAATACCAAGGTGAGCTATTGCTGGTCTCATAGTTACCAGTCTGTTCCTCCTATTTAACAAGAGAAAACTAAGGAAGGGAAAATTGTTATTTTCTTCACCGAAATTCCGTGTCTAGTTCCCAGGAAGGTAGAAGTCAGTTGGAGTTCCAGAAGGTTCCCGCAGAGTTCAGGTGAGCGTTACAGGCACTCACCGAGTCAACCCAAGACACATTCTCTCGTTTCTTAAAATCCCTGAACCGTTTAAGTTATTGGGTAGGCGTATTGCCAAACTTGGCAATTAAAACAGACTTCATGCACTCATACTGACCCCTTTCTTCCACACTCAGTTTCAGAATACAGTCATATCCAGTTTGATACACTCTGCTTTACAAACACTTAGCCCAATCTCTCTTATCAACAATCCATTGGAGGGTATCAGAACCCTATGCATAAACACCAACCAAATCTTTCATAAACTTGGTTGCTGGGGACCAGACACTCTCAACTGGTTTAGCTGAAGTCGCCACTCAAGCTTTTTCTAGCTGGATTCTTTGGTGCTCAGTGTCCCTATCTTTGAGTATCACTTGCTGTGCCAACTCCTCCTTCTTAAGCTCAGCATCTGTTGCCAACTTTTTGTATTGAAAGACCAACTGTTCCCGTTGTAGCTCCAATTTTAAAAGTTCAATCTTCAGGGCTTCCCCCTGAAGAGCAGTGCTGGGGTTTGGAACAGAGGCAGCAGGAATGGTGGCATTCCCAGAATCGGATTTGGTGACAACCCCCAGGGTAGAGTCCTCATTGGTTGCACCCCCCCCCCTTCAGGAGCTTCACAATCGATCTGGTAGTCCACCAGGGCAGCTATCAGCTCCGCCCTAGACTTATCCACAAAGTCTAACTCCCTGGCTTCACAAGCACTCTGGGGAGCCTCTAAGCTCATCCGAGTCAATTTACCATTCACAATAGATTCCATTGCTTGTAATGCAGTTATCTTGTACACGACTAAACCTTAATTTAACAAAGTGCAGATATCCTTCGTAAGTGGCACGGTTATACACTGATTCTTAAAGCCATAAGCATCCCACTGCAGCCACCAGCTGTAAAGACCGGAGGGGATCTGTACGTCTGCTCTCTATATGGTAGAGGAGAGGCACAGTGAAACCCTGCCAAGATTCTCTATTATTGGTAGTTGTGGTCGAGCAATCAAGGCCTAGCTTCTCAGGAGGTGATGCAAGCTGGTTCTTAAGTACAGTGTAGTCCCCAAGCACCCACAAAGGATTTTCCACACACTGTATGTGTTAAAACACAGTCTTTAAATAATTAATATTCAAGGTCACGTACACTATCACAATAACTCACTTTGAACTCAGAAATCAACAATGGTAAATATATACAGTTCTCAAATGGTACCACTAACGTTATCAGATCTCATTAAAGTGCATAAGGTCAGAATGACACACAGATCAAATAAAGAGGAAACCAGCAGTAGAGAGAGGAAGGAAAGCAAGATGGTTGAACAATTGGCAGAATACTTGTCCTGCTATCTAGACACAGTTCTGTGTGGCGATCCCCCCACCTGGGCAACCTGTAGAAGAAAGATACAAGCCCAGTCCATATATTGTTCACACTAGACTTCCCAATAGTTCTGCAACCCCAAAGTACCTGGCATTGTAGCGTTCCTTGTCGGGGAATCGACAACCATTCTAGAGTGTCCTCCCTTTCAGGCAAGGGTCACGGGTCATTGAACGTCCGACGGAGAACAGGTCGAGCTACGATGGTGTAGTGGCTGCGTCGTTCCTAGCGGTGCTCGTTGACGGGGAAGCGTAAACGTCCTGCAAGGAAGAGGTGTGCGGGGCACCTAGGTGTCGATAGTTCTGGACCGTAAAGAGTTTGAGCAAGGGCGTCGAGTCGTCGGTGTCTCTGTGGTCATTTGGGTGGCGGGAAACCCATCGGCGGAGGCTCCTCGGCGCATCGATGGTCAGGCCTTCTCCAGCAGGATACAGCAGCGACGATGCGGACGAGAGTGTCCTTGGATCAATGAAGTTCTTAGGCAAACGGGAGCACGGTTGCTCTCGTCAGCGATGGCGGTCATCAACAGTGGCGGACAACAGTCCGGGCGCTTCTCCTTGGAGTTCTGCTGCAGTCCCCGTATCGGGTCGACAGGCTGTCGAAGGTCTGTCTACCAGGGAGCTTAGACAAAGCTCAGCTGTGCACGATGGTCCCTCGTAGCTCGGGAAGAGGACGCCTTACCAGTTTCTCTCTGGGTCAGTCCTTGGAGGCACAGCAGCTTTCAGATTGTGAAGGAGAGCAACAGCAATTCTTCTCCTCCAGCAGGGCTTCAAGGTCAATCTTCAGTTACTCCAGTTACTCATTGTAGTGGACTTCCGCTTCTGAACACTATTCCTAGCAGTGAGAGGTCCCCAGATATAATGTTGATCTCCCATTCATTCCGCTGGGTCACACTCAAGCATCCAATCACGACTAAGGGCATTCATGCAAGCAGGCAGCCAATCAGACACACAGTGTATTCAGGCTATTCACTTCTCTCCAGACACTCACAAGTTATGTGTATTGGAACAAGTACCAAGCCATTCAATACTCCATACTGCATTCAAACCGGTTTCGGGCAGGGCTGTCACAGGCATTGTGTCAACCACCAGATACTAGACACCCACAACATAGAATGCATATTCGTCACACACTACATTCACCCAGGTCCCACCCACAGGTGTACCCACAACATACAGTCGTTGAGAAGGCTCCAGCCAGTCTGGTCGGCACTTCCCCACACTACCATATATGGAACTTCCACCCAACAGCCAGTCAGGGGGAAGGGACAGAGACAGGGCTTCCCGGGACTTAGGGAAGATCAAGGTAACAGGCGATGGAAGGCAAGAGGCCATGGGGGCCATTTTGTCTCCATCAGGAATCTACCCATTCCAATGACAGGGCCTGGGCATCCCAAAATGGAGGACACTCAGGGCACCAGTCAATTCAGCATGGAGCTGCCACCAGCCCATACCCTGCTCTGTGGGCCACACACAGGTGGCCAAAAACATACACTAGGGGCACAGGGTTGCACCCCTACCCATGGGTGCCATAAGGGTATCCCACAGGTCCTGTTCACCAAACCAAAAGAGAGAGAGCTGCACCGCCAAGAGTCCCACATGAACTCCTGCACGGAAAACACAACAGAACACATGATAAAAAGCAGTAAAGGACAAGGATACGGAGGCCCTGTCCCTCTGATGCATTTCCAGCATCACAGATGGGATCAAGCATACGCTTGAAGTGTAGAGGCTGGTTTGTGCTTTAGAGGTTACTGTAACCTGGCAGACCTTAGATTGATAACTGTGGGATGGCCCAGCCTACTATCAAAACTGTCAGAACCCAGAGTGGCCGGTATGTATGGTGAAAGAGCTGGCCACACAGGGGAAGAGTGGGCAGGCCATATCACGGTGTCTTACGTGCATGGCAACACACAGGCTGATGCAGTGGAGTGCGAGGCATGACGAGCTTGGGTCACAACCTGCATAGACCACGTATTTTACAGTTCTAGAGAAGAAGGCTGTGAAGGCCAAGGTCAACATAGTCCAAATTATATGGTTTGCTTGTATAAGGTAGCTTGTACAGACAGTTCACAAGAATTTACTGGAGAGGATAAGCAGAGGATATCTTGGGACGATAGCTCAGCGACAAAGTGCTCGCCTTGGAAGCAAGAAGAGCTTAGAAACCTCTGGGTATTAAGCGCGTTATAAATAACCTATCGTATCATATCATAGGGATCCAGGGTAAAATGCTGCCTTGTAAAAGTATTATTTTGTTAAATGACTATAATCGTCTTTACCTGCTTTACTTCCTTTGTTGTTTATTTAATTGTAGCTAGTGCCGTTTTCTTTTACTTCAGGAATGTCGCTTATGGGATTATTGGGCTCAGTGGGGTCTTGTGACATCACTTTCAGTGATGAAATGAGGGGTTTCAAAGGGAGTGTAATGCAGCTTCCGCTATCCCTAACATTTCTGTGTGCTGACGTTGTTGCAACTGTTCCCCAGTTTGCACTGTACAGGTCTGGGCCTGTAATATTCAGATCTTGGTGAGTGCATAGAAGGGAGCACAGTGTCTTCAGGAAACCTATCAAGTGTTTACACTGTTTTTGGGTGGCGGAATGCAGCCATCCGCCGCATACCGGTATTGTCGAATGAAAGGAACTCGAGATCTGCCAAAAGCACACAAGATGCCTTTAACAACACTGGCATTTGTAAACTAGAGGCGGAAACCACCGCAAAGCAAATAAAGGTGCAATATTTTTGACTGCGTGGAAACAGTTCTACAAGAGGTAATTGCTCGAGAAAGCCATTGTACTTAACGTTAATGAATTTCCACTTGTGTTAAAATGTTGCACATTATTTCCATGACCAGCATTGCGTGCCAAGATGGAAACATTGCAAATCATGTAAGATTTTGTGTTCCTGACAATCTCCCGGCGTGATTAGAAGCCATTGTGGTGGTAATTACGCCGAGAGCCGTTTCTCTATTGAGAACAATACGCGACTGATACGGGGGAAAAACGCCTGATGATTCCGCAAAAACGCTTTGGCTTCTGAAGCGAAGATGAGGTCAGGCAGGTACTTGGGAGAAAAGAGCTAAAAAACTAGGACGGATACACTGCAGCTGCCCAGAGATATTTATGAGTTTTCGCTAGAACTGCCAGAGGACGGAATTAATTCCTCGCGCCTTCAGCCAGGGGATTTAATTTGCTGGTCCACGGGCCGGTGATTTCAGGTAAAGCTACTCCGAGAGGTTTTGTGTCTTTTTTTAAGTATTAATTATTCACTAAAAGATGAAAGCTGAACGCGCACCTTTACAATTGAAGAGAGCTCACTTTATCGAGAAAACTGCACCTACAACAATGATTACATTTTTATTAGCCTCTTTAATGACACTCTTAGCTTTCCCCGTCAATACTGCACCTAACAAGTTGTTCTTAAGTTCTCAACTATTGGACTGGCCATGAATACAATTGACATTAGCACAAAACTCGGTACATTGTTGGCTGCAAGATATTGGGCCTCATTTCAAGTTGGGCAGTAAGGGATACCTGGCACCGGTAATCCCTTACCACCCTACTACAAGGTCCCTTAGCGGGTCCCTCCTTTAACGACTGGTCTGACCTGGTGTTATGGACGGGACCCGTTAAGGGACCAGGGCGCAAATAACAGGCTTGACATACTCCAGCCCGTTATTTGTGCCCCCCCCATTCCCATTGAGCCCTATGGGGGCTCAAATGGAATGTGGAATGGCATTTTCAATGGGGACTTATCGGTCCCGCAAAGGTCGGACTACACCGGTAAGTCCCCATTGAACTAGACCGGTGCCGGACCCGTTATTGGTGGCAGTCATGGTGCAAATAGCGCCATGACTACCACCAACCTCGGAATGAGGCCCATTGACCTCGAGGGACCACTTCAGTAATGGGGAGGCTTCTGTATCATGTTGCCAGTACCCCACTCCTTGCCTGTAAGTGCAAGCACTATCACCACCATTGGCACTGCCATGGTCTTCTAATGGCAGATGTTAGTGCAGTGCATTCCCTTTCCATGCGGCTTAGCTCCCATTGCGCTGCCATTCCACATTGCCCCATTGCTTGCTTATTCAAGCTCATTGGAAGGCTGCCTTAATCTCTCGTCTAAGAATCAAAGTTCAGTTTCGCTTCAAATGATATCTGGACATTGTATAAAGACAAATAAACTCTGCAAGCTAGGGGATGAACTATGACCAAAAAATGAGGGGTGGACGATTTTGAATTAATCTCAACCACTGGCAGTGCTCTGGGCAACCTTCCACACCATTGCCCTTGCCAGACTGTATTATTGCTGAAGGCAAAGAGCAACATGCAAATCAGTCTTCATCATGCCACCAATGGAGTGGTCCAGCCCAAACTGATGAACAGTAAATTGTGTTGGAACCATAATGTTGTTTAATTCTAATATGTGTTGACTTAAAGGTTTTGTTGATTACATTTTATCAACGTTGTTTTCTACACTGTGGATGTGTGAACAGACACATGTGTATTGCCCTTTCAAGTGGGGGCCATTTTTCATAATAACCTCTTCATTTTGGGATGGAGTGATTCATTTGTAATCTGGCTATTCTATTGTATCTATTAAATTGTGAAAGAAGCTGGTAAATTGAGCTGCTCAGGTTAGTGAGTTGGAATAATATGTTGTCCGCAAAGGGAATTTCTTGTAAGCCTAAATTGTCTCTAATTGTAAAGAGCCCTAGACAGAGTGCAAACAAATAGGGGTGTGTGACAATGTTCTCACAACACACCTAGAATACATTGTCCTTTTTTATTATATAAATAGTTTTGCAAAAAGGCACTTGGGGTGGCAGGATTGGGGTGATCCCTTTACTGTTGCCCTCATCCTTCTAGGGGGATCCCCCATTCCTATCCCAGTCTCCCCACTCCAACTGGTGACCGACCATACAAATTATCTCCATCGCCAGGAGACCATTACTGTCCCAGCTAGCCTTTCTATAAGGATGTCTAAGAGCATCAGACATATCTATTTGACTTGTTTAGGGGCTTCCTAAGTGACATTACAGGATAATCTGATTGCCGTGGCAGCCTTCCTGCGAATGACAGCCTCCCAACTTTTGTTTTACTTTCCCCATCTCCTGGCTGTCTGTTTCTCCCTCTCCCTTTCACTTGCTCTCTCTCCACCCTCCATCTCCTGGTCTTCTCTATGTTTTCCCTCCTATTCCTACTCTCCAGTTCCCTCCTAATATCAATACTCCCCAGACTAATGCTGCCTTTACGCTCCTCCACTCCCCTTTTTAAGGATTCCAATCGGGCATCGCACACTGGACCAGGGCACTTGGTCTTAGCCTGGGATATGGTGCTCAATAGGAATGCTTTTTATTTAATTTCAATGAATTCAAATTGAGCTGGTACCAGACCCGTTTCACACCCCCTTTTACAAATACCCTGGGTCACAATGGAACATAAACCAGGCCGGTTGGTTAAAATGCAATATTTATTTATTTTTAAAATTCAAAGAAAATCACAAAAATTTTAATATTGGGCAGCAATCACCAATCGGGTGATAAGTACAATGAAAACCACTGATGTATACTTGGGTAACCTTCTACAATAACATATCCAAAGCACACTTAATAGGAGCACTTTTTGAATTAGGAGAGATAGCACCCAAGTTAAGAATTCCCCCCTGCAACCATCAGTTAATCGAATTCTGAGTGGAGAGAATGAAGCAGCAGGTAGTCAGGAATATTGTGTAGCAAACAGAATCAAAATCCGACCTTCCCTCACAAAATAAGAGGATGTTAAGCCATTTGCAATGGCATAAAATGACACTTGGAAATTGGCAAATAAATAATTAATGTGTGGTTAAATCTATGAGGCAAATATGATTTCTCACACTAGCATGAATGTATAAAAACTAACAATCACAAGGCAATCACAAGGCAAGCTCTCAACACAAGGCATACAGTTCACAACCCAGTTGAAAGTAAGAACACAGTGCAGACGAATTACACGTTGTTAAGATGCATTTTTTTTCTCAATTGCAGTTTAAGTGTCAGGGGTTTTTTATGAAAAAACAGGTGAAATACTCTGATTCCAAAAGCAGTTTTTGGGCTGGGGAACAGATGTATCTCCCAGGGACAGTATGGAAGTGAAAGAATGTCTCTAGCTTCAAAACTGGATGAGATTTGCAAGATAGAAGAAGGTTTGCTTTAAGTAAAATGAAGCAGTGAAAGAGAGAAATCAGCTGAGAAAAGAAAAGGTTTGACTTAAACTAGATTATTAAGAATATATTGTTAAAGAGGGACAGAGTAAGATCCAAGGTTGATGTGTGACATCAACCTTGCATTCAACTTTATGTGGAAATTTGTTTGATTATTCAAAATATGACTATGGGTTTATGATCTACACAGGACAGAATTAACAGAGAGATGGTGTTAGCACTTAGAAAGTCAAGGACATGGTGCACAGATAATTCTAACAGTTTTAACAAGTTACCAGGATATGGATAGGATTTCTTAGAGAGTGGAATAAAGAAAAAAGGGTCACATTCCACGCTTGCGTTTTGGGATTTTAGAACAGTCAGGGTTCTGGTCACAAAAGATTCTGGTCACCGGATAGCAGACTCTCCTGGTAAAAGATAGCGGGGCAAAGGTCTGGTCACCGGATGGCAAATACAGCTGGATACAGGTAGTGGACAAGCCGGTCTGGTCTCAGAATACTAAAGGTACCATAGCTTTTTCCCTTGTTTATGGGATTTTAGTGGGATTTTATGAATCCAGGCCTTTGCTGAGATGGTTCAGCTATGCTTTGGCCAGCTGGAGTAGGGTCAGCTATGCTTTGGCTTTGCAGTGGGATCTGGAATCAGCTATGCTTTGGCTTTGAAGTTGGATCTGGAATCAGGTGTGCTTTGGCTTTGCAGTGGGATCTTGAGTCTGGCAGGATGAATGTGGAAGATCAGAAACACAGGCGCAGGAAATTCAGAAACAAGTTTTCTTTTTTAGAGTTCTGTCAACCACTCTCTATATAGAGCATGGTAACATCACAGAATTATTGGTGGGCAGATCTGAGCTAGGTCTACCTCCAAGACTAAGGTAGGTCAGCGTAAGTTAATCGCCTCCTTGAGGAGGAGTCTCAGTTTATGAGGTTGCATTTTACGAGGTGAAAAGCCTTCCCACAGACCTTTTTGCAAAAAATCAGTCATAACATAATGTACACATTTGTACAGTTGTGGCACACTTTAACAAATCACATGGGCAGATTACATATTGTATGTAGAGCATAGCAGTCCAATATTCATGGTTGTTTCGCCCTTCTACCAGTTTTTTGCACTTTTCAGTGAGAATTATATTACTTAAAATTCTATAACTTTACACATGTGTATAGATTATTATTAGGCTTATCAGTATTACATTTTAAAATGGCATCCTGTACACTTTCCTCAGAATATCCAATTCTTTGCCATTACTGTTCTCAACATGGCAGTGAAGTCCACAACGCCTTAAATTAAAGCCCATGAAATCACATTTAAACTATTAACTTTTAACATTTTTGGGAAGTCCTGTTTAAAAGATAAAATTTGTATTAATAACATAGTCTTTCGAATCAAATGGGCGGGTCTTTGTCCTTCACTGACCCATTTTTTTCTCTTCAGCTACCACCAACTGTCATCTCCCCCAGAGGGAGGATGGGAGTTTCCCAGCTTGATTGAAGGTTTATTGCCTCTTATCCACTTCACACATCCGTGACCTAGAAATCCTATTGTAAGAGACTGGAGCACAGACCAGAGCCTGTAAAGAGAGCAATTATCACTTGTGTTCTAGGATCTACTGTGCGGGGCCTTCTGTTGCTTGCTAGCATCCTCCATGAAGAAACCTGTTTTAAGCTGGTTTTCCCCCACGTAGCCACTGCCTTATAATTCCATATCTTATTTATTTTTGTCCTAAATCTGAAGAAAGTCTGCTTAATAAAACCTCCCATATATATATTTCATAGCAAAAGTCCCTTTCACATTGCAAGGCAAGGATAAGTTTTTATTCAACATTGTACTTTTAAAACAACAATTTTTTTCCCCTTTGGTTTGCAAAAGCCCATTTTGACACATGTGGTGAAAGCTGGCATTTCCTTTAAAATTTGTTTTTTCCATCTGACTTCCCAATATTGTTTTGCAGCCGTAGATAGTTTCTTGTAGGCAGCAATTTGTTTGAACACAGGTGCACTGACATTGACATAGCCCAAAAAGCTGGAGTTTCTTTGAATTATTTACCTTTGACATTTGTTAACTCAAAAAGTAAAGTGTTTCCTGTGAAGCTGAAAATGAAGTTTCTTTTATTTCCCCAGGTTTGGCATGACAGAGTCTGTCATTCAGGGGCCATGCTTTCTTCTGCTGAAGCACAATGTAGATATGGATGGGCATGACAAGGTCTTATTAATAAAAGTAGTTTGGTGAAAAACAAACGGAAATAGCATTAGAGCAACATTCTTTTTAATTTGAAATATTCCCTTTTTCAATGGGAACTTTTTGTTTTTGCGAGCAGCAGAGCAGCGCTGCTTTGAACCGCTTCTTTTGGGTGCACCCCAGAACAAACTGGCACCTTTCTCTGTGTGCTCCCGGTTCCAACTCGTACATGTTGTGTTTTGGCAAGATGGCACAGCCATCCTTTTCTTGCTGCAAGGCACAGTTTTGATGCAATGGTGCCCCCGGGAGCCAGCACAGCTATTCTGCTGTTGATTGCAGGAGTGCAACTTGGTTATGGAGAGGAATTCTGTTGGGTCAATGTAGCCCACAAACCCCCCCCCCCCAACTTTTCTGAGACTTTGTTGAGGGAGAGTAGGGCAAAGAGGGGTTGATTGCTATGGCAAAACAGGGTTCATCAGGTAGGACAACATAACGTTCATTGGGTAGGAGTCCTTCCATCAGGGAGCAGTATGCCATGATCCTCTGGCTGTCTCTCGTTGGCACGTGGAATGACATCCACAGCTTTCCCTGAAGTCGTCCTTTATGGTGTTGAGCGACAACCCCAGATTTTCTTCAATTTCTCCTTTCCAGGTCCCCAAGGAGGTCCTCTGTGTTCTTTGAAAGGCGCAATCAGTATGAACCTATAAGACAAAGAACTAGTTACTATATTTTCACACTTACTTCCCTCCGGGAAGGGTGACAGCAGTGGGACACACATACATTGCAATAATGACAATATTCAGATAACAAGACAAAAGCTCACTCACAAGACACAGATAGCTATGGATTTTGGTTAAAGTTTTGGGGAATCCCTTTCGTCCTGAGAATGAAGAAAAATACTCCCTGTTAAATAATTATATCTATAAATCTATCTGTTCCCTCCTCTATTTGATTTTCTCTTGGCTCCTCAATAAGCTGCAAAGTGTGCCTAAGGTGACAACTTTTTAACTGATTAATATGGACCCATTTCACTTCTGTAAATTCTCCTTTGGGGATGTGGATTCTGTAGGCGACAGGTGACATTTTATCTACAATGTCAAAAGGTCAGCGCCAGCTTGGTCAAAATGTACGCTCTTTGGTGTGGCTCCTTTGGAAATTGTACAAGTAGGCCGTGTCTCCTATTTGGTATTCCTTTTTGGTTGTTATCAACTCATATTGAGTCTTCATACCTTCTGTCGATTTTTCCAGATTCTGCTGAGCATACGCAAAAGCCTGTTGAAGGTGTTTTCTTAGATTCTCAACATACTCATGATTTGTAGAGGCGTTTATCAGTGTCTGCTCTTGTGTTCTGTAGAGCAGATGCTGAGGTAGCACCATCCTTCATCCAGACATCAGCTCAAATGGAGACATATTGGTCGCAGAAGAAGGTGTAGATCTGATGGCCATCAGGACAACTGGTAATCGGATGTCCCAACTTGGCACAGAGTCTGCCCCAAACTTTTTTTAAATGCTCACAATTGTTTTGTTGTACCTCTCAACTCACCCACTAGGGGACTGCGGTATGCAATGTGAAGTTTTCATTTTACCCCAAGTATCTCCCACATCTTTGTCATCACCTCACTGGTGAAGTGACCACCTCGTTCTGACTCAATCCTTTGGGATGGGCCATAACGCGAGAAGATGTGGTTGATCATCAAGGCAGCTGCTGTTTCTGCCTTGAAATTTGGGGCCGGGAGCCATTACAACCATTTGGTAAACACGCACATTACTGTTAACATGTACTTGTTCTCCCTAGAGGAGCGAATCATGGGCCCAATGAAATCTACTTGTAAATCTGACCAAGGAAGTGTCATCCCCCTCTTCTGGAGGGAAGCTCGGTAAGTGAGTGAAGTTGGCTGAAATTGTGCACACACAAAACACCCCTTCAAGTATTGGTCGAGGTCCTGCCCCATGTGTGGCCAGTATGTAACCTCCCGCAAGATTTCTAAAGTAGTTTGAAACCCCAAATGACCGGCTGTGGCTGTGTCATGGGTGTGACTTAGCATCAGGCTTCCGAATGAAGTAGGTACAACCCACTGGTCACATCTAGATTTGGATCTCCTTACCAACAAACCAACTTGGATTCAGAACATTTTGGGACACTTCATCAACACTGTGAGGTCCTCTTTCCCAATGTAATCGGTATCCGTCAGGGGAAAGTTCTCAGGGTCCTCAATGTGTTGATAACATTTTCCAATAATCGGATCCCCTTTTTGTGCAGTAATTAAATCAGCATCTGGGGTCTCCTTACTCCACTGGGCAGTTGGAAGTTCATTGGGAGCATTTGTCTGGGACTTAGTGATAGCAGTGACATGGATTTCCCCCAACAGGGACTTGATCTCAACGAGATCCCCCTGGGGACTCCTATTTTGGCCGACTGATCAGCTAGGTCGTTTCCAGTTTTGTCTGGCCCCTTGATCCTGGAATGACCCTTGATCTTCTTCCAATAGATGGGCATCCCAGTAGAGGTGACCAGATCATCAATATGTTGGATTAGCTTGCCATGTTTAAGCGGTTTGTTGTTAGCACAAAGCATGCCTCTGGTTTTCCAATTAACCTGGTGCTCCACGAACCCGTTCCAGACATAATCTGAATCAGTGATTATGACCAGTTTATGGAGTTGGTGTTGGACGGCAGTGAGGATGGACTGCTAAACTGCCATCAATTCTGCCACCTGACTACTACAGGGACCGATTTTGTACCCAGTGCAGGGTTCCGGGCATCATTCACACAGGCATTCCCAACGCCGGCCACCAGTTCCTTTTGTGTCTTTTCCCTGTTCTTTTCAACATGGTAGTAGCACCCGTCCACATAAACCGTGGCCATTCCCTCGTACTTGTCTTCTTCATAGACTTTGTGCAGGGAATTTAGGTACACCTTCATGTTGTCCGGGGGTTTTAAGACTTTCATCCTCGAGACAGTTTTCTCTGGCACAATCATGCAAGTCAGCCAGACCTTGCACGAGGGGACTCTTCTTGTTTTGGCCATATCTGACCTACACTGGAAAGCCTTGCATTGACAGAATCCAGGAATAATTCTGGAATTACTGACATTTCCGGCTCGGATCTGTCACTTTGGAGGTTTTGCAAAGGCTGGTGTGGAGTCTCCACTATGATGTGTTTCCCCTGGATGAACGGGTGGTAACTTTTCAATGCCCTTACCGTTGCCATGAGTGCCTTCTCACAATCATTGAATTTTTCTTCCACAGAGGATAAAGTATTGCTTGTAAAGTAGATGACTTTATGGACCTTGACATGCTTTTGATATAATACTGCTGTCAAGCATGTATTCGAGAACCGTGTCTCCAAGAATAACTCCTTGTTTTTGACAGGGTAAACTAGACACAGGGCTTGTGAGAGTCTTCTTTTGAGTTGTTTTAATGCCTTGGCTTGTTCTCGACCCCACTCCAACTTGACCCCCACTTCAACAGATGGATCAGGGGTCTTGTGATCTCTGCGTAATCCTCATTGAACTTCCTACGGTAATTAGTCAGTCCAAGGAGGCTTCTTAGCTCACGCAGAGTTGTGGGGTCTTTCAGTTTCAGGAGTGCTTACACTTTCTTTTCCTGGGGACAGAGACCCTCAGGGGTTATCGCATGCCACAAGAAGTTCACACGGGTTGTGCACCACTGTGCCTTTTGGGAGGACAGTTTTGCTCTAGCAACCCTCAACTAGGTCAGAACATAACGGATTTCTGCTATGTGTTCCTCCACAGTTGAGGTTTAGGACATCATCCACATAGGCCAGGTTACCCCTTCCACCCAAGTCAGGCATGGATGTGGGAAGATATTGAATTTGTTGCCGGAGTTGTAGTATCCGAAGGGAGTCCGGGTCCACGTGTACCTGCTGCCCCCCAAATCTAAAGGCCAGCTTGTATTGGTCCTCCCTGCTGACGGGCACGGTCCAGTGCCTATTGGTCAGGTCAATGGCAGTGTATACCTTTGACCCCTGGGTCTGGGCCAGTCCTTGGTCAATGTATGGGAGAGGGCATTAGGACATGTGCACCTGTTTATGAGCGCCCTAAGGTCAGCAAAGGTTCTCCACTGGCCATTCGGTTTTAAAATCCCCAGCACCGGATTATTAATGGTGCTGTGGACTGGACGAATTATCCCACGGGACTCAAAGTTTTGATGATTTCCGTCAGGGTCTCCATAGATGCGAGAGGCAAGCGATATTGCTTCACAAACACTGGAGTCATTCCAGGGTCCGTGGTAATTGTTGTAGTATGGATTTCGGTGCGACCACAGTTGTACGAGTCCACCACAAAGAGATCTTGAAAATCTAAGAACATCTGTTTCAACTTTTGCTTTTGCTCCAGAGTGTCACAGACATCAGCTAGGTTGACTCGCTCTTCAACCATTTGCCGTAAGCCTGGAAAGTCTTCCAGTTTTGCTATCTCAGCAGCCTCCCCCAATTGGGTGGAGAGGTCTCTGGTTAGAGTATTGACCTGGACAGAGGGTTTCAGGTAGGGTAGGCAGTCATTGTCGACCTGGAATATCACCTCATCCTGCCTGATGTCACAGGTCACCTCTTCCTCATCGTAAGCGCAGGAAGAGTACACCAGGAAATTCTCCCCTTGCCGGGTGAAGATTGTGTCTGGTGGTGTGTCATTGTCATTGTCACTGTCACTGTCATTGTCAAAACAGTTATTGGGGATTGGTCATAGCAGTTCATTTCCTAGATACATTTAAAAGTGTCGGTCATCAACCAGCATTCCAATAATGGTGCCTGCGCCCAAGGTGATACTCCTGATGTCACTGTTATCCATCAATATTGGAATGGTGTTGTGTTCTAGATTGACTAGTGGTGTTGGGTTTAACCCCAACCCATGCTGTTGGAGATGGGCATTGAGGTGTACATATTCGTTGGGATTGTTCAATTTCTGTCCTCTTTTAATTTTTAATTTAAGTGGGAATAGTCGGGTCCGTCCTGGGATGTGACCTCCTCTCCAATTTGTACTTCAACAGCATACGGCAGCAATTGGGATGACCTAAATTATTTTTCTGAATGATCAAAGTCCACGGGATTTCCACCTAGCTGGGACCAGGCTTTGTAATTTATCAGTTCTAAATTAATGACAAAGTGATTGAGAATGTCACTGCCTAAATAGAATGCAGCAGGGACATCTCTCATGACCCAACAATTATGTTCTATGCTTTTGTTACCTATCGATATTTTGAGTATACACCTGCTAGGCAGGAGATGTTTGGAATTGTGAGTTTAAAGGCCCATTCGCACTTTTCAATCAATTTAAATGTGGGAATGGCTGGATCTTTTTGGAGCTTTCGGAACATGGCTTCACTGATGAAGCTCTTACCGTTGTTCATGCTCACTCAGGCGAGAACAGGCTCCTTCCCTTCATTTAACTGAATAGGGATGAACAACTGTTCTCTAATTTTCTGAATATAAGATAAACTTTGAGCTAGTTTCTCATCACTTTTGACTATATAATTGGGATTTTCAGATTGTGAATCAGTATACAATTTCAAAGTATATCCTTCCAGTGTGGAATGCCACTTAAAACTGGAAGGAAGGTTGACTTTCAGGAATGGGGAGGAGTTACCATCACCAGTTTGTTGTCCTAAAGCAATTACTGTCATGTCAGGTATTTGATTAATCTGAAAAAGAAACTCAATATGATCAGATTTTTGTTCAACCATGTGGTATGTGCCATTTAAACATTGTTGACACTGTTTTAATTTTATTGACCTGTTTGTTTGAGTCCAGAGGACCTTGTTCACACAGTCTATTAGGGGGGACAACCTGCGCAGGATGTCATTCCCTAGTAGACATGGTGTGCCCAATGGAGTCATGACTATGACCGGGTGTTTCACTTTGTGTCACCCAATTTTGATTTCCAAATCCGCTCTTCCCGCGACAGAAATTTCATTCCCGTTGAAGTTTTGGAGTTGTCCAGGGAGAGGGGTGAGAAGGATCTGGTATCACTCCTTCCTAAATTTAGATGATCAAAGGCCCTTTTTGACAGAAGAGTGGCTTGGGGTCCAGTGTCAACCAGCGCTGAAAATGTACATTGCCATTGCTCTTGGACCGGGGCATAAAATCTACAGTCCTTCTCCTCAAGTGGGCTAAGGTAATGTGCATTTTGGGCAAGCTGGTTGGTCATTTTCTTTATTTTGGACTCTGACACAGTGGCATTTGGGACAATTTTCTGTGTCAAAGTCTGGGGATCTGTTATACAAATTTGACATCCTGAAATAGTGGAGATTTGGGAATCCCCTGTTTCCATTAGCTCTGTGCTTCCTCCGCTTACCGGGTGGCAGTCACTACAACCAATTTGTGGGGAGGATCCCTCCAATACTATTTTCTTCTCAGGATGACAATTCTGGGGTTCAGGGATGGGTGACTCTGCATCAGTCCCCACACCGATCCAGTCTTCATTTGGATCTCTCGGGACCCATTTTTCTTTAGGAGGAATTCCCCCATCCCTGAAGGAGAAGATTGTTTTCCCAGAATCCTCTGAGGATTATTCCCCTTCAAACTGGAGGACACTCACTTTCTCAACAAAATGGGCCTTTTTACTGTCTTTATTTCTCCTACCCAACCTCTGTTACCTGGGTTGCAGATTTTCGTGGGCAAGAGATTTTTGTTCCGGTTCCCGGATGTCCAGGGCCTTTTCATGAGTGAAGAAGGAAATTCCTCTAGGGCTTAACATCTCCCTTCCTCCCGTACCTCCTCCTCTGGAACCGGCGAGTTGTCGGGGTTCTCTCCCCATCATTGTTCTTGGGTGCCAGACCCTTAGTTTGTGAGGTTCTGAGCCTCTATGTTCATCTGAGTGTTCTGTTGAGCCTCAACATGCGACCCAGCTCCTGGGTGAGGTTCTGGACCTGGCTGGTATGGGGTCTCTATTCAAATCTAGTTGCTTCACGCCAAGGGTAACTATCCCTTCTCCCATAGTACCCTTGCTAATGTGGATTTTGGTAACCCTCCACCCTTGGCCTCCCCTCTCCCGGATTGGGTTGTCTGGGATCCTGAAAGCAGGGAGAGAAAGAGAAGGTTGTCCTGCAAGTTAGGGTTTGGTTGATACCGGGGGAAGAAACTTAACCCAGTATTTTGGGGATTACTGCCCTCCTGGGGGAAGTTAGGAGGGAAGTTTCCCAGAGTGGTACTTATCTGATTAGATCCCCCCTTTGGGCTGCGGGAGTCCACACATACCCCAAGATAGGTTGGTTGCCCTTGTATCTGGGACTTATATAATCAGGGGAGTTATGGGTCCCATTGGTGGGATTACCTCCCTGACCGCCACCTGTTTGTGATTGGCCGGAAGGCCTTCTGGGTCTCTGGTTTTGCTGGTTTGGGATTGGTGCATTTTTAGGCTTCCCCATCTCTAAGTCTAAAATGGGTGCAACCTTCATCTCCGCCACCTTAGCAGCAGCAGGGGTGTTGGCTGGTTTGGGGTTTTTAGTCTGGTTTTTATTTTCTTCAGATTTTTGGACTTCATTAATGTGGGTCACCTGCTCTATTGCCCAGTCCAGAGATCTTTTATCATGGAAATCCCTCACCAGCTGGGTCATGATATGCTTTGGCATACTCCCTGATATCTGTGTGCACACTCCTAGTGGGTTGTGCAAAGGCACGTTTTAGCTCCTGCACAAATTCTCGGGGGGCCTGATCTTACCTGCACTTCAAACTTTAGGCCGATTTGTGAGCCTCTTGAGGGTTTCTGTGGGCGGAAAAGTATTTCAAGATGGCCGACCTGTAGGTGGACCATCTTGAATGGTTCTGGTCCTCCAGTCCAGCAAAGAAGCTGGAGTACTCTGGAGAGAACGTCCACTTAGCATACTCTGTTCTGGTTGTCTTTAAGGTGAAAAGTGTCCATCATTTGCTCATAGAGTTCCAAATGCTCCCAGACAGAATATTGTAGAATGTCATGAAACTCCTGATGGCCTTGATCTGCCTAATGGGGTCTTTTACTAGAACTCTTTTTGGTTTATCTACCTTCTTTCGCCACGTCACCTGAGTCCATTCGCCATCAGACTCAGAGGCGCTGCTATTTGAATTCCCCTCATGATCATCTAGGTGCTCCCGATTCTGTGAGCCTGGGAGGAGCTCACAGAATGGTGAGGCCTAGTTTCTTCTCCACTGTGGCACACAGGAGAGTAGTCTTCTGACTCCTCCCTGTGTCCAGGGTTGCAGAGTATCCCCCCACTGCCCTAATTGGGTAGAGGTCTTCAGGATGCTCTTTGGGCCTATTTTCCTGTTGTTCCTGTGCAAATCGAGCCAACTGGTCACTTTGGAGGTAGTGATTCTGCAGATCTGATTCCCTGACCTTTTCCTCATAGGAGGTTTCCTGGTCAGAGACATCAGCCTTTATATTTTTGTACGTGAACAGGGATGCCCTTCTATCAATTTCTGTGGACGCTGACCTGTCAGCTCCATTATGCTCAGCCTATTTAATTCTTATGGCCTCATGGTTTCCGGGTCATGTGAACGGTAGCCATGAAGTCAGCAGTGCACAAAGTGTTAAATTGGTTTGAGTCCCTTAATACAGAGGTCATCATACTATGATCAGGGATTGCCCTGTCCCTCTCTACCTGTGCGGGGTATTAGATCTAGGATGCTCTTTCTCCAACCTTGCTAGTTTTTCATTTTCAGCCCCTATAATTTGATAATAGGCAAAGATCAGAGGCTTTTGCTCGGCTATCAGGGCTTTACTGGCCTCTATGACCCGCCTTTGAGCCTCCACTTGCTCATGGAGCCCATCATGCTCCTCACAGAGGGCCTCATTATCTCACTGTACTGCCTGTATAGTTTGGGCACCCTGAGCCAATTTTGTTGTAACAGGTGAACCTCCCTTTTCTGCACATTTAGAGCCTCTATGACCTGTTATAACTTCAGTGCCATTTGTTTCCTATGTCCTATTGATTTGTCATATTCTTCCTTTAGGCCAGTCAGTCCCTGAAGATCTGACTCCCTTCTCTCCAGATTGGTTTTTAAATTACACTATTCCTGGGGGAGGGCATCTTTCTCCTGACACAGGGCAGCCTTTTGTTCAGCCAGATCATCCCCATGTTGTGTTATGGCGCCACATTTCTGGCGCCCTTCATCAAATTCTGATTGAGAGTGGAGGTCTCTCATAATTAATTTATGATTTTCCTCTTCCAATCTTTTTATCTGATTCTGTAAAGTGGCCATTTGCTCCGTACTGGCATTATTGTATCTTACTTGTTCTAATTTCAGTTGACCCTCTTCCAAGGAGTCAACCTTTTCTTGTCACTACATTCTTAAAGCATTTAATTGGGCCTCTTGGTCTACTTTATTCTGCTGTTGGAAAGCCAAGTCCTCTTTTAATTTGTTTATGTAATTTCTAGATTCTGCCTCAGAATATTGGCTCTTTTGCAAGTTTTGTTCCGCTAATTTCAGTTCAGTCTAGATTTGAGCTAAAAGTTCGGATTGATTTTGCTCAAGAGTTCTAATTTCCTCATGATTTTCCCACATTACTCCCATATGAAGATACATATAGGCCACAATTCTGACAATTTTAATCTGTTCCTCTTTCATATTCTGAGTCAGGTATAACTCCCTCAAAGCTTGGTGTAATAGGCCACCGTCCTGCCATGTATCCCTGTCTATGGCGGTGACCTGTTGCGTTATTTCTTCTAGCCAGACTTTTTCATCTTCTTCTGGCCATTCCCCCCTGCCAAATAGTTTATGCAGAAGGTGCTCCCTAGCTATATTGATTTCTACTGTGGCCATTTTGGAAAGTGTTCTTTCTTTATTAATTTATTTATGTATGGGTAATCTCTATTGTATTGCTTTTTTGTCTATTTTTGAGGTTGATTTAACTTTAATTTTATGCACAGACCTGGTACTTAGGATCTTTGTTTTGGGGGGTGCTTCTACAGTGTAACACAGTGTTCCAGCCACACAAAGTATTCCTACCTTGGAGGTTAGTCTGCTGTGTTATGCTGTCACGGGTGAATAAACAACCTCAATCCACGACTCGAGCCCCCAATTTGTTAAGGATTCCAATCGGGCGTCACACACTGGACCAGAACACTTGGTGTGAGCCTGGGATGCGGTGCTCAATAGGAATGCTTTTTCTTTACTTTCAATGAATTTAAATTGAGCCAGTACCCAAACCGTTTCACACCCCCTTTTACAAATACCACATGGACCATGAACCAGGCCGGTTGGTGAAAATGCAATATGTATTTATTTTTAAAATTCAAAGAAAATCACATACATTTTAATATTGGGCAGCAATCACCAATGGGGTGATAAGTACAAGGAAAACCACTGATATATTGGGTAACCTTCTACAAGAACATATCCAAAGCACAATTAATAGGAGCACTTTTTGAATTGGGAGCGATAGCACCCAAGTTACGATTTCTCCCTGCATGTTCCCTCAACCCACAATTAACCAAATTCGAAATGGATAGAAAGAAGCAGCAGGTTGTCAGGATTTTTTTTTTTTGCAATGGCATAAAATGACACTTGGAAATTGAAAAATAAATAATGAACGTGCGGTTAAATCTATGAGGCAAATATGATTTCTCACACCAGCATGAATGTATAAACACTAACAATCACAAGGCAAGCTCTCAACACAAGGCTACAGTTCCTAAACAAGTGAAAGTAGGAACACTGTGCAGCCGAATTACACTTTGGAAAGTTGCTTTTTTTCTCAATTGTAGTGTCAGGCGGTTTTTATGTAAAACGGGTGAACTAATCTGATTTCTCATGCAGATTTTGGGCTGGGGAACAGATGTATATCCCAGGGACAGTATGGAAGTCATAGAATGTCTCTAGCTACAAACTGGATGAAATTTGCAAGATAGAAGAGGTTCTTCTAAGGTAAAATAAAGTCGTGAAAGAGAGAAATCAGCTGAGAAAAGAACACGTTTGACTTAAATTAGATTATTAACATTATATTATTAAAGAGGGACGGACACATTAAGATCCAAGATTGATTTGCGATCTCAACGTTGTCACCCCAGCATTTAACTTTATGTGAAAATTAGTTTGATTACTCAACATATGACTAAGGGCTTATGACCTACACAAGACAGAATGAATAGAGAGATGGCACTAGCACTTAGAAAGGACAGGGTGCACAGAGAATTCTAACAGTTTTAACAAGTTACCCGAGTTTGGATAGGATTGCATAGAGAGTGGAATAAAGACAAAATGGTCAATATAGGGGGACTATATGTTCTCTGGGATGGGAAGATACTCACATTCCACACATGAGTTTTGGGATTTTGGAACAGTCAGGTTTCTGGTCACAAAAGATTCTGGTCACCGGATAGTTGACTCTCCTGGCAAAAGACAGCTGGGCAAAGGTCTGGTCACCGGATCGCAAATACAGCTGGATGCAGGTAGTGGACAAGCCGATCTGGTCTCAGGATTCTAAAGGTACCACAGCTTTTCCCCTAGTTAATTGGATTTTCTGAATCTAGGCTTTTGCTGAGATAGTTCAGCTATGCTTTGGCCTAACTGGAGTAGGGTCAGCTATGCTTTGGCTTTATAGTGGGATATGGAATCATCTATGCTTTTGCTTTGCAGTGGGATATGGAGTCTGGCAGGATGAATGTGGAAGATCAGGAACACAGGCGCAGGAAATTCAGGAAAGAGGTTTTTTTTAGAGTCTGTCAACCACCTTTTATAGAGAGCACGGTGACATCACAGAATTATTGGTGGGCAGATCTGAGCTAGGCCTACCTCCAAGACTCACATAGGTCAACCTAAATTAATCGCCTCCACGAGGAGGAGTCTAAGTTTATGAGGTTGCATTTTATGAGGTGAAAAGCCTTCTCACAGACATAACATAATTTACACATTTGTACAGTTGTGGCACTTTAACAAATCACATTGGCAGATTATATATTTTATGTAGAGCATAGCAGTCCAATCCTCACATTTGTAGGACCTTGTTTCACTCTTCTACCAATGTTTCACACTTTTCAATGAGAATTATATTACGTAAAATTCAGTAACTTTACACATGTGTATAGATTATTATTAGGCATATCAGTATTACATTTTAAAGTGGCATCCTATACACTTTCCTCAGAATATCCACGTCTTTTTATTTCTGTTCCCAACATGGCAGTGAAGTCCACAACGTCTTAAATGAAAGCCCATAAAATCACATTTAAACTGTTAACTTTTTACATTTTTGCAAAATCCTGTTGCAAAGATAAAAGTCTTACAAGTTGTATTAATAACATAGTCTTTGGAAGCAAATGGGCGGGCCTTTGTCCTTCACTGGCCCTTTCTTTTCTCTTCAGCTACCACCATTGGTCATCCCCCCTCCCCCCGAGGGAGGATGCAGGTTTCCCAGCTTGATTGAAGGTTTATTGCCCCTTACCCACTTCGCACATCCGTGTCCCAGAAATTCTATTGTAAGAGACTGGAGCACAGACCAGAGTCTGTAAAGGCAGCAATTAGCACTAGGATCTACTGTGAGGGGCCTTCTGTTGCTAGAATCCTCCAAGCAGAAACCTATTTTAAGCTGATTTTCCCCCATGTAGCCACTGCCTGATAATTCCTTATCTTGTTTATTTTTGTCCAGAATCTGAAGAAAGCCTGCTGAATAAAACTGCCCATATATATTTCACAGCACAATCCGCTTTCACATTGGTTGGCAAGGATACGTTTTTATTCAACATTGTACTTTTAAAACAAGCATTTTTTTTCTTTGGTTTGCAAAAGCCCATTTTAACACATGTGGTGAAAGCTGGCATTTTCTTTTCAAATTCGATTTTTTCCATCTGGCTTCTAAATATTGTTTTGCAGCCATAGTTAGTTTTGTGTTGGCAGCAATTTGTTTGAACACAGATGCACTGAAATTGGCATAGCCAAAAGAGCTGGAGATTCTTTGAATTATTGATCTTTGACACTTTGTAACTCAAAAAGTAAAGTGTTTCCCATGCGGATGAAAATGAAGTTTCTTTTATTTCCTCAGGTTTGGCGTGACAGAACCTGTCATTCAGGGGCCATGCTTTCTTCTGTTGAAGCACAATATAGATATGAATGGGCATGACAAGACCTTATTAATAAAAGTAGTTTGGTGGAAAACAGATGAAAATAGCATCAGAGCAACATTCTTTTTAATTTTAAATATTCCCTTTTTCAATGGGAACTATTTGTTTTTGCAAGCAGCAGAACAGTGTTGATTTGATTCACTTCTTTTGGGTGCACCTCAGAACACACTGGCACCTTTGTCTGTGTGCTCAAAGTTCCAACTCGCCCATTTTGTGTTTGGCAAGATGGTACAGCCATCAGTTTGTTGCTGCAAGGCGCAGTTTTGGTGCAATGGTGCCCCCCTTGAGCCAGCTCAGCCACTTTGCTGTTGAATGCAGAAGCGCAGCTTGGTTATGGAGAAGAGTTCTGTTGAGTGGCTCAATGTAGCCCGCACCCTGTCTCTTGCTCCTTCCTGATCTCTTTGCTCTTTCACTGTTAATTGCAAGCTAATCCTGCTTTCTCTTTTAAAATGTTCTTCAATTACTCCATCAGTCACTCCAAACATACTAATATGTTATGCTACTCCCTGATTAAAAAACCTTAAATTAACTCTCTCTAAAATCGGCAAAGGTCTTTTCTAAGTCAAATCTTACTCCATCTGCTAGATATTTCTGTCTGATCTCTGTGTCTTCCTTTAACCTCATCCAATCACCTCCCATTGCATACTGACTCTCTGGATTAGTATATCCCTCCCCTTCCTGTCTGGATGGGTTTCTATGCTCTCATCAGCTACCTGTATCATGTGAACTCCTGGGCTAATCTGTTTAAGCTACCCCCATCTCTTCTCCTCTTAGGCTGGGAGTTCCTCAGGAAGTTTCATTAAAAGCCCTTTCTGCCACCCATTTTCAGTCCCCATTTCATTCGACCCAGTAATGGAGTCACTGTGGTCGTTTGCTCTCTGGTACTCCGCGGTAGCAAGAAAGGGAATGTAAAAAAAGGCTTTGTAATGTAAAGCTTTTGCAAGTTCCCTTTTCTCTATAGGGATGTGTTGGTCTTTCCAGCCCCACTGGTACCCTGTAGCATGAATGAGCAGTCTATAGTAGGTGGTTGGTCTCCTATTTGCCTGCTGAATGGGGAGGCCTAGTTCATTCCCTTTTAGGTAACCAGTCGTTTCTTCCTGTTCCAGGACTGTCTTTTCCTTTGGGTGCAGGTGCATTGTGATTTTTCTACTTCTTTGGACCGTGCTGCCTTCTGGGAATTATTTTCCACCGCAGGTTTGGTGGCCAAGAACCTTGCAGCAAATAAGGGGAATGACACAGAGTGATAGGAAATCAAGCTTCCTGTATTAGATTGCAAATGCACAGCATACATAGAGATCAGCAGGGAACACAGCATGCAAGTGTTCAGGCAGTTTGGCACACAGAGCTCTCTCTTCTGGCCCCACCCGAGAGTGCCGGTTCATACAGCATATCATAGGCAAACACTAATATGTTTCAGTAGTTTCACAATGGGGGTGTCACTTGGCACGTTACTGAAGAAATTTGGCAAGAACTGTCGACATCTCACTTGTGACCTTGTGACACAGCCTTTCTGGGACATCGTTTTGGATTCTGGATAAGCGGCATTCGTAGACACATACTGTTATCTCCCATATATGGGGCTATGGCTATACTTAGCGAATTAGTGGAAGTGACGGTCTGACATGTCCTCTGCCCTCAGAGGGGTTTGGGCCTGTTTGGGGTGCTGCATGCAGAGGGAAACGGAAGAAGGCAGAGGAAGGTGGCATGGAGGGTCTGAGGACTAACTGCATGGGTGAGCCTAATGTAGCATACCTTAGTATAGTATTGCATTGCATTGCATAACATAGCATAACATATCCTGAATAACATAGCATAGCAATCCTGCATAACATAGCATAGCATTCCGGCCACATCACATATCTAATCTCTTTAAATGTCTTTACTCTGACTTCGCTTTATTTCCACGCCTCCAGTCCGTTTAAATGTCTTAAATGTGCTTTATTGCTATGCCATTACCGCACTTTCATATTCCTTGTTTTGTACACTGTGCCCTTTTATGCTTTCACTCTCGCTTTCCACTCTGTGCCGCTTTACAAACTCTTATCTTTCTCCCTTTCCACTCTAGCCAATTGCACGCTCAGAATTTCTCTCTCTCACTTGTTCGGAATTCAGTAGTGTAGTGTAGCGCTGGCAAGTGATCTTTCCTGGATGCATTGGGTCGAAATCAGGGTCTCACCACCTGCCCCTTTGACACCATTGGGACAGGCACACATCCCAAGGGAGCAAGCACTTTGCTGGAAGCCACTAGCAGGATGCAGGCTGCCTCACTCATGCTCCCTGGAGACACGGCTCCCTAGCCACGCTGCAGACGCTCACAAACACTGGTCCAGCATCTTGACATGACGCTCTCATCTGGTTCCTAGAGCCTTCTCTTCCTGCAGCTTCCTGCTCAGATCCTCTGGTCTAGTCAGCATCCCCAGCTCGCTCTTTCCCCTGTACAGAACCACACCTTTCACAGTCCTCAGTGGAGACAGGTGTGAATGATTATAGTAGAGTCCCTGACTCTGCCTGAGTCTATTAGTCGGACAAGTAACTGGTAATTGGTAGTAGTCTTTCCCTTGTTTCTTAATGGTTTTCCATAGGTAATCATCATTGTATTCTTCCTCGTCCCAGTACTTCTTGGAAATGAGGCGGGGGAGATGGGATGTGATTGAAAATACCCTTTTAAGGGTGAGGTTGAGTGGGTCGGGGTACAATTGTAAAGGGGGAATACCATGTCTCGGCCTTGGGTAGTCTCCTTCCAATTCCCTGCAACCCTCCACTCAGATGATCCTTCCTTGCTTGTTCACCCCAGGGTTGGGATCCAAAGCGATGGCTCATCCCTGGCCAGCTGAATGGAAGATCCCGGGGGAGTAGGTGGAACAAATCCATCAGGTTTCTCACACAGCATAAACCTGATTTGTGCAAACTGGAGCAGATGAATGACCAATTGACAAACTAAAACACTTTATTTTGAGCTGCTAGCAAGATAATAGTAACAAGTCATTTTGTCTTCTCAATTTTTATAATTAAGTGTGTGATTATTCTCCCATTAACAAAGGTGCATTGGCTTAGAAAAAAGCCCACCTGATCATTAGCTGCCAACTATAGCATACAGGATTCCAAACCTGTGGCTAACATGTTTGGGAAAATGTTTGTATCAACATTCAATCAACACTATGGGTCTGTAGGTGCCACATAGCATGGGATCTTTTACAACTTTGGATAGAATACACAATTTGGACTCAGACATTGAGTAATTGCCCCCATGTGCCTAAAATAATTAGAGAATGTAATTGGGGTAGGGATTCATTCATGTTTTGTATAATGCTCTTGTGAACCCATCCGGGTACAGAGCTTTGCTTTTCTTTAAGACCAAATTGATTTTTCTACTTCCTTTGGAGTTATGACAGCCTCAAGTGCTTTGGCTGTTCCTGAGGCAATCGGGCTAGAAAGATGTCAACTTGTAATGACAGCAGGCCTAGGGATGTTCATTTATCTGCCATATACAATTCCTGGTAAAAGGAGGAGAGAATGCATAATGTTTGTCTTATTTCCAATATGTATTGTGACATCAAGGCCCCTCTGACGAGATTTCACAATAACTCGCTTTATTTATTCAGTTTTCCTCTTTCAGGCATAGGAGGGTGATTTCAGCTTTTTTCTGGGGCAGAATTTTAGGTTGTCTTCATGCAGCTTAGGGCAGAGAGGACAGTGTTTAGGAAAATTTAATTTATGTGCATTGTTCCCTCCATTTATGGAACCCCCCTCCCCCAAAACCTTTTGCTTCTGCATGGCTATTCTAACCTGACTTTTTCCAGTGGAGCCCAGACTTCAGCTGAACTCCACTGGGCTTTTGCTCACTTGTTATGGGGAAACTGGTACATCCTTCAGACTGTCAGTACTGGGAAACATCGTTTCCCTTAGTCTTTGAGTATGTTACCATTTCTTGGTAACTTTTTAACAGTGCACAATATACCTTCCATTACCATGCACTGAGGTCCATTTTTGTTTTATGGACCTAGAAACCCTGCAAGGATTTTTTGGTGATTGTACAGTTGTGCCTGGGATGAACTGGTGACAGCAGTTACTTTTCATAATGTTTTACTTTTAAGTCTGTGGCGAGGTCCGAAAATGGCCGAGCCACAAAGTATTTTGTTCTGTGACATGGCAATTTTGTCCCTTGCCTTCCCCCAGGTCGAGTAACCCGGGTTTTCCTTATTGGGGCATGCAGCCTCCCGCAAAAAATGATCACTTTTGCAGGCTTCTGTCTGTCACATATGTGTGCCCAGGAATAGGGCTGGGACTATCTCGTCCCAATCCACACTACTGGTGCCATGATGCCTGGAGTGCCTGAATGACTGAGACCACCATGGACTATGATTGGTCCACGTCTGGGATGCCTGCAAGATAGCAGATCTTCTATTGGAAGTCCTCGATTTTGGCACAAAGCTAATTTTGGATAAGAGAATGGGCTCTGCAGCTATACCATGTCAATCACCTGTGTTCTCATCAAACTACAGAAGGAGCCAAGTCTCCTACATGAAGAAACGGATTTGTGAAACTGCGGGAGACGCTTTGGAAGGTTTTGTCACCCTTCACCCTCTTCTGCCCCATCAGACCCCTGATTTCTTCTTCAATTGAGAAGGCCTGCCAAGGCGCTTCGCCCCTTAGGAGTAGTGGTCAGGGTAACCTGCACCACTACCTCCATCTCCAGTGTAGACACAAGACTTAGGACATCGCTTGTGTCGAGCCCCCGTGCCTTCTCCCGCCAAATTTCACAGGCCTGGCTCCTCTGGGTCCCGAATTAGGTGAGTGTAAAAGACTGCCCGCATCCAAGATTCCCGCGTCACTACCTGATGGTGACAGTCGCTATAGTTCCCCTGCTATTCTGCTCTCCTGTGCCCTGAAGCCAGCTGCACCAGAATTTTCTTAATACCTCTTTTAGAAGCTGAGAAAAGGCAACTGTCTCATCACGGGTTATCGTTCTCCATCGCAGCCGCTGAGAGCCGGAGCAACTTGCATCTGCAGGACTCAAACCTATTAGTGACCTCGACTAAACTGGAGAAGTTTAGTCCGGACTGTGCTGAGGGTCGGTGAGTACATGGATAATTTACCGGTGACTCCCTGGCACAGCCAAGTATTTTTACGCATGATTATACATTAAAGTTATTCAAACAGGGCTGGGTTAGCCTGCACTCCCTAGCTATTCTCACCAATTGAACACTGCTCTGCCACCAAGGGCAGGGCCTATTCAAATAGTGGGAACCTATTCTTTATCACATCAAGCCCCTTCCTGACTTGCTACAGCCCCTACAAGAAGGAACAAACTCTGACAAATTACTTAATGCCATTTGTGTGCTGACTTAACCCTCTCTTCTCAGGTCATGGTTATTTCTTCTAGCTGAAATTGCATTAGCTACTGTAGTGTGTATATATATATTCAGTGAAAAAACTTTGTTAAAGGGACGTTATGGTTAAGTTGCGCTACTAAAAACCTATGAAAGTCAGTGAAAAAACGTTGTTAAAGGGACGGTTTGGTTCAAAGTAAAACCGAAAAACCCATGAAATCCGGCAGTTATGGTAACATAAGCAACCATAACTTGCACCACCGCGCACTGCTAAAACTAACACCCAGGACATCAAAGATGACATCACAAATGTCATTGACGACATCACTGATGACATCACATGTGCATTTACTTTTCATAAAAACTCTGTACAAGGGATTCTTATAATGCTGACCAAAAACTGTCAAGGATCATTGGGATAAATATCATGAGCTAATTAGAGCATTAAGCAATGCATTGATATAAATAGCATTCTATTATGATGTTCTATCCAGTATACTAAGCTACTCATGCAGAAACATAGGCAGTGTGTGCAGCATACATGATGAAGGTGCCATATTCATAATCTTGCCATGTTGAATACTGAAATGATAACTGCTTTCTTATTAGAGTTTTGCGTACTGTGAAACATGTATTAAGTAGATAATAAAACCCACTTAATACATAATTATTACAGAAAAAACACAAAGAGACAACAACACATACAAATATGAGTATATACAGGGACAGTGAAGTAAACAAAAAATCAGAAGTAGTAGCAGAAAGAGTTCATAACCTAACTGATTGTCTTTATGCAGAGAAACTATTGCTCTGTTTCAAAGCTGCTACTTACCATATGTATGTGTATCACATGATGTGTCTGCACCCAAAGGAAAGGAGAGTGAGTATAATGTATACAAATATGAGCATATACAGGGAAGGTAGAGTAATAAAAATAAAACTATGAGAAAGTGCTGATAACCCTAATGATTATCTTCATGCACAGAAAGGATTGCTCTCTTCAAGCCTGTGTCTTCCGCTATGTATATGTTTCATATGATCTGACTTGACCCTAAGTCTACAAATATAGTACCTTTTCAATTTTTACTTCCTGACTGTTACTGAAGAAAACTATGTGGCTTCGATATGTCAGTAAAGGATAAAAAGGGAGAGCCAGCCATGTGATGTCATCAGTGATGTCATCAATGACATTTGTGATGTCATCTTTGATGTCCTGGGTGTTAGTGTTAGCAGTGCACGGTGGCGCGAGTTATGGTTGCTTATGTTACCATAACTGTCGAATTTCAGGGGTTTTTCGTTTTACTTTGAACCATAACGTCCCTTTAACAAAGTTTTTTCACTGAATTTCATAGGTTTTTAGTAGCGCAACTTAACCATAACGTCCCTTTAACAAAGTTTTTTTTACTGAATTTCATAGGTTTTTAGTAGTGCAACTTAACCATAATGTCCCTTTAACAAAGTTTTTTCACTGAATTTCATAGGTTTTTAGTAGCACAACTTAACCATAATATCCCTGACTTCTCATACATGTAACATAGAACATACTAACCCCCTCGTAGTGATTTTCATGTCCGCCGACTACCGCCATGTCCGCGGACATATCGAAAATCTGAGCGTGGTGAATGTAAATTTAAATACTGTGCCCCATTTCCCCTTTGAAGATGGCTCTGAAAAGAGCTGTTTTTTTTTTTTTACAGATGCTTGACAGACACCTGTTATTTTGTATTTTCTTTCTTGTTTTTTTTCTTACTTTACTCCTAAAATCTTCACATAACCTTCTCCAAAGCAACCCTTACATTCCAAAATAGAAAGGCATTTCCCGTAAAAGATAAAGAAATGCCATCTTCTTTAAAATTAACAGCATTACTTGCATCAATATTCTCATTATTACAGAAGAACATACCAGCTATAAGCATGAAGGCACACATGCCTCGGTTGATGACACACCTAACAATGTTTTGCTGAGGACAAAAAACTGAACTATTGTCCCATATTGCCCTAGGTAGTAATCCAGAAGAAATTACTTTCGCATTTGGAAGGATCTTCATTACGGCTTGAACCAAGCATTCCAAATCAGCCAACAAAGTAGGGGCACTGACGTTGCCCAAATGGAAAGCACCATAGTGCAAAACTACCACATGCGGACTGTTCAACGTGGCCATATCCTCACAAACTTGTACAATTCCCTGTACATTGCAATCAGGCACAGTGCTCCACACCACCTCCACTCCTTTCACATCAAAGTTCTTTGCAACATGCCTGCATTGAGCATACTGTTGTAAACCATACACAAACATATCTCCAAGCACCAACACCCTGACTTTCTCTACTTCTGCCATCTTCACCACACACAGTCTCTTTCAACACAAATCCACAACCTCGACATCTGATTGGCTGATCCGTACAATCTTCTTTCCATGTTGGATTTCCTGGAAAAACCCGGATGTAGCACGCCCTGTCCACGAACAGCCGCGGTGTCCGCGGACGGCGTCCACTTTACTCTCTGTGCCATTCCCTCATTGCATACAGCTAAGCAATCACACAATACGAATAACGTCCTCAGAACACCCCCATTTTGTGATTTTTCAAACATTTCAGGACAATTATCATTTCATTATTCAACATATTAACATTACAAATATTATACTTTCATCTTGTACTCTGCACACAATGCTATGTTTCTCCATTAGTAGCTCAGTATACTTGATAGAATCCCATAATACAATGCTATTTATATCAATGCATCGTTCAAAGCACTAATAACGGTATGATATTTATTGCAATATCCTTGACACTTTTTCCGCAACATTATAATAAAAATCCCTAGTACACAAATTCCATGAAAAGTACATACACATGTGATGTCATCAGTGATTTCATCAATGACATTTGCGATGTCATCTTTGATGTTCTGGGTGTTAGTCTTAGCAGTGCACGGTGGTGGCGTGAGTTATTTTTCATAGCTTACCATAACTTGCGATTTTCAGGGGTCTTTCGGCTGTACTTAGAACCATAACGTCCCTTAAACAAACTTTTTTTAATATCACGCAAACAATATACAAACATGGCGTGCAAAAACCAACTACTCACAGATGGCTTTACACAGAATGTTGCAAAGTAAGAATTTATGCTCGTTCACAGTGAAGGTCAGCTGCTTCCATTTTTTTCTCGGGCCCCGGAGAGGCTCACGAAGCGGACTATAAGGTTGTATTGTGTTTTGACCTTGACAGACAGAGATTGTGATGAAAGACTTCTCTTGAAGGAGTGTTGCTAAAACGTAAGAGAAGATAAAGATGAAATTTCTGAAACGAAACCACTTTTATATATTATATCACTATGCGAAAGATCGTTCGCACACACGGAGTAGTATTTTGGGACTGCACTACTCGTAGACAATGGAAATTGCAATTGTACTGTAAGTAACCCTTTAGATTATTTTATACCAAATATAATTACAATAGCGTAGCATTAAAGACCGCTCAAGTTGAACTTGTTCGTTGAAAGTGGCATAATGTTTTCTACCGCGCACTATCACCGCCAAATTGATCCCCTGTCGTTTAGAGGGCTCTGAAAAAGGCAGACGACACCAGGTGGGTTAATAGAAATAATTTAACCGGTCTATAGGCGGTCAAGCGCTCTACTCGCTGTGCCACTTCACTGTAGCCTGTCAAGTGGCACAGCGAGTACAACGCTCACTTTGACATCCGTGCACAGCTGTCATGCCTGTGCTATGGGCGCATACATTGGCGATCAATATGGACAAATTGTTATTCATTTATCTACAGAAAACTCTTGGATCAACCGCTATTCACTTTTTGGACCTTATTTCCCATTTGCGAGACTTTGGTGCTTTTTTATTTTTCCCAAAAAACTACACTTGCCACAATGCACTTGGCTATAACCATCTATTCCTGGCTATTCCTATTTTTCTTCATCAGAACTACAATCCCCAGAAGCCCTAGGGATTTGCTCTGCTTCCACCAGCTCAGGAACAGAGAGGGAGGTGGCCGATTGTCTGCAGGTGTGCTGAGCCAGGTGCAACCAATTAGCCTGCCGCTGGGCTGGGCGGTATAAAAGCTGCTGCCTACAGGAGCTCAGTCTCTTGCATTGAGAGTCCTTCCAGCTCCTTTTTGCTTCGAGCCACAAACTTTGTCTGCTGTTTCCTGCTTACACCTGCTTTTGTTCCAGTGCCCTGGCGGACTCCAGCCTTGCAGCCGATCACGTTCTGCTGCCTTCTACCTTCCGCCCTGGGCCTTTTGGGCTCCCTGCCTCAGCCCTGCTCCTCGGGGCGTCCTGCCTTGCAGCCTGCTACACCCTGCTGCCTACAGCCCTAGCCTTTGGGCTCCCTGCCTCAGCCGACTTTTTGGGTGGCTTATAACTCCGCTTCCCCTGGATGAATCCTCACCAAACTTTTCAAAAAAATATTATATTGGCCACCAGCATATGTCCTGGGAGGGGCCCCACTTGTAGAAAAAAAAAAGAAAAATTTTTTTTTTGCAAAAAATATTTTTTTTTCTTTTTGTATTCACTGCATTTATAAAGAAATAATTTCTGTAACAGAAATAAATTCTTTATGAAGACAGAGTGACTACAAAAATAAACTTTCGAGGGCTGCACCCTCCCCATGGCATGGAAGACCCTAGGCTGGAGGCCTCCATGTCATGGGGTCGGGGGAGCCGTATGACTTGAAATAGAAATAGTTTATTTTTGAATCACTCTGCCTTCACAAAGACATTATATCCGTTATGGTTTGGTCCTTAGACGGATATCGTTTCTTTATGAAGTCAGAGTGACTTCAAAAAGAAACGATGGGCCTCATTGGGGGTTTGGCAGTAACCGTGCCGGTGCTACCAGCAGGTTGCTGCCGGACCTGTAATGATTTACAGGGGCCCGACTTCCTGGTAACACCGGGGGATTACAACCCCGGCGGTCTGGGAGGTCAGGCGCCAGCAAATGGTAAGTCCCCATTTCCATAAAGTCCTATCAGACTCTATGGGAATGGAGACCACAGAAGCACCTGCACCGCTAATAACGGTGCCAGAGCTTCTGCGAAAACTATGCGGGTGGGTGCCGTTCTCCCCAGCAAGTCTGACCGGCCGGGCAAGACGGCAACCTCCCGCAGAGCTATAAGATGTCGGTCCGGAAAGAACAGTGCTGGTAAGTTTACTGGCACCATTGTTTCCAGTCCGGCATAGTTGTAATGAGGCCAAATTTCTTTTTGAAGTGTTAGGGCTCCCCTCAACCCCATTACGTGTGCGAGTGTATGTTGAAAGGGTGCACACTTAAATGTATAGGTGGCTGCCTGTGTGCGTGTATGGTGAAAGGGTGCACACTTTAATGTACGTGTGGCTGCCTGGGCGTGCCTGTATGGTGAAAGGGTGCACACTTAAATGTATAGGTGGCTGCCTGTGTGATTGTATGGTGGAAGGGTGCACACTTAAATGTATGGGTGGGCGCCTGGGTGTGTCTGCCTGTATGGTGAAAAGGTGCACAGGTAAATGTACGGGTGGCTGCCTGGGTGTGCTTGTTTGGTGAAAGGGTGCACACTTAAATGTATGGATGGCTGTGTGTATATGGTGTGTGTGCTTGCGTTCAGGGGTGCAACAAAACCTACATTTCAGGGGCTAACCCTTCAAATGTTGGGAGGGCCGCCAACTTCTTGGGCAGTGGGAGAGGGGCAAATGTATTTGTTTGGGGCATCTAATTTCTTTACGGATTTTAATGAGACTATTCTAGTGCAGCTTCAATGTTACAAGCAGTTAACTCTCTTCTTTAAGGTTGAATGCACGCACTTATGGACTGCTTGGAGAATGAGTGGTCTCCTGTTCCCTCTCTACCCTTCCAATCACTCCCCTGACATGCACCGCACCCACCTTCTATAACCTGTTCACCAAATCTCTCTTTGACCTTTTGGATACGCTCGGCATAGCATACACAAACTATGCCGACGACACCCAAGTCCTCATCCCCCTCACTGGTGAATATGACTGTGACGCAGAAGTTCTCCTCCAGATATATGCCACCATCCAAACATGGATGGCTATCAATGGTCTCTGCTTAAATGGAGATAAAACAGAGATCATCATCCTAGGCCCTAAGGAAATCCTCGCCAAACTAAACACTAAATACACTCACTTCACCATCGACCACACTAATATATCAGTCTCTACATCAGTAAAGACCCTTGGAGTCTACTTAGACTCCACTCTATCTATGACAAGACAGGTTAGCACCATCTCCTCAGCCTCTGCTCTCACCACAAAACTTATAACGGCCATAAAACCCTTTCTAACCACTCAAAACCGCTTATCCATCGCCATAGCCACAATAGGAGCTAGACTTGATTATTGCAATGCCCTTCTAGCAGGCACTAAAAACATCAATAGGCTCCAAATGGTACAAAATAATGTGCTCCGCACAGCCTTACACATACCTAAAAGTGACCATATTTCACAGGCCAGACGCGAGGCCCATTGGCTCCCACTTAAGGAAAGGATCAACTTCAAAATTCTCACCCTTACGCACAAATGCATCAATCTCTCTGCCCCAGCCTACCTATCAGAAACTACAGCCAAAAAACATCTCGGCCCGCCCCACAAGGAGCCACCACACAAACCAACTCTGTGTATCTCCCATAAGAAGAGCCAACGCCGGAGGCATTTGTTTCCCCCACATAGCACCTAAGCTCTGGAACGCCCTCCCCAACGCACTCAAAGCAGAACCTTCATTGCTCGCCTTTCGCAAATCTCTCAAAACCACGCTCTTCATATAACCCTCACCACTCCCCATCACCCTAGCTCTCTTCACCAGGTGATCTCACAAACAGCACTGTATATGCCATCCCCTATGTACTATGGAACCCGTAAACTTACGTAATTTCTAATGTCAATGTAACCATTGAGCGTGCAATCTAACATAAATGCAAATGTTCAGTGTAACCACTATGCTTTCCCTTGTAACCAGCAATGTACATCTGTAACAGTGCCACAATGCCCTTGGACTGTTGTGCGCTTTAAAAATGTGAATAAATAAATAAATACATACATAAATAATTAAGTATTAAACCCACATCACGATTTGAATTGCATAAAAAATTTGGCATTTGAATGCAGGTACTAACAGTGAATTGTTTTATGTTAGTAATTGCTGGGTTCCTGTTAACAGTGAAACCCAGGTGCCGTTTAACATCTGTGTCCTGTTCTGTCTGGCAACTGCTCTGAAGGTCAACCAGGTCGAGTCAACATAGCCCAACATTTCAAGGGGGTGGGGGAAGTGCTGAATCCCAGTTAACTCAATGGTGTTGCACCAATACGTGTGTATAATTCCTGGATTACTTATTGGTAATCTTCATTACTCGTAGACCTATTGTTCCTCGTCCCAGTGTGTATGAGACAATACTTGTGTATAAGGCACTCTGCCTCAAACACAAGTACTGGGATGAGGTAGAGGTCCATGGAGGTAATGTCGGATTTAGCTACCTGTAATCTTCATTGCTCCTAGTTCCAATCTTCCTCATCCCAGTACTTACCTATGAGGCAAGGAGCCTCAACCGTAAGCTCTGGGGCAAGGGAGAGGGGCGTGGATGTAATTCTGGACCAAGGAGCTGAACTTGGGGTGGGAGGGAGAGGGGATGTGTGGGTGTGGGGGTGAGGGGCAGGATTGTACGACACATTATAATGGCTGTCCATATCCAGGCTAAGCAGGCATGATATGTGGTATTAGTGGCTAGAGAGGCATTTTGGTGCAGCCAGTCTAGTCATTCCTCAGTTTGGTATGACTTTTTTTTATCGGGCAATTTCAGATAAAGCAGTCCTGCTAATTGAATTACCTTGCTAGACTGCCATTTGGGTGCTGCCAGTCTTGCTGTTCCTTACTGTAGCATTGTATATGTTTCTGGGCATCTGTGCTCAAATTATATGATATAAGTCATTTATAACGCGCCTGCACACAAGTGTTTCTAGGCGCGACAAGACAAGGGAGGGAAGATTGAAGGAGGACAAGACAAACGATCTTACTAAGCCTTCTGTCATTCAGATCGTGCAAGTGCAAGAATGAGAAGTGCAAGGGGAAAGGGAGGGGGTAAGTGCAAGGGAGAGGGGAGGGAAAAACAGGGAAGCAATGCTCTGAGTAAGTGCAGTCAGGGCAGCGCGGCTCTGGGTAGTGCAAGGAGAACAAGGGACTTCAGGATTACAGTTACAGCCCCTAAGTGCATGGTAGGCCCAGAGGAAGTGCAAGGGTGACTGATCAAGAAAGAGTCTGGACTCAGGGAGACTCTGAGGGTAGCCAAGCAACCAGTCAGTACAGCAGACAGGTAGGTCAGGTAGGCAAGCAGGGGAGGGAGAGAGAGAAAGCAGAGGAGAAGAGGAAAGTTTTGAGCTGCTTCTGGAATTTCAGGTGGTCCGCTAAAGTTTGAGAGGGGCAGGGAGGCTATACCAGAGGGCGGCACCTGCAAGGAGAGAGATCTACCCTGCACTCTCTGCCTGGAGAAGCGTCTAACCCTTAGAGAGTTGTAGGTAGCTGAGCAAAGGGCGCAAGAAGGAAGATATTTTGGAAGAGAGCGTTGAATGTAGTGCGGGCCCCGGGCCCAGAAAGCCTTGTGGATAATGCAAAGGGTCTTGAACTTGATACTTGCAGCAAATGGGAGCCAGTGGAGAGATTTCAGGGCTGGAGAGATACGATCCCTGTACTTGAGGCCAAGGATAAGTCTTGCAGTCTCCTGTTCTGGAATACTTGCAGGGGCTGGAGAGTAGCAGAAGGCAGATAGAGAAAGAGGCTGTTTCAGTAGTCCAGCCTAGAGAGAAATAGGGCTCTGGAGACAGTGAGATTCTGGAGGAAAATGATAAAGGGAAGAGTCCCTTTGAGGAAGAGCAGCTGGTATTGGGACTTCTTAGCGACACCCGAGATGTGAGGAGAGAAAAAGAGAGTAGAGTCAAAGATGACACCAGGGTTGTTTGCCTCACAGGAAGGCGAAGGAAGAGGGCCCAAGGCGGGCAGCCAGAGTGAGAGAGTGAAAGCAGGGTCAGGAGCCCAAATGAGAAGGATCTCCATCTTACTGACATTAAGGCAGAGATCGTTGGAGGCACACCAATCCTGATTTGCGGATAGACAGTCGAGAACGAGTGAGAGAGGAGAGGAGTCTGAGGGGGGCCTGAAGGAACGCAGAGTGTCATCCGCATAACACTGAAAGTTAGACTAGAATGTAGAGATCAGGTGGGCCAAAGGCGCCACGTAGAGGTTGAAAAACCAGAGTGATCCGGCCTGATCCGTGATGCCCAGGTTCTCATGGAGTAAATTGATCATGATTGATCAGGATGGCATGGTTGACTGTGTCGAAAGCAGAGGAAAGATCAAGGAGGATGAGGACAGAAGGAATTCTGGAATCAAGGTTAGAGAGCAGATCTTCACAGGTGTTCAGGACAGCAGTTTCCGAGCCTCTGGCAGCTCTGAAGCCAGACTGTTGGTCATGGAGACAACCAACAGATTCCGTGTGGAGAGTAAGCTGGGAGATGGCCAGCTTTTCCAACAGTTTTCCCAGGTAAGGGGCGATAGTTTGCCGGGCAGGCAGGATCGGCACACAGCTTCTTGAGAGGTGGGTGCATAAGTGAGTGCTTAACGGGAAAGTGGCGCAAGAGTGACTACAGAAATTGGTCAAGGCTGGAGCGAGAGTTTTAATATGGTTCTTGATGGTTCTGGTGGAGCAGGAGAGCACCTGTTTGAATGACACTTTCATAGATCGGACTCTTCTAGAAACCTGGTCAGGTGTTGTCAGAGAGAAAGAGGAGAAAAGAGGAAGAGAGGTAGAGATGGCCAAAGGGGGGCCGAGAGAGGAAGGGGGAGAGGAAGAGGAGATGAGGACAGGTTGTCCTGAGTTTTAGCAGAGAGGAGAGGAGAGATGACAGAGCCATACAGAGGGCCTGGGAGGGAACAGGAGAGGTAAAGACAGCAACAGGATTGACCAGTTCTTTTCAGATTTTAAAGAGTTTGGCTGTGTTGTTAGAGGCCACAGAAACACGGGCTTGAATGTGTGTTCTCTTCTTGATGAGTGTTATTGATTTGACTGGTATTTTGGTGCAACCAATCTAGATATGTCTAAATGTGGCCTAGCAAGCTTTACTATATTGTTATTACATGTCTACACTGATCTACATTGTGCAGCCAGTTGTACATGGCATTTTTTATTGCAAAGCATTAATGTTCCGTATTGCGCACGTGTAATAATCTAGGATGGCCCAGAGTGTGGCGCGACCCTTGATTTGTTGCTGAGTTGGGGAGGCCCCCTCAACATGGCTTGCAGGGGGGCCCCCACATTTTGTGTTACACCACTGGTCCAGAGGGGAAGAAGTTATGGGGGGGTTCAAAAACATCTTATTTTCCCATAGACTGAAAGGGGGAAAAACTTTGCGCACGGCTACAGGTCAAACCGCTGGACGGATTTTCACAAAATTTGTGGCAGGTATAGGGGCTTGGTCCAGAAAGCATGCTTTTGTAAATTTTTCTTTAAAACGACCAAAAAGTATATCTAAAAAAATTAGTGATATCTATGTCCGCTCCGCAGTCACACTTTCCTGTTCGCTCCGCGGACAAGATAACGATTGGCAAATGGGCTCGCGTCATGACCGCGGACACGCAACGTCTCTGCCGATTGGATGCTGCGAGAAGTGTTCTGTGTCAGATTGTTTGGCTACGCCCGACATCTTGGATCTGCCGATAGCGGAGCAACAACCAGCGTACACATGCTATATTTATAAAACTCTTTTGCTGTGTCACAGAGCATTGGGACAGGTTCAGACAGTAAGACATGGGTGATCAATGCATTGGTTCTGGGGGTCAGTCTTCACAATGTATTTTCTATGGCCACCTTGTACGCACAGAAAATGAGGGGTGTAATAATGGTAGCATTTCAGTCCATGCAGTGCACAGGAAACTTGTTACTGTTGTAAGGAGACGCATAGTGGTAGCGAACATTGAAATTGACAACATGCCATAATTGTAATACTTTTTCCTATGGTTATTATTATATTCATTAGTACGCTGCCATGGGTGTGGCATGCTACAGTGGTTGTGGCCAGGGCCTAGAGTCTTGGTTGCATGGCCGTTGGCCGAAGGCTGAAGGCCTTACTTCCAAGACTGTAGGCCCTGGCCACAACTACCGTAACATGTCACACCCATGGATACACCCGTAGTATTGTGTATCGATTGCTAAGTTGTGGGGAGTGTGTGCAGTCTTGGGTGCATGGCCGCACGCACCCAACAACAAAGTTGTAAGTACTGGATGTGCAAGCCACTGCACACCCATCCCATCTAAAATCTATGGGCATACAGCTAGGAGTGAAGGCTCTGGCCAGAAGCAGTGAATGATACCACACTTATAGAAAAAAAAACACTACCACACATCACTGAGGTGGTTGTGGTGACCCTGCACTCTTGGGTGCATGACCGAAGGCCATGCACACAATAACAAAGTTAGAACCTCTTCATGATGTATTTTCTATGGCCACCTTGTACACACAGAAAATGAGGGGTCCACTAAGGGCAGTATTTCAGTCCAGGCAGTGACAGGCAACTTGTAACTGTTGGAAGGACACGCGTGGTGTAACATTGAAATTGCCAACATGCCGTAATTGCATTACTTTTTCCTATGGGTATTGTATTCATTAGTACGCCGCCATGGGTGTCACATGCTAGGGTGGTTGTGGCTAGGGCCTAGAGTCTTGGATGCATGGCTGAAGGGCTTACTTCCAAAACTCTAGGCCCTGGCCACACACACTGCAAAATGTCACACCAATGGATACACCCATAGTAATGCGTATCGATTGCATGGTTGTGGGGAGTGTGTGCAGTCTTGAGTGCACGGCCGAAGGCCATGCACCCAACAACAAAGCTATAACCTCTTCACTTACAAGCCCACATGGGTTTTATGTAGTGCAGTGGTTTTGGCCAGGATGTGTACTTTTGGGTGCATTGTTGCAGGCTGTATGCCATACACCCAAGCATGCACCCAAAAGGAAACTTTTAAGCACTGCAGTTATAAGCCACTTCACAACCTTATATTGAAATGTATGAATATACACCTAAGATTTTAGGCCCTGCCCGCAAACAGTGAAGCATTTCAGAGCTACAGAGACACCCCCAGTATTCCACATCATTCCCGTGGCTGTGGGGATGGTCTGCAGTCATGAGTGCATGGCCGCAGGCTATGCACCAAACAGAACAGTTGTATGTAGTGTACTTGCAAGGCACAATGGGGATGATATGGTGTGGTAGTGCATCACTCAGGCAGCTGTGGGGAGGGGCTGCAATCATGGGTATATGGCCAAAGGCCATTCCCCCAAAATCACATTTGTATGTAGTGTACTTATATGCCCAATGGATGTCATTTGGTGTGGTAGTAGTGGCCAGGATGCACAGTATTTGAACAAAGTAATAAGAACTACAGTTGTAAGCAACTGTGGATTTTACATACTGTACACCCATACATTGATAATTCTATGGCTTCAAACTCACTTCTGCAGCCTGTGGCTACAAACTACTGCAACATATCACAGCTATTGGTACACTTGTACTATGCAACATCATTAAGATGGTTGTGGGGAGGGCAAAACCAACTTTGTTATAGTGAAATGAGAAGGCACAATGGTTCCGATATGCTGTGGTGTTTCTGGCCAGGACCCAGAGTCTTCGCTGCATGCCCAAAGGCCATGCACCCAAGACTGAAGTCATAAGCAGTGGAGTTATAAGTGAATATGGGAGTGGTGTAATGCACTACTACAAGTTGCTGAAATGGAATGCTTTCACAATTTGGTATGGAAACATACACAAATCACTCAATAGTGTGCAAGCCCTAATGTCTTGGCTGCATGGCTGCAGACGATGGTCCCAACAGTAAAGTAAGTAGCTAATTTACAAGGACCATGGTTTCGATATGCAGCAATGGTTGTGGCTAGGAAGTATGCTCTTTGTACTTAGGTCGTAAGGCGTAGGTCGTAGATTAGACACTGAAGATGCAAGGGCCAGCCTCCAGCCACTGCAGCATATTACTACCATAGATTAGACGTGTAGATTTGCATGTATAGAAAATGACGGCCAATATATTTATTCCTTACTTTGTTCAGAATCCACTTATATTTTTGAAATGCTTTTCGTACTTCGCAAAAGTATCCCTTTTTTAATTTCTGTGATAAAAGAAAAAGGTATGTTAGTCTTTGCATTTTATGAAAACTTACTACAATACATAATAGACAGTTTACCTTTTTTACCCTCATATTTAGTTTACAAACCAGTGTACTGTGCATTGTGCTCAGTTTTTGTGTTTGCTTTTCTATTCCTTGGGCCAAGGGAAAAAAAATCCTTGTCGGATTATACAAACCCTTCTTTTGCTATGGTACTAACAACTTCCTTGTTTCCTTTGAGTGTTTCCTTCATCTTTCTGATTAATGTTATGTTTGTTTTCTTCCTGCCGATTTTTAACAACAGTTGCATACCTGTAGGCATATTGTAACTGTGCATTTGTTCCTACAAATCTGTGATATCCATTTATTTGTGTCATTGTTATATCCTCTTGGGCAGTTAGATACCTAATGGCGTATTCTAACTGTTTGTAGTGTTTCACATACTTTTTTGGCAATCTTGAAGTACACATTATTTATTAAATTTTGGCTTTAATAAGATTAAATACGCATTTGTAAGATTAGCTGGCAATCTTTGCTTTAGAGTAATGGTGCTATCATTACATTCAAACCATCCACATTTATTTTTAATGTATGCAGTGTAGTGACCTGCATTGGTTGGAGTTCCTGCATAGTAGATTATACCTATTGTTGTAAAGGTTTTCTTTCCAAGTGACACTTGACCGTGTGTGAATCCAGTCAGTTTGTAGTTGTTTTTGGTACCATCTGCATTATAATGTAGAAGCATAAGTATTATGTAGACACTATGTGATTGTATCAGTAAGGTGGAGCAATTGTCTGAATTGCAAATAGTACATAATCTGCCATGGTTTGCATTCTGTACAAGTTGCTGAAATGGAATGCTTTCACAATTTGGTATGGAAACATACACAAATCGCTCATTTGGGACTTCTTCCTGTATAACATTGCTACAGAGAGTGCATGTATGTTTCCACATGTACGAAATCTGGAAGATTTCATTTGTAGGTATGCTTTTGTTTTCCAATACTAATAGTACGTACATTAGAAATTCGTGTGGATCTTCTTGTGAGTTCAGAATGAATCTCACCATTCCAGCACAGTTGTCCAATTCTTGCCGTATTCCATGAACACTCTATGTGTTGTCAGGATTGCTTGTTGCATTTCTATGAAGCACTAACATTTGCAAACACAATTGGTCTGCACTGTGCAAGTAAATATTTCTAAGCATTGGTGGCAATTGAAATAGAATTTTCATTGCTACATTTGCATAGCAACTTACCACACTTTCATATGCAAATTTGAATGGATCAGCTAGTTCTGTATCAGAGTGCATTTTTCGGAATTTCTGTTCCTTCTTTGCCGACGGCCCTGGTTTACATTCCCTAATAGGTTCTTCTTTGTTTGTGGTAATTGCTGAAACTTGAGCCTCTTTTCTTTTCTTTGAAGAATTTGCTGTTGGATTCTGTTGCATTTCTGTTTCATTTAGTTTTCTTTTACCATGTTTTACTTTATCTGGAACAGGATATTGTTGCAGATGAGGGGTGCACAGTGAACGCAGTCTATTGTATTCTAGAATGCAAGGAATATCAGCTTTCACTTTACTTGCATCAAAGTTCATTAGCAATAGACCGTCAAGTATACGTAAGCGTGACAATGCTACATAGCTCATGCCTTCTTTAAAGACTGTGTTTCCTATATCTATCAATGCTTTGTCTAGGGTAAGACCTTGGGATTTATGAATGGTAACTGCATATGCAAGAGTTAGAGAAAATTGCTTTCTACGTACATACATGTCTTTGAAGAGAAGGAATCGAGCAATTGAGCGCCCTATCCTTTTCACTTCTGAAACTTTATCAAAGCGAATATTGACAAACTGAATGTTGCTGTCACGTGGGTATGATTGAAAGCCAACAACTGTACCTAGTGCTCCATTAACTAGCCCTTGCTCGACGTCACGGTTACGTTTAAGCATTACTCTACAATTTAAGCATCATTTTAATATTTTTTCCAAACCAGCTGTGTTGGAGATTGAATTTTCTAAACTATTTAGTCTTGTTGTGGCTTGCTCACACATGGGTACTGTCATACCATGTATGTCTAGTTGGTCTGTGGCACTAATTTCCATTATTGGTTGCATTTCTTTATTTAACATTGTTTCAATGAATTTGAATCAGCTTGCAAGAGTTGGCATTAAGGCCATACAATTGACATTTCTGTGCCCTATTTGTTCCATAACATCAGTTGCACATGCATTATTGCCATAAAGTGCATGATTGTGCCGGTTTTTCAATACAACGTGTGCTTCTTGTGATAGTACACCAACTCTAATACTTTTTAAGATGTTGGCATAAGTGAGATCTGCAGATTGCCACATGTTCTCAGTTAATTCTCTGTATTGGAAATGTTGCCAAAGGTTGACATAACCTATGCTACCAACAGTTCTTCGGCAGTTTGTGGCCTAAGGTTTTAAAAATGTTTTCACCTTTCACTGGTGTCAATTGTAGAAGATCTCCGAAAAATATAATGTGTTTCTCTGCAAAAACTTCTTCGTTGTTACTTTTAAGTACTTCTTGTAGTCTGAGGTGAATCAAAGCCAACATTAGGTTGGAGACCATGCTCACTTCATCTATTAGTATCATTTTCATTTGTTTTAATACTCTGCGTAATTCCGTTGCAGCTTCTGCAGAAAGTTTGTAATAGTCTAATTTATTTTGATGCTCTACTGGAAGCAGTAGTAATCGGTGTAAAGTGACACCGCCTATGTTGTAGGCAGCTAAACTTGTGGGGGCCGTTACAACAGCTGAAATTTTGTTGTTTGTCAATTGTTGAAGGAGCTTGCTGATGATTTTGATTAAGAATGTGTTCCCTGATCCAGCTTCATCACTCACATACAGCAGTATAGGTTTGTAATTTTGGCAGGTACATTATTTATTTTCGTGTTGTACACCATGTACAATTTGTTGTGTTACGTCTTCAAAAATGGTGCGCTGATCTTTGTTAAGTTTTGCTTGTTGTACATTTAAGTCTTCTGTATCTTCTTGATACTGATACATGGTGTTTTCTACTTCTGCAATAGCTACTTCAGCCTCATTTGCTATTAGTGGTTGTCCTAGGGGTTCTTGAATTCCTGTTACAGAAGGTTGACTACTGTCGGAAGAGTCCTTATCTAGTTGGGCCTGCAGTTCTTCTTCCTATTGCTGCTCATTGTGTAAGATTGTTTGTACTGTGTAAAGTTCACATCGGTGATAGCGCTTTCATTTGCTTTGAAAGCATTTTCATAGCAGTCATAGTTTTCTATTATGTCTTCCTCTTTTCTCCATGGTTTGAAAAGTTGTAACAGAGACATGTAATATAGTTCTTTCTGTTGAGGAGTTTTTAATGACAATTTTACATGATTAATTAAGCTTTGTTTGGTAAGTTTCACTAAGCTCCCTTCACAATCGGTCACTCTATATCTACGTTTGCTTTCATCAGGTTTTACATTATTTTTGTAAGCAAAGTTTTGAGCTATGTGGTATAGACACATGCTTTCCAAAGTGCTACTCCTGTTAGGATAGTATGTGTCCAGTAAATTGTTTTTTAGAATGTCGTGGCTGTTGGGATCATTTCTGGCAATTGTTTCTATGTCCTCATATGATTTCAGCACTCTTTTTCTATATTTTGCAGGACCAAGACTTAGCCATACTATGTTGACTGATTTACCATACAAAGCAGCACCAGTTAAATGATCTGCTGCTTCATAGGCGCCACATTCTCTATGAGAGAGCATTTTTATGCCTAGGCTGTACAATTTCTGTGATAATGTTTTGTCTGATGCTAGGTCATCCCAGAGGTCTTGAAGCTCTGTTTTTTCTGCTTTTGTTAAGTAGGCTGTAACATATCGTGCAACAGCTGTTGAATTTCCTGAAATGTACTGCACATCTATGTTTGCATTCCATAAGAGGGCAATGATTGCATTGTAATCATTGATATATTTTGATTCTTCCCTTCTTTGTATGTAATATGTGTTCTTAGGTGATTTACCTTTAACACTATGTCAAACTGAAGACATTAAGTTGTTTACTTCACCTGTTTCTGTAACTGGTCTAGGGAAACCAAAGCTGCATTTGGTGTAGTATTTACCTTTGTTTTTGTATTTGCGGCAACAATATTTGCCACATTTGTGTCTTTGAAATTGTAAAATATGCCCATGCAGCTCACTATGTGTCTGCTGTGAAGGGATTTCACAAGTGACATATTTTTGGATAAACTGCAAAACAGTGCTATCACTGTTGTGACCAAATTTCGGTGCACCTTTGATCCACAAGAGCATGTGAATATATGGTGCTCCTCTCGCTTGATATTCTTTTCTCCAAAAGAAGTGTTGCACTTCTCAAAGGGGAGGAACATTTTTATTGCAAATAAAGTGTAGCATGGCAATGAAACGATGATGGAAATATCTTGACACATTAACTGGATCTAGAGAGCAAAGTTCTCCAGGTGTTAATATATCTATGTTGTTTTTGTTGCTGTTTGCTATGCGTAGGAACTCATGTAAATCTTCCCATGCATATTCTGCACAATTTAGCGTAACAAACCAAGTCGGTGGTCCAAGGTTTCTGATCATACAACGCACGTCTCTGTGCCATCGGAACCAGTATTCCTTTGTACCACGCATGTTTGTAAACAAATTTGTTATACTTGCTTGTAAAACCTCATCTTTTTCCTGTACTTTTTGTATTAACTGCGTAGCTGACATATTTTGAAAGTGGGATTCAGATTTCAAAATGTGTGCAACTCCGTAACATAGTGTTGCTAATTCACTTTCATAGAGTAGGTGGAATATGTATTCCACATTTTGTCTAAATCTGGGATCTTGCGAATGCATTCGTAAAGAGCGGTATTCTGATGCTCCAATCTGAGTGTGTCTATCATTGTATCTTCCACATTTGCCAGTAGGAAATAGCAGTGGAAAAGCATGTGCGTCTATACTTTTTTCCCATATACTCTTTGGTGACCCTTTGGTTTGTCGCATTTGGTAAGTTTCTAGTGCATCATCGATGCTTTCATTGGAATGCAATGGATGAATTGTGTAATGGTCGAAAAGAGTGGATACTGTAGCAGGATCCAGAAGTTCAAATTGTCCATTTTCTGATGGTTCTTCAATTATTTCAGTTGTTTCCCTTAAGCTTTCATCAATATTTATTTCCTTGTAGTACTCGTTATTGTCTTTTAGATATTGCAATGCTTGTCTAACTTTATGTAAGTCCACCAGTTGTTGCCACATTTTTTGTCCTTTGTTGGTACACCATTTACCAAGACTATTAAAGAATGCTCTATTGAACGTTGCACTCCTAGAGTGTGTACATTTTCCATTAGATCTAATGGCAAATAAACTACTTTGCCACAAATGCCTTTCACCAATTCAGAGGAAGGTAATTTTGCTGTTTTTGGATGAAGGCGTATACTTGCTTGACATGGATGAACTGTTTGAATTATTATGCTCTCATACAAATTGAGTTGTTGCAGGATTTTTGGTAGTGGGAAAAATTCCAAATGATTTGTAATAGCATGTGAAGGAGTGTGGTTATTGTCTAATTTTGTAGTACATTAACTGCAACATATTAGGCATTCAGTTAGTTCATATTTGTTTTCTGCTAAAAGGTAGAGAGCTAATTCAAACCATTTAGAGTCTTCATTGTCTTCTATTTCGTATGCTATGTCTACATTTATTGTGTTCCTTTTGTAAAAGGTTCTGCGGCAACACACACACACATGGTTTGGTACTTCAGCCAGTACTATTTCCTTTCTGTATGTGTGTAATAGAAGGTTGCTATGTGCAGAATTGTTTCTAATATGTTCTAAAACTATTGCATTTTGTAAGTGGCTTTCACTTCCAAAATACTTTCACCGTATACGGTCAATTTCTTCTTGTAAGTATTTGGGTGCACCATGCAGAAGAGTGTTATTTAAATTGCCTAATTCTGAAGCTGGAGTTTTTGCATAGTATATTTTATACACTAGATTTCTTACACTTGAATGATGTATTGATATCCTTTTGATATCATGGAAGGTGCTTTTGCAAATAGGCCCAGAAATGCAGACTAATGAATGTCCTTGTAGTCCAGTGTATTTGCGCACTGGACACATATCCATATTTTGCAGCACTTTCATTTTACTTTTGTCTTTACCTTTTACATACTGATTGAGGAACTGACATAAAGATTTGAAAGCTTTGTTTGGAATGGCACACATTGATGTGCATGGCCATTTGTATACTGGACGGTGTCGTTTTGCTGAATCGAGAGGTAATTCTGAGTTTACAGAGGATACTTTTGTAAGCAGTGTTTCTTGTTCCATGATGGTAGTATTGATTTTCTCATACCCTCGTCCACTGCTATGGATGGCAATTGTGTTTGTTTGATTTTGTTTGTATGCTTCTTCATTAAAATATGGTTCTGTAGTTGTTGTGTGACTCCATTCACCACCACAAACATTTAAAACATTATTTTTGTTCACATTCCGTTTATTGCTGAGTTTCTTTTGTAGTTTGGTACTTAGTTTTGTTAGTGCTTTCATCCTATTTAACACTAATATAAACAACTTCCTTTTCAGAAGGATTGCACTGTACACGAGAGCTTGTAGGATTAACTTTCTATGGTATGTTTTAAGGGGTGAGGATGATTTCGGTCCTCTTCTTAGTAGATTCTGAAGGACTCTGTGACAAAACATTTTTGATAAAATACTTTTTTTGCTATGGGTTCTTGTTACACTATCAGAATTAGTAGGACCATTGTTAGCTGTATTGGTAGCCGATTTTTTGCCAACATTTTTGTGTTTTGTGACACATTTTGATGGAGGACGTAAAGTTTCGGTAGTTGAAGCTTCTTTTGTTTTGCTAACCGACTGGATTAGCTGGTTTCTTCCAACATTCTCTACAAACTCTACAACAGATGGATGATTAGATTGGGCACTTTTATTCTTATTTGCTCTACTTCTGCGTTTCTTTCTACGGAGTTGCTTTTTGGTAGGCATTCTTTGGTGTCTGTTGAAAAAAAGAAGGCATACTTTGGTCTGTTGTATAATGTGTGTGTGCTGTGTGCATGCGTGCATGAGTCTGATGGGGGAAGCTCTTTGTTATGGTGTGTGAATGTATATTGGACTCTTGCAATGATTTGGTAAGGCTATTTTACTGTTTGTATACTAGTACAATGTGCTTCAGATGAGACTACAAAGTGGGCTAGTGTTGACGAGAAGCATTATTAATAAACAAAATTCCATAAACTTGCAACAGCAACTACTTTTCTAAATCTAACCTTCTAAGGATTACGTACGTTATTTGAGTTCCAAACACACAGGGATTTGTGAGCCATTTTGCCTGTTAGTCTTTGTTCAATAAATGAATATTTGTAGGTAGAATGGTTCAGAAATCAATGTTTGCTTTGGTTCCCAAATTAAACAAATAACCCATGCAGCCTCTTTGCAAAATGACCAGGTTTCTTCGGATATGTCATCTGCAGTGTAGATGCTGTTGATTCTCAGGAGAGTAGTCTTCACTGCGATTAAAAAAAACTAAATGGATTACTTTGTGTGTTTACAGCAATGCTGATACTAAACACATTAATTGTGCATCGTTTGTCAGAGCATTATCCTTCCATATTTGAACCCAGTGCATGTGCGCATTTCACTTCCCCCTGTGCAGGCTTTGCATGGCATTTGCAATATGTTACTTGCAAGTCCTTCAAAATTGAAAACATTTTTAAGTTTATGAAAATGCCTTGTTTTTTACAAGGTGTACTATCAATAGGAGAGAGGTTTTTAAGCGATAGGGCACAGTAGTAGAAGGGAAAAAATGTCTACTTTCAATTTAAAAGCACGATCCCGAAAAATTGGGAGACCCTCAGAGGGAGATGTCACCAAAGCAATCGGGAGCGCTTACTTTTGTCATACGATTACATTGTAAGTAGCATTACTGTAGGCTGTACACAGTATACAACTCCAACATTTTCTAATACAAAATCGAGTTTCGCCCTAAATAGTCATCCTTGCAACATTTGTATAGGTTATGTGGAAGACAGTAAGAAGTGCGGTTTGTCAATGATAAATCGGACATTTGCACTTAAAAGGGGGAGCGTTGGTATGTATTGCCTATGCACATTTATCAGCATTAATTTGTTTTACATTAAATCATAAAGGTTGCATATGTTCTCCGATTGAAATATAAATACCTGTACTCTATACTCATGCATGTGTGCATGCATGGAGCTGTATGTAGAAATTCGCAACACTTGCACAGTAGCTTCTGAAGTAGGTGCTTTGCAATGATATGCGACTTCCATTCAGAATTATCAACAGTAATTTTGAAGTACGCAATGTTGATGACGGAGTTACATTTAGCGATTTTCAATCTGATTGGTGGATGGTTGTATGGCTGTTTAGTTCTATCCAATGAGTGACTCGATTTGCTTCCGCTGTGGAAAGGGTGAAAGGACTGGGTAAGAGTTGTGTGCCGCACGTAAGCAACACTTGTCCGCGGGTAGGGCGTGTCACATACAGGTTTCTACAGCAAATCCTGTATGGAAAGGGGAGTGTAGGCATCAGCCAATCAGATGTTCACATTACTCTTTTGTGTCCAAAGACGGTGCATACACTGAAGATGGCAGAGGTGGAGAGGGTCACGGTATTGGTGCTTGGAGAAATTTTTGTCCATGGCTTACAACATTATGCAGAGAGTCGGTATGTGGCACACCATTTTGATGTGAGAGGAGTGGAGGTGGTGTGGAACGCTGAGACTGATGCCAATGTTGCAGCAATTCTGCAAGTTTGCAGACACATATGTACGATGACCGCTCCTCATGTGCTAATTTTGCACTACGGTGCTTGCCATTTGGGCTACGTGACTGCACGTACTTTGTTGCCAGATTTGGGACAGTTGGTTGACGCACTCATGAACATCTTTCCACCTGCAAAGTAATTGTTTCTGGTTTACTCCCTAGAGTACAATGGGACAGCAATTCTTTTTTCTGTCCAGATCAAAGTATTGGTAGGTGTATCATTAATAGCGGCATGCGTGCGTTTATGTTAAGCGCTGGTATGTTTTTCTGCAGCCACGAAAACATTGTTCCAAGTAATGCGGATTACTTTGAAGCAGATGGTGTTGCGCTATCTTCTTTGGGAAATGGGATGTTCTTTTGGAACGTAAGGCTTGCTTTAGAGAATGTTCTGTAATGGTTGTAGGAGTAAAGTAAGGAGAAAAAATACAAAAAAATAAACAAAATAACAGATGTCTGTAAGGTATCTGCCCAAAAATAAAAAATAAAACGGCTCTTTTCAGAGCCCACCTTAAAAAAAGGGGAATAATACTTTAATGTACCGTTGTCACGCTGTGATCCTTTTCATATCCGCGGACATGGCGGTAGTTTGCAGCCACCACATATCACCAACGGGAATTTTGGGGTGGAGGCGCATGCAAATGAAAATTAGCGGACCTAGGGATTAGTCAATAAAGTTCAGTGGGTGTGTTCTGAATGGCGAGATTTAGTAAGACCATCTTCTCCCTGACAGGAGACCACACAGCCATGACAAACAGATTATCCGGATTTTTGGAGACTCATGGATACATTGGTTGAAGGTGCATGCAGAAAGCTGCAGTTTTTCTGCAGATCTCAGGTTTCCTCATGTGGGAGTGCACTGGCATGGCATGCGTGGCATGAGGTGGCTGGACTTGGTACCTCTCTGTGTTACTTTACTGACAGAGCATCCTCCAGATATACTTATCATTCATTGTGGAGGAAACAGTTTAGGCCATGTCTCTGGAATTTCTTTGCAATTTGCAATGAAGGAAGGACTTGCGAAGCTCATGGACATGTTTCCAAATTGTCAAATACTTTTTTCCCGTATTGCACAAAGACAAATATGGCTGCTTTCTTCTGCTTTTGGTCCACAAATTGAGAAAGTGAGACGCAATTTGAATAAGGCTGTTTGTGACTTTTTAAGAGATGTTGGCATGTCCTCATTCCACAATGAAACCTTTTGTTTCGCAGCTCTTTCATTTTTCGCAGAGATGGAGTCCATCTCACATATGCTGGCAATTAGATTTTTCTTCGCAATGTACAAAATGCATTGCACCCTCTTTTGGATTCACAATAACCTATGTGACAATCCGTTTTCTCCAATCCACAGTTTTTGACCCACACACCACACCACCGAAAGGTCGCGCTTTTTCGAAGTTAATCCTCGAACGCGAGAAGCGTGACCGTGTGGATGTCGCCTTTCGTTTGTAACTGAGGATTTCGCATATATGAGGTAAGCCGCATTTAGGATTGAACTGAGGCTTTGCTAGCATTTTGGCTTGAGTGGAATGTGCTTCGCTAAACTTATACGTACGTTGAGACATTTGAATACGTTGGAGTTGTGCTCCTCGTATTCTGTTTGAAGTAAGGTGTTTTCCGATTAGTTTTTGCGTGCGTTGAGACACACAAGTGTTTTGGTTGGAGCTCGACTCCTGGTCGGAAAGTTGTTAAACAGATGACGTCCTGTGAGTCAGAGGCGGTCTTTTGTAGGCTCCTTTTACATTAGGACGCAATGAACAGCTACCAGTGTGTCAATTGTACTTTCGTCCGAGGGACAACTAATGAGTCCTGGTTTTTTCATCACTTTGCAGGCTATGGGTTAAGAGGCTACCCTGAGAGATGATAAGTGTGGCAGCCTGAAGTGTATTTGCATACACCCTAGGGTGTCTAATTAACAAGGTTTGGATAACGAGGTCCACAATACAGACTCAAGTGAGTTTTTTTTAAATGAATAAGAAGCTGTATTAAAAAATGCTAAAAAGTCATCTGAGTGATAATTATGATTAATGACATACCGTTAACAATGAGGCCCGCAATAGTGCTGTCTATGTTGGCAATCTGTTAACGACTGAGATCAAGTTAAACAATCTTTAAGAACTGTTTAAAGAACATTTTTGAAAAATATTTAAAGTTAAAAATATGTAATAAGGAAATTGATCTCCCTTTTGTATATAGGTCCCTAATATAGGTGGGGTGCTGTGACATGTGAATACCTGGCACAAAGAAATAAGAATATAAAGAAAATGAGACTTGATACGGCTAAAACGTAGTCATTTTTGAAGCTCATGTCCATCCGGGATGTAAGTTTGGGCTTGGTGGCATGTTGTGTCTGAGGTGCCCTATTGTTTTTGGGGGGATGAATATCATATGCTGTTTAGAAAGACATGTAACAATTATCCCATTGGGAAAACATTTTTTGGAATGAATTTGTGATTACCAGTAGCAACAACGTATTCCTGTGCATTCAGAGCTTCACTGTCGCTCACAACTGTGTATGTTTGTTTTTAGATTGTGCTAACCTGTTGAGGTATATAAAAGAGGTTTCCATCTGCTCAAAAAGAAATTGTCTGTCCTGAAGAAGCCAGAGAAATTATTGGTTGTAGAGACACTAGAGATAGTGCCTTAATCACCAGAAGGGCCGAAACATGTCGACAATTGACAAAGGACTCTTTAGAAATTGAAGTCGTGTATTGGTATACTGCTTAAGTAAATGAAGTCAGTTGATTTATCCAATTAACCCCGAAAAGATGATACTGTTTTTAGAAATGGATTAAGTTGACCATTCAGTGATGAATTGTAATTTACATTTGTGTGTTATCTTTTCTCCATGGTTTTATCAATTTTTTCAAAAAGTTTTTCTGAATTTTTCTAAATTTGTCTTAACAATAAATTTATATTGGACGTATTTATGAATAGTGATTTTCAGTGTGTGTTTAAGTATTTACAAGCAACGTGTTCTGTTGTGCACAAACAGTATGTGGTAGGGCATTGTATTAAGTAATTCCAAAACAATAATGCTGTTTAGATACGTGTGATCAGTTCAGCAAATGGGAAGGTAGTAACTTAGATGACATTACATATCACCAGCCCAATCCCGGTTTACCAATGAGGGGGTAGTCAAGAGTCTCAACTTTTGTATAGTGTATTGAATGGTGTTCACCCGTTTTGAGACTCTGACCCCCCATTAACAAAAATTGAGGGAGATTAGCTTGTTTGAGGTAACATATATATATATAAGTATATATATATATGTACATTAAGTAAAAAACTTTGTTAAAGGGATGTTATACTTCACAGTGAAAACAAAAAACACTGCACATTCCCCCATTATGGTAAACTCAGCAACCATAACTCGCAGCATCTACGTGCATTGCTAAGAATAACACACAGGAAATCAAATATGACATCACAAATATCATTGATGACATCACTGATGACATCACATGTGAAAATAATGTTGACGAAAAGTCCCTACTTACAAGGAGTTCTTTCTATTATGTTGGTAGCAAGATGTCCGAGGTGATTGTGTAATGTTAAATATGTAATAACTAGCTAACAATTCAAGACTTAATACACGCTTGTGCTAGTACAAACAATACATATGAAGACCCAATGCATATAAATCAGAGGCATATGCAGGGAAACTCAAGTAAGGAAGAAAGAAACAGCATCATCAGAAATGTTATCTCCTGTATCCAAATTAATTGTGAGTTTGAGGCCTGCAATTGCCCCATGCATGTGCGTCATGAGCTCAGACCAGACCCTAAGGAAAGTTATTTACGAACACACGACAAGGTTACCATTTTGAATGTTTATATTGTGATTGTCAGTGAATAAAATCACCTGGCCTAAATTTGCCAATGCACCAGAATAAGTGAGGCAGACATGTGATGTCATCAGTTATGTCATCAATTATATTTGTGATTTGGGGCAGTTAGATACCTGTTGGCGTATTCTAACTGTTTATTTCTTGTTATAGTTTAATGGTATTGATTTATCTGTTTGGTTTTTATAGAATCTTAGGGCAGTTGGATAGCTGTTGGCGTATTCTAACTGTTTATAGTTTATTAATTGAAGTTTTATTAATATTTATGCACAGATTAGTTATTAGTGGTATTGATTTATTTGTTTGGTTGTTGAAAAATCTTGGAGCCGTTAGATACCTGTTGGCGTATTCTAACTGTTTATAGATTTCTAATTGAAGTTTTGTTAATGTTTAAGTACAGATTAGTTATTAAATTTTGGTTTTAAGAAGATTAAATAAGCGTTTGTAAGACAGTAAAAAATGGTGCGATTTTTCAATGAAAAATCGGGAGTCTCACGCTTAAATCGGGAGGGTTGGCATGTATGTATACGCTATGCAGGTTTAGTGGCATTACTCTGTTCTTATGGATTCATAACACTTGTACATGTACTGTGAATAAAATATCCATACCTGTAGTTTGTATTCATGCAAGTGGATATGAATGCAGCTGTAAGTAAAAATATTGAAGACTTATAGAGTAGTTTTTGTAGTTGTTGCTTTCCAATGATATGAGATTTGTACTCAGACTGATCAACAGTACATTTGAAGTGCTGAACTCTAATGATGGAGTTAGATGTAGAGGTCTTGGATGTGATTGGTGGATGGTTGTGTGACTGGATAGCTGTATCCAATGAGGAAATGGCACAGAGAGTGAAGTGGAAATGGTCGAAAGGCTGTGCAAGTCACGATATGTCCGCGGACATGGCAGTAGTCCGCTGACACTGTGTATTACATAATGGGATTTTGGGGTGGAGAGGCATGCAAATGAGAATGAGCAGAGCAAGGGATTGGTCAGTAAAGTTTAGTGGGTGTGTTGTGTAAGGAGAGATTGTCAGAAAGTCTTTTTTCCTGAGAGAAGAACAGTTAGCTATGGCTGTGTGGTTCAGAAAACAGATTATCTGGATTTTGGGAGACTCATGGATACATTGGTTGGAGGTGCATGCAGAACGCTGTGGAGTAGCTGCATATCTTGGATTCCCTCATGTGGAACTGCACTGGCATGGAGTGCGTGGAATGAAGTGGTTGGACTTAGTACCTCTCTGTGCTTGTTTGGAGATAGAGCTTCATCCAGGCATAATTATAATTCATTGTGGAGGGAACAGTTTAGGACATGTGTCAGGAATTTCTTTGCAATTTGCGATGAAAGAAGGAATTGGGAAGGTCATCGACATGTTTCCAAATTCCCAAGTATTTATTTCTCCCATTGTGCAGAGACAAATGTAACTGCGTTCTTCTTCATTTGGTCCACAAATGGAGAAAGTGAGGTGGAAGTTTAATAAGGCTGTTTGTGCCTTTCTAAGAGATGTTGGCATGTCCTCTTTCCACAATGAAAATATTATGTTTCGTAGCACATACATTTTTTGCAGAGATGGAGTCCATTTTACTTATGCTGGTAATCAGATTTTTCTGAGAAATGTACAAAATGCATTGTGTCCTTTTGTGGAATTACAGCCATCCATTTTGCAGTAGGTGTTGACTATTTCAAGTTTTTCAAATACAAAAAAACACCACCAAAAAGCTCTTTTCAGAGCCACCACTTCCTCCCAGAGAAAAGTGCAATGGTTTTGATAGGGCAGAACCCCAAAATTTAAGATGTCCGCGAACTGTCCCCGGACTTCTAAAAACAAAATGCATAGGGCCCTGCTCCATTTATTTGTCACTTCTATTTTTAGACTGTGAAAGGTGGCTCTGAAAAGATCCTTTTTTTGGGGGTGATTTTTGTTGTTTTATATTTTTTGGGGTTTTTTACACGAGACACACTAGGAGATCAGGGGAAAGGAGGGTAAGGCGCGACACCAACCACAGGGATAAGAAAGGGCAGGTGAAGAGAGGAAGATGTAGGGTGGGCCTTACTTAGGTAGGTAGCAGTTCTTCTCGTGCTACTTGACCGCAGTTTCGAAAGCACTTCGAAGTCTCTCCCCGCTGCAGAGTACTGCGTCACAGTACATACACAAAACTGTGACCCCCGAAAGGTAAGGGTCATCAGCATAGTGAATGGCCTGTGACTCAACTGGAGGGATGCGCTCTCCCACAGGAGTGTCTCTTGTGGTGAGAGGGGTGGAAACGGAGGATGTAGTAGAGGAACTCAACCTACTACGGTGATCACAAGGTACAACCTTTTGAATAGCGGAAAGACATTAGGTGTCGCTTCATAGATGTTGTACAAAATCTGTATGAACCAGGCCTCCCACAACTCAGCACCATTTTGCACTGGTTGCAGGTGACCTTGGGTACGTCACCATGAATGGTAAAGAACCGCCACACCCAAGACTCACGGCAAGTGCTGGTAGTACGGACTTCCACTACCTCATCCTCTTCATCCTCTTCATCCTCCTCTACATCCTTACGCCTGTTCCCCTCTTCATGCCCTTGGGGAGGTGGTGGTGGTGCAGGAGGTGGAGGTGGTGCTGATCCAGATGTAGCACCAGGTGGAAGAACAGCAGCCATGGATGCCATCAGGTTTCAGCAAAGGCACCAAAATCTGGAAGATTGCAAAGCAAAGTAGATAATGCTCTGTGAGATAGCCAGAAGCACAATGAAGATCAGCTCTAGGGTGTGGCCTTTTATAGGGGTGCTGGTGTGCGCTTCGCGAACACCTGTGCTGTCCGCAGACAGATCGAACACCCCAAAAAGGCTCAAAAGGTCCCAAAAAGCATGTAGAAAGTCAGGGTCATTGTCTGGGACATGTGCTATGGTGAATTTTTACTATAAAATACTGTGGATTCCCTGAAAAGGTACCTAAAAAATGTTCGGGGACCCGGACAGTGTCCGCAATTCAGAACACATGCTCAGCGTGGGTGCGGTCACATGATGACATCGCAAAGATGTACGTGAAGGGAACGGGTGTCCGCAGGACACCAAATGTACAGGAACGGTTGTGCGCATGCGTGTGAGTGTTTTACGCTCCGTGTTCGGGTCCTGAAACTAATTAAAAGTGCGACACAAGTGAGACGAACATTTACGGACAGGCGCGATGTTCGTAGGACTTATGGGTGTTGTGCGCATCTGCAGAGATGTTCTACAGGTAGTACGGACAGGAATAGTGCCCTAAGGACACCTTAATTTTGGTTAATTGCGGACAACATGGACACCGCACGTGTTCTAAGAACATTTCCATTTTGCCTGCATACAGTACGGACAGGCATAGTGTCCTTAGGACACCTCCATTTTGGTTAATTGCGGACATTGAGGAACCTGAGTGTGTTCTTAGAACAGTTTCAACTTTCCTACGGATATTACGGACAGGCATAGTGTCCTTAGAACACCTCTAATTTGGTTAATTGCAGACATTCCGGACACCGAATGTGTTCTAAGAACAGTTTTAACTTGCCTGCGGATAGTACGGACAAGTATAGTGTCCTTAGGACAGCTCCATTTTGGTTAATTGCGGACATTGAAGACACTGAGTGTGTTCTTAGAATGGTTGCATCTTACCTGTGGACATTACAGACATGCATAGTGTCCTTAGGACGTGTCCATTTTGGTTAATTGCGGATAACCCAGACACTGCGCGTGTTCTTAGAAAAGTTTCAACTTGCCTGCGGACATTACAGACAGGCATAGTGTCCTTAGGACGCCTCCATTTTGGTTTATTGCGGATAACCCGGACACCGCGCATGTTCTTAGAAGAGTTTCAACTTGCCTGCGGACATTATGGACAGGCATAGTGTCCTTAGGATGCCTACATTTTGGTTAATTGCGGATATTCCGGACACCGAGTGTGTTCTTAGAACAGTTCCATCTTGCTTGTGGACGGTATGGACAGGTGTAGTGTCCTTAGAACACCCCCATTTTGCTTAATTACGGACATCCTGGACACCCGTGCTGTCCACGGACATCTTAACTGCCTTTTTAAAAACAATAAGACACAAAGGACTGAATTAAAACACATCTAATATTTGTTTTTATTATATACAGATATAAAATTCATGAAAGAGAGGGGGAAGCAGAAACTGACACAAACACAGGGGAATTGGGGGTTTGGAGAGTATGGATGGGAGGAGATGAAGGGATGAAAGTCTCATCGTAATGTTTTTCTTGGTGGGGAAGGTTTGGGGATAGTTGATTGGAACATGGAGAGGGGGAACAGGTACATGTGGGACAATGATATTTAATTTTTTCTTTTATGTGGTCCTCCACAAAATGTTTCAAAAGATTGAAATTTTCCATTATTATGTCCATTCTTTCTTCCATGTGGTGCAGAGTCGGTGTCTTTAGGTGGATTATTCTCAATGTTTGTATGGTCTGTGAGGAAAAATAAAAATATTAAGTACACATAAATTTATTTTTGATTAATTTGGTTACATAGAGAAGTGTCTACCATTAGTATCATTATCTTCAGTCATTTCCTCACGTGGAAAATTTTCCTCAAGCCATTCCAAAGTTCTGGCCATTTCTGTGTAAAAGAAAATATATATATTACTTTTACTGTACCTAATACAGAAAGTTTAGATATAGATAAGAACAATGACGTTTACTTACTAGCTTCTAGTAAGTTGTGTTCTTACTGTTGTGTAGGTCTGCTGTTGCTCCTAGCTGTGCAGTTTCTGTGAGGTAATTATGTTGGAGGCATATCTTTTTTGTTTTGATATATTCCATTTTAGTACATATGGTATTTAAATGGATGGTTGATTTGTTACATATATAGGTTCCACTTATTATTTATTATTACATATAATGTGTTTATACGCTGCTTTTTGAACTTGTGCAGTGCGTATATGACTTGATAGAACAATTTAAGATACCCCCTGAGTTTTTGGGTAGTGTTGTTGTCCGCGTCTGGTCCGCGTACATATGCACAGTCCGCAGACATCAAATTCACTAGCTGGGGGTTCATTATGGTCTATGTTACATGTATATAAAGTCAGGGACGTTATGGTTAAGTTGTGCTACTAAAAACCTATGAAATTCAGTAAAACAACTTTGTTAAAGGGACGTTATGGTTCCAAGTAAAACCGAAAACCCCCTGAAATTCGCCAGCTATGGTAAACTAAGCAACCATAACTCGCGCCACCACCGTGCATTGCTAAGACTAACACCCAGGGCATCAAAGATGACATCACAACTGTCATTGATGACATCACTGATGACATCACATGTGCATTTACTTTTCATGAAAAGTCTGTACAAGGGATTCTTATTTTAATGTTGACAGAAAAGTGTCAAGGAGCATTGGAATAGATATCTTGAGCTATGTAGTGCATTAGGCAATGCATTGATATAAATAGCGTTCTATTATGAAGTTCTTTACAGTATAGTAAGCTACTCATGTATAAACATAAGCATTGTGCGCAGCATACATGATGGAGGTGCAATAGTCATAATCTTCCCATGTTGAATAGTGAAATGATAAATGATTTCGTATTAGAATTTTGTGTACTATGCAACATGTAATAAATAGCTAATAAAACAACTTACTACATAATTTCATTATTACATACAAAACACAAAGACACAACACATACACATATGAGTATATATAGAGAAAGTGAAGTACACAAAAAAGCAGCAGTAGAAGCAGAAAGTGTTCACAACCTAACTGATTATCCTTATGCACAGAAAGGATTGCTCTGCTTCAAACCTACTACTTCCCTATGCACAAATATCACATGATGTGACTGCACCCTAAAGAACGTAATGCAAATACAAATATGGACACATCCAGATAATTAATAAAAAAACAGCAGAACAATAAGAAAGTGTTGATAACCTTACTGATTGCGTTCATACACAGAAAGCATTCCTATCTTTTAAGTGTGTATTTTTCCATGTATATGTTTCATATGCTGTGAGTGGACCCTAAGTGAATTATTGTAAGAACATATCTGAAGTATAAGTCTAAAAATATAGTACTTTTTGATTTCTTTGTTCCTAACTCTTACTGGACAAGATATCTCACTAAAGGAAAAAAGAGCGAGTCAGGCATGTGATGTCATCAGTGATGTCATCAATGACATTTTTGATGTCATCTTTCATGTCCTGGGTGTTAGTCTTAGCAATGCACAGTGGTGGCATGAGTTATGGTTGCTTAGCTTACCATAACTGGCGAATTTCAGGGGTTTTCTTTTACCTGGAACCATAATTTCCCTTTAACAAAGTTTTTTTTTACTGAATATAATATTTATATATTGTGTAGCTTAAGGATTTGTGTGAGAACTGTTTTTCTCATTGCTAAAGTTGCTTGTGTCTATTTGGTCTGGCCGACAATAAATGTATAAATATTTTTCATACACACTATGAGCAATTTGTGGTTTGTTGCTGTGTGTGCAAATTGTTGGCTTCCGATCACTCTCCACCCCTCCTAAGGTCAGAGTTTAGAAATCCATCTTAACAGCAGTTATCCTCTTTGTGAGCCCCCTCACAATCTGTCATATATTTGACATTCTAGGTCATACCTCTTAAAGCCTCAATGTTCAAGTCCAAGTAGAACAAAGTGATAGGATATGTCCCTCAAAACAGCTTAACGTGTATCCCATATTGCAGTTAGTAATTTTGATGTTTTTTGTGCTGTGCAGGAATAAGTTTTCCATGTGGCCTTACTTAACCTTTACAGAGTTATTTTAGAACGTCTTCCTAAATTACCAGGACTCAGTGAACTGTGAAGCAAGCTGAAGTTTGGTGAGAGAATTTGAAGCATGATCTGATATACACATTTATTCAATAGCCACAACAGTTACGTATGACCATAATGTGGACCTTAAAACCACGTGATCCATGTGTGGATAGGTATGAAGAAAAAGATACAATCTTTCTCGAAATCATGTGTCCCTTCCTATGTGTCTCGCAGGCCCATTTCTGTCATCTTAGATTTTTTCTTTTTCGAAGCAGCAAAGCAGCAAATAGTTCTGAGCACCATTCTGTCTAGGTATGTGTCTGATACTCAATGAAAGAATACAGCAACACCACCTAGGCTCAAAAGCCGGCAGTGAGTGTTGCACTCCCTTTTTCTAGTTTGAGCAGCTAGATAACATTACTTCAATCTTGATATGTGTATTTTAATATATTAAACACAATCTGAAAAGTTATACACATCTCATTCTAAGTCTGAGAAGTACGACATATTTTTAACTAGCAGTTGTACCTGTGCTTTGCATGGTAATTCCTAATTCAGATCTAGTTTGAAGTTTATTTAATGAACTAAACCAAAGCTTCCTTGTAGATAATATTGCTAGTCTTTCCTGTTAGAGCTAGTGTGAAAAAGTGTCTTTGTTTCCAACTCTGGAGCAAGCCACAGACCGCTGACCATGAGAAAAGCATGAATCCCGTAAATCGGTTCCAGCTACTTTGAGTGGAGCATTGAGATTGCGCAGCAACCTTATTGGTGTAACGATCTACAGCCGAGGCAGCAGCAACCTCAACACAAGCGCTGTATGTGTAGGGCTGAAGCATGTAAGCTCTAAGTGTCATACCCGTACATGTATGGCTGAAGCATGTAAGCTTTATACCGCTGAGATGGCATACATTCATCAACTTCTGTGGGAAATACAGTTTCTGTAATTATTATGAGAGATTTGCCACAATGTGAAGGACAACGTTATTGAGGACACTGTTGAAGAGGCATGCACCGTTTCCTGTCACCCGCATTACTACAAACGCAGTGTATTGTGTCACCCGCATTTCTTCAAACGTGAGTGCCGCTAATGTCAGCTAGAATGCTGATGGTGTGGAAGGCTCTACTCATCTTAACAATCATGCTACTCTCTTCTGTCTACTAGTTATGCAGAACAATATTCCCTCCTGGTTCTTTTTGACTTTTCAGCAGCATTTGGCACTGTTCACAATTCAATTCTCCTCCAATCTCTCTCTCTTATTGGTTTCATTGGCTTTGTAATGAACAGGTTTCATTCCCATCTTTCAAACCGCACTTACTTTGTTTCTTGTGCTGGCCAAACTTCCCCAGTATTTCCTCTTCAATACGCTCTTCCACAGAGTTCAATTTTGGTTCCTCTTCTTTTCTCTACACAATTCATGTTGCCTCCCCATATTTTTGACCTCTCCCATCACTTGTATGAAGAAAATTCACACCATTTCCCTACTTTCTCTTCCTTCTCCCCATCCAAATAAACGGTTCTCAATTCTTGTGTCTGACCTTTAAGTCCTGGATGTCTGATCATTATCTCCACCTTAAGCACTCCAAGCGTGAGGTCCTTTTCTATCCAGTCATGACCATTCCACTGACTCGACCCTGCCCTCTAGCTCTTTCCCTCCTCCCTCTCTTGCTATCTCCTCATCCAACCACAACCCCAGTGTCATTTTTGACTTCTCTATCATGGTTTTCTTTACATCTATGCTTCCTGGTCCTGTAACTTCCATCTTTACAGCACCCAGAAGGCATTGCCTTTCTATTTTTTTCATGGCCCTAATGCCCTTGTCCCTTCCCTCATTTTTTCCAGTCTATTCTACTGCTCAGGTCTTCTTTTGGTTTTCCTCTACTAATTTTTAGCCTTCTCCATTCCATTTACAACTCATCTATATGTTTTCTCTTCTCCTTATCTCCTTGCAAATCTATATTCCCTGCCTTAGCATCACTTTGGTGGCTCATTTGAATCACATCTGCTGTTCAATAGCTCTATCTTGTCTTTAAGTCCCTTTATGGTCTGGCTCCCTCCTATCTCTTTTCACTCATCTAGTTCTATTCCTTGCCCCGTTCCCTTCATACCCAGTCTCTTTTGCTTCTATCAGTTCATTGTCTACCTTGTGCTCAATGTCATCTTCGATTCTTCCCTTTACTCGCGCCTAAGTACTGGATCGCACACCCTCTTCCTCATCTTTCCCTATCTTCCTTTTCTCAGTTCTCCTCTCGTCTTATACAAAATCTACTGCCTTGTAATTCCAATTAATTGCACTTGATTTGTACTGCTATTTTTACTTTTGTTAAGCACTTTGGCATGCAGTGCTTGTAGTGTGCAGGCAACATGTAGATATCTTGTGATGTGCTGTGTGTTAAATTGAGTGCATGTGGAGTCTAGAATGGTATGGGCGGCTGTTTAGAGGTGAGAGAGAACTGCATGGAAGGAAGCTGCGCTTGTGGTGGGCTCTGAGGCAAATTACTTCAATAAACGTACCTTTACCTCAATTCTATCTGACTGCGTAACTTCAATTTGGCAATGAACGCCCAGCGGCCCGGTCTCTGCGTGCACAATGATCCTGGCATTGCTGTTAGAAAAGAGAAACCTGTGCCATCAGGTAAGGGCACAGCAAACTGCTCTCTGCCACCTTTGATGGTCTGATTTGCATCTCTGTTGGGCTGCGGTGCGGTGGTAACTGTGCTGCGAAATGCTGTGCAAGACTGCTAATGGTGGCTACTGTGAGCGCGCATGCACAGCCATCTTTGGCATTGTTAGAGAAAAGGTCCTAGCGACATGGGTAAGCGTTGCATTGAAGAGGGTGAAGTGGTTTGCAAGTAGCTGATAACAGAATCTGCAGGCCTCCTCAACGAACACAGTTGGATAAGCGCCATTGACTCTGCTGGATACATTATACGTACCACTGTGGACACATATTTAAAAAGAAATAGAAACAAATTATTAACAGCAACCGCATGAAGACAGCGTCACACTACTGCACTTGAACTGGCACAAAACTACATTCAATACCCACTGGAACAACCCACTTCAAACAAAATTGCACTGGTTTAGCACAGGAGTACAATTAAAATAAAAGTGCATCTGCACAGGAATACAGTTAAAACAAAATGGCATCTGGCGATTGCTCCAGACCATCTTATAATGCAAATCATACCTCCACCCATCATTTTTCTGCCCACTACAAGCGTACTACCTATTCTCTGTAAACACTGGAAGAGGTTATTTGAGCATTATGCCACTGTCGTTTGTCGTGCACACTATGAGGTTGAACAGAAAACATCCTTGTTGCTTCATGGCCTTGGGACTACTGGTCAGGTGACATTTGATGATTTGCCCGATCTAAAAGAGGCAGAAGCAGGCATCCTCAATGAATATCAGTGCATTGTGAAGCTAGACAAGCACTAGGAATGCAAGATAAGTATCATATTAGACAGGAATACATTTGGTAAAAGGATGCAGAATGAGTGGGAATCAGTTGACGCTTTCATCGCGGCATTGAGGGTGCTGGCAAGGACATCCAACTTTGGCCAGATGACGGATGAAAGACTAAAAGACTAGATCATGATTGTGTGCAAGGATGGCACGATAACAGCTCTGGTTCATAGGTTATCTTCCTTTGGATGAGGTATTACGCATTACGAAAGAAGTTGAGTACACCACCAAGTGCGTGAAAACTCTTGAGAAGAAGGTCCAGCAGATCAGACTGATTTCGCTGCTGCCGTATCCGGTGGTAAGCCACTCACAAGGGTGAAGGGAGGCAAAGCCACCAGGCCCAATTCTGCTCTCAGGGTGATTCTGAACTGGTGGACTCCAGCCCTTGTAGACGAGGGAACAATGCCCTTCAGATGGATGTGGATGCAGAAGTTACTCAAATATCAATAATGGAAACGACTCAGGTAGTTGGCAAAAGGGCAACTGTTTTAATATCAATTATCAACAGGAAGTACAATGGACATCAACGGAAATCTCAGCGTAAGATCTCTCAATCCATCTTAAAAAAAGCATTCATTTATAGCAAGAAATCATCATTGATGACATCAACCTATGTATTACTAATGTTATCCTACGTGGCAAACTACAAAAATCTAGTGGCAATTGTGATAGGCTCTTAAGGAACCTCTAAGTATATGATCCATACTCATCTAAGAGAGTGAAGAAAAGTGATAGGTGGGGCAACTAAGCCTACCCAGGTCACTATGAATGTCACTAAATACACAACTTCCAATTGGTAACACAAACTATAGGACCCTTAATCACGCGGCCCCCTACCATTGGTTGGCACTCTAACCTCCGTCAGTACTTTTCCACCTATGTTAGCAGCACGCAGGCTGGTTTTCCAGGTGCTGGTGATCTAGTCTTAACCATAGCTTCCCACCAATTAGCATATTCATCTATCATCACCTCAGTGGTCTGCTGTCAATTAAGGCTTTGAACCTGTCCTTGAGGGTGTTCTTTTACTCTGGAGAATTTAGTGGAGTGAAGGTACGCTCTGCCCTCATGCGTAGGTGTGACCATTGTGTTTGTCCAACTTCATCCTTCCATGTGACTGAAGACCACAAATTGAGTTCTAGTGCATTTAAATACTATATTCTAATAGACCTCTGGCAATTCCTTGTTTTTGTCTATGTGCTATGTGTGAAAGACAATGTGCTGTCTGGACATGTATTTCAATAGCTATGATGATCTTAGACTTTCCCATGCTATAGGGCAGGAGTGCACATACGAAGCATTCTCCCTTTTAGGTACACCTTCCCACTTCTTTCATATGCTGATACCATATGTTATTCCCCAAGTGTGCTGTTCTATCTAGGTAATCTTTCAGCTTATGATCATCCTCCCTAGCATTTCTCTTAGATCTCGTTCTTTTTCTTATGAGCTTCTCTAACCATCTCATTCAATATGTCAGCATAGTTTCTCCTTACCGAACCAACCATATATACATTTGTCAGTTGACTGGGTGTTTTTACATGTACTTTCTGTGTAGGAGAAAGATCTAAAAGTATTTTCCTATCCTGAAACCTCATTTTAGCAGCAGCTAAGGCCGGCCATATGAAGTCTGCTATAATCTCTGCATGTGACCTCCCTCCAAAAGGTAACCCAGACTTATCCATCACAGGACCAGGTGCTCTTGTATGTATCTCTAGAGTAGGAACAATCACTAAATGTCTCGGCTGCCTTGTAGTTGCCACATCAGTATGCTCCTTCTGTACAGGAAGATGCACAGGAGTATTTGCTCTATTTACGTCTATATAGTAAGCAGTATATACTGTAAGTGAAAGCAATTTCACTATGAATAGAATGCAAGTATAAATTACGTACAGACAAGTCCATTTACAAAAATAGCTTCTTACACATCGTGGACATCTCTCAGGATCTGTCATAATAATACTAATATTAATGCTGGCCATGTTTACTCTTTTCTAAGCAAGGAAAAAATAAACTTTCATCAGGCAGCATTATGTAATACACTGGGAGCTTTTGAGTCTGCTCCACAAGTTCCCTCAATCAGCTTCGACTGGCAGACTATGCGATGATGAACAAATGTTCCCAGTGAATGGCACAAATTGTCCTTTTACCAGAAGAAATGAAGATTCTCCTTCAGCATGAAACAAAGTACTTTAATCCACAGCCTCTTAGATCTTTCCCCTCGAAAGTCTCCCTCAGTTCTCAGTGTTCTCTCACAGTAAAAGTTCATGCATGATGTTGTCTCTTAGTATCTCAGTAAGTGCAGCATTTTTCCTGGGATCCCTCCGGAATGTTCGGACATCACGTTTGTCTCCCAACAAGATGCAGGCATTCCCCAACCAGATCATTGAACACCAAACTCACCAGTCTATGTGCATTATCCGCTAGTAGAGGCATGTGTGTTTTCCCCACTGTACTCAGGAAGCTGAAGGATTCGCTCAATGATAGATGTAAGCAATCTCCTCACGATTGCACAAATTCTGTTACGATCTTGCAGGAACAGATGGATGCTAGTAGTTCTCCCCACAAACGAAGGGTATGCACACAAAATAAACAGGAAAACTGCAAGAACATTCCATGAAACGTAGTCATGGGGCACCACCATGGCACCTCCGAAAAGAAAATCAGTGAGAAAGGAATCGGAGAACTCTTCCCTCTTCCACTCATCAAAAAGGAACTCCAAATCTGGGAGGCTCTCCTTCATGATCAAGACTTAAATATGTCTCAGTCCAATGTCAACAAACTCATGTGGCTCTAGAACAAATAGCTTCCCTTAACTCCTTTTTAGTGACTGAAAAGAGTGTCCCGAAATAGGCCAATGCCCAATGTACTCTGTTTATTTGTTCAAAAGCTTCTGAATCCTTCTTCCTCGTCATAGACCTAGTCTGCACATGCTGTGGTTCTTCCCCTATGCTTGCTTCTGACAGTGGTAGGGGCGAGGGGGGTTCTCCAGCATAGATTTTCAGATCTCCGAGATATAGCCAAGAGCATCTGCCCTGTATTTTGACTAAAGACGGTGTCACGTCTTCCACTATGAAGGAACCGTTGAAACGTGCTTGTGCCACATCCTTGTAAAATTTCGTATTAGGACCGAATCACTAGGGAAAGGTTTCGGAAGACATATGTTTTCAACTCCAGTTGTTGTAGCATCTCCTTCTGTGTTTTGAGCTGCCCCAAACACCTTGCACTTGAGATGATCTGAAATGACAGAGATACCTGAGGTCATGCATGTTAAATAATCACGTAACTCCTTTCCTAACAATTCTGCTGTTATGGGCATCAATTCTAGTTCTAGATGGAGGTGTGAGAGGTGTCCTCATTTGCCATCCTGTCACTATTTCATGGGGGGTAAAATGGTGGTCTGAACCTGGTTGATTTCTCAACGCGTTCAATGCCAGTGGTAGACAATGCAACCATCCTTTCTTCAAGGCAAGCTTCAATTTAGCTATTCTCTCTTTAAGCAAGCCGCTGAGTCTTTCAAAGTCCCCATTCACTTTCAGGTGATATGCCAATGTAAACGTGTGCTTTATGCTAAGCAACAAGCTTATTTGTTCAAAGACTTTGTTAACAAAATGTGGGCCATTATCTGATCTTAATACTTCACATATTCCCCATCTAGGACATATTTCTTGTACTAAAATTGTTGCTGCACAGGTGGAGTCTGGGTGTGTACACGGTGCAGCTTCAATCTACCCCGAGAAGGGACATATCACTATAATCATATATCTGTATCCATTACATACTTGCAGCATGTCGACATAGTCGATATGCAAATGCTGAAAGGGTCCATTGGGTCTTGGTATAACTCCTCTAATTGTGCGCAGCGTGTGCCCAGCAGTTAACCTCAGACATATGATACAATTTGCTACATAAAATGCAATGTGTTCTACTATATTTGGAATTAACCAATCCTCCACAATAGTTGCAGCGAGGCTCTCTCTAGTAACGCGTGCAGGGTAGTTTAGCTGTTCCAGCGCCCTCCTTAATAAAGCGACAGGCATCACCGGTTTACGAGTGCTGCCTTGTCACCATAATGCTTCAGTGGGGTTTAAGCAACACCCTTCCCGCGTCCACAAGTCTTTCTCATCTTGAGGCTCTTTCCCTTGAATCTCTGCCAATTGAGTCCTAGACAAGTTATTATAGCATTCAAACACACTCATCATCAAAACCATGCTTTCAATTACATCGGGCGTATCAAACAACATAATAATATCTGTACATAGAACTCGCTTTGCTTCCTCATCTGCTTTTTGATTTCCACGTGAGATAAAGTCTGCTCTCTTAGAGTGTGCTGCACATTTATCTACTGCGATTGCTACTGGGAGTTGTAGTGCTCTAATGAGCCTGTCCAATAAGGCTGCATGCTGCATTGGAGTGCCATCCGCTCTGAGGTAGCCCACCCCTTTCCAACATGCTAGCCCTGCGTGCACTGTTGATGTCACATAGGAAGAATCACTGTACACGCATCTTCCTGGTCTGTGTGTCTCTCGATCGCGATAATCAGCGCCACTAATTCTGCAGCCTGTGCCGAAAAGTGAGACAGTAGTAGTGCACTTATCAGTACTTAAAACCCTGCCATTTGCCATGTGCTTCACCACAGCGTCACCTGTATATCTTTGTCCATCATTCTGATTGATTATAGAAGAACCGTCAATAAAGAGAATCTCCCCAGCTGCCAACATATTTTCCTTCACCCTCAGGAGTTCATCATAGAATTCCTCATATTTCAAGCAATCATGTGCATGCTCGTCCTCTGCCAGGGGTTCTGCTACAAACATTGCAGGATTCACTATTTTGCATCACACTATTTTATGGCCGGATTCAATATGACTACCTCATAGGCAGAAGCCCTTTAAATAATCAATGTGCCTTTATGTTTGTCCAAAATGGCAAACAATGCATGTTCAACAAACAACGTCATGGAACACCCCATTACTATGCTAGCTGCCTTTTGAATGGCGAATGCAGCGGCAGGTTAAGACTGTTCACACGGAATGTGACGCCTCATTATTTGGTCTAGAATCCCACCTTCCCTCACAATACCTTTTAATTGCTTGGCCTCTCCTCAAGTCAATTATCTAATATTTCAATGCTGAACATTATCAAGTTACTTTACCCCAACATCCCTCCATTACTCCTTTTTCCCTTACCACTTTCTTCACCCACTGCCCATTCACATTTTTGCCACCTCTATCAGTTTTACTCACCATTTGTTTTTTTCAACTTACGACTCTCTGGAATGTGCGCCTCTTTAACAGCCGTTTAAACTTTCCATTCGTTCAGCTTCCTGTAGACGTGGGGAGGGGTTTCTGCCTCAAACCAAGGGACCAGTCTGACCTAGCTTGCAAGACTTGCTTTAAACTAATATCCTCTATCAACAGGGAGGTTCACGTCTTTTCACCGGAATGGCAGAGGTTGTGTGATTTTTCAGGGACCCCAAAGCCTACTATCTCAATGGATTTTAAACCATTCCCTCCGCTACCACGTGAACTGGTGGACTCCAGCCCTTTAAGAAGAGGTAGCAATACCATTGAGATGGATGGGGATGCAGAAGTTACTCAAACATAATCAAAACGACTCAGGTAGTTGTCAAAAAGGTAACTGTTTCTATATCAATTATCTAAAACATGGGGTACAATGGACATCAACGGATGTCTCAGCATGAGATATCTCAATGCATCTTTAAAAAAAGCATTCATTTATAGCAAAAAATCATTTTTAATGATGTCAACCTACGTATTACTAACGTCATCCTACCTGGCAAAATACACTAATCTAGTTGCAATTGTGATAGGTTCTTAAGGAATCTCTAAGATTTTGCTCTGGAGAATTCAGGGGAGTGAAGGCACCTTCTGCCCTCATGCGTAGGTGTGACTATCGTGTTCATCCAACTTCATCCTCGTGTTCATCCAACTTCATCCTCTGAAGACCACAAAATCAAGCAGTAGTGCATTTAAATTCTATTTTCTAATAGACCTCTGTCTATGTCTTCCTTGTTTTTGTCCATGTCTTCCGAACAAGAGTTTCATTCTTTCACACAATTTGTATCTAATGTCTGCTCACCCCAAACTTTCTGAGATCTGCTTCAGTAATTCAATTGCTTTTTTAAATGTGACACACTGGAAAATAGGCCTTCCTTTTCTGGTCCAGTGGTGCTATAATACGTAGTGGAAACATCCATTCTTTACTCACTTCAACATATATGTAAATGTTGGTACTGTGGAGGGTTTTGACCCATGTGGAATCATTAGACGGGGTAAATGTGGGGATTAAGCTGTCGCTGCCCATCATTTTACCCCAGAACAAAAATAAATCATTGGAGTGGGTAAAGATGGGGATGCGCTGTCGCCGCCCATCATTTCATCCTAGAATCCAGGAGAGCTGCGCAGTTGTGCGCACACCAAAATGGGTTGCCAAAGGAAAAACAGTAGCGCCGGTTAGCTCAAAACTGCGCTTCAAAAACCACCCTGGTTTCCCTGAATGCAAGCTTCAAATGCCCATTTTAAACATTGCACATATGCAAAATATTCCCTGAACACCAGCAGACATTTGGCAGAAGGAAATTTTGTGTGCCTACAAAAATCTGGGAAGATGAAGAGCCCAGAACTGTGCTTATAACCAAACTGGCTGAGCTATGGAGTCAGCAGTTTTAAGTTTAACTGAACTACAGACATTAAAAATCCAAATGTTTAAAATAAATGAGTGACCTACTTGTGAGTGTCACATAGGCTGCAATTGTTTAAAATGTCATAGTTTTAAACTTAGAATCAGCATTCTAGCTGCATATGTAAAAAATTGTTAGTTATTGCAATGCAGAAAACTGGGGAACATAAATGACATGTGGCTAAAAACTGGCTTAAAGAGATTCCAATTTTGCCTGGCAACTACCCCCATCAGGAGTGAAACTTGATTCACAAGTAACTTCCCAGGCCTGGCTGTTTCCTGCTGGCCACACTAAGGATATGCCATCTCTCTGATTATTGAATTAAGGGGAGCCCCCACAGAATACAGGAGCTCTGAACAATGCAACCCCCTTCACCCAGGAAGATGGATTATTGCAGATGTCGTAAAACAGCTTCCTCTTGGCAGAAGCTGGGAGGGGCAGGGTCACTGAGCTTGGCAGAAACTGGAAAGACTGGTTTCTGTACCATGTGACCTGAAAAGACACACCCCTGCCAGCCAGAATATGGTTTTAGAAAAAGATGAATAACTCATAGTACGGACTTGTCGTAATTATTTAAATGATGCCATAATTCTTGTGATTTTTCTGCCCACATTTTAAGACGTGTTAGGACCCGGTGGGATGTTCAGGGGGGTTTTAGCGGAAAAGAGGATATTACTCAAAATGTGTGTATGTGAAAAATCTGACACTTCATCAACTAATGTCCATACTCCTTGCGCACATGTGTGTAAATTTGGGTTAATGTCCGAAATTGCAAAATCAGTTAAAAAGTGCAAATGTTGCCATTTCTGAATGCAAGCCCCCAGGAAGAGCAGATTTGTACAGGGTATACCTCCTGTGATATGTGATGGGTGCGTGTAATTTTAAACGAATGTGTACCTGTGCAAATATGTTTTTTTTTATCAAATATAGATTGTGTGCAATTTGACAGGGGAGGATCCTCTGACCCATAAAACCTACAGCATCACTCTGACTCACAGTTCCTTCCCCAATCATGGGAGAGGGGAGAATTGGGCCAATGGCAAGTGTAGAGGGGTAGGGTCTAGTGATGCTGCACACACACCCATTTTAAAAACAGATAAAAGCAGACAGACAGGACAGATAGGGACATTCATTTCCATTTGCTGCGGGACGCTCTGCCAGGAAAATCCATACTTTACCTCCATCAATCTCTAGAGAAAGCTGTGCAGAAAGATCCAGACTTTAAATCCATCAATCTCCAGAATCCAGAGAGAGAGCAGACCCAGACCAGACCGCTGTTAGCAGAACCAGAGAGAGCTGACCCAGATCACTGAAGTGCAGAGACCAGACCAGAGTCCAGTCTAAAACCTGACCAGATTCGTGGCGAGGCCCATCTAATTCAAGAATATAGTGTGAGTACCTAGCAAGACTGTGCAGAACCAATCTCTTAGTTAAAATAATATAATTCAATCTATTTTAATCTAAGTAGAACTGCCTCCTAACTGTCACTTGTCATTTTCTAGTTGCTAGCTGTCACTTGTCTTTTTGAACTTTAAAATTTCAAATCTGAAAAACTACCTTTATTTAATCGCTCATATCTCCGTGACCGTTTGTCCTAGAGACTTGCAGTAACTTTCATCTGGAAGCTGAGATCCTAGGCTGTCCTAGGACCCCAAAACGATAGTGCTAGTCCCTATTGTTTTGCCGCAATCACGAAAAACGCACTCGCGAATTTGCCGCGATTTGCAAATTTCTCCACGTGTGAAAACAGAAGCTTCTTGCTTTCATTTGCCAAAAATTCGTTTAACCTGCTAGTTACTCCTAGATCCTTGCTAAAGTGAGCCTGAACTCATCCCAAGTATATTTCACTCACCCTGAACCTCCTAGAGGGAATTAAAAGCATTTTAGTATATTTTTCACTTCATTGCCAGCACATATAAAAGCATTTTGGGCCTGTGTTTAAAACTCCGATCTGTAATCTAAGCTTGCTGGGGTGAACTGAATTACATTTGATTGCATTTCTGAGAACTGTGTGCTTTCCTTCCATTTCCTTGCATTGCATAAAAGGGGGGAGGGGATTGCCAGAGAAAAGTGATTACATTGTTTTGTTGAAATCATATTGAGTATTTTCTGTATTGCATTTTTCATTCAACATTACATCCATCTGAACTTATATAAAGTATTCTCTACCACCTTATTCTTCCGTTCCTATTCACAAGTGTGCTAGTGCCAGATTCTCCGTTGTTAAATCTTTATCATATCAGATTAAGTGTGATATCCAATTATTAATTTATTATAAAGTGTGATATATATCTATATTGTTTAAATTATCAAATAAACCTTTTAAACTTGCAAAACAGAACTACTTCTTGGCTCAGTGGGGTCAGGGGGATTCCAAGGGAGGGGTGTTATATAGGGGTAGTCATCCAGAACGCATGAACTGGACATAAAGATATTTCAATAAGGGTTTCCATTCAGTATCCCAGACTAGGCATTGACTTAGATGTAGTGTTGAATTGAATCCTCTTACAGTACATGCCGCAATCTATTCACTATAAATCTAGCCCTAACAATACTTCATCTGATTGCGTTTCTTTGCATCTGTACACGTGCAAAATGGCTTGATATCTTCATCGTCTCTGCAGCATAAGTTTCTTCATCTTGATCCCAAAATGCCACTCATCTTTGATCCTTTCTTGATGCCTTATAGAATATCGGCATTCTCTTGTCTCTGCCTCTCTTCCATGTACGTCAGCTTCTTCATGTGACAATGATGGTGACAACACCAGTCTGCTCTTCCATTTATTGGTCCTGCTTCTTCCGGGATTTCATTCAAATGGCCATCATACTCTCTTGTATGCAGGTATGGCTTTCTCAATGCGAACCTTACTTCCAGGATTCTCTTCAGTATTGGTATTTTCACTGGTATTGCATGAGTCTCATACTCTTGTTCCCAACATATAGGCAATATAGGCAAAGTCATTGAGGTGGGGGTACTTGGCTCCTTCTCTACAATTCCACACAGGGTAACAACCTTCCAAAAGCCATATTAACAGTGTGATGTTGTTGACCATTTTGCTAACAGTCCTACCAGTCTGACTCTTAAGGTTAGGTGTTAAAAATGCAAAATGAAAGGACATTTGACTATGTGCTGCAGACCTGACACTATCCATATGGTACATGACTGGCATGAGCAATCGGAGGAAGCAGTCTCCACCGTGTGTGAAGAGGAAAAATGGGATTGCCCAAGAGTCATGGTAGTCATCGATGGCTGCCAAGTGGAGATGATGAGTGACTCTCGAGCGAAATACACACCCTTTCCTAAAATGATCTTTAAGAAGATATTTGCTGGGAAACATTTAATGGAAGTTGATATCAGGTCACAAGCATATGCTGGCGCAAAGATAGATATCATTGGTTGGTTGCAAGCAAATTTGGAATTCAAAAGATAAATAGCTCTGGGAAAAGTGTATGTTTCTGAAAAAAGATCTGTTCCACTCTTGTGTTGGTTGCAAAAAAATAAATTGAAAATCAAATTGATTTCTAATGAGGTTGAATGTGTGTCACAAATCGACAGTGCAGAACTGCAGAGCCTGTTTTTCAATGAGAAACCTGGATGTTTAAATGGGTTTTTGCATTGGATTCAACTAGTGCAGAATGACAAGCCAGTTGTATAGAAGATGAGAACTGTTCCTCTAGCCAGGAGAAGATATAAAGAAAGGATTACTCAAGTTGGAAAAATGAGGCATAATCACAATAAGAGACTCCTCACAGAAGATGTCTGCCTTAGTGGTAGTGGCCAAACCAAACAGAAAATTAAGACTGTGTGTAAACCTTCATCCCTTGAACAGGTGCCTAATACCTGATTGTCATCCTCTTCCCGACATTACAAAGACACGTTCAACAATGAATGGTGCTTGTGTGTTTTCATCGTTGGATCCAACATCAGCGTATTACCAAATTTAGCTTCATAAATAATCAAAACAACTCACGGCCTTTATCACACCGAATGGTCGGTTTCACTTCGTAACAAATGCACTTTGGCTTTGTTTCTGCTCCTCTGTGTTTCTGAGAATAATTCATGACATTTTCAAGAATGAGGCTGGTGTGATCTACTTCCAAGATGACATTCTGGTATTTGGTCTAGACCAACAGACAAATGTTCAGAGACTCGACAAGGTGATTGGTATGCTGGTGAAGGGCGCTCTAAAGTTTAGCAAAGACAAGCTCAAAATCAACCACCAAAGAATAGAGCACCAAGGACACACAGTTACTGCTGATGGGGAGAATGTCAAGGAGAAACCTACTAGCAACATTAGGTATGCATTATAACTGAAAAAAGGAGACTCTGCACTCCTTTCTTGGTATGGGTGAATACTATGCGAGGTTCATCCCAACTTTGCTGATAAGACTTTAAACATGAGACTGTTGTTGAGAAATCCTTCTCCTTATGAATCAATTTCTGAGTGTGGTGAAGAGTTCAAATCCATTGAGATCACTTTGGAATCCATCCCTTCTCTTAAGGATTTCAAGTTACCCATATTCTCCACTGAAGCCAGCAACAGAGGCTTGGTCCAAGTGTTCACTCAAGTGTAAGTAGAAAAGTAATTTGTTTGCATTTTCTTCACGTCTTCTTAGAGGAGCCAAAGTAAACCACTCCACAATTGAGAAAGAATTGCTTGCTGTCAAATGGTCTGTAGGCAAATTCAGGACAAATGTATGTACTTACTGTTCACAAACTATTGAAGGCTAATTTACAGAAGAAAGGACTGGATAGTGTTTCATCAAGAATAAGAAGATGGGGTGTGACCCTCCAAGAGTACCAGTTTTAAGTGGCATACGTGCCCGGAAAAAGGAACATTCAGGTTTATTGTTTGTTTCGCATGGGTGTAGTCGAGGAGGAAGAAAGTGGAGAGAGTGAGGAAGATTGTGTGCTTTATGTTGAGCAGAAAATGGTGATGAAAGGGGCGTGCGAGGATGGGATGGAAGATTATGAGATACTATCTTTCAATAGCCCATGCTACATTAAATACTTATTATCACATTTATTTCTAACAAGTTACTGTAACTATTATTTTTAATGATCCATGTTTGAGTGTTAAAGCTTAAATGTGTATGACCTCTAGACAACACGTGTTTCACTCCTTACCGGAGATTCCTCAGGGTCTTTCATGAGATAAGAACAAATCAATATGACATGGCATAAATTGTACAAGATACATAAATATAGGTAAAACAAGCAATGGCAATGCCAACAGTTTGAGCTTTTGTGTAGGTTTGGGAAAGGCACTTCACATGCCCTGCTGTAGCAGTATTGACTGGCCATTGATGTTAGCAAGTGCAAAATGGTGCATCTAACAGCAGTACCTGGCCAATGCCAAATGCATACACAAGCCAAAACTGTTGGCTTTGCCCATGCTTGCTTTTAACTGATCTTCACAGTAAATGCCATAGTGCCAGGGGCATTGCTAAGGGGGGTTAAGGGGGCTATAGCCCCTGATCTTTTGGTCGTAGCCCCGGATAGAATCTCAGGAGCTACAGCCAAAAGACTAGCTAGCCCCCAGTCCCAACAGTTCCGACATCAGCTTAGCCCCGGGTCTTTTCCAGACCTAGCAACTCCCCTGTCGAGAGACTTATATTACACCTGTAGCGTGTTTATAGCTACAAACAAGTCATTAACTCTCAAAAGACTACTTTGAAAAAGCATACAGGAACTTGAAGTGCAAAGTTAATTAAGGCTTGATTGAAGCGAGCTGAAAGAGTTCCCATGAATAGGTGTTCTGGGTGGGGAAGGGGCAGCAACTAGGTGGGAATGGACATAGGGTTTCGCATAACCATGGGCAGTCAATGGTTAGGCAAATAACCAAACAACCCCTACAAGGTTGTTGTCCCTCCTCTTATGCCATTTCTCCCTAGTTGTATTCTAATAGTTTTGGCTTTTAAGTTGCTCTGCGGTCTAATAGCCCATTCTAAAAATACTCCACGCATAAATGACACAATGACATATTTATTATCGAACATAAAATAAATATCAATTATTACAGGCATAGTTCAAAGGAAAACACTGAAAAAAAGAAAATGGAGAGAAAAAGGACAAGAAGAAAAAAGAAAAAAAAAACATAAGTCATTATTTGAAATGCATATTTAGTAGATTGTCCAAATTGTAATTCATGTTTTGAGCCATAGTTAACCAGAAACTTGTGTTATTATATAGTGAAGAATGTCAGTATTTTGTATACACATATCTCGAGGACCGCCAAATGGTTGCCTCAAATTCCAAGATGTCATGCAGAAGAACTAGTGCCGGAGCTAAAGGCTTGCTTGGTAAACAGTTGAGTAATTATATTTTAGGAATTCTGAGAATGTAGAGCAGGTAAAGTAAATGCCATGCTCCCCTTTCTTAACTCGATACCATTAGTTATGTCACAGTAGGTGGTGCTAAAAATGGCGCCTATAGGCTCAAACTAAAGTTAAACTGAACCGTTCACTAATATATTGTATCGAAATCTGAAATATTATTGCAAATATAGTCATGTGTGTAAAACAGGAATGGTATGGGAATACGACTCAAGTGCATTGGGCTCCACCACACATTAGCACCCACCAGAGAGGCGCCAGCCAATCAGGTGGCTAGGAACGCCAGCTTTACTAAGCAAACCATTATGCTAGGGTGACCAGACGGACGGGTTTTCCTGGGACAGTCCGCGGAAGTCACCCAAAATCCTGCGGTCCCGGGAGTTTTTTTATTTTATAAACCCTGTCTGGGGGTTCGCCTACGGTCCCTTTTTTTTGCCAGGACCTGATTTCAAAATCCCGAAATCGGGTCCTGGCGCATCTCTTCCTGTGTGAATAGGGGCGTGAAATGCTTTTCATGCCCCCATTTCCTCCCCCCTTCCCCTCCCCGGCGCTCTACTCTAATGAGATGAGTGTGCCTGTTAGCACACCTCCTCCCAGCCACCCGTAATGGCCAGGGAAATAGAAGTAGGACTGAAGTTGTATGTGTATTTACTTTAGACCTACTTCTATGTCCATGGCCCGTCCCGTTTTTTTTTTTTAAATCTGGTCACCCTACATTATGACCATTATCGCCTTCACTGATGGCCTACCATCTTGAGGCACCCACCTGCACCTTCGGCGCCAGTGTCTTCCTCTAGGCATCACCGAGGAAATAATGGACTCCAGGATTTCCCTTTACTATTTCCTGCGCCGTCATCCTAGTTTCTAGTTTTTTTCTAGAGAAGTTGACATGCTCTGATATTCCAACACATTTTTCTCTAGAAAAACATTAGTACTCTAGATGTTTTGGTGCCTGCTAATTACTTTAGCATTCATACGGGTTGTGAAGTTCCTGGCCAGTAATGATGCTACTCCCTGGCGAGGGCTTTGTTTCGCTCAGGACCATCGCCTCAGGCTAGCAACCCAATACGGCTGTAAAAGCCCCCTGCACAGCCATTAGCACCCTGCAAAGGGATGCTGGGCAATCAGGATGCTAGGAATGTGGTCTGTATTGTATGGTACAAGCCTGTGTTTTGAGCACCATGGGTGCTGCTAGCCAGCACACCTCCCCGCCTTAAAAAAAAAGAAATACTCTATCCTGCTAGGCGCCAGGCCTTGAAGTCCTTTCCAAAGTCCGTTTTGGATGTTGATGATGTCACAGCCATCAACTTTGAAAACGGATTTAGGCACCACTGCATGTCGCCAGCACATTCAGCAAAGGTACCTTTCTTTTGATTTTTCTTTAACAAGACACCCATTAGCACCCGTGTAGTGAGCTATATATGTCCTGGGAGGATAGATCATCAGCAACATGTTCACCTTGGAAGCAAAAAGACACAAAGCAACACAGGTTCGATTCCCGGGTCCGCGTTGAAGAGCATTATAAATACACAACAAAGAAAAAAAACAATCACACAACTAAAAAACAAACAATTCCTGTAACAGCGCCTCCATGCCCGTGGGCTGTGTGAGTCCTTTTAAACAATAAGATACGTCCTTGGCAGTGGGCCGACCCTGTCGGTAAAAGCACCGCCGCCCTCGTTAAGGTACCCTCGCTTCACTGGGGCCCTTTCCTTTGGCAGGGCGAGGTTACCAACAGGGTCGGCCCGCCCCCTCGGTGCATATCGCCCAATTGGAACAACAGATAAAGGCAAGTGCTGCAAGGCCAGCCGACAACATATGTGTGAGGATAGGATGGAAGGGCCATCATGTAATTCTGAATAAAAGGCCCTTCCTTCTTCAAGGACTTTAGGTTGTGAGTCGTAAATGCATTGCTACACAGTAGCACCATTGACCCCTGAATGAGGAGGCCACATTCCCACACAGAGGACCAGATGACCCACGGGCAAAGAGCAGTGGCACGGCCGCAAGACAAATCATGAGACGGTTCGGAAACTCAGTGCCAGAGCGCCCGGAGAACATTTACAGCATGGGTACATTTTTAAAAGAAATTATGTATGCATGATTAAAAGGCATACATTAAAAAAGAATCGCAAAGCAATCAAACGGGAATGTCAAAAACGTACAGACATCACCGAAAAAATGTTTATGTTCGGGTCAGTGGGAAAGTTAATTAGGAGAGCATTTTTTCCTTTGCTAGAACATACCAAGCCAATGCGATTCTGAGGCGTGTTTGCCTTTGACGAATGAGAACTGACAGTTTCGGAGGAGAAGGACACTTCCCATGACAGTCTGTCAGTTACAGTCGCTGTGGGGGGGGGGGTTCATTTCGTTGGGTGGATAACTTTTCCCCATATCGCCATTTCATGCTTCTTTCCCCCTCATTTCATGTCAAATTTCAAAGCTAATAGGTTGAATAAAGGACGAGGCGTACGCACATTGCAGGAGCCCTCGCTCTGCTGAAATGTGCATTTTTAGAAGAACTTGGTAATGGGACTTTTAAAAGCACTACGTGCATAATGTGAAATAACACAGTGTACACCGAAGTCCTCTGAGCCATTAAATGCACGTGTCGCGCTGAAAATACAGAAACCATTTAAAGAGACACGTAGCCTACAAAGTCAGTATTTTGTTTTTTTCAGGTTTCATTTTAGTTTTATTGTTTGTTGTAATTTTGCACGTCTTTATAAATACACAGTAGCTTGGCTGGTGTTTGATACATATGCCCACATACTCCAACCAGAAGACTGACAGACTTTACTGCACCAATGATCCCCAATAAGGTTGAAACTGGGATGCAGTTGTCTGCAGCCTTGAGAACTGTCTGTCGTGGGTTGAAGAATGGATGTGTAAAATGCCACAGCCCTGTAAGATAAAGACATTTTTCTGATGCTAAAGGCCTGTATTTGTACAAATGTTCATAGCCACAATGCTCATGTGGCTATGAATTGGAGGTGCACTGATAGCTACTATGCAGTGCTGTAGCAATGGGGCTTGGTTCAAATGTTTTAATGTGCTTTCACATATCAGGTGGAATGGTTTTTATCAAGCCTTCTTAAACTCCAAATAACTTTGCTGGATCATATCTAACAGTATAATAAAAGGCTAGATGTTGGATTCTCTCCGATGTAACTGCTTCGCCTGTTGTCACCGCAAGAGGGAACTGTTGCCTCAGTATATGCAGAAACAATGGGCCTCATTAGGACCCTGGCGGTAGCCGTGCCCTTACTAAGGGCGCAGCTGCCGCCGGTAATGAAATTTTTACCAGGTCCATGGAATGGGCAATTACCGGGTCATGCCGATCTTGGCCTACCGGTAATTGCCCAGTCCATGGACCTGGTAAAAATTAATCCTCATTCCCACTTGAGCCCCATAGGGCTCAATGGGAATGGGGATGATGCTAACAACGGGCCTGTTAAGGACAGGCCTGTTGTTAGCATGCTGGTCCCCTCGCGGGACCCGCAAAGGACGTCTGGTCTGACCAGAGCAGAGCCCGCGAGGGAACCTCCTAATAGGGCGGAATGGGTTTAACGGCCCCGGCACCTTTACCAACGCCGTTAAACCCATTCCGCCAGGGTCGTAATGAGGCCCAATGTCATCTATATAGTGGTCCTTTTAATGAAAACCTGCACTTTGGACACTCTACAAGGGCCTGTAACCTAGTCTAGAATATTCAATTAGGTTTTCCTTTATTTATTAGTTATTCTGGGGATTGGGGGGAGAACGAAAGAAGCTATATTTCTTTTTTAAATTAAAAATTAACTCTGCTTTGAGAATAGATTGCATGATTTAACATTTGAAGTGTCTCCGGTATTTCTACATGTGAGAGTCCTACCAATTTGATCACAGATTTCCATCGGTGGTGTCTACTCCATTTGGAAATGTTCAGAGACTCAGTAAGGGCTCAGCGGCGAGGGGCTTATTGCTATTAGTACCCCGGCCCACAAGACCGGCGTGCTAATAGCATTCTTTTTCGGAGTGTGTTTTCCCTTTCCATGGCGGCCATCGGGAGCGGCGCGCTGGGGACAGAAGTGTTCCCAGCGCTTTCACTCTCGAAAACAGATGAAAAAGAAGGAAAGCGGGGTTGGGAGGGTGGGGAGGAAATTGTTTCGGGGTCAGGGTTCAGGGTTGTGGAGAACACTTACCTGATTCCTCAGCTGGGGAGGATGGCAGCCTCCAGCCCTGTGGAGGCTCAGAGCGGGGATTACCCTGTTCCTAACCTCATCCTTGGCTGAGGGGCTGCCACACACCCCCACCGGGGATGTGCAATAAGCTAATGCTTCGAGGCATTCTGCGTAGGGTATGGACCTGGGTGAGGGCGAATCAGATTGTTTTTAACATTCTGATTGACCCTCGCTGGGTACTAATATTATGTTGCATCATGTTTCTTAAGCCCTTTCTCTCAGCTTTTGACTAGCTAATAGGATGGCAATGGGTGTGTATGTGTTGGAAAGAAATCAAAGACATCACTTTTTCAGATTTTTCTGCTTTTGGTTTGCTGGTTATAACCATTTCACCATGCTGATCGCTTTTGACCGGTGGTCCAAGCTGTGATTATCTCCACTTTTGATGGAGAAAATGTTCTTTTTACAGGTGTTTCAGGTCAGCATTCCATTGTACAGCCTATCTTCTGGTGGGCACCTCAAATTTGACCAGAATTTCCATAATCTTGCTTCACTCCATGGCTCCCACTGGTATAAATGTTAGGCTCTGCTATTTAGCCTTTAAAGCCTTGCAACTACCAGCAAAGCTTCAGATCTCTGGGATTTTGCTGATAAACATGCTGTAAATCTCATGGTTGCTTAGATACTCCTCTTGTGAGCAAGGCTGTCCCCTCCTAGCATTATTTTTTCCTGCTCTATTCCTCATACTTGAAATGCGCCCTGAGGCATTTGGGGCGAGTTGGCGCGTTACTAAAAATTCAAATAAATAAATGCCCATTTCCCTAAATTTGCACCTGGCCTCAACTCTCCTTGTTTTTCACAAAGAGTTGAAAACATTTCTCTTCCCTCCGTGAGTCTTCTGATTATGCTTTCCACTCCTGGTCATTGTGATTTTAGCTTACATGTTTCTTTTGTGCTATAATCCTTTCACTGAGATTGCATTTTATCACGTTCCACATTGTACTGCTGCCTATTGTTCCACAAGCTGCGGAGTTCATTTTCCATGGCACCATCACGCAAATGAAAGGCATTTGTCGAGGCTCATATTCAACCATTTGTATGGCATAGAGGAAGGGCGGAATGCAACTTGTGTTTCCACCACCTCATTTCTCTCCACCCTATAAATGCTCCAGCACCTGTGCCAGTATGGATGTTCATGCTGGCGCCAATGCTGGCAAACCCCAAAGGGATCCATTGTACATGCTCTCTGCCGTGCATAATTACAATGAACGCATGTAGGAGAGGGTGTGATTCAAATTGGGAACACTGCTTATCATGCCTACATTGAAATGTAGGTTGAAATGAAACTCTCCCCGACATGGTCGCATGTCGGGAAGGGTGTCATTTCATTTGTGAGCATGCTTGCCATGCGAGCAGCACTCACAAACAAAAGTAAACGCTGCCAGGCATGCTAGCATGCCAGGCAGTGTTTGCTGACTTTGCACTGCAGAGTGCAAACGTGAAGGGCAAAAGGCACCATACACGCTTGTACACCATCCTTTACCCTTTACATTTGCTCCCTGCAGTGCAAATGATGAAAATTTGATTTGGCGGTAGGGAGCCTCTTACGTCACAGTGTAAACGTAACGGCTTTCCACTGCCAAATTACTATTTTGGACAACATGAACCCCTGTATGCCTTCTGGTAAAGGTTTGCACTCCATCAAGTGAGTGAAATAAAATATTAAATAAAATGTCCCTCTGGCTTAAAGACAGGGCTGGATTCTGGAGATTTCCCACTAGGCCTCTGCATCATGGGCCTCTTTTGAGTGGTATGTCCAAATGTTCCCATAGGAAAAGGGTTGGGCTTGCTGAAAATATGTAATATGGGACCAGTATGAACATTTATTTCAGGGCCTCTTTTGATTCCCAGTACACCCCTGCCTAAATATCTGCAGTCTTGGAATTCTCCATGACTGAGACCCTAAAAAGAGAGACCAGATTGCTGAAAGCTGGTGGCAAGCTGATACTGCTTAATAAACTCTCTCCTGTGCTGGTACCCACTATTAGCATGTTTGGTGATCTTCTAGGGCCAGATATCCTCTGCACATCCTGGATATATTCGATGTGGATATTCTACCAAACCACATTCATGCTGCTTAGATGATATGTATTCATCCCACCCTTTTTCAGCGTCCCTCAAAAAATAGTCTGCCTTTTTTATACAGTTTTGGAAATAGCTCCCATGGGAAGGATTTTGCTACCCTGCGGTGTGCTTCTGATGCCACACCGCACAGCCCGTCTTGACGTCTGTGAATGATGCCACAACCGACCACAAACCCTCTCCCCCGGGACCATCCAACCCCTATAACTTACCACCTACAGCCATCCCAAAAATTCCCTCATCTCTTCCCTCACTTGCTTGTTCCAGCTCCACTGTGCAACACACAGGCTCCCCCCCCCCTCTTGCATTCTGGTCTTCTCTGTGTGGTGTTTCCAGGGCTGTTTAATTTAGAGACAGCCCAGGAAATGCGAACCAAAACCATATGCAGCTGCCATGGGTGTGTAGTCATTTGTGGCACCTCATACATAGAACAGCTTTCCTCCTGACCCTGTGCTTTCCCAAAGTGTTTGTTTCATCTAGCCATAGGCCAGTGCTTGCTTCTTCCTTTTATTTTTTATTTTTATTTGGCTGGGGGGTTTACAATAATTTTATTTAATTTTTTTAAATTCTTTTTATTGATTTTTCAACAATCAGGATACCCACTGTTACATAGTCATGTGAAAGATCAGAATAGTTCAATACAGCAGAGTTTACCATTTGTATTTGACAAATAGATCTGCACACAAAAAAGACAGTGGGCCTCATCACGAGTTTGGCGGTAGCCGTGCCTGTTTTACCGGCACCGCCACCCGCGATTGGGCAATAACCGGCCCATTACGAGTTTAATGGGCCGGTAATTGCCCATTCACGGGTGGCGACATTGCCGGGCTCCCGATCCCCATTTTCCCCATAGGTCATGGGGAGCATGGTTGCACCGACGCAATTACTGGTGCCGACGCAATTACGAGTTATGCTCGCAGGTGCCGCACAGCCCGCCAGGTCAGACCCAAAAGTAGAACTCGTAATTCGTCGGTACGGTATGAGTGGTGCCGGTGCCTTAGCCCTATGTGCGCTAAACCTCTGAGAATTGCGCAGTGAAACCAGAACGTTGGTTGCCAATCTACTTTGCCTGTGTCAGTGGTGGAACAGGAGACCACACTGCTAAAACCGGTCATTGGGCTGCCCACAGAGTGAAAATGGAAACTACATGAAAGGCAGTGCTTCATTGCAAGGGAACCCAGAAGTGCTCTGAAATCCGTTTTTTCATGATTGCTGAAATTACAAAATAATGGTTCCCAAACATCAGAAAAGATCCAACATCCTTGCTGGGTGTTACCCGTCACTGTATTTAAAGAATCCACATAAGCACACCATGTCAGGAGAAGCAGATTTCATCACAAGAATATTGACATTAAAAAAAGGTGCTTGCCTGGGAAAATCTGTCAGATATGGGCGCAGTACCGCTGGCCACCTGTATGAAAGCTGTCATTTAATTACACTGGAAGCTTAAACTTGTACAGTAAAATCAAATGGTTGAAATGAAGTGACTTGCTATCAAAAGCAATATAGGTTGCCACTATTTAATTTCTATGTTTAAAAAGATAGGAATTAGAGATTTGTTTGCCTGTTTTAAAAATTGTAACTTTAATTTCAACAAAGAACAATGTCTCAATGTACTTTAAAGTAACCTGATTCAGCAAAACTTCAAAGAAGCTTCCCCCACTGGGAAACACACCACCCTTCTGCTTCCCACCAAAAGGACAGGAACTCCTATTTAGGTGTTAATGAAGAGGGTAGGAGATTTTGCTCTGCTGCTCTGGGGAGAGACAAAAGACTCCCTTGATTAAAAAGATATGCAGATGCAACTGTCAACAGAAACTCCTGCCAGGGGAAAGAGGCAGGGATTGCTCTTGACCCACCAAAACTTTGGAGACGGGACAGACAGTTATGTGTATTCTTAAAGCACAAGAAAGTATATTATTGAAAAGGACTGACAGAGGACTGTGCAAAATTGTAAACATTTGTAAAATAACAGTATTGGTAATATGAAAATTCTGGTCACGTGGTAAAACTACTCAGAACTCTGTGCTATGTTCAGGGACATGACTACAGAATTTGTGGTTTTGTAGCAATTGTGGTGATGCCAGAAACATGAAACTTCACATGATTATGACCAGATGTCATGCGCACATATTTGTAAAAATGTGGACAAATATGACATTGGGTACCAGACCAAAAGTGCGAAAAATTGCCAAATCTAGACCCAAGCTCTCACCGTGACAGGGCTCGGATGAATACTTGCTCCAACAAATATCTGATATAAATATGCTGTTGGTATTAAGGTTGTAAAATTGTAGATATGTCTTGTATGAAAAATAGATTTCATGTGCAGAAACAAAGGGGAGGTTCTCCCTGGCTTATAAAACACAGCATCATCATGACACCATGTTTTCTTCTCAAATCAGGGGAGAGGAATAAAGAGGATAAATAGCGATAGCTTAGGACCGAGAAACACACACATTCACCCACCATTTGATTGCTGGTGAAGCACTTTGCAAGAGAAATCCATATTCCAGACTCCAGAACTTTGAAAGCAGAAAGGCCCATTTCCAAAGCTGAACCCTTCTCAGCTTGGCCTTTTAAAATCCTGATACCAGATTTTACCCCAGACCTCCAAGGGGAATAACAAAAAGAACAGCCTGGCTGAGCTGTGCTGCTTTCTTGCTAAGAATTCTTGCCAGAATCCAGAGATCTGACCCAGTAGAGCAGAGCTGTGACCAGATAGCTGCAAACCAGAACCAACCCGTCAGATCCAGTTCAATTCCACCGTGCAGTGTCCAGAGTGCCGTGCTGAGTGCAGAAACAGAGCGCCTTGAGTCCAGTCCGGTGTGCTAGCAGAATTCCAGTCCAGAAAGTATCCCTTCCAGATCTCTGACGTGTCCATTCCAAACAGTGGTAGTGTGTATCCATAGCATACGACTGTCTCTAGCATATCTATTATCCATAAGTCATCCCTATCCAAACCCACTCTCTTATATCCAGAACTTTGGTCTTACCTGAATCTTTCTCTCATCCCTATAGTCCTTTGGTAATAGTAGTGTTAAAATCATCTTTGCGCTAATATATTTGCTGAAGAAAGACAAGCGTCTTGGTGGGCAATAAACCAGCCATAGGCATCGCTGGACTGGTGGCTGTGCTGTTGTGTAGTTTGTGGCTTCATAGTCTCCCTAGTATAAGAAACCTTGTTTGTAATTTTAAAAAAAGTGCAACCTTGTTTTACAAATTTTGACTCTTTCTGAAAAAAACGACCACTATAAAACCCTTCATAACTTCCTCACCGTGTATGCTATAAACGAGATTTAAGTGTCTACTTGAAGCTAACATTCTCAGCTTTCCAACGCATCCCAACTCCCAACTTACCACGCGTGGAAAGTTTGCCGCAAATGTTTTGTTTGGCTCAAATCTATCACGTATGAAACAGCTGTACATTGTATCCGACCTCAGAATTCAGTTTTCAACCTGCTAGTTACTCAATAATCATTGCTAGTGTTTATCTGAAACTATACAAAGCGGCTCCCACTAGTATTGAATCCATTTTAGTGAATTAAATCCATTTTCAGTGTTTTTTTCCCATTCATTCAAAGCCACATTCAAAACCATTTTGACAAGTTGCAATCATTCCTGTTTTTCTCTGTGTTTGCTGGGGGAAATTGGGATTGATCCTGTATTTGTTGAGTGTGTATTCCTGAAACCTGTTTCCTCTTCTTCCATCTCTTTATACTGCATACTAGGGGGGGGGTGAATAGTGTGCAGGGGGAAAAGAGTGATCACATTGCATTTTGATTGAACCCACACAAAAGTATTATTTCTATGCTGCATTATTTTCCTTATTATTCTCTGTGTGATTAAAGAGATTTTTGTGACAACACCCGTTTGGTGATCATTGTATAAACATTATATAGTGTGATATATATATTGTGAAATACATAAAATAAATCCTTTTTACTTTGCAAAACAGCCTACTTCTGGTTCATTGTGACCGGGGAGGGGGATTCAAAGAGAGGGGTGTGATATAAGGCTATATCATTCAGAAATAAAGGAACTTATAGACATAAATAAATAATTAAGGGTTCCAGCTGTGCATCACACGCTAGCCATTGACTTAGGTGGAGTGCCGGGTTGAAATCGCTTACAGTGTACAGCAATGTGCCAGCCTAACCACATATGCGCCCTTATGGAATATATGCAAGTCGAAAACATAAGAAGGTGTGCATACTTGGGGCTGTTTACCCCATCATGCCCCAGCTACCTTTCGATTACATTTTATAACATGCCCCTGCACAGAGTTGTATTATGTCAATATAAATTGATCCATCTGGTAGGTTGCCAATGTGTCTGCAGCCTGTGGCCATCGTAAGCCATACTCCTTGGTATTCTAGGTAATTATATTAAAATGCATATTTTACATGTGGGTGTCCCTGTACGTTTAAACTAACAGGCAAAAAGTTGCCCTCTGAGTAAATAGTCTAAGTGCCGCCTGAAATTTATGTAAATTGCATTTAAAGGGAATTCCTATCGCATCTACTTGTTTTTTAGCAGGTGTAAAAAGCAGGTAGATTCCATAGGAATTCAATGCATTGGTGCCGGTAGTAGTACAATTGTTTTTATTTTTTTTGGTCTAATGGTACATTTGACCAAATTTGGCCTGTACCATTTGACCAAATAAAAATGTACAAATTGGCTAATACATACAGAACATGTGGAGTGGGGTTGGGGTTACATGTGGAGTGGATTCACGGGGGTGTCCCCCGTTCCTATGATCAGTATGTATTAGCCTTGTGGGGTTGTGGGGGTGTCCCCCGCTTCCACAATATTGGAGGCGGGGATCCGAAAAAAGAAAAGATAAAGGGACCCTGCCACGTGAGAGCCGACCTGCGTTTACCGATGGATGTGACACCGCAGGGCGGCAGTCAACCAGGCGGCAAAAGAACAGGTAAGTAGGGAAGGGGTGATTGATGTGAGTGCATCTGATCCTCTGAGAATTGATTGCATGCAGGCTGTTTTTCTTCAAACAGTTTGCGGCGATCTGTTCTCAGACCGTCAAACACACCTAAACCTTGATGCCAGCATGAACATATCATGCTTGCAAGAATGCAATCGTATTTTGCTGGTGGAGCATGGGAAGGGGGTGCAGAAACAGAAATTTCATTTCGTGCCAATGCCCCCTCTGCAAAAAAAACAGAAACATGCCCTGGGGCGGAGACTGAGGCGTAAAACAATGCGTAAACGTCTCGTGCATTGTTTGTTTCATGCGTTGCTTTTTAGGTCCCAGTTACCGCTGCAGGAACTCAGAAAATGAGCCCCACATATTTTGATGTGAATGTGATGGATCTGATGATACAGGTCACAAAACACAGCTGATAAATAGATAAATAACAAAGAAGAGAAATGCCTGCAATTCCTCATAGGCAAGCAGATAAAAGCAGGGAGGGAGGAAGGGATAGGTCGGCAGATAAAAGGAGGGATGGAGCGAAGGATAGGTAGGCAGATAAAAGGTAGGGGTGGAGGGAGGGAGGCAGAGGTTCACAGATAGATGGACAGGTCAATTCCACTGGGAAGGTAATAGGCACACTGGCTACATTGCCAGTGAGATAGGAGTTTTGATGCTAGAATAGCTGGATAGGCATTTATGTGATGGACAGGTGCTTGGGTAGATGGAAAGGTCATATTTATGCATTTAATGTGTTATAGATTAACATAAACTTTACACATAGGAAATAATGTAATACAAAGATAAAACTCATCGCATTAAAACAATGCATTATACTCATAATAGTGCAGGCAAAATAATACAATCGCTCTTTTAGGCAACAAACAACAAGAGGTCAATGCAGTAACAGTAAAGTCATACATAAATAGTAATGATGAGAGTATCATTAATATCACTAAAATCAATACAATCAGACGTGCACAGGAGTCCATGGACTGGTAGTATGATAGATGTAGTGGCTAGGTGTGTAGATATTTAGATGGGAAGGCACATAGCTGTTTAAGGTGAGAGGTTGAGTGATTGTTTCATGGGCCCAATGTTGCAGTTGCTACTAACGGGCGAGCGGATAGGCTGCCAGATGAACATATAGATAGCATGAATACCGATCACATATAGATTTCCTCGTTTAAGGCGCACGCTGCAGCGGACTTCACATCAGAAACCCTCTCCGCTGAGCGCAGCCGCAAAATAAAAGCTGAAACTGATCTTCCTTTGCCTCTCAAGGTCACAGCTCCGGAGTGTTATAAAAGGCACTTAAGCATTCAATTTATATTCTGCGACTTATCAAAAGCATAAACGCGGGTTCTATCGAGTAAACCTCTTCCCGGACGGCGCGCGCTTTCTGCCCAGATAATAGAAAATATATTCTAATAATGCACGTTATGCTCTGCATTTGCCTGCTCGGCATCCTTTGCCTGGCGGATGCTCCGCGCTGAATGCAAAGTACCCCAGCACCCTCTTTCCTGCCCAGCATGGCAATTGGCTCCCCTGGCTGTCCGCTGAACGCCGCTAGATGGCAGTACAACTGCCCCCCCTGAGCAATAGAACAGTGTTGCCAATGTACAGCTTCACAAGTTGTTTTGTACTAACCACAGATAGAGAACGGGAGATTAACTCCTTAAGTGACAAGGGCGAGTGTGCTCGTCCTTTTTGCATAGACTTGCATAACAGCCTGGCACTTACTCTGTCTTTATATTGCTAAGTATTTTGAGGTGTTTCGCTAAACAAGAAAACCGAGGCTTTTGGATATGCAAAACTAATAGTAAGAGTAAAGGATACATGTTGCAAGGCAGCAGGCGTGAAGCTATTGATCTGGATTGGCAGAGCAAATTCGTGGAAATCTACAGAAGCAGTAAAACGTACGATCCACTAGTGTGTATCCTCTAGTTTTTATTTTTTTAATGCACACAAAACCCAGAGGCATCGAGGCGCTGTACAATGGTTACAGAAAAACCCATACAGTAGGCATAAAGAGGACATTGGGCCTCATTACACGGTAGGCGCTAAGGGATTACCGGTACCGGTAAAGTCACCGGTGCCGGTAATCCCTTAGCGCCCTACTACGAGGTCCCTCAGCGGGTCCCGTCCTTAACGCCTGGTCCGACCAGGCGTTAAGGACGGGACCCGCTAATAGACTTCAGAGCTAATAACGGTACCGCAATTTGCGGTACCGTTATTAGCTCCTTCCCCATTCCCATTGAGCCCTATGGGGGCTCGAATGGGAATGGGGAATGGTATTTGGCATGGAGACTTACCGGGTCTTTAAGGGTCGGAATGACCTGGTAAGTCCCCATACCGCATACCCGGACCCGGTATGGTTATCTCCTACCGTGTAATGAGGCCCATTGTTGCTCTAGGTAAAGAGCCATGTTTTTAGGCTTCTGTGGAATGACCAGTACCATTGTTCTGCTCTCAGGTTGGGCGGTAGGGTGTTCCACAGTTTAGCTGCGGTGACCGGGAAGCTGGCGCCTGCGGCTTTGGTCAGCCGGAATTTCGGTAGAGTCAGACGGTTGGCATAGGCGTTCGGGCCTGTGAAACACACTTTTAAATATTGCACCAGTCATCCCGTCAAATATTGTTTTCATTGAACGTTTGGAAGGGTGCCTGTAAATATCCGAATAGAAAATACACACATACTCTCTAAAGCCCGTAGCTAGGGGCTTTCATGTATGGTGCGTTACTATGCCTTCCATTTGACACACATTTTACCAAGTGTGTGCCATGTATTTATTTATTTATGTGATGAAGTTTTATAATGTTCTACATTGAGAACACGTCTCTTCAAATAATCAAGAAATAGAACAGAGTTGGGGGACAGCAGAACACATCTCAGGTTAAAGTAACAACACAAGAAAAAAGAAACACGTCAAAACCCAAAAAACATGAATAGAGGATGGAAAGAACGGGGGTAGAGGTAAAAGGAGGATGCAACAATCGCATATAAGCCAGGTTTGCTTTCAAGGATATGGTAGTTGTCTTTTTTTCAAGTCAGGACTCGAGAGCAACATTTGGAAAAGAGAACTTTGTTTATTTCAGCAAGAAGTTCCATCCAAAAAAATCCCTTTAAAAATGGTATCCTTAATGGCACAGATATGCAGTGCTCGTCATTGTCTCTGGAGGATAGTGTTGGTCTTCTTAGGCCTAGTATCCCTGAAAGGAGGAGGCACAGCCGGAGCAACTGTAGAACGTCTACTTTATTTTTTACATGTACCGGAAAAACTGGCGCAACGGCGCCAAAACAACTCACTCCCCCTGACGTCACTGCTGTGCCACCCTTCTAGTGAGCGAGGCCATTCCTGCAACCGTATCCCCCATTGGTCAGTCAATGGAGGCATTTTGGTACGGAGGTTGCCAAATAAGGACAGGAGGGCATGGTGGTCGTTGACTAGGGTGAATTTCTTGCCGATGATGAAATTATGAAAATGTTCACAGGCCCAGATGGCGGCCAGGCTTTCCTTTTCAGCTTGTGAATATGCTGATTCTGTAGGGGACAGTGCCCTGCTGGCATAGGCTATGATATGCCTTGGAGTGACGTCTGCACCACTCATTTGTGCTAGGGTGGCTTCGAGGCCCACGGGGCTGGCGTCTACAATAATTTTGGAATGCCACAACGGATTGAAGTATGCTAGTCGATGTGCTTCCGTCAGGGCCTGTTTGATGGATACGAACGTCTGTTGGCAGGATGGTGACCACTCGAACACTGATTCTTTCAGCAGTAGTTTCCGTAGGGGGTCGCTGATGGTGGCATAGTGGGGAATGTACTCGGGATGGCCAGCAGTAGCCGGAATGGACTTCTGCACTTTGCTTCGGCAGCGCTCAGGTTGGTGATTGTGTCAACTTTGTCTGGGTCTGGAATCATCCCTTCGCTGGAGAAAATGTGTCCAAAGAATTTTAGCTTGAACTTGCTGAACATGTATTTGTCGATGTTGAGCGTGAGGCCGGCGGCTTGGACGGCTTCATAGGCAGCGATGAGTGCGGTGTCGTGGGCCTCTTTGTCGATTCTGAACATGAGGATGTTGTTGCTATAATTAAGTGTGCCAGGGATGGCCGGATGATTTGGTGTATTGCTTCTTGGAAGATCACAGCTGCCGAAGAGATGACGAAATTCAGTTGGCAGTGTCGAAACAGTGCTTCGTACGTGGCGAACGTCGTGATTCCTCTGGAGTCTGGGTGCAGTTTGAGCTGATGGTAGCCTTGAATGAGGTCAAGTTTGGAGAACATGCGGGTGTTGTTAAGTTGTACGATCATGTCTTTGATGGATGGTCCCAGGTGTCTCTCTTTGGATGTCGTTGTTTGCTATCCTCATGTCGACACATAGTCGTAGTCTTCCTCCCTCTTTTCGTACGATGACCAGTGGTGACACCCACAGGGTCGCCCCAGTGGCTGGTTCGATGATGTCATCGGCTAATAACTGGTTAAATTCTCTGGATACAGCCTCTTGCAAATGAAATCCAACTCTCCTGGGGTGTTGAGGGAGCGGTCTTACTGAGGGATCTATGTACAGTTTGATCGGGGGGCGTTTCAGTTTTCCTAGGCCGGTGCATAGCTGAGGGAATCTTTCCATGATGTCTGCTTTGGAAATAGAGTTTGGCTGGTCCTTGTGGATGATGGATCTTATGGTTTCCTCGCAGTTTTCGTGGGTTGCTGCTGACGTTATCACACCGTCAGCCCCAACATGAATGTCAATGAGCCCTAGGCAGGAGGCGTGTGGTAACTGAGGAGGCAGTGGCCCTTGGTAAGGCATCTGATGATGTGTATGGTAGTGTTGATGTGTTGCCCTTTCAGGAGGAGGCATCGCCTGAAGTGTCCAACAGTTTGTAAAGGTGAGGTGGTGCCCCATTGGAAGATCCTTGACTGTGTTATTTCAAGCGGTGGTGCACCTGGGATCTTCAGGTATTCAGATTCCCCCATAATGTTTACGGTAGCGCCCAAATCTACTAGGAAGCGGAATATACAGTTTCCCATTTTGACTGGCACTTTCGGGACTTCTTTTGCTTCTTCGCAGTCTTGGATGAGGTTGACGTATTTGTCCTGCGGTGATAGGTCATAGTAGGATGCCGGTACGACAGGCGGGGGTGGGTATTAGGTTTCCTCTTCAGTGCAGCTTTCGGGGGGGTTATAATATTCATCTGTCAGGGGTGTAAACTGGTCTTGGCTTCCGTAAGTTGGTGTGTACTCCTGATAGTGGTAGTCATCCACGGCCCTGATGTACCTTCATGAGTTATTTTGAGGTGTTCTCAGATAGTCGTATTGGGGTTGTGGTGGCCTGAAAGGTATTCTGGTGGGTCCTTGGGGTCTCATGGTGGGAAACGGTCGATATTCTTTGCACATGGACTGGAAGTGTCCTTCTTTTCCGCAATTCGTGCATCTTTGTGAGAGTGCTGGGCATGACCCGGAGTGTGGAAAGTCCATGCCGCAGCGATAGCACTGTTTTTCTAGTCAGGGCACTTGTACATTTGGTGGTCTGTATGGATATGCAGTTCTGTCTCCTTGTCGTTGGATTGGTTGCTGCCAGGGGTGAACTGGGAACGAAAAGAGGCCCTGGAAATAATTTTAAAAGAGGCCCCATATTGGACATTTTTAGAGAGCCCAGACATTTTCTTATGGGAAAATGTGTAAATACCACACAAAAGGGGCCCAGGGCGCACAGGCCTACCAGGGCATCTCTCAGAGTTCACTATTAGCCACTTTAAACCCCTGAGATAGTGAGTGCACTGAAGAAAACATTAAGGGCCAGGCAACTTTGGACTCATGTTGAGCAATTTGTAGCATACAGTGCATGCATACAATGTACGTGTACAATTGTACAAATCCATTTGATGTCATGCCTGATTTTCTTTCATGCATATGGCAGAAAGGGGTTGTCAAGACCGGTGGGGGGGTCTGTACTTCCGCTCTCTATATGGTAGAGGAGAGGCACAGAAGACCCCAGCCAAGATTCTCGATTACGGTAGCGATGGACGAGCAATCAAGGCCTAGCTTCTCAGGAGGTGATGCAGGCTGGTTCTTAAGTACAGGGTATCCCCAAGCCCCCACAAAGGAATGTCCACACACTGTATTACTGAAAACACAGTCTTTATATAATTAATATTCAAGGGTTATGTACACTTATCACAATAACGCACTTTGTGCTCAGGAAAATCAGCAATGGTAAATATCTACAATTCTAAAGTGGTACCACTAATATTAGACCTCATTAAAGTGCATTCACAATACTGTTAAAATGGCACACAGATCAATAAGAAGGAAACCAGCAATAGAGAGAGGAGAGATAACAGAGGGTTGAAACAATAGGCAGAATACTGGCCCCTACCACTGGACACAGTTCTGTGTGGAGATCCCCCCACCTGGGCAACCTGTAAAATAAAGGGATATGACACAAGCCCAGTCCATATATTGTTCAACAGTCTTATTCTCTCCTACAATGTTTTTACCCCCCCAATGTACCTGGTGGAGTCGAGTTCTTCGAAGAGGCGTCGACAGATCCTTCCTGAATGACCCCCTTTTAAGCAGGAGTCACGGATCGTCGAGAGGCGTAGAGAAACGTCGAAGACCTCGGGGTTCGGCGACGGGGAATCGACGGCCCTTCTTGAATGCCTTCCCTTTCAAGCGGGAGGCACGGGGCGTCGAACGTCCGTCGACGAACGAGGTAGAACGATGTCGAAGAGGCGGCAGCTTCGTCCGAGCGGTGCTCGTCGGCGTCGGGGCGTCGGCGTCCTGCACGGCGGAGGTGTGCGGGGCACCTCGATGACAATAGTTCTGGACCGCAAAGATTGTAGAGACGGGAGCCCAGCAAGGGCGTCGAGTCGCTCGAGTCTTTGGGATCGTGAGGTGGCGGGAAACCCACCGGCGGATTCTCCTCGGCGCGTTGGTCGTCCTCGACTTTCTCCGGCGGGACAAAGCGGCCGACGATGCGGACGAGGGAGTCCTTCAAGGCAAATGTTCTTAGGCAAGGAGCGGACGGCTCCGGTCGTCGGCGGCACGGCGTCAAGTGGTTCCCACGGCTGGGCAACACAACTTCGACGGGCCTCCAGCGGTTACACAGACCTGCGAACCCTGGTCGACGGCAATGGACTTCGACAGCGTCGAGGTCCGGGTGCTTCACTTCGATCTCCTCGGCGGTCCCGTCTCGGGTCGGCAGCCTTTCGAGGGTCTGACTTCCAGGGCGCTTCGGCGAAGATTCAGCGGTGCTCGATGGTCCCTCGGAGCACGGGAAGAGGGCGCCTTACCAGGTCCTCTCTCGGGTCAGTCCTCGACGATTTTCGACAACCTTCAGTTCCGTCGAAGCAAATGCCACAGCAAGTCTTCTTCTTCCAGCTGGACGTCGAGGATCAGCAAATCCAGTTACTCTTGAGTGGAGACTCAGCTTCTGAATGCTTCTGAACAATTTCCAGTGGTGAGAGGTCCCCAGATATACTATTCTGTCTCTCATCCACACTGCTGGCACACACACAGCAGCCAATCACACAGAAGGGCATTCATGCAGTCAGTCAGCCAATCAGGCACACAGTGCATTCAGGCCACACTCCTCCCTTTCAGACACTCACAACAAGGAATGTGGATTGGGACAAGTACCCAGCCATTCAACACTACACACTGCATTCAGGCCAGTTTCGGGCAGGGCTGTCTCAGTCTTTGTCTCACATGCCAGAAACCAGACAACCACAACAAGAAGTGTATATTGGTCACACACTCCATTCACCCAGGTCCCACCCACAGGAGGTACCCACAACATACAGTCAAAGGGAAGGCTCCAGTCAGTCTAGCTGGGCCTTTACAACAACACCATATATGGAACTTCCACCCAACAGCCAGTCAGGGGGAAGGGACAGAGTCAGGGCTTCCCAGGACTTTGGGAAAAACAAGATAACAGGCAATAGAAAGCAAGAGGCCACAGGGGCCATCTTGTTTCCTATCAGGAATCAACTGATTCCAATGGCAGGGCCTGGGTATCCCAAAATGGAGGACACCCAGAGCACCTGTCAAATTCAGCATGGAGCTGCCACCAGCCCATACCCTGCTCTGTGGGCCACCCACAGGTGCCCAAAAACATACACTAGGGGCACAGGGTTGTACCCCTACCCATGGGTGCCATAAGGGTATCCCATGGGTCTGTTCACCAAACCAAAAGAGAGCTGCACTGCCAGGAGTCCCTCATGGACTCCTGGGCAGAAAACATGACAGAACACACGGTAAAAACAGAAAAAGGACAAGGATTCAGAGGCCCTGTCCCTCAGATGCATTTCCGGCATCACAGTCGCCCCCCCCAGACTGAGGTGGAGGGTGCCTAATCTCCCACGGGATAGACACCCTCATCCAGACGGTCAACATACCTTCTGGAAAGGCCATCTGCATTATCGTGACTCTTCCCTGGTCTGTGCTCTATGGTGAAGTCTAGCCCTTGTAGGCTAATCGACCACCTGAGCAATTTCGGATTCTCACCCTTCATCTGCATAAGCCACTTCAGGGGCTTATGATCTGTTTGGACCTTGAAGGTGGACCCCGTAAGGTAGGGCCTAAAACGCCTAAGGCTCCAAACTATACTAAAACATTCCTTTTCAACAGTAGCCCACCTAAGTTCTCTACCCTTGAGTTGTCTACTGATGAATATGATAGGATGTTCTCTCCCTTTGTCATCTAACTGGGACAAGACAGCTCCAATTCCGGTGTCGCAGGCATCCGTCTGGACGATAAAGGGTCGGCTGTAGTCAGGCGCACTCAACACAGGTGCCCTACACAGACTTTCTTTCAAGCCATCAAAGGCCCTCTGACAGTCTTCAGTCCAATTAACCTTCCTAGGCTGTTTGGGTGAAGTTAGAGCTGTCAGGGGTGCAGCTATGGTTCCATAGTCTGCCATGAAATTGCGATAGTACCCAGTGAGGCCCAAAAAGGCTCTCACCTGGGTTTGAGTAGTGGGAGTCTCCCAGTTCTGTACGTCCTGTACTTTACTGGAGAGAGGTTGGATTTGACCCCCTCCTACCTCATGACCAAGATAGGTAACTTTCCCCTGAGCTATCTGGCACTTGGTGGCCTTGATAGTGAGGTTAGCCCTTTTCAAGGCCTGCAACACCTTATCCAGATGTGTCAAATGCTCTTCCCAGGTGGAACTGTAGACGGCAATGTCGTCTAAGTAAGCCACACAAAAGGCTTCCAGCCCACTGAGCGCATGGTTGACCAATCTCTGGAAGGTGGCAGGGGCATTCTTCAACCCAAAGGGCATGACCCTAAACTGGTAGAGTCCCTCAGGTGTGGAGAATGCCGTCTTTTCCTTGGCATGGTCCGTCAGAGCTATTTGCCAATAGCCTGAGGTAAGGTCAAAGGTGCTCACAAATTTGGCAGCACCTATAGTGTCCACGAGCTCATCAGCCCTGGGCAATGGGTGCGCGTCAGTTTTGGTGACGGCATTGACTCCTCGGTAGTCCACACAGAACCTCCAATCCTTGGTACCCGCCGGGGAACTTGCCTTGGGGACAAGGACCACTGGACTGGACCAGGGACTGGTGGAGGGTTCAATAACACCCAGATCCAACATCTTGGCGACCTCAGCCTGGATGTGGTTTTTGACGGTATCTGACATACGATAGCTCCTGCTTTTGACAGGCACACTGTCACCAGTGTCAATTTCGTGCTTACACCACGGTGTAAGGCCCGGTGTCAGTGAAAACAGAGGGGCATACTGCTGGAGCAAAGCCCGGCAGGCCCTCTGCTGCTCTGTTGTCAAATCGGGAGAGAGTTGTACTCCCTCCACTGAGCCATCCTGAGGGTTGCTATGCAGCAAATCAGGAAGGGGCTCACTCTCATCCTCTTCTTGCCCTGAAGCTAGCAAGAGACATGAGACCTCTGCTCGCCTGTGGAAAGGCTTGAGCCTGTTGACATGGAATACCTGGGGGGCTACCCCAGAGGCTCCCATGTCCACCAGATAATTGACTTCGCCCATCTTGGAGATGATCCTGAAGGGTCCAGTCCACTTGTCTGCCAAAGCTCTAGGCTTGGTAGGCTCCATCACAAGGATTTCCTGTCCCGGAGTCCAATCCACTTGCGAAGCTTTCAGGTCATGCCAGTACTTATTCAATTCCTGGCTGGCCTTGAGATTTGCTGTTGCCTGACCCATCATTTGTGTCATCCTCCGCCTGAGGCCTAACACATAGTCCCCCACTTGCTTGGCGGGACCTGGAGGGGTGGCTTCCAAGCCTTCTCGGATCAAGGCGAGGGGCCCCCTCACGGGATGTCCAAAGAGTAACTCAAAGGGGCTGAAACCAACACCCTCTTGAGGTACCTCTCTGTAAGCAAACAGCAGGCATGGCAGGAGGAGATCCCATTTCCTCCTTAGGGGCTCTTCCAAAGCACCTAGCATGCCCTTGAGAGTTTTGTTAAATCTCTCAACCAGACCATTGGTCTGGGGGTGGTAAGAGGTGGAGAACTTGTAGGTTACCCCGCACTCTTTCCACATGGTTTTCATGTAACTAGACATGAAGTTGGATCCTCGGTCAGAGACAACCTCCTTGGGGAATCCAACACGGGTGAAAATGCCCAGGAGAGCCCTGGCAACCACCTTGGCAGTAACAGTCCGAAGGGGTATTGCCTCAGGGTACCTGGTGGCATGATCTACCAAGACCAGGATGAACCGATGTCCACCTGAAGTGGGAGGGTCAAGGGGACCGACGATGTCGATGCCCACCCTCTCAAATGGTGTGCCAACCACTGGTAATGGCTGCAGTGGGGCAATGACCCTGCCTCCAGTCTTGCCAGACAACTGACAAGTTGGGCAGGTCCTGCAGTGGGACTCCACCTCTACTCCCATCCGTGGCCAGTAGAAATGGGCAGAGAGCCTCTGCTTAGTCTTCTTGGTCCCAAGATGACCAGCCAAGGGCACCTCATGCGCCAACTGCAGTAGGAAGGGCCTGTAAACCTGGGGTACCACCAACCTCTTGCGGGCACCAGGTTCGGGCTTAGTGGGCTCACTAACAAGGAGCTCACCCTCCCAATAAATCTTGAATGTCCTAGGCACTTCACCTTGTGCCTGGGACAGGGCCTGTTTCCTCAGGCCCTCGAGAGAGTGGCACTCTCTCTGTCCCTTACAGAAGTCTGCCCGGGAGGGTCCCCCTTCAGCTAACAAGCATTGAAGGTCGGGATGATCCTCCGGGTTGAGAACCTCTCCCACAGGAGAGTCTTCTGTCTCTTCTCCCACAGGAGTTGAGTTTGGGTTTTCCGCTGGACCCAGCCCGTCCGGAGCATGGATCCCATTGGGTGCTGTCGGAACAGCAGGAAGAGAAGGTGTTCCCTCCACAGAGGTGGCCTTCTTGGTCTTCCTTCTTCTTGCCTTAGGCCTCGCCTTTGGCTCGGATACCTGACTCACAGCCAGACCCGGTGTCACCTGTGACCTAGTGACTGCAGCAGCAGTCATGGGAAGACCATCCGAGATCAACCCCAACTCTACTAGATCATTTCCTAACAGAATGTTAGCAGGGACATTGTCCTGAACCAGGACAGGAAGCTTTGCTGTCTTGTCTCCAATCATGAGTGTGACTAGGGCTACAGGCGATAATTTGGGAGGCCCACCAGCTAACCTGGTGGTTTGCAGAGGAGCACCTTCATAGTCCTCTGGCTTGAGCAGGGTCCTGTCCACCACTGTCATGCTTGCCCCAGTGTCTCTCAAACCAGTAGAAGGCTGGCCATTCAAGAGGACACTTCTCAAAAATCTACGGGTGTTCTGTGGGATAGTCGCCAGTACTTCTGCGTACTGGTCCCAGGCCCCAAGGGACACTAAGGAAATCTCTACTGGAGCACCAAATGTGATTCCTGTAGAGGAGGGGAGGACAGTGGCCTCCACCTCAGACACGGGGTAAGGGTAGGTCAGGCTGACAGCCTGTACTCCAAGTGCCTTACCTTTACACTTGGGGTCACCCCTTTTGTGATCCAGAGCCCCACAATCCCAACAAGTGCCAGGAGTGCGGGGTACGGTACTGGAACCACTGGGAGCCTGCTTTGCAGCAGGTGGACCACTACTCTTATTCCCACCCACAGAGGACTTATCCCCACTAGATTTTTGGGTCTTAGGAGAGGAAGGTTTTGGTTTACCCGACTGTGACTGCTTTTGGGACTCCTCAGCTTTCTGAGAGGCCCCCTTTTCTTTGTCCTTGTCCTTCCCACTGGAGTCCTTAGGGGACACCCGGTGGGAGACCCACTTGTCAGCCAACCTAGCCAGCTTAAAGGGGTCCAAAATGTTCTGGTCAGCCACATACTGACGCAGCTCCGGTGAACAGGCTTCAGAAAAATGCTCAAAAAACAAGAGGTGGGACAACTCAACAAAAGTTTTCACCTTGTATCCATCAATCCACCCCATCATGTTCATGTGCGCAGTACTCACCCAGTCAACCCAAGACACATTCTCTCTTTTCTTAAATTCCCTGAACCTTTTAAGGTATTGGGCAGGTGTCTTGCCAAACTTGGCAATCAAAGCAGACTTCATACACTCATACTGACCCCTTTCTTCCACACTCAGCTTCAGAATACAGTCATATCCAGTTTGAGGCACTCTGCTTAACAAACACTTAGCCCAATCTCTTTTATCTACATCATGAATTGCACAAGCCATTTCAAACGCTTCAATCCATTGGAGGATATCTGAACCCTCCACAAACACACCAACCAAATCTTTCATAAACTTGGTGGCTGGGGACCTGCCACTCTCAATTGGTCTAGCTGAAGTCTCCACTCTAGCTCTCTCTAGCTGGATTCTCTGACATTCAGTGTCCTTGTCTTTGAGCGCAAGATCCCTATTCTTGAGTTCCACTTGCTGTGCCAGCTCCTCTTTCTTAAGCTCAGCTTCTATTTCCAACTTGCGATATTCAAAGGCCAATTTCATCCTTAATAACTCAAGTTCCATGGAATTGCTGGGGTTTGGAACAGAGGCAGCAGGAATGGTGGCATTCCCAGAAACAGATTCAGCGACAACCCCAGGGGCAGAGTCCTCACTGGTTGCATCCCCCCCTTCATCAAGGGTTTCACCATCAGTCTGGTAGTCCACCAGGGCAGCTATCAGCTCAGCCCTAGACTTATCCACAAAGTCCAACTCCCTGGCTTCACAAGCACTCTGGAGAGCCTCTAAGCTCATCCGAGTCAATTTACCATTTGCAATGGGCTCCATTGCCTGTAATGCAGTTATTTGGTACACACCCAAACCTTAATCTAATAAAGTGCGGATATTTTGTAAGTGGCACGGTTATACACTGAGTCTTAAAACCATAAGCATCCCACCGCTGCCACCAGCTTGTCAAGACCGGTGGGGGGGTCTGTACTTCCGCTCTCTATATGGTAGAGGAGAGGCACAGAAGACCCCAGCCAAGATTCTCGATTACGGTAGCGATGGACGAGCAATCAAGGCCTAGCTTCTCAGGAGGTGATGCAGGCTGGTTCTTAAGTACAGGGTATCCCCAAGCCCCCACAAAGGAATGTCCACACACTGTATTACTGAAAACACAGTCTTTATATAATTAATATTCAAGGGTTATGTACACTTATCACAATAACGCACTTTGTGCTCAGGAAAATCAGCAATGGTAAATATCTACAATTCTAAAGTGGTACCACTAATATTAGACCTCATTAAAGTGCATTCACAATACTGTTAAAATGGCACACAGATCAATAAGAAGGAAACCAGCAATAGAGAGAGGAGAGATAACAGAGGGTTGAAACAATAGGCAGAATACTGGCCCCTACCACTGGACACAGTTCTGTGTGGAGATCCCCCCACCTGGGCAACCTGTAAAATAAAGGGATATGACACAAGCCCAGTCCATATATTGTTCAACAGTCTTATTCTCTCCTACAATGTTTTTACCCCCCCAATGTACCTGGTGGAGTCGAGTTCTTCGAAGAGGCGTCGACAGATCCTTCCTGAATGACCCCCTTTTAAGCAGGAGTCACGGATCGTCGAGAGGCGTAGAGAAACGTCGAAGACCTCGGGGTTCGGCGACGGGGAATCGACGGCCCTTCTTGAATGCCTTCCCTTTCAAGCGGGAGGCACGGGGCGTCGAACGTCCGTCGACGAACGAGGTAGAACGATGTCGAAGAGGCGGCAGCTTCGTCCGAGCGGTGCTCGTCGGCGTCGGGGCGTCGGCGTCCTGCACGGCGGAGGTGTGCGGGGCACCTCGATGACAATAGTTCTGGACCGCAAAGATTGTAGAGACGGGAGCCCAGCAAGGGCGTCGAGTCGCTCGAGTCTTTGGGATCGTGAGGTGGCGGGAAACCCACCGGCGGATTCTCCTCGGCGCGTTGGTCGTCCTCGACTTTCTCCGGCGGGACAAAGCGGCCGACGATGCGGACGAGGGAGTCCTTCAAGGCAAATGTTCTTAGGCAAGGAGCGGACGGCTCCGGTCGTCGGCGGCACGGCGTCAAGTGGTTCCCACGGCTGGGCAACACAACTTCGACGGGCCTCCAGCGGTTACACAGACCTGCGAACCCTGGTCGACGGCAATGGACTTCGACAGCGTCGAGGTCCGGGTGCTTCACTTCGATCTCCTCGGCGGTCCCGTCTCGGGTCGGCAGCCTTTCGAGGGTCTGACTTCCAGGGCGCTTCGGCGAAGATTCAGCGGTGCTCGATGGTCCCTCGGAGCACGGGAAGAGGGCGCCTTACCAGGTCCTCTCTCGGGTCAGTCCTCGACGATTTTCGACAACCTTCAGTTCCGTCGAAGCAAATGCCACAGCAAGTCTTCTTCTTCCAGCTGGACGTCGAGGATCAGCAAATCCAGTTACTCTTGAGTGGAGACTCAGCTTCTGAATGCTTCTGAACAATTTCCAGTGGTGAGAGGTCCCCAGATATACTATTCTGTCTCTCATCCACACTGCTGGCACACACACAGCAGCCAATCACACAGAAGGGCATTCATGCAGTCAGTCAGCCAATCAGGCACACAGTGCATTCAGGCCACACTCCTCCCTTTCAGACACTCACAACAAGGAATGTGGATTGGGACAAGTACCCAGCCATTCAACACTACACACTGCATTCAGGCCAGTTTCGGGCAGGGCTGTCTCAGTCTTTGTCTCACATGCCAGAAACCAGACAACCACAACAAGAAGTGTATATTGGTCACACACTCCATTCACCCAGGTCCCACCCACAGGAGGTACCCACAACATACAGTCAAAGGGAAGGCTCCAGTCAGTCTAGCTGGGCCTTTACAACAACACCATATATGGAACTTCCACCCAACAGCCAGTCAGGGGGAAGGGACAGAGTCAGGGCTTCCCAGGACTTTGGGAAAAACAAGATAACAGGCAATAGAAAGCAAGAGGCCACAGGGGCCATCTTGTTTCCTATCAGGAATCAACTGATTCCAATGGCAGGGCCTGGGTATCCCAAAATGGAGGACACCCAGAGCACCTGTCAAATTCAGCATGGAGCTGCCACCAGCCCATACCCTGCTCTGTGGGCCACCCACAGGTGCCCAAAAACATACACTAGGGGCACAGGGTTGTACCCCTACCCATGGGTGCCATAAGGGTATCCCATGGGTCTGTTCACCAAACCAAAAGAGAGCTGCACTGCCAGGAGTCCCTCATGGACTCCTGGGCAGAAAACATGACAGAACACACGGTAAAAACAGAAAAAGGACAAGGATTCAGAGGCCCTGTCCCTCAGATGCATTTCCGGCATCACAGGGGTCATGGAACCTAATATCGGATTCAGTCTCCCCATTCTGTCCTCCATCCATATGCCACAGCATTTACGCCGGCATGACATATTCATGCTGGTGTAAAGGATGTAGATTCCTATACAATCTGAATGGTTTTTAAACCAGCAAAAAGCAGACAGATTCCTTTTGAATGCATTTTAGAGGCTGCCTGCCATGCATAAACATCAGGCAGTACTTATTTGCACTGTGATGTGCAAAAACAAAGGTGCACAGTCGATTACTCACACATTTACAACTTTGTTTTGCACTTTGTATTGCAAATGACTAAAGTGCACAGAGGGGACCTGTTTGCGCATCAAGCATAAATGCCCCATCTGTGCAATTATTGGGACTTTGAAAATGAGGCTCCCTTATTGCTTACAATAGGACATTGGATGCTTGACTATGACATTAGGTCCACTTAGATTAGACTCTTGCACCAGATTTCTCCATCCTGATACTGTTACTATAGGGCCTCCGCCCCTTAATGTTTTAGGGAGTTTCCCCATAGCCCTGAAGGAGCTTTTCCTACCCTGCTCCATATATAAATAATACATACTTGTGCAACAAATGTTTTGTTGTATTCACGCTGTGACAATGGTCATATCAGGTTCTACACACGGCAGCCCTTGCGCTCCGATACAGACACAGATCATGATCACACATGGTAACATCCGTATTGGGGAATATACTGTTAATTATAAACAGTTTCAAGTGTAACTAGTTAGAGTCGGACCAGATTGTAGTATTTAAGTCTGACTCATTAGTGAGTGTGTATGATCCATATTGAATATTGGACTTATATTGCTAAACTTGTTTTTTAGTACAAGCATTTTTATAATGAAAATTATTTGTAAAATGTGTATGAACTTATGAATGGTTTGTGAGTGAATGTGATATGGTTTATGTGTGTTGTCTTGTGGTTTTTAAGATGGGAATGTTATATTGTACCAGCCCATGGATGAATTGAGGGGACTTGTTTACACTTTGAATAATATTAACACTTTTGACGATGTGTGTTTTTTTACGATAATAATTTTTTTCTTCAAAGAAATGTTAATAAATTATATTTAATAGTGTTGGTGTGTCGACTGGATTGAATTCAATTTGTTTCTATCCAACATAATGTTTGTAATAAAACATGTTGCTGTATATTGTATCTTCTTTGCCATGATTTAATGGGCGCTCAGAGACGGATGGGTTGCATTGATGCTCACTATATAAACACAGAGAGTACTCTGACCTTCTTTGTTAAGTATTTTTTTGTTCTATCCGGGGTAGGTCACAGTATTGAGATATCCCTGGTATCCCCTGTTACTCTTGTTGTTTAACATCCGTATCCCACACAAAGTCAGCACATTCAGCTTTTGGACCAGAAGGGAAACACCCTGTCTACTTGCACCACCTATAAGCCGAAACTATTGCATAGGAGTACAGATAGAGAGACATGGTATAAGGGGAGGCACTCACAGCCTGTAGGTGTTGTTTGGTTATGTGCCCACCCATTGACTGCCCATGGCCATGCTAATCTGTATGTCCTGTCCAACCCAGTTTCTGCCTCTCCCAGCCCAAAACATCTCCTCACAGGAACTCCTCGAGCTTGCTTTAATCAAGCCTTACCATCAAACTTTGCATTTGAAGTCCCTGCCAGTGTTTTTCAAAGCAGTCTTCCTTCTGAGAGTTAATGACTTAATTAGATATGTAAACCCACTACTGGTGTAATAATGTCTTACCCAGGTCTGCCTTTAGCCACTCGATTTATAAGCACTATCCTCCACTGAAGTCCTGTTAAAAACAAGCATTGGTAAAGCCAACAGTTTCAGGTTGTGTATATAAGTATTAGGCTTTTGACAGGCACTGCTTTAGATGCCCAGGTTAATGCCTTTCCCATGCCTATACAAAAGCCCAACCTGTTGGCATTGTCAATAATTGTTTATTTTGGCAAGACTCTGGTTAAATGTACGTTCAACCCTTGAGGTAACAACTCTTAAGTCAAACGCTTCAGAAAGGATAAATGCCAAATAAAAGCCCCAGGTAAAAATATATCGTTCATGTCTTCGCCCCGAGGAAACTTGCTTTCTTCAGAGCGAGACCTTGAGAAATTGCCTGGTGAACAATCTTGTGAAGTGGGGTGCCCATTGTCCAAAAATATACGATTTCACGTCGCAACTCAGAAGAGAAACCAGTACCTATCTCACTCGATTTTCCAGCACCTGGAATCAAGTTGCATACACTAGGAATGTCATAGAAGGCACATTTTGGATTGGGGATTGCATCATGTATGAGTAAACTGCCATTATGTGAGGATGGGGGCATAACGTAGCTCCGCTTTAAATACCCATAGAATCCTGTAAAGGGCTGACTTTCATTGCGGTTGATTTAAGTAAGATCTGATGACTGTGATCCTTGGACTCCAAAGACCACTATTCAGTTAAATGATTGCAAAAAACTAGAAATATCAGAAACACCACCCATCTAGCTCGAGGGAGGCAGTTATTGTCCTCATGTATCTCTAATGGCACAAAGACTAAAGAAAAGGGGCTTCTTTGAATAATTAATTTCGTACTCGGTTTGGTGGCATGCATACATGTCACTGTAGAGCCACTTCAGGCCTCTGCACCCTGCACATGGGTGGACTGGCCTATAGGTAACTCTGGAGATTTCCTGGTAGGCCTCTGCACACTGGGCAGGGGTGGAATGGCCTAAACGGAATACAGAACTCTGGCAATGTCCTGATAGGCCTCTGCACCAGGGGCAGGGTGGACTGGCCTAAATGGATCTCTAGAGATTTCCTGGTAGGCCTCTGCACCCTGGCCAGTGGTGGACTGGCATATAGGCAACTCTGGAGATTTCCTGGTAGGCCGCTGCACACTGGGCAGGGGTGGACTGGCCTATATGGAATTCAGAACTCTGGCGATTTCCTGATAGGCCGCTACACCAGGGGCATGGGTGGACGGGCCTATAGGGATCTCTAGAGATTATCTAGTAGGCCTCTGCACCCTGGCCAGGGGTGGACTGGCCTATAGGGATCTTTAGAGATTTCCTGGTAGGCCTCTGCACCCTGAGCTGTTTTTGTGTTTTTACCTATTTTATTTCCTTAGGAAAAGGATTGGGCTCGCTGCTAGGACCACTTTGAAAATGATATCCAGGGCCTCTTTTGGTACACAGTCCGCCCCTTGCTCAAACGTTTGGGCTGCTAATAGCGACGGGGTGCCCCATTTCTCCAAAGGTTATTTGTGCTCCGAGCAGACAAACAGGGCAGAAAGGGTTCTTCAAAAAAGGGAACCAAAGGCACCAATGAAATAAGTGAAGAGAGCTCCTTCAAAATGCATAAGGTCCTCTTTCTAGTTTCATCTTAAAGAGGTGCCGGCCTAAGCAGGACCAAGAGGAAAGTGGCTGTAGGCATGTTTCTTTTCTATTAAACATAGAGGAGTGGGTGGGCAATGGGGGCACGATACAGCTTGGCTGACACAGCAGACTTGGTGAAAAACTTTCATGATGCCTAGTAAGCCATGGTCACATTGCTCACTACACAGCCTGTTGTGATATGCCATGTTCCTGTTTTGGGGTGTACTGTTTTCGTTGCAGAGAAGATGTGTGGTGATGTGTCATGCTCACTTGCTTGGATGTTTGCATGCACCTTGGAATGTGGAATGCAGAATATCTGGTGCGTGTGTGAGGTCTGTCAGGGTTCCATGCCCAAAGGTTGACAGCTGGTGGTGTTGCTGGCCAGCGAGAGGTTGTATGGGAGATGTGCTTGCTTGGGATGATTGGATGAATGAAATGCGGAGAGTGTAAGATCTGTGAGGGTTACTTTCCAGAGGTTTGACACTTGGTGGGGTTTCTGGCCAGAGAGAGGTTGTATGGTGAGAAGTCATGTATGCTTACTTGGGATGATTGGATTAATGATGAAATGCGGAGAGTGTAAGGTCTGTGAGGGTTCCTTTCCTGAGGCCCACTTTGCAGAATTTATTTCATTCATGGTGGCGGCACCTCGTTGGGTGCATACACAGAAGGCTATTAGAGGCTGGTCTCACCGTGTGAATAAAACAGCATGCCATTCAGAGATGTTGGGCGGGTCACTTGATTAAAAGAGGGTCGACAAGGGTACTAAGGGGTTAACAGCGCTGTGTAACATACACACATGCTGTGTATAGCCAGAGAGGCCGAATGCTTGAACAGCAGCTCATATGGTGAAAGTCCAGTCCTATTATAGCTACGATCAGTGAGTGACACACACAGTTCAAATGAAAAGTTCCTTCTATCTCTTTGTTTAATCACATGTCTGTTTGCTTATCTTCCAGTCCACATTGATCCCGGCCCAGCTGGCTGCTGCAGCCTGCCCTGCTGACCTGCGCTGGCAATGTGTGTGCGCTCCAAAGAGGCCCTATGGGCCAGAGGCCTACCGGGGGATGTCCCGGTGTCCCGGTGGGGCAGTCCAGCCCTGGTTTCTGCATAGCTGCTATAAGTTTGGTGGTTTCATGTTGAGGTGTGGAGGTGCCCACCATGGATGCCGCTTGGGCGTCTACCCTCTCGAAGATCCTGGCTAGTTCGCTCACTTCTAGGATGGTGAGGGGTTTCTTCAGCAGTTGCTTCTTGAGTGTGGGGCATAGACATCCTTTGATGATCCGTAGTCGTATTATTTTGTCTAGTGAGAAGGAGTCAAACTGACAGTGGGCCCTTTTGATTCTTAGGCGTGTTATATATTCGTCCACGGTCTCTTGTGGTTTCTGTGTGCACTGGTTGAAAAGGTATCTTTCATAGTCTCTGTTTGGCTCGATGATGAGTAGTCTGTCGAGGGCTGTGATTAGCACAGCAAATGTGTTCTGGTCTGCTGAGGAGTTGGTCTTGATGATTTATTTCACCCCCCCCCCCACCAGGTTGAGAAAAATGTCACATAGATGAGGGGAATTGCCGTCACCTGAACCTCTGACAAAGGGTGGAAGTCCTCCATCCATTCAGTCCACCTGGGTCCCTTGGTTGACTGCAGCGTTGTGGAGAATAGTAGGGGCATGCGCAGCTGGATGGAGTTTGTGCTGCGGGCAGGCGGTGGGGTGCCCGGGTTACTCATGGTGGTAGGAGATGGCAGCAGGACTCGCGTGCTGTGGTGTCAGGATAGTGAGGTCTTGGGTAGGTGGGGTGGATGTATAGCCATACCACTGGGGATGTGTCTGTGGGCACACACTCCTATGGGTGAGGAATGGTTGGATTGGAGGATTTGGCACCTCTGGTTGGTTGTCTCTGGCTTATGGAGCGTGGTCCGTGTTATTAATGGCACCTGAGCCGGTGTTGTTATGCTTGGGAAAACACGCAGAGGAGGCTTACTTCCTGGCCCTTTAGGGTGGTGCTGCAAGTTGCCCCCCCCCTGATGTTGCTTTTTGCCCAGGCGGGTTTCTGTGAGGCTGGGGGTGCGGTGTGGCCTGTGGACAGAGGGGGACCTGGCCTCAGCAGGGGTGCTTGTGCGTCGCAGGTTGCAGCTGTGCGGGTGATGGGGGGGGAGGTCTTTGTCTCGTGGAGGTGTAGCCTGCAGTGTTGTGAGGCTGCAGCGTGCACGGCTTCCCAAGATGCTGGGCGTAACAGCAGGAGGATTCGGGCAGCGGGATCACCAGGCACGGTGGCCACTGGAGTTGTGGAGGAGGACGGGCACAGCGGGACTCGCCGGCCCGGAATGAGGAGGAGGACGGCAGACAGGAAACATCCTCGTCACCAGATGTTGCCCTTCTTAGGCCTAGTATCGCTGAAAGGAGGAGGCACAGCCGGAGCACTGTAGAACGTCTACTTTATTTTACATGTACCGGAAAAACTGGCGCAACAGCGCAGAAACAACTCCCTCCCCCTGACGTCGCTGCTGTGCCGGCCTTCTAGTGAACGAGGCCCTTCTCTTAAAGGGGCCTTGCTGGGTAACAGCTCAGCAGCAACGTGCTCGCATGACTATATGGAGCAACACAGGTTCGATCCCCGGGTCCTCACTTAGAAACCTCTGGGTATTAAGCGCGTTATAAATAACATATCAAATGAAGATGGCAACCATCCAAATGCAAAGCACACAGCTATCAGAAAATAAATCCTTGCTCTCTTCATCTCTGCAACACAATCCAGCATCCCTGTGACCATTCACTAATGAAAAGAGACATTGCGTATGTGAACCGAGTGCAATCGCATGTTAACTAATCAGACTTATACCTGGCACTTTCTAACACATTTTTTTTTTTTTTACAAAATACAGACATCAAAATTTTAAAAAAAGAATCACACCCTGCTCAAATACCAAACAGAAATAGTTTGAAATGCAGGTAGTAACAGGGATTTATTGAACTGATATAAAAGTACTTTGGCATATCCTGTACAACACATTACGAGTTTGGAGGTTGCCATGCCCTTAATAAGTGCATGGCTGCCTCCAAACTCGGGTCCGGGTCCATGGTCCCTGAAGGGGGAATTACCGGTCTATTCCGACTTTGGAGGGCCCGGTATTTCTCCATTCAGGGAACCGGGACGTTCCCCATTCCCATTTGAGCCCCCATAGTGCTCAATGGGAATGAGGAGCAGGCTAACAACGGGCCCATTAATGACGGGCCCGTTGTTAGTATGCTAGTTCCCTCGCGGGACCCGCAAAGGACGTCTGGTCTGACCAGACGTCCAGAGCGTTCCCGCGAGGGAACCTGGTAATAGGGCAGAATGTATTTAACGGCACCGGCACCTTTACCAGCGCTGTTAAACCCATTCCGCCAGGGTCGTAATGAGGCCCAATGGCAGACCAAGAGGCCACCAACTGATCTTCAAGCTGTTTTTCTTTCTTTGTTTGCCCAGTCCACATGGGAGGCGAAAAAGGAAATTAGTTTGGTGTAAGCAAATAGGCAATTGTGCTGTGGCAAAGGGAACATTGGCCCTCATTACAAGTCAGGCGGTGGACCATGTTGCTATTAGCACCATGGTCCATGCCGGATTCCGCCATGGTGGATGGCGGAATTACCGCCCCATTCCAAGGTGAGTGGGGCGATAATTCCCCATTCACCATTTGCCCTTCCCCATTCCCATTTTTGCCCCATAGGGCATAATGGGGATGGGGTAGGCGCTAATTATGGCACCGTAAATTACAGTGCCGTTATTAGCACCAAGGTCGCTTAGCGCCTTGGACTTTAACGCCTGCAAAAAGCAGGCGTTAAAGTGTGAATCAGGCGTTAAGGGTTAACGGCGCTGACGGCGCCGTTAAACCCTTAACACCTGACTTGTAATGAGGGCCAGTGTCTCGTCTGACATTTCAAATGTCGATGTCAGACTTTTTGTATCACTGTAACTCTAAGGCCATGCGGTTGAGTAGTCTTATATAGAGTTTATGTCAGTTAAGATACGTTCATGGAGAATATAAACCGGTTGAAAATGCTTTTGGTGCCCATTGGTGGCCACCAGCACACTTAGCGTGTTCACGCCCTCCACCGACATTAGGTACTGCTTAGTTTATTTCAGCATATAAACAACCAATGCAAACAACATTTCATAATACATTTCATAATGCATATAACATGGAAATCTTACAAGCATACAGCCGTGTAAATACATTGGATGTATACAATGTGGCAAGATTGCAGATTAAAAGTGCACTAAACACAAGTTCATAGAAATCAAGCAATATGCATTATTAAAAAAAACAAGACATTGGCCCTCCTTAAGAGTACAGCGGAAACCGTGGCGGTAAAACAGGCAGGTAGCCGCCGGACCTGTAATGATTTACCGGTGCCTGAGTTGCCGGAATAATCGGGGCATTACAGCCCTGGCCGTCCAGTAAGTAAGGCGCCAGTAAAATGTTGATCCCCATTCCCGTGATGGGGAATGGGGACCACAGAGGCACCGGCACTGTTAATAACGGTGCCCGGTGCTTCCGTGAAAGGCTGCGGGCAGGTGCCATTCCTCCCACCAGGGACAGACCTGGCGGGCGGAACGGCACAGTCCAGAAACCGTTGTTTCCGGACCGGCAAACTTGTAATGAGGGCCACTATCATTATGCATATTTATTTCTGATAAACAATCTATTCCATTTGTGAATCTAAATGTTTCCTAATTGCCCAAGCACTAACTAGACATTTCATAGCCTGAGCGCTGTCTCCTCTTGCAGGCTAATTACTTCCTGTGGGGAAGTATGATTGATCCTCTACGGTATATAAACATAGCCAGAAGGAGATCAGTTTAAAAGTTATTTCATGATTGACTGGTAAAATGCCTAGTTCCCTATATACTGGTATTGTAGGGGCATTGCAGGGTACAACCAAAAGTTATTTCCAGAACGTTCGTTCTGCTATCTCAAGATTAGTCAAATGAGAATAACCCAAACGCCCCGCTCCATAAATTGCAGTGGCACGTGCTGTATGTAGCCTTATACACTTCCAGGACAGGCTGAGCTGCCTTACCACTCGATTTGTTTAAGAGTGAAAGGAATACTCCGGCCCTTTGTCTGATCATGCCCTCACTTTTTCTTACTTGGGGCACACAGGACCCATCTAAGGTTAAACTGGCCCACCGTCCCCAATAGTCAAAGGTATCTACTACACTGATATTGAAATTGATATTTTATTTGTATCGCGCTCATACACCAGTGTTTCAGAGCGAGAGGAGGCCAGGGAGGGGTACAAGGGAGAACAAAACAATGATCTTACTAGGCCCAGTGACATTGAGGATGAGCATGTGCAGGGGAGAGGGAAGTGGGGAAGTTCTGGGGGGAAGTAGGAAGTGGAACGTGTGGCGCAAAGGACAAAGAAGACAATAAGTGGTAGTGCAGCCATCAAGTGGCAAGTGCTAGATTTAAGGCACATATAGGGGGTGTCTGATAAGTGCAGACAAAGGGGGGACTGTAGGGTTAAAGATGCAGACCCAGACTGAACCTTCCTTCATTCAAGACAAAGTTAGCATTTGAATTCCAGCCCCTTTATCCTTGGCATAGCATAGCCAGCGTTTTAGAGGTATTAATACGCAACTTAAATTCCCTGGAGAACTTCCCCCAAAAAGTTGTTTCTTTATGCCAATAGGTGTTTTCGACATAAGGGCAACAGAAAGTAATAATGCAGCTTTTTTATCTCCTAGCATTGGTGCCTTGCAATCACTACTCTGGATCTCAAAATGAACTAATTAACATGCAAGGAAATTAAGAAGAGGGGCAGTATAAAGCCCTGTCTTACATCCATATTTACCTTAAAATATTCTGTATGGTCTCCAGATACCCCACATCGTATTTCACTCATAAATACTTGGTACAGCATGTAACAATGCTTCCAGCATGCTATTTTCCTCCAGTACATTCCACAATGTGGACATGCCCATGGCTCTGAATGCTGTTTTAATATACACACAAATAATATACAATAGTTATGTTTTAATATAAATATAGATTTGAACAGTATAGCACTTAATAGAAATACCTGTTCAATTGCCCCCCTATATTTCCTGAATCCTCCCTGTAGTTCAGAAATGATGTCTTGCTCAACTGACCATATTTTTTAGCCTTTATAGTAATACCTTCCCATAGATTTTGACACAGTAATCTATTAAGGAGATTTGACGATAACTTCCTGATTGAGACTGGTCACATTTTTAAAATAAATACATTGGAGAAGATGATAAAATGCCACAATTATTTAAAATATAAAAAAAAATTGTTAAAAATGGCCCCATATTTCCAAATCACTCTAATATATAGTTCCCAGAATCATATGCACCCCTGGTGCCTTCCCCAATTTTTGGGGACACTATGTCATTTTTCACTTTAACCAGATTAAAGACAAAATGGTTTAATCTTTAACTCGTTTAGATACCTCTAGATGGGTGTGGGAGGATTTAATATACCCAATAGTAGTATACTCAAATATGCCTTCCATTCATTTGGTGAAATTAATATTGGTTCTTGCTGGATTTCACCTTCAAAACCACATTTGTTCACCAATTGCCCACATGTGAATTGTTCTTGATCTGCTACAGCTTTATCATTTCAGCCCAGTTCTCCTGTTTTGCATCTGCCTTCTTTTGTATTATCATGATTTATACTTTGTTATAGGGATCTGATACACTCTGAATTAGTGTATTTTCCTTTTCTCAATTCCATGCAAACCTGGAACTTCATTATTAATCCCTACATTCCTTTCCATACAAAATGTGTCTGTGAAATTCAATTCCACATTTCTTATTGTTCCTAGACATTACTGGTGTCAGGTGCTGTGCATTCATATTACATAAGTCTGTATAAAACATTCACTATTAGACTCTCCCCAGGTAGGATTTACAGAAAAAAAAAACATTCATAAACACTGCTATGACTCCCAAAAATGCCACTTAATTCTTGTTCCAGTTCTACTATCACAATTATTCTGGTCTTTAAGGACAGTAAACTAATATTGTCAGACATTTTAAATTTGAAAAAGGCAGTGTCATGGTCACTCTCCACTCATTCTACTACTTTGCACTAAATGGCTAAATGCAACATTTTAAATTCAACAAAACGAAATCTAAATGTGACCTTGTTATATCCCTCTTAAAAGTAAGATGTGCATGGCTATGTGGGGTACAATTCCCAGCCAAGCAGAACTCCCCTGCACTACCCAACTGCATTTTCAGCAGTTACAAGAAGAATGGCTGTGCTGGCTCTGCTGAGCACTTATTCCCTTGCATCAAAACTGCGTTTAGCAGTTACCAAAATAACGGCTGTGTTGAGCACATATGGGGCGAGATGAAACATAGATCACCCCGAGAATTGCTGCAGTTATTTTCTTCATGTGCACCAAAAAGAAGAATTCAAAAGCAGTCTAGTGCAGCACTGCTATGCTGAAAGCTTAAGATTTCTAACTGAAAGAGAAAATGTTGTGTGTTTAAAATGACTGCACACTGATGCTGTTGCAGCTTTTCAACATTACACAGTTTGGATGCTGATAAGACACATTCATGCTTATCTATCTTCAGGTTATACACCAGCAAAGGAGGGCTGTCCTCCCTGGAAGGCATTAGGTGTCAAGTAAAATTTATGAAATAGCAGAGAAATTCACTCCAGGCCATACGGCAAGTGTTTTACTTTTGTAACAAAATAACACAGGCAAACTTGTATGTGAGTTTCAAAGAACACTTTCCTTGAACAGATTCCTGTGTATAAGAAATTGACCAGAGCTATGGAAATGTGCTATATGAAGATGCGAGGAAAATCGTATTTGTAAATGACTAAGGAAAGTAAAATTAACCTGTGTTACTTTGCTTTGCAAAAACAATGAAAGGGCACTTTTAAAGATAAAATGTGAAATCATCCCAATATTCACACATTATTTGTGTGGAACTGGGGTGGTTTAAGTGTGTATTATACTTATTTACTAAAGACTTGGTTTCTGTGAAAGAAAGTAAGGAAGAAAAAAATTTGTGTTTGAAAACAGCAGAATAAAGGGGTCTGGGCAGGAAGTTCAAAGGGACTAAACCTTCCTGGGACAGAAATCTCCCCCACATACTATGAATGGGCCAAGGTGTGGGAATTTGCGACCTCGTCAGACTTCCTGGCATTTCTCCACCCAGGAACAATGGATATGGGGAACTGGCCTTTTCACGGGCAAGTGTGAATTCCTGCTGACACCTCTCTTCAGCTGCATCTGCCAGAATGAAAGGTTGCTATGGGAGCCCTGCTGTCCAGAGCTGACACAGTGGGGGTAGGATGACTCGCAAAATCTTAAGCCTTCCAGTGACAGATGCCATCCATTTGATTTAAAGGACTTTTGATATCAAAGTATTTATTTCAGTAATCTAAAGAAACAATAATGTGAAATTATGGCTGTTTTGAATGTCATTTTTGCACCATTAAAATAAGACATTGTAGATTTTTTGACATGTGGTGGACGCAAACGCCAGTAAAATGTCATTTTCGGGGAAAGTGTACAATGTACAGTTTTGCAATGTATATATGTAGACAATTGTAGAATTTTATGTGAAATGTTTTCCATGGAAATGGCGAAAGATTGCCAGAATGACTAAAAGATATTGCACAAACTTGACATTTGGACAGAAATGTCCTTTGTGAAATATGGAATCTGCCTATTTTCATTTTCCTGATGATGATATTTGTAAATATAAGTGTTTTGCTCCATAACTGACTTTGGCAAAAGTAACTTTGGTAAAACAAAGCACATTTTAAAAACACAGACACTAAAACTAAGTCACTTCCTTCAGTCCAATCTGCATACAGGGAGGCGGCAACAGTTATAGGCTGAACTATCCGATTTAGAGGAGTGTCTAGATTAGTTCTGCCCACGTAGTAAAAATCCTCTGATGTCATCCAGTATATATATAAGGTGGACAGTCAGGACATTCAAAAATCCAAGATTCAAGAAAATCCAGCATTCAAAAATCAACATCCAGAGAACCAGGCATTCCACATTCACCCTGCAAGATTCCAGATTCCAGTGCCAAGCCAGGGGTAACTGATAGCAGATCCAGGCAGAATCTCTTACCCAGGCTGAACCTCTATACCAGAATTAAACCCTACAAAGATCCCAATAATTCAGGAAAAAGTGGAGAAGGCTGCTGAACACTTTTAGGATTTTTCCAGCGACCAGACCTGCTTTGCCCAGCTACCTGCTTTGCCCAGTTGACACACTCTGCTGTACAAGAGACAAGGCCCTGGTTGCCCCGCTGCTTCCCTAGAGGAGAGCCCAACTGTTTCCCAAGAGACCAGATCTTTGTCCCGTGTCCCGAGGCCCGTCTGGCTGTCAAACTATTCCATTCAAGTGCTTGTTGTCATATTTCCCTTCCCCATAACCAAAAACTGCATCCCTTGCTCTCTTACCTGGTATGTCCAATCCCATAGAAATCCTATAAATACCCTACCAAAATCCTTAAAATTGTCAGAATCCTCTGTGTATCCTGTCCTTAGGAAAATCTGTGTTAATTTCCATGTGTTAGCGCCATTCTTTCCAAATAATTTCAGTCCTTGGTACTATCTATCTATATAAATAAAAATGTAAATGTTTGTTTGTTCAAAATCTTAAATCTCCGGAAGTTCTTCACCGATTGCTTTGCAATTTTGACACAACGTTGCATTCGAATAGGTGCGTGTTTTTATATACCTACTATACATAGATGTCACACCTGTGACAGGTAAAAACATGTTTTTTCTGAAAACCAGCACCATCTGTTGGACGTAAAAGTAACACACCCTATACTAAAATTTTACTGAAAAACAGCGCCATCTGTTGGACGTAAAAGCAGCTTCAGATCTGCTTCATTCTCAACAGACTGAACGCGACAGGCTGAGAGTGGCTGAAAGACGTCAACGAGAAACAGCAGATCAGCGTCAAACATGACTCCGTGCTCAGCAACCACGCAATTAAAATCGCCTTGCATTCCGATAAAACCCAGATGATGATTATAGTTTGAGCCAGCATGTTCTCATCGGCACCATGACTGAAGTGTGTTCTTATTGCAAGGCCCTGAAATTTAATTGAGAAACAAAAGGAATGTGTTGTGCCGCCGGGAAAATTAAACTGCCTCAACTTGGAGAGCCGCTAAAGCCATTAAAAACTTTGCTTGCTGGATATACCGCCAAATCAAAGCATTTCCTATTTAACATCAGGAAATACAACTCATACTTCCAAATGACGTCGTTCGGCGCAGAAATCATAACTGCTCAATTCATGTCAACTTGCGTTTTCAATCTCCATCATCAAATGAATGAATTCCCATATAAAGAGACACACAGCGTGAAGGGTTTAAAATTGCAAATTAACCTTTTTCACTGGTGGCATTCCTCTTTTCTAGCCACTAAAATATAGTCTCAGTAAAACTGGTGTTTCCTTTTAAATCTGATTTTCCCTGTGCTAATTTTTTAAAAGCTGATTTTTCCTTTTCCCTTTAGGAATCCCATACTGTCTTCCATCCAGAGTGACCCTTTCATGTCTTACCTGTGATATGCCTTTGTCCCTTAGCATTAAAACTGCATTCCGATTTTGTCTGTTTAGCTAATTTTCCTTGCTGGTTTGCTATTTTGAACCTGTGAAAGTGTAGCAATTGCAATTTTGCCACGTGTTATTCTTGCTGCACTGTTTTAGTACATTGCCTTGTAGCGTGCAAGTTTTCTTGCTCCTTTGATACAGCCATACACATTCTTGCCTTATCCATTCAACCGCACATGTCAAACAACTGTTAGTAATTTCAAGTGCCATTTTGCTAATTTTTCAAGGGAGCTTAATCTGATTTTGACCTCCCATTCAGGGGTAGTAGGTCGGATTTTGAATCCGATTTTTGCATAGTATACCTGACTCCTTGCTACTCTTCTCCACCCACACACAATTTGGTTAACAGGAGTTTAAGGGAGTATTGCAGGGGAATGCTTAACTGTGGTGCCATTTAAACGCACTTCCCAAAAGTAATCTTGTTTTCTTTCAATTGTGCATTGTTTCTCGTATGTTGGAAGGTTAAACTAAGTGTATCCTATCATTTTACTGTGTAATTATAACGACACTGGTGATTGCTGCCCTATATTGAATGTATTTGATTTTTATTCATAATTAAAAATAAATAAATATTCTATTATTACACACCGGCCTGGTTCAGGGTCCATTGCAACACTGGGTGTGCGTTGAGGGGGAGGTGGTTGTAAAACTGGTTGGCTGCCTTCTCAAAGCTGAATCAAAATTCATGAACCTTAAAGCGTTTTAATTGTGCGCTGCATCCCTGGCCACTGGAAAGAGTCCTGGTCCGGAGTGTGCCGCCTCTTTAAAATCCTTAAAACACATCACCAAATACCCTGCCATTTGTTGATATTAATCCTAATTCCATGGACTGTACAGCCATTTTCTTTTACTTTACTTTACTTTAATACATTTATATAGTGCAACCATGGACCCTAAGGCGTGAGGGCACTACATGACAAATACAACAAATAACAAAGCGAAAAGATCCAAAAACAAGGGAAGCCAGAAGGAGAATATTTTAAGAGCATGTCAGGATCATTTAATTGAACAAATGGGTTTTTAATCTTTTCTTAAACAGGTCCAGGGATTTCCATGTCTCTCACTGATTTGAATTGGACAATTTGGCATCAATATCCGGAATGTTCCATGGTTCACCCTCCTCTGCTGTAACTTCCCACAAATCAGTCAGTGATTCAAATTTCACATTTGCGCCCAGGACAGGGCCCTGAGCCAATCAAGTGGCTCAAACAACGGGCGAGAATACGCATTCTCTATCCGCCGTTTTAGCCACCTAAAGCCCGTCCCCGGGTGGCACCATCTTGTTTTGTGATTTTATGTGGGGAGGCAACAGGGAGCCTCTAGATGTTGCCTCCTCACTCTCCCAAAGCCAACCAAACCCCTTCCCCACTTCCTCCTTTCCTTCCCACTTTCCTGCTGGACCAGAGCTTTGTGCTCAAGCCCCGATTCAATTTGGAACCTATTGTTCAACACAAACACCAAAGGCAACCCTCCCGCCCCCATAAAAACACCCCCTTCACTACCCATACAGGTGCGCCAAAATGGCTTTTGGGAACTTTTATTAATGCCGAAGGAGATATCGCTGTGTGGAATGTGGGCCTTCCTTTTGGCTTGTAGAAGAAACCCCAGCGTACCCCCACAATGCAATTGGGAGGCAATGTCTGTAAAGCCCTAATGAGGGCATTGCTTGAATTTGGATGACAGTGCTCTTCACTGATCGTGGGATCACAACAGGGTAACCCCTCACAGTCACCTTCCAACATTATGTTCCCATTCTCCACCCAGCTCAAACTTCTGGACATTTTAATATGTCTCCTTGGAACAAATGGCAGTTCTAGACTGTAAATGCCTACTTTTAATATTACAAATTATGTTGGTTCATTCATGCCAGACCTAAGTGAAGGAACCCCACATAAGATCAAAACAAATGGAGTGGCCTGTGGAGGAAGGCCCAATCTGGCTGCCGAAGATGGGAGCTTACAATCCAAAACAGGTCGAAGTTGGAATTTAGTGTGGTGCACCCTTCTGAAGTTAGAAACTGCTGCCTTTTCACCAGGCCTTGACAGGCTTTTAACCTAACCTTACTGTCACCTAGTGGGCCACTTGCTCTTTCAACCAGAAAAGTAAGTACAGTTGCCTTAGTGTACATTCGGAGGATTGTAGGAGGGGGCAGAGCCAGCACCAGCTGTTTAGATATATCATTATCCCTTTCTTTACTTGTCTGCAAAGGTGCTTCATAGTCAATCGCAGGAGGATGCAACCCCTCACTGGAAGCACAGTCTCCATCTTCCAGGACAGAACAGCTGGACCTTAGGGTCAATACCTCAGCCTGCAGGGCAGTAATGATAGTATTAGATTTGTCCACAGATTTCTATAATACATTGATGACAACCCTCATTAGCATAAGCTGTGAGGTACAAAACCCTCAACTTTCTGCCCACTTCATGTGATATGCTAAACCTGCTCCCCCCACCTTTGAGGTCCCTAGTATCTTCTCAAGGATGCTATTATCAGTTGTCATATTGTAGTCTGAGACCAGGACGTTGTTAACACACACTTCCTTATCGATAATCGAATCAAGCTTTTTTGGGTCTATAGCTGGACAAATTGGATCAGATAGCAGGCCACATGGAACCATAGTTGGAACTAGGTTGCAGTCATCATCCCCCAGTTTATTACTAGCCAAGTCTGGGCCAAAATTTAGAGTGCAACCTCCTACCAAGAAAACTGAAAAATCTTCCACACATAGTTCTGGTGACAGGTGTAGATGGTCGTGTAACTCAACAGTAGCCAATACATTTCTTCTTGACGCCTGGAAAGGACCACTGGAGAGTTCTGGCAAAAGGGGACGAGGGGTCAGAATGGGGCCTAGAAGCCCTACTCTGACTATTCGACAAAGTCTCCTCATTTTTGTGGAAGCATTCCTACCACCGATATTAGATCCAGCAACCCAATGTAGATTCACGATGCTGTGACTGCTTTATAATGTACAATTTTTCAGGTGGCATACAGTGGAGGCATTCACCACTTATTTATTTGTATTTATTCATTTATAAAGTGTGCTAAACCCAGAGGCATCGGACACTGGTAGCATAATTAAGCAGAGGATACAGTCATCAGATAATACAAATAGGTTTAAGGCTGCGAGTCCAGAGCAGTTGATATCCTGTGTGTAATAGGATTACCACCGTATTTAAGGGTTTCCGCCAAACTCGTGAAACCTGACCACTCAAAGCTATTTTTATATGAAACCTATTCTCCTTCAGAAAGAACTCAAGGCTCACCCACTTCCCCAGGGCTCCACATAGCCAGCATTAAAAAATACCTAAAGCCAAATCTGTTTTTGCGGAACACTTAGATGCACTGGCATTCACAAAGCAACCAAAAACGTGTTTCCTGAGGGTGTCACCCTGGCAGCATTTGAAAAATAACTTGATTATATTGGGTTGTTGGAGGACACGTCTTTAACAATAGGTGAGGTGCGGGCATAATTTTTTAAAGGTTTTTATTTATTTATTTTTATGCTGGGAAGAACAATGCTCTTTTGATCTTAAAAAAGACTGTACAATAGATACAATATCAGATTTGCCAGGAAGCTGTGTGACTCTTACAATAGGGTGAGTTTCAGTGACATACTGACTAGATTGTGGTGGAGAGTAAATGGAACAGAGACTGAGGAAAATACATGGGTGCACTTATGTAGAGTATCGGGCTATGCAGACAACATGGTTTAAGTTGCTCGTACTCCCATGGCCTTACAATACATGGTTAATGCCTACACCCTATCGATGTCTAATCTTTAACTGGTAGTAAATTCTAAGAAGTCGGCAGTGATGGCATGTAGAGGAACGGGAGGCAGACCACCAAAGATGCAAAAAATCTGGAGTGGTGGAGAACTTATACCAAGGGTCAGTAAATTTGAATACCTTGCTGTCTCTTTCAACGAAACTTGGCGCGGGTTTGGCCACATTCAAAAACAGTGATTGGGATTGAGGCGGGTCCTTGAGGGTCTGTCTGGATTCCAACATATTTGCTCAGGGCAGCCCATTAGGCTTATCTTGGAGGTGTATAGAGCCCAAACAAAAGCATCCACTAATTACGGGTCTGCATTGTGGGTTATGGAGAAGGCCTGAAAATACAATTAGAGGGAAATCAGGTATAGCTAAAAATAGCGGGGGATAACCCTGACATATCCGAACCTTAAGCAAAAAGAAACCCCTGCGCTAGTAATAGGTTTTAAGCACACAACTATCTGGATACTATTGGGATTCTCACACTACTGAAAACAGTTCAAATATAGAAAAATAGAAGTTCTAGGAGAATACAACCTGACTTCACCAGTAATTCTGTTAAAAGGGATACATGTTAATAAAAATTGTAATTGCATAAAAACAAATACATAAAAATTAACATACACAAACTGACAAAAGTGACAAGTGCTTCTATAGGTGCAAAGTGCTGGTCACCAAACGATTGGCAATGTGCAAGATTCGCAATTGATCTGTATCTCTTCTTTGAGATACTATAGTAACATCAAGTGTACAGGTAAACATATAAACAATTTCAGGTACTTGTAACCTTAAATCTTCATTAAACATCAAACCACACAATATATAGGAACAAAGTCCCTCATTGTATAGTGACTCTATTTGTGATGCCTAGGTCAACATATACCTAAAGTACATCTAATGTAATTGATACTAGTCCAGATACTCAGTTGTATCTATAAAAAAAAACCTACATGTTTCGTTCCTTCAGTCTTTCAAGCTAGTGACAGGAACCTCTTCAGGGGAACGTATGAGCCAGGGCCAGAGGGCACCGACAGCCCAACCATAGGTTGTATCAAGAAAATACTTGAAGAGTTCGAGTTGACAAAAAGTGTGAGGTCTTGAGTGATGTATCCCAGTGGGCACCTAAGTGGAGTAGGAGTCCCAGTAAGCTTGTATTTAATACAAGGAAGTTGATCCAGTGTAAACCTAATAATAAAAACAAACCACAAACTAATTAATGTGGTTGCTTTAATGGGTACATCAAACATTTATTCTCTAAATAAGATGTAAGTAGGAGCTTGCCATCTCTTAGTGTCGGTTAAGCATCCTCTGGAACTGCATTAAATCTCTGAGTCGCAGTTCAAAAGTTAAAAAGTATACCTGTGGACATACAAAATGACTGGGCACTCAATCCTATAAACCGCAGTGATGACAGAACTAAATGACATATAAAACCAAACTTGTGTTGGAATAATGCAGAGCCAGTATTAATGGCAATAACTGATGGGGAGAAAACAACTTATTTGACTCATGCCTCGAGTTTAAGTGAGCATGTTGTAGATACGGCAATTAGGTTAGTTCAAAGGGGACGTCAAGTTGGCAAATTAGAGAATCGACCTGTGAATAAATAAGAACTACACTCAGTGTCCAAATTGTATCAACGGATCGGCTCATATTAGCAACGTTCTAGAGCAAAAGTTCTAAGCTCTAAAATCGCATTTGGTGACAGTTACGATCTGGGTCATGTGGCGGAACTAGTGGAGAATGACTATATAAATCAAATCCATATTATTTAAAAGTAATGGGCAACCGAGTATACTGCACAGAGTGTAATAGGGAGGGCATCCAAAATACCTTCTGTGATCTCGGCTGGGCAGGCACTCGAACGGTAGTACTGCTCTATGGGCTCTCTCTGTGACTACTGGGAGAACAGTTGTAGCGGTCGCATAGTGTGTTATAATCAAGTAAATGGAGAAGGCCACCCACATTGAAACCACAGAGAACACCTTTTTGAAAAAGCTGCTTGGGCTAGTCTACCCTGAACAATGCCACACACCTGGAACTTGGATGCCCCACATTGGTGATAAGTGGCAGATGGCTCCCATCTCACACTGGTTGGCAGTATGGTCAAACCCCAAAGCCACACAAACGCATCAGATCATACGAGCATTGGCTTTGAGCCCAACCCAACATACAATCCCTTGGCTCTCATACATTGACAAATGTATTTCTCAGTTAAATGCTAAGAGTTGTTATGTCCCTCGACCCTCCTGTCATCCTGCATTGTAGGTAAATATAAGCAACTGTATAATGCAATTCTTGTGTCTGACAGAGAATCACTTGCATTGGGTATTGCAGCAAACAGAAGGCACATTATTATAATAACTGTAGCAGGCACCCAGCCGTATCTGTTGCATAGCCACAAACCATCTGACCAGTAGGCATTGAAAAGGACGTGTTTTGATTCTCTCTGGCTTGGAGCATGAACCAAAAAGTGGTAAAAAAATGAACAATCTATAGCCTGCCTGTGCTGCGATTGGCCAGAGGAGGACTTCATGTATTTCGTAATGTTTTGCCCTAGCTTACCGGGATCTAAGAAGTAAAACAATACTACCACTGCTTACAAATGCTGGTTTCTCTAAGGTTAGACCTGCATTGTTTTACTTACTGTCAGCAGCTACCACGCTTGTGGTGTGGGGTTGTGTAATTTACCTAAGAAACGCCTTGTATAGGCGGAACAAATACACTGTATCATGATTGTATGCTAAGAAAGTGGATAACAACTGTGAATAACCTGGTAATGGCAGAACAAAACTTCTTTTTGTAACTTGATTGAACAAGTGCATCAAATTTTAGCATGCCGTTTACTCTTTTTTTATTATTGGGCCCTTTTATTGACTTTGCATCAATATTTTTTAACATAAATGTTGGATTGCACTGCTTTTTTAACCATTACTGTATATCGTATCAACCTTGTATATCTGTTTGTAATGTGGTTTATGGATATTTGTTGTCCGAATAAACTAGATTGATTGATTGTAATCCTTCTACCCCTGCTCCATGGGAAAGTCCTAGGTGAATGGAGTTGGTAAGTATACCATGTATTTCCAATAACCCTCTGGGCTTGGATGGCCAATGCAGTGTCTCTCAAGTATCAAGAAAAGAAAAGGACATATAATAATTAGAATTCACAATCACAGTGACACCAATTATTCTCAAACTAGTAGAACCTGAGAAAGTAAGTCTAGTAAAACAATCACAAACCAAAAAATAAAAGAATGTATTACACAATTAATTACAGAAACATTGTAGAACTACATAAAACCCACTACAAATTTAATGTACATGGTACAATACATAAAAGAAAAATATCATTTTTCAATTCGATACATCCACACTTGGACTCCCAAACAAATGTATAATTATGTGGTTAGATCATATGAGAAACCAGAGGGTGTCTCACCCGCTGGTCCCTTGGGATCTCTCTCTCAGGTGGCCAGGGCACGGCCATTGCCTTGGGATCCAGAGCCTGGGCGTGGACCTGTGTGGGAGGACCACCTGGGTGTGGGGTCTTCGGGAAGTGGGGGTGGGATAAAAATTGGTGAGATGAGGTATTCCCCCTTATTTTGTTTATCCAACCCATCCTATGTTTTAGGATGCTTGAGGTCCCAACCCCATAACCCCCCTTTTTTTAAACAAACTGGGCCAAAGAAGAGGGTGACTGAGAGTAACCAGACTAACTCTTTCACATCATACTGGACATGTCCCATTAATCGGGTCGGACAAAGTAAGGTCCTTTACACTAAGTGCATACACCTGATACCAGTTAGCTCTCCTCACACAAATAAAAGGCAACACCTATAGACACACTCTGAGCAAGGTGGAACACGAGTCCGAGCACAACTTCTGGAACAAAGGCACACCTACTGGAGCAGAGTGACAGACCAAGGGGCGAGAGCAGCAGATCGAAGACCTGAAGAGTTCCCTACCGGAGGTTGTTGGCTCCAACAGGCCATGGAAAACACATGGAGAAGGCTATATCCCACAAGTGAAGACCACATTTTATTTCAAGGATGCCAGCGACCCTCCTGGGTGAATGGCAGAGTTGGGGAGGCAAGGCCAAGCCTCTGGTACTAACCTTGACTCATGAATTGAATATCGCAAAACCAAGAAAAAGACGCACACAGCCAGTGAGTTGGCCAGCGACCTGAAAGACAGGTGTGTGTTAAAGTTAATAGCAACATTTTATCACAAGTGCGGGCTGCACACGTATGAGTGAAATGCGATGATCGGCAGACCTGTGAATGAACTTTGAAGTAAAAGACAGCTTCAAAACCAGCGATACTAGGTAACAGAGTGGTCCAGCAAAAGGATGTAGTCCAACAGAAAGTATCTGTTTAAAGTAAATTGTTTGAAGCGAGAAAGTGACAGAACATCTAAAGCGAAATAACAAGGTTTACTCCTAGATAAGGGGAGAGTGAAATTTTAACTGTAAACGTTGAGTCGAAGAGGTCCTGCAGTGGTCTGAAAAGTAAACCATGCACATTCTAAAGTCTTTTACATCTGAAAGTGGTTCGAGCCCAACAGAGGGAGACCCAAAGTTAAATAAGTTTGGGGAATGGAGCCCCCCAGGCAAGTTTGTGTTGAACTTTATTGTGAGAGGTCTGAGCCCGGCTGAGGGGGACCTACGAGAACTGTGTGGTGAAAGATCTGAGCCTGACAGAGGGGGACCTTTGTGAACATTTTTGTTGAAACATTATTTTGAAGTCGAGAGAAGAAACTTAAACGTGCAAGGCCAGACGGGCCTCAATCCATGTTCTGGAACTGTTTCTTCTATTGAAAGCCGAGCCGGAGTGTGTCATCCTTTCTACAGGGACAGCCTTAATGCGTGAGGTCTAACGTGGCGAGGAGAGCTGGTTCAATCACCTTTATTCATTTGAACACTAACTTTTCCTTTTGCATACGTTTCTCCTTTTTTACACTTTTTTGTACAAGAGATAGGGCAGGCATTAGGATTTGTTAGCATATGACATTTTGATTTGACAGACTCCACTAGCACTGTTTTATTTATTATTTGATGGTCGAGACTACTCTCATCTTAGTTATAAGACTGAATAGGAGTTTCTCCAACCCCACCAATTTAAATAAAGTTTTTGCAAATTGTACCCATTGTGTCAGTGTCATACTTGTGAAATCTTGCCTCTACTACAATAGTCAGCTCAACATGGTTCAGTCCCATTACAAACAAATACTGGGACATTCATCAGGGGCTATCCAACTTGGAATAGCACAGTTTTTGATAGGTGGGTAGAGATGGTCTCCACAACGTAGCTATCACTCCATGAGAGTGTTTAGAAACTAAACAAGTAAGAGGGAACAAGAGTCACAAAATTTTAAAACCACCACAACTACGTTGATACACAGTAGATACAGATAATTCCATAGTATGATTATAATCTACTACACTGGTTATCATGGTGTATGCACACATTACACACTGTCCACAAGAGACATTTCCTACTACAGGGGCCATACCCAAAAAAGCGGATTATTTTCATAGTATGGGAGGTTTTCCACACTGATGCTTTGGAGTTTGTGACCTTGCTGAATCTTCACAACAGGTTTCTAAAATGTATAAAGCAGACACGTAGTGGTGATATCAAATTCTTGGACATCACTATTTTTCACCACAAAGGAAAATTGTTGGTCAAACCATTCAATAAGACCACTGATAGAAATTCCCTTCTACATTTTAACATATAAAGATCCATTTGCCTTTTGGCCAGTTCCTTAGGTTGAAACAGAACAGCAGCATGAAAGAACATTATGAAGTCAGTGCCAATATTCTTTCATAGAAACTGGTGGCTAGAGGTTATCCTGGCAAACAAGTTAAGGATTTGGCGAAAAGAACCTAGAATAATAACCGCAAGGCCCTGTTGGATGACACATCCCGGAAATTGCAAAAGAAAGGGGTCTGGTTTTTGTGAACACTTTTTCCGTCCGTTCCTATAAAAGTAAGGCAGTGGTCATGAACAATTGGAAAAAGGTGTTTAGCAAACAAACAGCTCCACCCCTAATAGCTTATAAGAGGAGAAAAAACATATGAAATATGATCATGAGGAATGATATCACTGATAAGCCTCCCAGGGTAGTCAAACAATCCACTTTGTGGGGTATGACCCATGTAATAGGACATTTCCCTTGTGGATATTGTGTAATGTGTGCCTAGACCACCAAAACCAGTGAAGTAGATGTTGGTTTGCATGAAGAAGCGGCTATAAAAGATCTAACTAATTCTAATAGCGAACATGTGGTGCATATGATTATCTGCCCTGCGGTTTGCGCTATATAGGAAACACTAATAGAAATGGTAAAATTAGATTTATAGAGCATTGCAGTTGCATTAAGAATAACATCCTACAAGCATCATTGGTCAAACGCTATAAAGAAAAAGTGCACACTCATGAGAATATCTGGTGGGTCAATCTGAGAAAGACCCAAGGCTCCAATAAGGAAGATATTGATCAAAGATTGTTGATGTTTGAACAGGAAATTATTTTTAGAACAGCCATGTTTCAGGTCTGTAGTGGCACCATGGTCATGTAGCCCAAAGAGATATATGTGTCCAGAGATGCTTTGATATGTTTATGATGTCTACTGTTATTTTCCAGTCGACATGCATGCTTTAAATTGCAATCTGTAAGTAGCTTCATGCTCATCTAACACATTGATAAACATGTGACTAGACAAACTGTGAGATCTGTAGGTCATCCGTAAAGGAGGGCTCTTCATTTTAACACTTATATTTCAAATTACTGTGTTCTAGGAGTCACCAGAAGTAATTGAATGGTGGTCAGATGTTATGATAAGAAGAAAGAAAGGGATAATTAGTATGTGCAAAGGATTTATTTTTTCTCTATCACCAGTGCTGATGAATAATTAGAAAAATCTATATTATTCCTAAATGGTACATATTTATAAACTCCCAGCCCCTTTTTCTGATGGTATTTGGATGATGATCTCCATGATTTCTAATTTGTAGTGTACATCTTTGCCATGTTTTGGTTCCCTCATTTGATGGGTCCACATTGTGCTTTTAGACATTCCACAATGGCGCTCTGCTTGAGCTCAGACTGTTTGATGGGTTGACCATCTTACGATAGTCCGTTGTTTGTGTCTATTCCTTGCTACTGTCGGGGATATGTGAGTGAAACTACATGTACAGAGATGTGTTTTTTCCCCCGAGCAAGAAATAATTTCAGAATTCACCTTGCCTTTCTCGACTTCACCAGTGAATACATACATGTTAGAAAGTTTGTGCACTGTGTGCTTTGTTTTATGCCCCCCTCCCCTTTTTTTAATATGGCATTTTTCTTGGTAGTGTGTGTATAGGACTACTAAGGACATGGCCTGTGTTTGAGAAGCATTTGAAAGCTCCCTGGCATTTCTGCTGTTTTGCAAGGTATGCCTACATTGTCATTTTAGGAATTATCCATTAATATATTAGGGAATACAGGTTTACTACTCTTAAGCATGATTTTTCTTGAATTTAGGTTGTGTTGTTTTCCTGTGTTTCAGTGTTGGGTGTTTTTGGCCAGTGGAGCCCTGCTAATTTATTTATCAATTCCAGTCCTACTTATGAGGGCTACGCTTTGTATTTTTGCAGTTTACAAAGATATCATGCGGCAAAAGCAGGTACCCCTAATTTGTTTTTGTCATTGTTTATAGCAATCACTGACCCGATTGTATTCAAATTATGGAATCATCTGTATCTACAGTGGTATCAATTTAGTTGTGGTGGTTTTAAAATGTGGTGACTCTCTTTTTGTTCTCTCTTACTTTTTTAGTTTCTAAACACTCTCATGGAATGTTAGCTACGTTGTGGAGATCATCTATGCGCACCTATAAAACACTTTGCTATACCGAGTTAGATAGACCCTGATGAATGTCCAAGTATTTGTTTGTGGGTCGGAAATATGTTGGTCTGACTATATAACCAAATAATTTGGACTATTATATATTTGTTTGGTAGTCCATGTGTTGATGTATAAAATTGAAAAATTGTATTTCTCTCGTATATATTGTACTATGTATATGGTGTGTGTAGTGGGTTTTATGTAGTTCTACAATGTTTTTCAATTAATTTTGTAATACATTCTATTATTTGCTTAGTGATTGTATTACTAGACTTACTTTGTCAGGTTCTAGTAGTTTGAGAATATTTTGAGTCACTGTGATTATGAGGAACGTGCTGATCTCTCTTGATGAATGGTGAACAAACACGGTGGGTGATTGCAGTATTTGCTTAGTGATTGTATTACTAGACTTACTTTGTCAGGTTCTAGTAGTTTGAGAATATTTTGAGTCACTGTGATTGTGAGGAACGTGGTGATCTCTCTTGATGAATGGTGAACAAATACGGTGGGTGATTGCAGTAACGTTATTTATGAAAAACATTGGCCTGGAAAAGCCACATATCTGACTTTAACCTTTTTTAACTACAAGAATACCTTTGGATGGTGGATTATGTAGAAGGATTTCAAAAGAAGTCTAAAGACTATCCAAAATGGAATATGTTTTTCTTTCTTTTGTAAAAATTGTGATACAATTAACACAAATAAATGTTTTTAATTAAAATTATTAAATGTCCTTTTCTTTTCTTTACATATATACTTTTTTTGAGACTAAGACAGTAGGTTACTCCCCCCTGTTAGGGAGGGTTTTTGTGTGATATTTTGCCCCATTTATAATACTGAGTCTCTCATGTATCCCCAGTTGACCAACCCAGATTCAGTCCAGACCTTTACTCTGACCCAGTGTGGCAATCTTGGAGTGCCATGCTTTCCTCCCATAGTGGCGTGTATAAATGTGAAGGGGGGTCTTCTATCAAAAGTGGTTGCCATCCAGTGAGACATGTTACTGTCAACTGCTAGGAGGGAAGGGAATCTGTGGAGGTGACACAGAGGGTTTTAGGGTCATTCTGCCTGGCACCTCTCAAGTACCATGAGTAACCTTGAAAAAGAGCAAACTACAATTAGTTAGGCATTGAGTAAAGGATGAAAGAGAAGCCTTTAGATGTTTTTAAACAAAGTAAGAGCAGACATATTTCTTAGATTTACCGGAAGGTCATTCAAACGGCTTGCACTTTGCACTGGAAAGGTTCATCCTTCCTTCAGGAATTAAACCGTAGTACTTTTAAGAGAAATAGTTCCTTAAGATCAAAAATTGTAATTAGGATAGTAAGTAACCACCAGAGAACTCAAAAAGGGGTGGAGTTTCGCAGTTATATGTGGTACAAAATAACAATTTTGTACAGGCAACCAATGAAGGCCCCACAGAAGAGTTGATGCATTGGTAAAAGGTTACGATACAGATCACTATATTTAGAAACCTAAAAAAGAAGATAATTGCAGTAATACATTTTTGCCCCCAGAATAGCAAAGCAATATAGCGGAGATGGGCTTGCGAGAGAAAATATTTAAAACAAAGATAAAAAGTAGTAGAGATAACTATGGTATTAACCTGATCAATCATGCACAATGGGGGATCACAAAAACTCATAGCATTTTTATTTTTGGAAGATTAGGAAACACCATGATATCGTCTGTGAATTGGGTCTGATGGAAGTCACATTTCTTCAAATGATGGCATGTACCAGTAATCATTAAGCTGTTTTTTAAAGAATTTAGACTTAACCAAGTGGATCCATCCATTTTTTGATTCTATCCAAAACTGATGACAGACCCAGTCTATTTGTGATGGGTTCATGAGAACTTTAGACACAAAGAAACAGATCATCTAAATAGCATTGAAAACCAAGGTCTAGTTTGGCCAACAGATTGTGTAGAGATTTAGCATACATGTTAAACAAATTGGATGACCCTTGTGGGATGTACCTTGTGGACCTCCAAAATAAATGGAATTTTATGAGAGGGCGAGCATCATGCATTCATCAATTTCTTAGATCGCCTGTGAAACGTACCACTGCTCCTTGTACATAGATGTAACCCAGAAAATAATAATTGTTGTTTGTACAGCTGACCCATTTCTCCCATCGCACACAGCACCATCGCAACTTACTGGAAGGCACAGGTTCACTCCACATACCAGGAACATACATATAACACAAACACTATTGCACATCCCTTCTGCCATAAGATTGAAGCTGCATTTACAAACAAAAATTCAAACTGTAGCTTCCCACATAACTCTCTATATACCAAAACACAATCCACCTCCCCCTTTCATAGTATGCCTCTGCTGTGCCCATACACACTCCATTTAGTCATGGGTGACTACCATGGGCTTGGCCACCCTCGCATAATATTATGATACGATAGGTTATTTGTAACACGCTTAATACCCAGAGGTTTCTAAGCGCGGACCCAGGGATTGAACCTGTGGTGCTCTGTCTCGTCTTGCTTCCAAGGAGAGCACGTTGCCCCTGAGCTATCCTCCCAAGACTCAACTGTGAGAACACCATCTACTCTCTGAAAGTCTGTATATCCACCATAAAGGCCTGGATGTGGAACGCTGATCTGAAGCAGGACTCCACAGAGTCCGAAATCCTCCTCCTCTGCAATGAAAATAATCACACCCATATCCCAATCTATGTAAAATAAATTAAGCTTAATGGATTCATCCCCCAAACTCACCAATGATACAGACCTCTCTTTTAGGGCTTACATCTCCAAGAAAAACCAATGTGCCCAGTACTCACATGCCTACAGTAGAGTAAACCCCTGATCCATGCTTCCCAACCTCCACCTTGGCTCTGCTGAAAGCCATCCAGCCTCAAAGATAAAACAAAAAAATCCATCACATCCCACCCATCCTTAAGGAATTGAGCTGGTTGCCCCAAAGAGACCACAACACTGACATGACAGCATCCGTCACATACAAAGCAGTGCCAGCCAAGCGGCTCTCTTCCCTGGTGGAAAGACTCAACATTTTACAAACCCAGTGCAATATGCCTATTGCTTGCCAATACATGTCTCTCGCAATCTTTAACTGTAAGATCACGGAATATGCAAGGTTACATTAAATATTGCATCAAAATAGTGTTTTTACCTTCGCCACTGACACCGACCATTTACAATGTCAGGTCAGTGTTAATACAATACATGTGGTGTAGGGGTTCCTTTAACATGTGTGTGCAAATATTTATATATATTCAGTGTAAAAACTTTGCTAAAGGGACGTAATGGTTAAGTTGCACTAATGAAAACCTATTAAATTCAGTGAAAAAACTTTTTTAAAGGGACATTATGGTTAAGTTGTACTAATAAAAACCTAACAAATTCAATAGAAAAAGGGATATTATGATTACAAGTAAAATCGAAAAACCCCAGAAATGTGGCAGTTATGGTAACGTAAGCAACCATAACTCACGCCACCACTGTGCACTGCCAAGTCGAACACCCACGACATGAAAGATTACATGGACAATTTTTATTGAAGACGTCACTCATCACTTCCAAAATCTGGGCCACTTCGTTTTGGTTACTCATTGCAGAAATTTGTAAATGAAAAAGTTGTGATATATGCAAAAAAAACGTTAAACTTCTTGTATAATGTGCTTGGGTTAGGGTTTGGTGTCAGATATAAGCCAATAACCAGACCATAAAAACAATCTATACGAGTACTTCATAATGAACTGTAATGTTATTGACATTTTGTATTGATATTGTTTCTGTCTTCTGTACTGTAGTATGCCAGTATATGACACCAATTTGTATGCATTGTAGGTTAGGTCTTTGTATGTATTGTTTGTACTAAGAAACATATGTACTAGGTCTTGCCATAGTACCTATGTATTCCATGCTTAACATTACTGAAAACTATGCAAGGATATCTTTCATGATTTCACAAAGCAAAATTAGCAGAGTAAAAATATTCAACTTCTAAAGAGTATGCTGCAACCATTTCTCATGTGTATGTATGAGCAGCTTCCTCGATTCAGAACACTGTAATGTAATGTTTTCTTTGCATAAGTACATTTGTTCATTTATAGGTAGTTTTGCATAGATCACACAATCACCCGTAACACGTTCTTACCAACAATATAAACAGAACCCTTTGTAAGGACGTGATCAATGTCATGTCATCTTTCATGTCGTGGGTGTTAGTCTTAGCTGTTCATGCTGATGGCACGAGTTATGGTTGCTTACTTTACCATAACTGGCACATTTCTGGGGGGTTGCGATTTTACTTGTAACCATAATATTTGTCCATTGAATGTGTTAGATTTTTGTTAGTGCAACTTAACCATAACGTCCCTTTAAAAAAGTTATTTTACTGTATGTCATGGGTTCTTAACAGGATACCCTTCATTTTTGTACATGTCCCTTACATCATACCAACCCCAACACGATAGCTACAGAGTTTGCGGACTGTGCGACTGTCCACTGAGTTCGGACAGCATTCACACAGCCCAAAAATACAGGGGTTACCTTGCATTATTATATCCTGCAACAAACAAACACATGTACGTTACACAGATATATGTAGCACATTCAAAAATTAAATATGTACATAAATTATGTACTTATGAAACCAGAAGTACAATTTCATAGGTTGCGCCACATAATGGAATGCACCAAGCACAAAAGTGAACAGTACATTTTTACAGCATTACCTCATTGCAACCGTGCGTAAACAATCACAAACAACTCCAAGGTACTCAGAAGAAATCCATACAAAAAGTAGTAAGTACACTATATTTCTTCCCGTAACAATAAAGTTTGCTGTATGTACTTGACTTGTAAGAAATAGCAGTATTGTTGTCTTTAAACAGAAATGGCAAGCACCCTGGAGTGGTTAGAAAAACATTTCCCCCATGATGAAATGAGTGAGGGAAATAACTCTAATGGTACAGAGTACACTTTTTAAAGTAGAAAAAGTGATGTAAATTATTTGACATGTCACTAAACATGGTTTTCTTTTTAACAGTGCATAGTGCAAATGAAGAAAAATCACTATTAAATTATCAAGACGATGGGCACAGACAGCCCCTAACTCCAAATGCAGAAAATGAACTTCTAAATCTATCTGCAAAAATTGATGAATTGAACAATAATTTTGTACAGTCAATGACATTTGTTAAAAATCATGTTAAAGACAATATTTACTACCACTGCCCCACTTGTACCTGTGCCCCTTCCCCCGGTCCCAACCAATCATCCCCAGCAAATTCCTTCAATCAAAGACGCGATGAGCAAACCTCAATCCCTTCCTCCCCTCATGAACAGTCTGTATGAAACCCCAATTCCCCCATATATGTTTCCCCTTTCTGCTACCTCTTCCCTTTCCTAACTGATTGCTTTTCTTTGTCCTAACTAATATGTATGTGTGTACTGTTGGTTTGTGTGTGTTTTTATGTTTTTAAAAGGCTTGTTTGGAGTCCGCAGAGTCTGGGCTTTCTGTAACCAAAATTGAGGTGCCCCCGAACATTGCGCCTGTCTGAAGATGTTTGCAAGTTGTGCTGCATTTTTAAATAGTTTGGGGGCCCACCCCTGACAAGCGGACACCTGGACACATGTACATCTGATCTAGCAGTGCCCCCGAGCACCGTGCCTGTCCGGAGATGTCCGCTCGCACGTGTCGCACTTTTAATTAGTTTGGGGGCCCCACCCCTGTCCTGCGGACACCTGGATGCATGCACATCTGATATCGACCTGCCCCCAAACACCACACCTGCCTGGAGCTGTATACTCACATGTGTTGCACTTTTAATTAGTTTGGGGGGCCCACCCTTGTCCTGCAGACACCTGGACGCATGCGCACACCGTATCCCTCGCAATAGGTGGCCGCAGGACATCGGCCGTTTCCACGGTTGTACGGGGACATCATCATATGACCACACCTGCGCTGCATGTCAGGAGTATCTGCTGACACTTTCTGTACCCCCGGACAGTTAAAAACCGTGGTTTTGGCCAATTCAGGGTGTTTTAAGCCAAAACATCACCATTACAGAGGCCCTAGACCATATCCTGGTTCACCTAGTGACTTTTTGTAAATATTCTGTACTCTGCCTGTGGATCTAAGTGTGCGTGGACAGTCACACTGTCCACGGACAGCCCACCAAAGGGACCCACCCACTACTGCTTCTGATTGTGTTTCTGGCAATCCAGGAGTGAGCACCTGCTGATAATTGGGATTTTGCTGTTTCTGCTTTTGTGCTTCTGTACAAAATGGCATCCATGGCTTCTGCAGCTGCCCCACCGCCACTACCATCACCAGCTGGATGGCCTGGAGAGGGGAACAAGCATGGTGATGCAGATGGGAAACAAGAGGAGAAAGAGAATGAGGTAGTGGAAATCCCTCTCGCCAGCTGCCAGCCTAAATCTTGGGTGTGGAGGCTTTTTACCACCATTGGGGTACACCTAAGGCGAATGCAGACAAGGTTAGATGCACTAAGTGCAAAGTTGTACTCAGTTGTGGAAAACCAGATCTGTATAGATACAGGACCACCACCATGCAGTGATACCTAAGGTCGAACCACAAGGGAGCAGTACAAAAGGTAGGATCTTTCTAAGGGGCGTTTAGGTTGACATCCACCGTCACATCCTCATCATCCTCTCCTGCCACCACAAGAGAGACTCCTGTGGGGCAGAGGATCCCTGTGGAAGCCTTGCAGGCCATACATGACACAGTCAACCACTACCTTTTGAGGGTCATAGTGCTTTGTATGTACTGTGACACGCCGATCTGTAGGCGGGGAACAATATCTAAGTACTTTTGAGGTTGCGGTCCAGGAGCACGAGAAACAGTGTCCCCTACCAAATTAAGGACCACCCAACATCTTCCATTCTCTCCACCTGCCCCTTTGTCCCTGTAGTTGGTGTCCCTTCCCTGCCCTCCCGTTACTTTGCTCCCCTCCCTTGTGTCTCCTGTGAAAAAAGCCCCAAAAAATATAAAACACAAAAAATAAAAAAAGGTTCTTTTCAGAACCCCTTTCACAGTTCAAAAATAGAAATACCAAAAAAAGATGCAGGCTACTCAGCCTATGAAGTCCGTGGACAGCGCGGTAGGCCGTAGACATCTAAACAATGTGGCTGCTGATGTGAACTGGATGGGCCCCAGCCGGCCCATGTAATTGGGGGTCTCCAAATAGCCCTTTAAGATGAGCAGAAGCACCCTCGAGATAGATGGGGATGCAGATTCGTACCCTTGCACCAAATAATTATGACAACTCAATAGTTTGGCAAAGGGAGTCTGTTTAATGACAAGTACAAAAAACAGCGAGTTCAATAAACTTCGGCAACTGCTCGATCTTCTTTCTTGCTTAAACTCCACTTAATTTCAGCAGAAACACAGTACTTATATCAAAAACTCATCATCACTGACGGGCAATCTTAAAAACCTAACATGCAACGTGATTGATTATAGGAAAGTGACTTTAACATAGGTACTATAACTGTATGTGGAAATGGGGAGAGGAGATTGGATAATCAATGTCAGGTGGGAAACCAAGTCCTTCCTTCAAAATGGCCACGGTAAACGTCACTAAATGTACGACGTCTCATTGGTTTTACTTACTATAGGACCCTAGATTACATGGTCCACTATGATTGGGTTGGCATCAACCCCACTCATACTTTTCCACTCACGCCTATCAGCATGCAGAACAACCAGCCAGGTGCAGAGAGTTTGTCTGTACCCTAGCTTCCCTCCCATTATGTTACAATCAATCATCACCTCAGTGATCATGTGTCAATGACTTCTTTGTAATTTGGCCTCGAGTCTGCTTCTTGGTCTGAAAAAGTTTAAGGAGTATGGGTATGGCAGGGATCCATGCATAGGTGTGAAGGTCTCATCTCTTCCTGCCTGCCTTGTCACGTGATTTGGACACTGTGAAATCGACATCTTCTTCATTTTTTTCCGTGCATTTGATTTAATTCTGCCTGTCTTCTACCATCTGTGGCTTATCTTGACCTTTCAGAACAGGATACTCTGTTCTTTTTTCTCTTTAATTGTATCCACTGTTGACCTTTTCCAGTCCGATACAACCTTGGCTTCTTAGCATGGTTACCTTCAGCTGGGTTCCTCTCTGTCTTAATTCTCGATTGTTTTGCTTCAATACTCTCCTCTTGAGACCTTTAGTAGCCTTTGTTCAATTCTGCTCATATGCATAGTGGATTTTCACTCATCTATAAAGTGCTTTTGAGGTATATATATATATATGGGTGCTTAGTTTACCATCACTGGCGAATTTCAATGGTTTCTCGGTTTTACTTTGAACCATAACGTCCCGTTAATAAAGTTTTTTTTAGTGAATTTCATAGGTTTTTAGTAGCGCAACTTAACCATAAAGTCCCTTTAACAACGTTTTTTTACTAAATTTCACAGGTTTTTAGTAGGGCAACTTAACCATAACGTCCCTTTAACAAAGTTTTTTTTACTGAATTTCATAGTTTTTTAGTAGCACAACTTAATCATAACATCCATTTAACAAAGTTTTTTTCCTAAATTTGATCGGTTTGTAGTAGTAGCACGTAACCTTAATGTAAAGTAACATCTGACTTCATTGCACACCTTACGGACAATGCCACATGACCATATGCTGGCGCACAGCACGTTGACGTGTCTGAGAATCCGTACACACTTAACAATAAGATGTATGCCTAGTGGATAGTGTGGAAATACATTTTTTACTGATGTAGGAACTTCCACCTTCAACATTTCCCTTGCACAGCTTGAACACTATTCGTAGTGAACCATTAACAAGGTAGTACACAGTACATACTTTTAGCAAAAGTACTAGTTATCTGAAAACGACATGAGCTAAGGCCATCCCTCCTACCCAAGAAACAGCACCACTGCTGTAATGAAGGAGCATGAGAAACACTGCCCCTACCTTACAAATAGCACACGCACAACATTTTGCCCCGTCCACCTACCCCTCCATATTACTGTTTAGTGCCTCTTTGCTCATTTCCGTCCGCAACTTTCCTTCTTAGCTGTCCTTCCCAAAAAAAGCCATCCGTAAACAAAGTAAATGTTCCTTTAAGAACCACCTTTCACAGTTTAAAAATACATTTTAAAAAAATCGCATACACTCCATCTACTTTATATTTCTTAGTAAAGGACATAGACACAATAATATTTGCCATTAACAATCTAGATTTGCAAAGCAGTATCGTGTGCTACTGAAAAAGAGGATTTCTTTTCCAAGATGGCCACCATAGAAAGGGAAGGCGGTTGTTCCATACATGGCCCCTCTCTGCTTTCTATGGCAGCCTGCAAATAGCAAAAAGGAAACGCTGTTAACATATTACCACCAGCACCTTTTTCCTCCCTTTCAAATGTATCGTAATGTCGAACAACTTTACCACAAAGCCAGTCCCAGGTGGACATGGCCACTGTAATCCTATCTTTTCTCCCTTCTGGTCATGGCCAGTAGCCACATTGTGCGGTTCATGACCTTATACCATGACTTCGACATTCTGCCCACTCCCCATGGCTGCAGCCTACCCCTCAGTCAATAAATGTACTCCGATAAGATTTTTAACTACATTAAAACACTTGTGTAATAGGAAAACACTCCCACATCTCGTCACATAACCAACCCTAATGATATTGTAGACTTTTTTGGATGACGTTCCTCTCCAGCATAGCCAAATGCTCCCATAAGCACCTGCCTGCCGTGACGCAGAACCTGCAAATGAGCACACAGCGATGTACAACGTAGCACATTACATGTTGAAATAATAAACTGTTTTTTAAAGGAAAACATTAACAATTTTAGAATGTGTGAAGTACTTTAATTTCACAATAAACTGTCCGAGACCATCGACTATTCCCATTTCCAATCAAATAGTAACTTTGTTTGTCCGGTCGTCATCGAAAATGTTAATCGTGAGGTACATGTTGATCTTTTCGCATACACAAAGTATTTGCTTTCGATAAAGCAACTGCTTTGGTCGCACAGTGATTTCCAAGACGTCAGTATGAACTTTGGCCTACACCACCCTAAAAGATGTTAGGTTACTCCTAATGGCTACTCCAGCTTATGGACAAATGGGGCTGGGCCGGTCGTCCCACAATACAGTGATGGTTAGGCGGCCGGTCACAAGTACGTGGATCTGGCGTCTAAAGAACCCATCACTTGGCATCTGGAATCCATGGCAATCACAGTACGGCAGAATGTAGTTGTTCGGAAAACGTAACAGAAAATACGTATCAATACCCAAACTTTACCAAACAATTTCAAAAAAGACAAAAAGAAAGTGGAAACTGATACACAAATCGATGTGGTCATACATGACATTTTAAAGAGATAATAGCGTTGAACATGGGTGAACCTAATGATAGCCTACAAATGGCGAGAATCTGCACTCTCCATAAGTTTAAAAAAAATGACAACTGCACAGAAAGATAGTACCTCAGTTACAATGCCACAATTATTCTTCTGTTAATAAAAAATTAAAACTTGTTCTGGTGTAGAGTCATCAAAAGTAAACTTACACGATATTTACCGTCTCCATTATTTTCGTTAAACCTAGACAGCGTTGTACTTGCAGCAAAGAATCTTCTTCCACTGATATTACATGTGTCTTACAAATGTTTTGAATCCATAACCTTATCAAATGGTATTTTTTCCAAACTTGCACTCTCTGCATTTTTACTGAATTTTCGCTTTAGCTCATGGTCAAAAAACAATCGACCCTTATGGGTTCAGTCGGATGCATGGACCTACTGAGCTTGCAACCAAAAAAGCAAACCATGTGACCTTCACTCAGAATGAAAATACATTCTGACTTTGCAACAACATATCTGAATGCATGCATGAGAACTGCTACTCCCATACACTTGCAAAACCGCTGTTTCCATCAAACAGTGCAGGTGCCTGCCTTGGTTAAGAAGTGCAATGGTGTGTTGTTTTATATGTGTTAGCGGCGATGTCCGCGTACACCAAAACACGAATGAAAGATGGCAGGCGCAGCTACAGAATCTGATGCTCTTCACGCCGTTCAACATCCAACCAGTGAACATGACGCTACGGATTAACCAACCGGTATCTTGTCCACGGAGCGAACAGGGAAGTGTGTCAGCGGACATAGATATCACTAATTTTTTCAAACATACTTTTTGGTCATTTTAAAGAAAACTACTGGATGGATTGGCACCAAATTTACAAAAGCACGCTTTCGGGACCAAGCTCCTGCCGCAAATTTGGTGAAAATCCGTCCAGCGGTTGGGGCTGTAGACATGCGCAAAGTGTTTCCCCCATTCAGTCTATGGGAAGACGTTTTGAGACCCCTCCTATAACTTTTCCCCCCCAGAACAAACATCACCAAAATTTGCAAAAAAAATCACAGTGGCCCATACACTTTTTGCAAAGTTTGGTGTGGATTCGTCCAGTGGGAGCTGAGTTATAAGCCGCCCAAAAAGTGTTATTCCTATGGAAACAGCAACTTAACCATAACTACACGGCCGTATTATATATATACATATGAATAGTTGGCGCTTGCCACAATCTATTTTACTGCTAAGCATAAGCACCTTCACGATTTCTTTGCTTCTTGCAGTTTATTGCATCTGTACACGTTTAAACTAACTGAATATCTTCATCGTGCATATGGCATAAATCTCTGCATCTTGACATCAACTGTTTCACCTTAGGCTTAAGATGTCACTTATGCATGGTATTTTGTCTCTTTGTGAGTATTCTTAAGTCATTATATCTTCAAAATGTGTGTCAGTCCAATTTATTATGACGTCATCATTCGTCTTCCTTTAGTATCTTTTTGCTTCTTCGGGTATTTCATTCTGATAAACGTAATTTTGTCTTGCCTGTAGATATGGTTTTCTCAATGGTTACCTTACTTTTTGGGTTTTCTTAGGTGTCGGTTCTTCAATAGGTGCTGTTATTCTGATAGGCACTGGGCAGAGCCTGAATCGACTCTCCACTGGTTTATCTGCTTTCCATACATCATATATTTTAGCATGAATGTTCCTGTTACTACGAAGGGGGTGGCTGGAGTGTAGATGGTGCTTGGCACTTCCTCTTCACTCCCTTCTCTGGGCGATTCATCAACCACTCTCACTTCTTTCTTTGCTTCCACTTTAATGTTCTCCTCTGGATCTAGAAATCTAGGTCTAAAGAAATGTTCCTTTGGGGTCCATATCTTTATGACTCCCTTCAAACATCCTGCTGTTCTTATGTGCTCATCTTCGTTCCATGTCATTAGTTGACATTCTGCACTTGGATTGCAATAGATCCATTTTCCCACATATTTTCTATGTTTCCTCGGATACCGGAACTTTGTTGCTTCTGGTGCATAAATGATAGCCTTCACAAAGTCTCTTATTTCTTCATCAGTCAGGTCCTTAGGCTTCCATGCTGACTCAACATCAATCATGATTTTCAACTCTATGGCCTTCTTTGCAGTTTTCTGGCACTGAGAGATTATTGGCTTTATAACACAGAATCCAAGCAATATAATCACCAACAGGGCTCCTAGGAACTTGAATGCATCTGCAATCCATTGAGGAACCCAGGAAAACAATGATCCAAACCAACTGTCATCGTCAATTTCGTCAACTTTATCTATCATCTGATTTTGTAGTTTTGTCAGCATAACTATGGCTTCTGTTAAGGTTCCATTTTCGTCATCGTGTGACGGTATAAAATGTGCAACATGATTCTCTGATTTTTTCACAAACACCTCCATCCATAGCTGTGATCATGTCTAGGACATATCTGTTCTGGAGTGTCATTAGTGTAATCCTCTTAAATCTTCCTTAATTGCATTAAATCCCTTTATAGTTGTGTTGATGGTCTGCAGTAACTCCCATCTGGTTATCTGCAACCATTTAATATTTGCTCCAACCTGAATTCTTGACATCAAAATTGTCGTGAACACTGAAGAAGTCTGACTGAACAGTCTATGTTTGTATGGGATTGCATCAAAGGCTTCTATCGATTTTGCAGAGAAGTATATTTCTCTCTTCATCCTGGTTATCACTTCCATAGATCTCTTCTTCCTCTGGTGGGTATCTACTTTCGGGAAATTGTCAATATTTAGATCACTTTTCGGAATCACCAATGCTGGAACATGGACATTCATCAATGTACAAATACCTCCCCAATTCTTTGGCAATCTGATATATGCTTTGGATCCACACGCTCAAAAATGATCCATGATCACTGCTGCTCCATGCATCATTCCTGTAGCATCAAAGATTTGTTCACAGTTCTGATTTTCTCCCATTTTTCTCTTACCATTTTTTCTGAAGCACAGTTTGGAATTCTCCCATGGCACTATCTGTAGGGGTCCTCCTCTATCTTCAACCCATGTTAGCAGTCTTGCAAGTCTCGGCCATAATGGTTTTCATATCATCTGTGCATTTTAAATTGTTTCTTTATGGTATCCAATAATCATCCATGCTCTGTAGATCACTACTCCTTTCTCCCATCCTTCTGGAGAAAGCACTGTTCCCCAAACTTGCATTTGACCTCTGTCCTTCCATCTTTGAGCTTCTTCTGTTGATTTCCCTTTGTGTGTTTCTCTTGTGATTTCTGCTCCTTTAACTACAGGCTGCTCATATCTGATCACAATATTCTTTGTTTTGCCATTGATTCTTGTCTTTATGTCTTGAACCTAATCATCTTTATATGGGTCAGTTGCTTCAGTTGCCCATTTGAGTGAAGCATCACTTCCCATGAACTGACCTCTGGTCTTGCACATTGCTAAATGTGATAGGCAGTGTGCTGTTATGACATCTATTTCAACAGCTACAAAGATTTTTGACTTCCCCATGCTGTAGCACAAACAAACATTCTTCCTCTGTTCCAAATTCCTTCATATGTTGGTACCATATGTTGTTTCCCAAGTGTGCTGTGTTGTCCAGGTAATCGTTCAATGTGTTATTGTCTTCTTGTGTGCTTTTTTTAATTCTTAAGGTCTTTCTGTAGTTTGCTAAAACCAAATATTTGAACACATCTGTATACCTTCTTCTTGCTGGAGGATTCTCAGGTATCTCCATCAATGATCTGGGCGTGTTCACATGCATTATTCGTGTAGGATAAGGTCCGGTAAGCCTTTCCTTGTCCTCTTGTTTCTTTTTGACTCTGGCTATGAACGTCCATGTTGATTCTGCTATTATCTCTTCACGTGATTGTATTGTAGGAGTTAAGCTTGACCCTTTCATCACTGGATCAGGCGTGCTCATCGGTGCTGTCTCTGTTCGTTCATTCTCTTGAGTCTTTTGTCTCCTTAACAGTTCCTTTTCCATGTGTCTTATAACACCCTTTGGTAAAAGGCTTCTTGTTGATCTCTGTCCAAACTCTCCCCATTTTCTGGAATGTGATTCTGCAGTCATTCACACTAGACCAGGCGTGTATGCACTCATTATTTGTGTATGTGTATCTTTCATCAATCCTCTCTCAGGTTTACTTTGCCGAGCCTGTCTCCGGCGTTTCAATTCATTTGTTACCACAAGCGTTGCATGTGGGTCACTGTTTATCACACCCATCTCAAGCTCAGTCACTCCACCATTCTTTCTAGGAACTGGGATGACTATGTAAGGTCTGGGCACCTTTGTAGGTCTCATGCGTATATCATTAGGCGGGTGCACGGGAATCTGAATGCTTTGTGAACCTATGAAGAATGCAGTTCTAATTGTTAATGACAATACTATGATAATGAATACTATGCATGTGTAAATAATACATTTCTAGGTTAATTTACAACATTTGTTCCTTGACCAATATGAATGTCTCTCCTCATGAGGGAGGACACCGCTGCTGTTTTGATTTCCCATCTCGATCATCTAAATAAGCAAAACCAAATGTTTAATACATTCTAAACATTGCTACTTTATCTAGATTCTGCTGCCTCTGGTTGCAGGTCACGAGTGCTGAACTGATTATCCTTTTTGTCCGAATGATAGACTGTCTCTGGAATCAGTTATTTTTCTATTAACCAAAGTTTCAAATGAGGCAATAAGTTCAGTAAATCTTAATTTGCCTGTTCTATGTAAACCAATTCCCAATCTATGCCTCTAATCTGTTTCACTCCAGACGACATGAACGTCCTTGGTGAGGTCGCTATTGCATGACACCATAAGTAAGTCTGAATAGGGATTCTGTGTCGAAAGACTCAGGATATTGTCATCTCTTCCAATTTATGTATCCTCGATAAAAATTTGGCATATCTTTTTATATCAAAGATTCAGTGTGCCTCAGTCCAAAGTTCAAAGTCAACAAGCTATTTTGTGGCTTATACGTGCAATTCTTCTCCTTTACCCTGCAACTAGGATGCACAGGGTGTCCATGTTTTCATGTCCTTTTCCCCTTATTCTGCTCAAAGGAAGTGTCCAGAACTAAGCCACAACTTTGCACAATAGTTCTTCATCGTTTACTTGGCTGGTCATGCGTCCTTTTTCCTCATCATGGATCTTTTCTGCACATGCTGTGGTTCTTTGCCGTTGTCTGTAGCCTCTTCACGGTGGGGTGCAGGCAGAGGGATTTCTCCGATGTATGGCTTGATGTTGTCCAAGAAGATCCAAGCTCTTCTTCCCTGTAGCTTGACTGCAGAGGGTGTGACGTCCTCCCTCTCTAAACAGCCCATTGAACCTTGGCTTGTCCCACTTTTTCCTTGTGTGATTTCTCGCCAGGACGTGTCCCCAGGGAATATTGGAGGTGCATGTAATTCTGAAAATGTATCTGTTGTAGCATCTCCTTCTGTGTTCTGTACTGACCTACAACCTTTTTTCGTCGCAGGAGCTGTCCTGAAATTACGGTCGTACTAAGGTTAGATGGCATAATTTCCAGCGCTGCGTAATTAGAGACTCTGGTAATCCATCGGTGTAGAGCCCGACGAGGAGCTCATGCAGGAGATGCATGTCTAATGTGATGGTCTCAGGACACACTCAGAACTGAGATTCCTCCTTGGACTTTTTTTGTTCTGGGACTTTCGCTTGGGAACTGTGACTGAATTAATTCTCTGCAGCATCCCTCCCACTCCTCACATGGTTCTGCTGACTTAAGGCCAACCCGGGCATGGCTACAGAAGTTTCTAGTAACTTGAGAAGCTGCCTTGTGCAGCTCTAAGATTGTAAAACTTGTTTTTTTCCTGATGAAGACATTGATAAATGATTCAAAAAATGTAGAAACCAGTCGAGAAATTGGGGATGTGGTCATGTTTTGACATCTAATTGACCCGCCCCTGGAGCAGACCACTTTTATGACAACTATAGCGGTCAGGTACATTGATTGCACTTTACTTATAATGTAAAAGCTGCTAGCTATGATTTTTAACAGCTTTACCATATATGTATTGTTGTTGGGTATATAAATTGTATATAATGTGTATGTATGATGGCTGTATGTGGACAAATGAGTGAATGTTTTATCGTCAACTGTATGAACTGTATGGATAACTATGTTCTTCTCCTGCAATGTAATTAATATGCTAAGTGCAGATTAAATCCTGATGAATCCGTTTATGTAAATCTTGTAACAGGCACAATAAATTCATTTGATACTCTGATACTTTGTTAATTAACAAAGTCCTCTGGACTCTTTCTTCTGATCAAATCTGATCAAATCTGACATTACAGTAAGACAAGATGTCATGCAATTCAAGTATTTTTGCATTTCCAATCCTAACTCTTCTCCTGTTGGCTGAGCATCACATCGAGCTCTATTTCGAGGTGTTAATGGTATTCGCATCCTTCTGCCCGTTACGATTTCGTGCGGCGTGAGATGGTGGTAAGAACCAGGCTTGTTTCTGAGTGCATACAGTGCCAGTGGAAGACAGTGCAGCCATCCCTAAGTAAGCTTAAACTTGGCTATCCTTTCCTTTAACAATCCATTGAGTTTCTCGCATATTCCATTCCGTTGAGGATGATAAGAAAACTTGTGCTTTATACCAAGCAACAAGCTAATCTGTTCAAATACTGCATTAACAAAATGAGGACCATTGTCTGACCTCACCACTTCACAAGCTCACCATATGAGAAATGCCTCCTTCGCATTGTGCCCTGTCTTCACTATGCCTTGCAAAATTTGGTAAACTAGGGTTCTTCTCCCCTCGCAGGATTTTCAAACTTAGGTGGCCTCTCCACTCACCAGGAATTGGTCGCATAGGTATAGTCTGGGTGTGTACATGGACCTGCTTCTATCTATATTTGCTTCGCGCTCTGAGCGCGTTGTTGTGCCTGCTCCCCCCTCCCATTTCCTGGTCCTCCTCTCCCTTCCCGACTCCCTGCCCGCCCACACCCACCTCCCCTTCCTCTCCTCCCTCTGCCTATAACCACCCCCTCTTGGGCAGCCCTAGGCCCAGCAGCCCCCTGCGGCTAAGGGCCCCTAGGCCAAGGGCGACTCCTACAGTTGCGTCTCCCTGTGTGTCTGCAGGTGTCCGCAGGGGACGCTTGGTCCCGGTCCACCCTGGTTAGCTCCACCTGCTCCCTCTGCCCACCGCATTTAGACCTGTCACCCCCTTCGCATTGTGCCCTGTCTTCACTATGCCTTGCAAAATGTGGTAAACTAGGGTTCTTCTCCCCTCGCATGATTGTCAAACTTAGGTGGCCTCTCCACTGGGTACCTGATATGCATTACTGTGTTCTGAATCTGTGGTAGACTAGGGTTTTTCTCCCCTCACAGGATTTTCAAACTTAGGTGGCCTCTCCACTGGGTACCTGATATGCATTACTGTGTTCACTGTGTTCTGAATCTGTGGTAAACTAGGGTTTTTCTCCCCTCGCAGGATTTTCAAACTTAGGTGGCCTCTCCACTGGGTACTTGATATGCATTACTGTGTTCACTGTGTTCTGAATCTGTGGTAAACTAGGGTTTTTCTCCCCTTGCAGGATTTTCAAACTTAGGTGGCCTCTCCACTGGGTACCTGATATGCATTACTGTGTTCACTGTGTTCTGAATTTGTGGTAAACTAGGGCTTGCTGCTCTCTTCCTGCCCTCTCGTGCCTGTCCTAAATCCCATGGTGCTCTCTATCTCACCTATCTTTTCTAACTGCTTCTCCATTGACTATCCTGCTCTCCTCACTAAATCTGGTAGGAAAAAGTTTAAAAAGGACATCCTGGTCTCCAACCCAGGCCTCCCTATTGCTGACACCTACACCAGTGCTTCTTCTAAGGAAACTCTCACTGACATCCTCTTTTTCGTGCCTTCACCTGACCTATGGACCCTTCATATGGTCTCTGTGCTCTCTCCTTTCTCCTCTTCTCCCATTAATGGTGGCACCCTCTGGGGCGTCCTCTTGGCCTCCTTCCACTCCTCTAAGGCCATCATTAATGTCTACGCTAATGAGACCGTCTTGGTCCAAGGCCCTCAGGCCAACCTTCACCTCTTTGATAGACGCTTCCCGCACCTCATCAACTTCCTTTCCTCTCCTGCTGTCCCCCCTCCTCTGTCCTCGGCTACCTTACCTCTACCCTCCCTCCCTGCCCCCTCCCGTGCTCCTTCTTCTCCTCCGCAGGGCATACCTCTGATCTGTACCCCTCCCCAGAAGTCCTTCAAAGATGGCAACCTTCTCCACATTGCCACTCTTAACTCTCGCTCTGCTGTCAAACATTCCTCTGATATCTGCCGCCTTCTTGAGGAACTGGACCTTGACGTACTCGGTCTCACTGAGACATGGTTCACGGCTAGCTCTGTCACCAGCTTTGACACACTCCTACCTGACGGCTACAAGATCCTCTCAGTGCACAGGCCCAACCGTGCTGGGGGGGTGTGGCCCTTATCTTCCCTGATTGGATTCCTGCCACTGCTATTCCTACGCAGACCTACTCCTCTTTTGAATGTCTTGTCTGCCGACTCTCTCTTTCTCCTAGCCATTCCCTTACCGTGGCTACTATCTATCGGCCACCTGGTCAAATTTCCTCCTTCCTCTCCGAGTGGGCGGACCTCTCCTCCTCACTCCTGTCCTCAACCACTCAACTCCTCTTTCTTGGAGACTTCCACATCCACCTGATGCCTCCTGTCCCCCCTCTGGACTCTTTCGCGACCTCTGCGACTCTCTCTCACTCTCTATTCTCCCGTCTGGGCCAACCCATTCTGCTGGGCACACTCTTGATGCCCTGATCTCTTCTGACCTTCCCCTCCCTTTCCCTCTCTCCACTCCTCTCTCCTGGAGTGATCACTTTCTTCTCTCCTCCCTCCTCACCCTCCCTACCCCACAGGCAAAGCCACCCTCATCACTGCCATCTTCATTCTCGGTCATCCGACCCATGAAGCGTGTGTCAGTTGAGGCTTTCGCTGCCACCTTCTCGCCCCCTCTTCCCCCCTCGGCTGACTCCCACCCTGACACAGCCCTCTCCACTCTCTACTCTGCTATATCTGATACTCTTGATATCCTTGCCCCTGTTATGAGAATCCGCCTGAAGCCCAAAGCCAAATGTAACTCCTGGTGTGACTCGGATCTTGTCACCCTTAAACGCTTGTGCAGGGTGGCAGAGAGGAAATGGCGTGCTTCATGTTCATCCTCTGACAAACTGGCCTGTCGTCTGCTCCAAAGGCAATACCGGCTCTCTGTTCTCACCAAGAAGAGAGCCCTTATCCAAGCCCGCATCACTGCGGCATCTAACAATTCGGCTGAACTCTTTAAAATCTGCAAGGAGCTGGCCAACCCTGCTGCAGTCTCTACCTCTCCTGTCCCCTCCCAGGCCCTCTGTACGGCACTGGCCTCTCACTTCATTTCAAAAACTCAGGACATCATGTCCTCACTCGCCTCCCATCACCTCCTCCCCTCTATTCCCTGCCCATCCTCTGGCCCTTCCACAGCCACCCTTCCTCTCTCCTTCTCTGCCTTTCCCCTTTTTTCTGATGATGAGGTTTCGAGACAAGTCCGATCTATAAAAGTCTCGTCAACGCAGGTCCACCCCTGCTCATCCAAAACTATTAAGGACCACATTGACTCCTTGGCTCCTGCCCTTGCTGACTTCTGCAATCACTCCTTCGCCTCTGGAGTCTTCCCATCCCCTCTCAAGCACTCCCTTGTGCACCCTCTTCTTAAGAAACCCTCTTCCGACCCGTCCTGCCCAGCTAACTAACGGCCTATCTCTATCACTCCTTTCCTGGGCAAGCTCCTGGAGAAACTTGCCATCTCCCAGCTTAATCTCCATGCTGAATCTGTTGGTAGCATTCATGACCATCAGACTGGCTTCAGAGCTGCCAGAAGCACGGAAACTGCTCTCCTGAACATTCGTGAGGACCTGCTCTCGAATCTTGACTCTAACATTCCATGTGCTCTCATTTTGCTTGATCTCTCTTCTGCCTTTGATTCTGTCAACCATACCATCCTGCTCAACCATCTCCGTGATAACCTGGGTATCACTGGTCAGGCTCTGGCTTGGCTGACCTCTTTCCTCTCAAATCGACCCTCCCAGGCCAACTGGGGTCTTTCCTGTCTGACATCTTTTTCTCTACCTGTGGTGTCCCCCAGGGTTCTAACCTCTCTCCCTGGCTGTTCAACCAGTATCTGGCACTTCTCGCCCACCGCATCGCTGCTTTTTGCCCCAACTTTCAGTGCTATGCGGATGATACCCAGCTCATTTTCAGGCTACCCTCGGCCTCCTCTTCTCCGTCCCTCATCTCTCACTGTCTTTCTGCTGTCCAGGAATGGTGTGCCGCCAACGACCTCTGCCTTAATGCCAGTAAGACCGAGATTCTACTCATCGGCACACCCACTCCCTCCTTCCCTGCAGCTCTCTGGCCGGCCTCTCTTGGCCCTCTTCCTGCTCCTACCTGCAAGGCAAAAAACCTCGGGGTCATCTTCGACTCCACACTCTCCTTCTCTCCTCACATTTCTGACGTTTCTAAGAAGTCACACTACCAGCTGCACCTCCTCAGAGGTATCCTTCCTTTCCTCTCCTTCCCCCAGAAGCTCACTGTCTCCAGAGCCCTGGTTCTCTCAAAGCTGGACTACTGTAACAGCCTCTATCTAAATCTGCCTGCCTCTACTCTCCGCCCTCTGCAACTCATCCAGAACAGGACTGCGAGACTTGTCCTTGGCCTCAAGCCCAGGACCCGTATCTCTCCAGGACTGAAATCAATACACTGGCTCCCTGTGGCTGCGAGGATTAAGTTCAAAACCCTCTGCATTGTCCACAAGGCCTTCTGGGGCCTGGGGCCAAATTACCTTCAACTCTCCCTTCCTAAATATCTTCCTTCTCGAGCACTTCGCTCTTCCGCCTCCAACTCCCTCAGGGTCAGCCGCTTCTCCAAGCAACGAGTTGGGGGGAGATCTCTCTCTGCAGAAGGGGCCTACCTCTGGAACAGCCTTCCTCCCTCCCTGAAACTTGAGGAGAACCATCTCCGGTTCCGGAAGCACCTCAAAACCTTCCTCTTTGCTTCTGCTTTCTCTCTCCCTCTCCCCTGCTAAATCACTGAAACTGTACTGAATCAGCAACTGGGCCACTCACCAATCTCGGTCCTTGGCCCAGCCACTCTCCCCTGCACTGCCTTCCTGGCAACCCCTGCACTGCGGGACTGTCTCTGTATCCCTACAGCCCCTCTTCCCAGCACTTGTCTGCACTTATCTTGCACTTGCCACCAGCTGGCCCTTATTATTTATCTTGTTCATTACTAACCCTGTACTGCACTTTCCCCTCTCACTTTCCCCCTTGCACTTTTCCTGTCCCCCCTACCCATGCACTTGTGCGATCTGAATGACACCTGGCCTAGTAGGATCGTTGTCTGTCTCCCCATGTTCCCCCCTCCCTGCCTCGTCGCGCCTTGAAACACTTGTGTATAGGCGCGTTACAAATGCCATATCATATCATATCATATCATATCCATCTAGAGAATGGACACACCACAACAATTAGATACCTGTACCCGTTACATACTTGAATCATATCGACATAATCAATATGCAAGTGCTGGAAAGGCCCATTAGGCCTTGGGATAACTCCTCTAATCACACGTAGTGTATGCCCAGCCGCGAACTGCTGACAGATTATGCAGTTTACCATGAAAAATGCAATGGGCTATGCCAAGTTTGGTATGAACCAGTCTTCGGCAATTGTTGCTACTAGATTATCTTAGGTCATGTGCGCTGTATAGTGTAACTGTACCTTTGCTATTTTCAATAAGGCTATAGGCATCACTGGTTGACCAGTGCTTTCTTGTCACCACAAGCTCTCAGAGGGGTTTAGAGAACATCCTCATCGCTTCCATAAGTTTTTTCTCTTCCTGTGGTGCTTCGCCTTGGAACTCCATTAAATGAGTTTTTGCCATATTGCTATATCCTTCCGGCTCACTTCGTGCAACAATCATTCTCTCATGCACATTAATTATTTCCACATTCATGGTTATTTTGTCTTTGGTTGCCTCACGCTTGGCTTCAGTGTCTGCTGCTTGATTTCCACGTGAGCTAAAATCTGTCCCTTTTGAGGGGGCAGCGCATTTCACGACTGCTATGCCCACTGTGATTTGTAGTGCCTTAATAGGCCAGTCCAAAAAGGCTGCGTGCAGCACTGGTGTGCCGTCTGCTCAGAGGTAGCCCCTCCTTTTCCAGCATGCTACGCCTGCATGCACTGTCAACGTCACATAGGCGGAGCCACTGCACACTGTCACTTCCTGGTCTGCGTGATTCTCGAGCGCGAGTATCAACACCAATAATTCTGCAGCTTGTGCAGAATAATGTGAGGGTAATCGTGCGCTAATAAGTACTTGAAATTCCCCATTTGCCATGTTCTTCACTTCAACGGCACCTGTATATCTCTGTCCATCATTTTGATCGTTCCTCGAAGACCCATCAACAAAGATGATTTCTCCTTCAGCTAATGCATTTTCTTTCACTCTGGGAGTCTCATAAAACTCTTCATAGTTCGCGCAATCATCTGTTGGCTCTCCTTCAGTGACTGGCTCTGCTATAAACATAGCTGGGTTCACTATTTTGCATCAAACTATTTTAATTGTTGGATTTGATATGACCACTTCATAAGCAGAAGCTCTCTGAGATATCAATGTACCTTTTGGTTTCTCTAAAATGGCAAATAATGAGTGTTCGATGGATAACGTCATTGGGCATCCCATCACAATGGTTGTAGCCTTCTCAATGGCAAAAGCTGCGGCAGTCAAACTTTGTTCACAAGCGAAGTTACCCCTCATTACTGGGTCTGAATTCCCACTGTAATATGCAAGGAGCTTGTACCCCTATGTGGTTTTCTGTTTGAGTACTGCTGTCATAACACTGCCATTCGTGTGTGAAAACCGGTAAAATTCCTCTGCATAATTAGGGATCCCTAGGACTGGTGCCATGCAAATGGCCTTTTTTAGTTCAACAAACCCTTCTTCCAGGGTCACGGTCCACACGATTTTTTCTTTTGTTGCCTGTGCTTTTGTTAAGGCTTGTAACAAGAGCCTGGTATAAGAACTGTAGTCAAAGACCCATGCACTGACATAATTACATAATCCTAGAAAACTCTGCATTTGTTTTATCGTGTGAGGCTTGGCTGTTTTTTAAATGGCTTCAGCTCTTTCAGGGGTCACCTTTTTTCCTTCATGTGAGATCAGCTGGCCTATATACTGCACTTCTTGTTGACAATACTGCAACTTCTCTTTGTCAACTTTATATCCTTTCTCAGCCAGGATAGTCTATAGCTGAATGGAATCATGTCTGCACTTTTCCTCTGTTGTGCTGCAAATTAGAATGTCATCCACATATTGCAAGACAACACTCTCTATTGCAATATTTCTTAAGTCCATCTGCAGAACCCTGTTGAAAATTGAAGGAGACTCATAATACCCTTGAGGCAGCCTTGTGCTTTTCAGATGAACTTGTCTGAACGTAAATGACGTCAAATCTTGTGAATCTTTGTGCATTAGGATTGAGAAAAATGCATTTTTTAAAACAATCACCGTGAAATAACTTGCTTCAACAGGTACATTACATAGGATCATGGACGGGTTCGGGACTAGAGGGAACTCGGCCGTGACTATCTGGTTTATTGGTCTTAAATCTTGGATTAAACGCCAAGACTCTTCCTTTCATTTTTTAATTGGATTAACCAAAGGATTGCATGACGACTCTGACGTGACTAAGATGCCCTGCTCCATCATGGCAGAAATTGTCTTAAAAATCCCTTCACCTGCTTCCCTAGACATGGTATACTGTCGTGCTTTTGTGAAAATTGCTCCTGGTTTCAATGTAATATTCACTTCTCTGACTCCTTTTAATAAGCCTACGTCATAAGGGCCTGCAGTCCATACTATGCCAGCACCTTTGCCATGTCATCATCAAAATATTCAGGACGTTTTAGTGCCATCATCATTCTCTGAGGCACTTCTCTTTGTATCTCTCTTTATTGATCATCAGGGTCTACAAAGTTTAGTCACTAACCTGTAAAACTATCAACAGTTAAAATATGTCACCTGCCATCTAACTGCAGCCATACTACTCCAATAAAACTTTTGAATAGCAAAATAGCTAGAATAGACTAACAGGAAAAAAAGTGCTTTAAAACATACCCTTTAAAACTGTAACACTATCTGCAGTTAGAATACGCCAGCTGGTATCTAACTGCAGCCATACTACTCCAATACTACTTTTCAATAGCAACATAGCTTGAATACACCAAAAAGAATCAAAGTGCTTCAAAACATACCCTTCAAAACTATAAAACAATCAACAGTTAGAATACAACAACAGGTAGCTAACTGCAGCGATGATATTGCAATGTTACTTTCCAATAGTAAAATAGTTAGAATCCACCAACAGGAAACAAAGTGCTTCTAAACATAGCCTTCAAAACTGTAAAACTATCAACAGTTAGAATATGCCAACTGGTTTCTAATTGCACCCATAATACTACACTATTAGTTTCCAACAGTGAAATAGTTAGAATATACCAACAGGAATCAAACTGCATCAAAACATACCCTCCAAAACTGCATAACTATAAACAGTTAGAATGCGCCAACAGCTATCTAATTACAGCCATATCACCAGCACCTTCGAAAAGCAAAACACATACACCATTACAATTTTTCCTACTGCAACACTGCTGGTAACAACAAATACACTTATTTGTGCACCTTAAACATTCCTTTAAGTACTGCACACTTCATTCAAACAAACATAGTGTGGCATGTAACGTCAAATAGATGTACTGTTTTTTTTGTTACTCCTACATTGATTTTTTTTCTCCAAAGACCCAATGACTATACAAACAAAGATAGCCACTGTGCAAAACCACAGTAATGTTGTTTGAAGCATAGTACTTGGAATGTATGTGGGTCTAAAAAGCACATGAATATGTGAGATTGTATGCAATGCAACATTGCAAACTATCCTACCTAACATATTATGCTATTTTTTTTTCACAGCAAAAGAAGCAAAGATTTCTCCTGCATTACCATGTACAACAAAGTCAACCTGCATCCCCAATGGTACATCCATCAAAAGTAGCCTACGGCCATACACCCAAGAATCTAGGCACTGGCCACAACCACCACAGCATAATACGACCATGCACCCAAGAATCTGGCCACTGGCCACAACCACCTCATTGCAACTTGCCCTTAACATTCCAAGCCCAAGACCGGCCCCACAGGGTGCAAAGAAGGGGGAGCGTGGAGACCTCTACCATGATCCAGAGGATGGATATTTCTTCATCAGATGAAGAGGACATGGTGTCCCTTCACACGGTAAGGAGGACGTGGGGAACTACGAGTGGGAGATTCTGAGGAGGACACCGACAGCAGAATCCCTGATGGAGATGACAATGATGACGGCAGGACCGACGATGCATACCACATGGGTGCTTGGCCCAGAAAAAGCCTAACCCCCTGAGAGCTCCCAGGGATGCATTGCTGGACATCCTTTCCACTCTCCATATGCTGGAGTCAGAGATCAAGAAGAAGATGCTAACCACACCCCCAGCACTGGCTGCGGTGCCACAGTGTCACCCGGTGAAAAGGAAACAGCACCCTACACTGCCTCATCAACTGCCACACATGCCCTCCACCTAGTGACATGGGGACGGACATGGCAACAACAGATACGGACGATAGAGGTGGTGTTTCTGCCCCACCAAGAGCTTCTCCCCCGGGTGAAGTGGGTTTGTTCCACTACATGTTTGCCCGTACATCTGAGCTCTTCCAGCTGATGCAGAAGAGACCAAGAAGGAAGGCTTCCTTTACCGATGCTGGGAGGCTAAGAGGAAGACCATTCTGGTGGTGCCTCTTCTGGGCGATGTTTGGGATGGGGGCCTGGCACTGATGAAAAATCCTGCTTCAGCCCCGGTGAAAAGAAGCTTCAGGCTGAAAAAGAAGAATCGGGTGCCAGAGTCTGCACCCAAGTGCCTGTGGTCGCTGCCCCCCTCGGGCTCTGTGGTCTCAGTGGCTGCAAGGAAGAAGTCTTCGAAATCCATCATCTTTGGCCTCCGTTTCCCCAGACAGCGAGGGTAAGAAGTTGGACACCATGTGTAGAAAGGTGATCTACTCAGCGGTGACAATGGTCAAGGCAGCAAATGCTTTTGTGATCCTGGCCAGATATGACAGGGAGCTATGGTACAAGATGGCCCCGCTGCTGGAATTTCTCCCCAACAACAAATGGTTGAAATTCTCCAGGAGGGCAAGGTGGCATCGGGCCATGCCATCACTGTGGCCCTGGACATCGCAGAGACAGGGTTCTGACAGATGGGGAATGGTGTCTGCCTCCATCATCGTGGCTGGTTCAAAGCCACCAACTTTCGGCAGGAAGTTCAGAGAAGTGTCCTGGACATGCCTTTTGACTGAGACAGGTAATTGACAAGACATTGCAGGCTATCGAGAACGACACAGAGGTGGCCCTTAGGCAAGGTTCAGCAGCATCGCCCTTCCTTTCATGCCTGAGGAGGATAATCTGGCAGATCTTCGAAGGGTTTTGGCGGGGGATATTCGATGTACTGCCAACCTTCCCATTCTACAACCTAGGTGGCCTACAGTGGTCATTGAATGTCTTCAGAGATGACCACCGTCATTGACGCTCCCAAGGCGTGAAGCAGGCCCCAAAGCCGGATTGAACCGGCAGGCTTTATCAGCGAGTGGGAAAAGATCTCCACCGACCGATGGGCATTGGCCGCTCTCGCCCACGGACTCTAGAATTCCAGCAGAACTGTCTGCGGACACCACCGGTGGCCCGGCAGGAGCAGCACATCCCTCAGCTCCTGCAGGAAGTACGGGCCATGTTAAGAAAAGGGGTGATGGAGATGGTTCCAAAGCGACTCCGGGGCTCTGGAGTCTACTCCAGATACTTCTTGGTAAAAAGGAAGACAGGGGCTTAAGGCCCATTCTCGACCTACCGCATCTGACAAGTACCTCAAGACCCAAAAATTCAGGATGGTCACGTAGCAGCACACGCTCGACCAACTGAAGGAAGGATTCTTCTTGACATCGCTGGATCTAAAGGACGCTTACTTTCACGTCCCCATTCATGAGAAGCATCGGAAGTTCCTGCGATTCGTCGTACATGGAAATCACTACCAATTCAAGGCCCTTCCCTTCAGATTGAACTCAGCGCCCAGGGTGTTTACGAAGTGCCTGGCACCAGTGGTGGCCCATTTACATTTAAAAGGGATACATATATACCCATACCTCAATGACTTTCTCATCTGGGCCAAGTAAAGGGAGGTCGCTGTCGAGCACACGAAGAAAACCATCCCTCTGCTGACAGGTCTGGGGTTCTCTGTGAACTATCCAAAGTCCTGCTTGATTCCAACACAGAATGTGCTGTTCTTGGGGTCCCGGCTCAAAATGGTGTGCTGCCTGGCGGCTCTCTCGGAAGAAAGAATAGCGGGCATACTGGGCAAAGTGTAACGGCTGTTGGCACTGAAGATCGCCATGGTGTGGACCATCAAGTCTCTGCTCACCATGATGTCATTCTGTATTTACCTGATCAGACTCTGCATGTTGCGGATGCAACCCCTTCAGGAATTCCTGTACACTCGGGGGATCCAGGTGTCTGGAAGCTTTGCAGACAGGATTGTTCTCGAGGAGGAATTACATCGAGCAATAAGGTGGTGGGGCGTGCTCTCCAACACCTCCGGAGGCACGGATTTCCAGAGCCCACATACCAGGAGACAGTCACTGCGGTCCCCGCGGATGCTTCCCTGGAGAGCAAGTAAGCCCATACCAGACGTCTCCATGCCAGAGGCCTGTGGTGACCGGAGGAGAGGGATCTCCACATCAAGGTCCTGTAACTGGGAGCAGTGATCTGGGCCCTCAAGCCATTCCTTCCTTCCCTCAAGGTGGTGAGGGGTTTCACGGACAATATCAACACAATGCTTTACATCAGGAAACAGGATGGCACCAGATCGCCAGCACTCTCCAGAGAGGCGCAAGACTTCAGGCACTGGGCCATTGCCCATGGGATGTTCCCCATTCCCTTTCACCTAGCAGGAGTCAAGAACACCAAAGCCGCCTCCCTCAGCAGGGAGCTTCGTGCTTGCCATGAGTGGGAGCTTTGGCATGATCAAATGGACAGCCTCTTTGATCTGTTTGCGATAGTAACAAACCCCAAATGCCGGAGATTTGCCGGCAGGATCCACCAGCCGGGGAGCATAAGGGAGGGGTTCTCCTTCCCATCGGAAGGCCTGTTCCCGTTCGCGTCCCCTCCGTTGCCCCTCCTGCTGCGAGTAATCAATCAACTTAAACGGTGACGGTGCAGGATGAGCCTCGTCTCAGTGTCCTGGCTGAGGCAGATTTGGTACAGGGACCTTCTGAGCCTGTCAACGTCACCTCAAGTCAAGCTGCCAGTGGTCGCAGATCTGCTCACCCGAGAAGGGGTCTCAATGCTGCACCACGACCCAGGATCTCTGAACCTAAAGGCTTGACATCTGCAGCCTTAGAGTTCAGAGGGTATGAGCTGCCGGCAGACGTGCCAGGCCCAGAGCATCCTCGACTCTGAATTGCCACGGTCACAAGTGGAAATGCTTCACTACGCGGTACCAGACGCAGAAGATCAACCATCTCAGGGTCATGGCCCTGCAGATTCTTCTGTATTTGTTGTCCTTGGCAGGGCTGGCACATGCCTCCATCAAAGTGCATCTGGTGGCTATCTCTCACTAGGATTTTGGGATGTTTTACCATGGCGGAAATGTCCGCGACGGAAATGACTGCATGAGAAATGTATGATAAACATAAATGTTGGTACATTTCTCATGCGGACATCCGCTGTAAAACAACCCCAAACCTAACTCCTTGCCGCACCCCAAGCCCTACCACAGCCCACACCCCCACCCCACTACTTACCTTTCACCTTGAAGCGCTGTGTCCCTGGAACACTGGTTCCCTTTCATTTCCGTGATTGGGAACCGGCGCTGCAGGGTCCTTTTCTTTTTTCTTTTTGTCAGGCTGCTGCGTATTGTATACTATAGTATAGTGAAATGGGTGTTACGGGGGACAGCCTGCAGCCTTTTTCTTATTGGGTCAGCTGCAGGGATGTCTCCCGCAACCCCCACTCACTATTCTCTATAGTATAGTGAGCGGGGTGTTACGGGGGAAACCCCTGCAGCCTTTGTTTTTCTTTTTTTTTCCTAGCCCACCAAAATATACGTACCACAAAAGGTTCAAACTTTTTGTAGTTCGAACTTTTGGTGGTGTGTATTTTAGGTCTTTTAGTGGGGTAGGTAAATTGGATTCAGGCATTTTGGCTGATTCCCTCCCAATACACCAGGTCTCCGGGATGATTTTCTCTTTGGTCACACGTCTAATCAAGAAGTTCCTCAAAGGACTGTTTCGATCGTTCCCTCCGGGAAAGGCACCTGCCCGACGTGGGAACTCAACGTGGTACTGACGAGGTTCATGGGGGCCCCTTTCGGGCATATGCATCAAGCCCGTCTCAAGTTCCTTTCATGGAAAACAGCGTTTCTCTTGGCCATCACCTCTGCCAGGACTGTAGGTGGGATGCAGGCCCTGTCCTGCAAGCAGCCTTTTCTGGCTTTTTATGACACAAGGGTGGTGCTCTGGACACACCCCTCCTTCATTCCAAAGGTCACGCTGGAATTCCACCTTAATAAACCTTCGATGTTGCCTGTGTTTTTTCCAACACCTTCGTCGCCAGCGGAAAGGACTTTGCACTCACTGAATGTGGCAATGTTCTGAAGTTCCATGTGACAAGAACAAAAAGTTTCTGGAAGATGTCTCAAATTTCATGAACTTTGGATCTGTGAACCATGGGAACGCTTTGTCCAAGGCTACCATTTCCAGGTGGCTCTCCAGCTGTATCATTCATTGTCACCGGTTGGCAAACCGACCGCTGCCTGGCCGTCTGATAGCCCATTCCACCAGAGCGATCGCTGCGATGACGGCATTCCTGTCTGTGCCATTGGTGGGCATCAGCAAGGCTGCTATGTGGAGGTCCACACACACCTTCACAAGATTCTACTGCGTCAACAGGGATTCCAGAGAGGAGACCAGGGTCAGCCAAGCAGTGCTATGCAACCTGTTAGCTTGAAGGTGAGCCTGCTCCGGAGGTAAGAGTAATTGCTTCACTTGAGCCTAGCCACCTCCTGTTGTTCTGTATGTATGAATTGCTATGTATTCTCAGTGATTGGTTCATAGGAGAAAGACAGTTTGTAAGTGAAAGTGAAACTGTTTTTTCTTTTACGGAGGATTCCCAGCCTGACGACGGGAATATTCATGACCATGTGAATCCATGCCAGACCCCATGCTGGAGAAATTTATTTATGAATTGAATTTTTAGAACACATGATAATATTCAACCTTTAAATCTGTATCGTAGGTCTTTTCAGACCCTCATTCAAAGTGTACGAAAAGAAGTTGTGGAACTATGTTCCCTGCTGGCCTGCCCCCCCCCCCCGCTCTCCACAAAAACCATCACTGCACACCCTCCCACACACAATTCAAACCACAAACAAACACACCTGCTGTTTAAGGGAATGTTCAGTGCAGTGAACTGAAGTGCAAGCTCCAACTTCTTCCTACACTTTTATTTTAAATTAGCACCTGGCACGTGCGGCGCAACGGGAATACTGCGTGGTGATTGGCTCATTTGCGAGCCATACCACACGGTATTCCCTTTTACGCTGTGCGTGCTAGCTACTCTGTTCCCGGCGAGGGGCGTGGCAGCCCCCCACCCAATGAGGAGGCTCAAAACGGGGAACGGGGCAATCCCCGCTCCGAGCCTCCCCACGGCTGGAGGCTTCCTTCCTCCCCTGCCGGGGACTCAGGTAAGAATTATTTTATTTTTTTCTCCCTACTCCCACCCCACCTGACTTACCTTCTATCCTGCGATCCCTGGCGGGGGACGATGGAAACCGCCAGCGGTGTGGAGACTCGGAGCGGGGCCATCCCCGTGCCAAGGCTCCACATGGCTGGAGGCTTCCATCGTCCCCCGCTGGAGACCGCTGTATTTTATTTTTTTTTCCTTCCCCGTCCCCCTCCCTTCTGCCCTCCCAAACCCACTTACCTGCTTTTTTCTTCTGGTCTTGGGAATGAACGCGCTGGGAACATTTGTGTTCCCAGCGCGTCCACTCCCGATGGCCGTCCTGGAAAGTGAAAACAGACTACGTTTTCCCTTTCCTGGCACCTATGTTTTTTCATTTATTTTTATTTTTTTCTGTTTCGAAACAAGCGAAACAGAAAAAAAAAATGGCATTAGCACCCCGGTCTAACGGGCCGGGGTGCTAATGGCAATAAGACCCGAGGCGGCGGGCCAATACCGCCCACGATAATGCCCCCGGGGCTTCGTTAAGGCCCTCGCTGCGCTTGGGCCTGTAACTACGGCCCCAGGGGCATTACCTGGGGCAGTTTGGCCGGCCGCCTCGGGTCTTATTGCCACAACAAAACCATTCCAAAACGGTTTCTTTTTCAAATAAAAGTATAGGAACAGTGACACTTGAAAATAAAAATTATAGGAGCACCGCTCCAGACCGCTTCCCCCACTTCGACCTCTGGGTGCGGTTTGTAGAAAGATGTTATAAGCATTAGTCGGCTGCAGGCAGTGCACAAAGAAAGTGAAACGACCCTGGATCAGAACCGACATTTCTAGGTTTCATATACTTTGCCGGTGCTGCAGACGGACAACCAGGGCACAATCTGCTGTGTATGTGGCTGCTTAGAAATGAATGCACAATAGGATTGCCTGCGTAGTGGTTTGCCACTGTTAGCATAATGTAGCGAAAACATTATTTTTTTTAATATTGCTTAATACGGATCTTATGAGACAAATGCATCATTAAAATATTTGGTTTTAATAGAACAGAAATGTGCAACGAAAAGGCTTAATGATCTGTGCATTCAGTTGTAATTGTGCAATTATGTGTTTATGCGTGCTTGTTTGTATCTGTTCGTATCCCAAATGTATTGCCCTGTAGGTAAGGGTAGAAAATTGCTTAAACATCTTTTCCTGCAACTATTGGAGTTTAAAGTGAAACGTTCTCTATTCATCTTTTCAATGTAAAGGATATGGCCGTACTGTGTCATTTTTGGTATTGATCACTATCTGATGAAGAAATCTAGACTAGAAAAGCGTATGCATTTTATTGCAAAAGCTTTTAAATCGTCCAATAAGAGGTGTTAAAATGTGGCTTTTGTGTGATCACGCAACAGATGTTCAATTTGAATATTAGCTGGAATCCATCTTGGCTGTGGCTCACTTTTCCTGGGATCTAAAAGGCTTTGGAATTTTCAAATTATAGAGTGTGGGTCTGGTCCCATCTGGGAACAATGTGCTGTCCCAAGTGGAAATATGTATCAGGAAGAAGCAGATAGCATATTGGAATACAAGTTTTACAGTAAAATGTCCTGTCATCTGCATGGGAACTCGCTTTTTAATTTCACATAAAACCTTTCATTGAATGAAAATACTGTGTCAAGATGGCCGCCATGGATGTAGAAGGCACGGCTTCACACGGATCCCCTCTTCCATTTCCATGGCAGTCACCGAGCGATAGCAGTAGCGTGTCAGTGGAGGTTCCACCGCTGCTGGTGAAGAAAGGAGGTAAGTGGGGTGGGGAACCGAAAAATAAAGGAGAGGGGAGGATGGGGGAAAGAGGGCTTTGCAGGCGGGGTAGCAATCTCTAGGTTCCATGGACCGTGGGCTGAGATCAGCAGTTTTGGCCTGCGATCCAAGGAACCTCATTGGCTGCTCTCAGTCCTGGGTGCTAAATTATGCTATGGCTAAATATTTTTGGTCATGTTGTTTAGGTGTGCTGTTCAACGTGCAGGTAATTAGCAATTGAAAAAGCTAGCCACTATATACAAACACAACTATAATAGGATTGTGCTACTTCTTACGAGCCATCCTACTGTGATACATTCATGTAAGATATCTCAGTGGCGACCTACCATAGCAAATAGGCAAGAAAGCTTTACAGCAGAAACACTACAGTTCTACAAGCAACAGTGGACAAGTATAGAAAGGTGGCACACAATGGAGAGGGTTATTTTCACAACTGTAGGAGAGGGTGAAGGAAATGACCCGCAGACTCTGCTCTGTTTCAATATGGCTGTGCTGTTGGTGTTGGAGAATGCATTTAATGGTGGCCAGCACATATGTCATTCTATGTAGTTGCCAGTATGCAAGCAACATGCTTCAGCATGTATGCATCTGTGAGGGTAGGTAGAGCCCGGATGTGCGGTAATGGGCATGAAGGACGAGGGTTGCTGCAGCTTCACAATGAATAACATTGGAAAGCAAGGCAGTAGGATGGTAGGGTGGTGGGGCCAGTCAATGCCTGAGAACAGTTCTGCAGGTTGACCAATGGTAATGCTTAGGTCGAGGGCATGGTATTACCATTTGAACCAATGTTTTAGAACAATTCGCAAAAGCTCGTTCATTACGAAATTAGATTCCAAATGGAATGTCGTCCGCTCCTCCAAAAGGTACATGAGTTTTGGGGTTAAGAGTTAAAACGGTGCCATAGAAAAGAACTGTACTGGGTCTTCATTGAACAAGGTATTTTGAAAGTATGTTCTGTTAGGTCTGCTTTGTCCTGTAACCTTGAGAACACACAGGCTCTCAAAGCATATCTCGACGAGATTAAATCTCCTCTCATGCCTACGTTATTATACGTGCTTCCACAATGAAACCCTCCTGCTTTGAACTGTTGTCGGGCGATGGCAGGAAGTGCATAGGTCAGAATGACGTTGCAACTGCTTATTTGCAAGATGTACAATTACATACAGAGGTCTTGGCTACTGCCTTCATTAAAGTGCCATCAAAATTGAGAACGTCAAGCCACCCTGTGTTTGTCCAAGCAAACGTCAGATGCACCTATTGTCCATGTAGAGTGATGGGCATGAATGGGAAAAAGTAAGAGATTACTGGTATTGTATGCTGCTAATGTTTTATCTTTCACTGTAGTCTAAAATTATCCTATATGTTTGAAACATATTCTTGGACATTTTAGCCTTTTTTATAACTTTTTATGACATCCGTTACATCAATTGCTACACAATAAAGAACTGTCTGGTATTGGGGGAATTCCCCAATAAAGGAAATTCAAAGCAACTGAAAAAAGAATCTTGACTACAGACATTCATATTTTTTGTAATAAAACTGTTATGACAAGGTGGTAGGTAGTAGTGATAAGCAATTGCTACTGAATTCCCCTTAGCGGGCATTGCAGTGGCAGGGTGCTCAGGTGTTGAATGTCAAATGTGTGGGCTGCGAGACCAACATTGTTCCGTTCCTTGCGGAGGCGGCAACATGTATTAGAATGCTGAGTACACATACCCTCAGGATCTTGGTCTATCATCGTCCCCATTTGTAATAGGGAGTGTGAAGCCTTCTGCAAGATCAGGACATGGTCTCTTGGTATGTAACCCATTGGAGGCTTTAAGGGGCTTGAAGAGATTAAAGCAATGCCATAAAACAACAAGATGTCTTGCTGGGCAGGTAGGGGAGCAATGCCTTGTCACATAGTAGGGTGGATTTCTACATCCCTCCCATGATACTGGCTCCCTGTACCGAGGTTTGGATCCATCTCAGAACTCCCAGTGATATCCATAGAACCTGAATAGGGACAAGACTAATGCTTCAGTAAACTCAGTCACTTTGTACCGTGGGAGGTGCCTACCGCTGTCTATCTCAACAGTATCAAGAAGGCCTTTGAGCTTGGCTGTCCTCCCAAACCTTATTTATTCTCCCAGAGGTGTACTTAGAATCAATCTTGGCAGCTCATTATGCCTCTGTTTCAGCTCTTCACCGGCTTTCAGCCCCGTTCCCATCAACGAGTGGAGGAGACCTCATTCCCGTGCTCTGAGCCCTGCTGAGCGCTCCTAGATCATGATAGGAATTGCTTGTCTCCTTGGTCTTCACACAGCATCTGAATCGATCCTCAGCAACAATGATGGCGCACGGATCAGAGCCCGCTTTCCATTACCCGGCCGCCGCTGATGAAGATATATGGAGCGGAGTGCACGCGAACAGCTTGATTTTCCTAGGTGAGGTTGACCCTGCTGGGCCTAGTGGAGCATGAAACTTGTTTTGACTGGTAAACTGAAAAACATGCCACAGAAATCATGTAAGAGTAATATATATGCAATGCTTAAGTGCCCATTTTTTATAAACCATCTTTGGTTTACCCGAGGAATAAGCTTCTGCTTCGGTGCATTCCAAAAAGCAGTGAATCGGAGCACGGTGGGCGAAAAAGGTTTTCCTTTCAAATAGCTTGCTTAAAAAGTAAGCTACGTTTATGTACATTTTCCATATGTTTGATCACGAAGTGCAGCCATTTCTATGTATTTTTTCACCAAATAAGAAGTATATATTTTTTTTTAAATGAAGGTGCTGTTCTGAGAAGATTCACAAGATCATGGGTTTAAAATGATTCTACAACCTCACACTGGAATTCTTCGTGTTGCTAAAAGAATTTTGAAACTTGAAATGTGAGCAATGAATGTCAGCTAACAAGCCACACATGCCACAGCTTACCCAATATACATGTATAAATGTGTTTAAATGTTAGGTTAAATACACATGAATGTAAAAATCTACAAAACCTGTTTAGTACGAAACATTAAATACAAATAAAGCCACCCTTGGTGGACCTTTTCTTAAAGTGCTCATGTTAAAGTGCTTGTGGTAATGACATTAATACTGTTAATGTGTTACTAGTGTCTATGTTTTCCTATCACTGTTGTGTACGTGCACAGCATGTGGATATTAGAGATTGTCGTGACATGAGGTATGAAAAAGTAGTACAAGTGGATTTTTTTGTTAGATCATCCTTTGTCCAGGTGTATACTTTAAATATATTTGATTTAATGTGTTACTGGGAATATTGTTTACACTGTAATGTGTGGTTTTAGAATGTATGGTAAGTTTGCTATGCATCTTGACATAATGATTGTGTATTTTGTAATGGTACACATAGGAGCACATTTTATTTTTTGACTTATTATTTACGTGGGCGAGTTAAGGTTCCAACAATGATGGTTTTATTTTGCATTTACTGTTTGAGAATAGGCTTATCTTAATGTTGGCGTTCACAACATTTGTACGGATTATATTTTTTAACGGCAGTTATCATCAGTTTTTTTCCTCCACTTTTTTGTTTAGTTTTTTTGTTAAGAGAGCATTTTATGTTTAACTGCGTTAGAGTATGTACGTTGTGTGAAAGTGTGTGTTGGATGGCGTGGATCATCTTGTGTGTTTGATGAATATTTCTTTTTTTATTTCACTGTATGTGTTTCATTTCGTATTGTCCATCCGACCCTTCTGTTCACGAACGGTGGTCCTATTGTGAGAAATGTATATATGCCCTTTCATCAATACTGCACGTGTACCCTTCTGCGTGATGGGTGCAGCTCATCATCATGTACATTTTGGAGACAATTTTGTATTTTCTGGTTTATTTTTAATTTAATTTTGTCCCTCCGAGCCTACTGTGTACGGCTAAATAGGAGTGTTTGTGAGATTGTTGGGAACAGCGAAATTCTTGATAATACCCACGTAATATTGTGAGAATTGTGGAATATTCAAAGTGTTTATCATGAATTTGAGCATGCTAAATACATTTACAAAATCAGCTCAACCCAACATATTCACAATTTTAAAATAAATATTTCTATACATGCAGAATTGATCCTGTAGGGAAAGTTTGGAATTGAACATTCTATGTACTCCCTTGTATGAACTGCTGCATTATTATATTTTATTTTTTTTTTTTTATTGAATTTAGCTGAGAAACTCAACTTTTATCAAATACAAAGCTTAATTCATTAAATCTTCATTTCAAAGAACAGTACAGTTAAGAAAGAAATTTTACAAATTACTAGATCAAGAACACCTACATAAGCACATATTAAAAAGAGGACAACATGTCCAGGCTTTGGATATTAACATAATATAAGACATCAATACGTTAAAAGTAAGATAAAATAAAATGCAGGTGGACTAACACATTTCCCCTTCTATTAACCCTAAATAGCTTCTGCGCATCAAAGTTTGAAGACCCTGCAACCAACCTATTTTTCACTGTGCAGTTCACAGCCTTACATTTAGGTCAGTATTCAATTTTAAGGCATTCAGAAAGTTATATGTGGCAATGCGGATACTAATGATTTTTGTATCTAGAATAGTAGTCCATCTGTGCTCTTCTGCCATCCAGCCAAAGAGGGTTAGATGTTTCCAAAAAAACTTGGCTCTGAGATCTATTAATGCTGGACATTCTACTATTAGATGTTCTAATGATTCTTTGATGTTTTTATTTGTGCAGAATCTACAAAAATTCAACTCATTCTCAATTTGTCGCCTCCTTAGCAACACTTCTCTTGTTGGAAACAAATTAAAGCGGAGACGTAAGATGCAAGATCGCACTTGCGGCGTTGGAGACCTGAATAAATAGCTTTCTAGTTCTCCCAACTTTTTATCAGAAAAGGCACTGCTATTGAAGTCCTTATATCTAAGGCAGAGATTTTGGGTCTCAATCCAATCCCTCTTATGGATTTTATCTTTAGCCTTGGTTGGATTCATGATAAGGAGCTCTATGCTTATGTCAGCGTTGGCCAAGATTCGCGAAATGTATTTTGTCCAGGTAGTCGCAAATGTATGTGACGATGTTAACATATACTTGGACAAAGTGGTAAGATTATCCATTTGTGTATGTACCAAACATTTGCGAAACAGGGCACATAATCGCCACTCATATTCCGCTAACAGCGACGTGAGGCCCAGCTCGTGTCTTACCCACGGGCCTGGAACGCATGGAGGTAAACTTAACACGGCTCTCCAAAATTTAGATTCCAATGTTATTAGGAAGGCAGGTTTAATTATGTTCAACGTTTCCAGGCCATATAATAGTTTGGGCAACACTTTTTGTCTCCAGAAGATAATTACACAACTAATTGAGAACTTGCCATATTTATATAGTAGAATTCTGGACTGAGAGATTGCTGACACCAATTTATTCTCAAGGGCTCTCATCTGGGAATCCATTTGTGTGGTTCCATCAACCAAAATGCCCAAGTATGGATAGTTCACAGCCACCTCAACACTGCTACCCTTAATCATCCAGTTCATTCTCGTCCTTTTAGTCGCTCTGGGTGCATAGTACACAATTTGTGTTTTCTTCATATTTATAATCAATTCATTATCATCCAAATATGATCCCACAGCGGTTAAGAGACGTTGTAGACCTATCGGTGTTTTAGAAATTAAGACTAGATCGTCAGCATACCATAAGGCCCTAAAAGCAAGGCCGTTCAACTTCGGGGAATCAGATGCAACATGATTAATGGCGTACATCACATCATGTATAAAAAAGTTGAAAAGGGCAGATGCAAGAATACAACCTTGCTTTAAGCCTCTGAAGGTATTGATGGCAGCTGACAGCCTAATACAGATAGCCTCACCTTAATGGATGTCTGGGAGTGTAGATCATAAATAATGTCGCACAAAGTAGCGGGACAATTTTCAGTTTGAAGTTTTTCAAAAAGCTTGACACGAGACACCGAGTCAAAGGCTGAGCTAAGATCAATAAATGCAAAATAAATTGGTTGATTGAGGGTTTGGGCCTGCGTCTTCAAGGCATTCAGAGTTAGTAAATTTACCGCCGTGCCCAAGCCCGCAACAAAACCTGTCTGGCTCGGATCGCGATGATGGAAATCTAACGTCCATTTGACAAAGTCTCTCAAGACCAGCCGAGAGAAGATTTTTCCCGGAGCGTCAAGAAGAGCAATAGGACGATAACTGGATGGAGAGCCTCTATCTCCCTTTTTAAAGATTGGCACAATCAAAGAAGTTTTCCAAGAAGTTGGAACTTCCCTGGAAAGTAGAATTTTTTGAAATATATTATTCAGAATGACGGCCCATCTCGATGGGTTGTTCTTGAACATGGCATTACTCAAACCATCTGGGCCCACTGCTCTGGAAGAGGATGATTTTCTGATAAGATCTTCAACTATATTCTCAGAGCACTCTAATTGCCATGAACCTGAGCACTGTTTCACATAATTATGTTCAACAAATTTGGCGTCTGCATAAAGCTTTGTGAAGTGATCCAGCCATTCAACTTCAGTCACCCCACTCAATTGGTCATTGTTTCGGGTAGAATTTGTCGTTTTATTCAAGAGTGCCCATAAATGTCCAGAATTTTTGTTCTGGATGGTTTGCATAAACGACTCGCTATCGGACTGGAAGAGCGTCACTTTCCTCGCCCTCATCCAGTTACGGTAGCGGCATTTAACGCGCTTCTGAATTTCTCTGCGCTCTTTCGATGGTAATCTGAGACAGGCCTTCAGGTCTCGTCTATAACGAGCTCTGGTTTGTTGGACAACCCGATCAAAAGTATGCTGATGCGGATACTTTAGATTTTTATCAGTGTGGATGTTTTTCATGCTGGATAACACCTCCACATATGACTCCATCCCGTTGCCCAAACACTCTCTCGTGCTCCTCTCAAGGTCATCAAGCGCCTTCCTAGACCATCTAAGGCGGGTTTTTTTAACATTGGTATCAAGAGAGTGTCGATACCACTGTTGTTTTTGCTCTGGCTCGTTTCGATTCTCCTGCCATACTACGGTTAATGGCAGGTGGTCACTTTCTTTTTGCTCTACAATCTTGAAATCCAAAATTTTAGAGAACAGTTCTTTTTTAACAAAGAGATAATCAATGATAGATTTAGATGTTCCTCTTTCCCACGTATGGTGAGGCAGGATATCTCTAGGAAACGCCCCATTTACCATAAACAGATTGTGGTCTAGTGTGAATTTTAACCATCGTGCTTGAGCACCAGAAATCTTCTTTACAGAAAAACAATCAAGGTTCAAATCCCCTACCACAATTGTAGCAATCACATTTTGATCTTGTGCAACCTTTTCTAGGATACTTACTAAATCTCTATAAAATAGATCATCAGAAATACCCATAGGGTTACGATACACATTAATTAGAGCAAAGGCAGTGTTAGAGTAGGAGATCTTAACCAATTGAGAGAAATTATTAGGATCAGCCCATCTGTTTACACTCAAACCTTTGCTTGTCTTAACAGCCACCATAAGACCAGATGTCGGTCTTCCCTTGTTTCCCCCCATGGCTGGCAAAAGTACAATATCATGATCATCCCATAAAGGCGGTTTTAAGAGCCAGGTTTCCTGAAGGACCACTATATCAAACTGATTTAAAAAAAGGTTTGAGGACCATTGAAGATGAGTATGTCCCCTTGTATTCCAGCTAACCAGAGTCAGGGGACTATGGTTAGGTTCTATTAATGGTTATGTCCCCTTGTATTCCAGCTAACCAGAGTCAGGGGACTATGGTTAGGTTCTATTAATGGTTATGTCCTCGAATGTGTCACGTCTACTTGGCGCGGTTTCTCAGTAGGACCACAGTAAGAACAAGAGCAGACGGCCAAGCATCCTTCAACTTCATACGCAGCTCGGCCTTTGCGTTCTTCTATTAGACGTTCGGGGTCTTGAGCTATCAAGAAGCCCAGCTTGAACAAATCCATTTTGGCCTTCCAAATCGAGTTCAAAACCAAGCCTGATTAATCCACAAACGAACAATCGACAGATTCTGATCACATACAAATTCCACTTGATCAATATCATTTGACGACACATCTTGAAAATCATGCACATCCCCAAAAATATTAAGAACATTGGTTCTACATAAATCGTATTTTTCAAAGGGCTCATCTCTACATTTCATGATCAAAGAATGACAATTAGCAAAGGTGTTTTTGCGTAGACGGGACCCTGATTTTTTGAACTGATTTTCTTGAAAACGTACTGATTTTGGTGTAGCCAGCATGTCAGTTTTATCGTGCAAAGCTGAGGTTACATGTGAACCTTGCGCGACAACCAGATGATTATTAGTGCTAACAGACACTGTTGCTTTTGTGCAGTTCATTTGTTCAGCTTGCGAGCTATCTTTTTTTGAATGTGTTGCTTCATATTTAGTTTTTACTAGGGCTCGAGATTCCATGTCATAGCACTCATCATGCTTTCTCATAGCATTATTATATTAAATATGACTGTGGGTGCCTGACATGTTCACTGAAAGAAGATTTGCAAATGTTTCTGGCTGGTTAGCTTAAAACCAGGCTCTTACTGCAAAGACGGTCGGAGGCGGCTGCTGAAAACGTTCAGACACAGCAGTGCGGCTTGATGACTTGGAGCTAGGTCCTTTCCTCTAGCACCACTATGACGATGAGCATAGAAAAGGCGGAGAGAATGCTACAGCGGCCAGATCGAGCCTGCATGTAGCGGCTTTCAACAAATATTGTGGTGATTGAGGGCTGCCAGGAAATTGAGTGACTGAGAGTCGAGCTGGGACACAGTGACGCCACGCCCCACTCTTCTCAGGGTGGGTGAACACTGTTCAGTGCAAGTGGATCACACTCTTCTCCTCTCCAACTGCCCTCGAACTTTGCAGCCTGTGCCAAGCAGTGAGTGCATGCCGCACGCTGCCAGGTCACTGTCCGTATGGGAGCAAGCTATAAACTACTACAATCTACTCCTGGAGGGAGGTGACTGTAGGATGTTTTGAACCTTTGAACCCTCCTCCCCTAACAAGAGTGCAGGAGACCGCTCAGACCCAAACGGGTTCCGCTCTCGGCACAACAACCTTTTTTGTGCTCTAGGGAGGCGACTACGGGCCTTTGGTGCCTTTGAGCCTCCTTATATAACTTTCTCTCTGGTCTCCTACCTCCCAACTCTCCTCCCATTCCTCTCCCCATGCCCACTCTTCACTTCATTTTTTATTTTTTGTTTTTGTTTACCCTTTCCATCCTGAGCCCCTTCTTTGCACCTTCCCTCCCTGTTGGTTGTTTTTTTTTTGCATTTGAATTACTGCAGTATGGGCCATCTATGTCCCACAGAGAAACCTATAAACCAGTGTTGACTCGGTCTGCACAGTGGAATAAAAAACCTTGACAAGTCCACTTGCAGCAGGACTACTCACGCGAAATGCAGCCTACTTCCCTCTAAATACGAGAAGGGATTAAATGAAAGACACAGCTCAGTGGGCTAAACCTTAGCCATAATCAACCATTACTCATTGGCTTCTATGAAATATTGAATAGAAGAATTTCTCTACCATCCACCTTTGAGTCAAATGCACAATTTGCTTCTCTACCTCTTTCACCACTGGAGCCTTTCCTTCCCCTCTGAAACATTCTCTTGTGCACCCTCTTCTCAAGAAACCCACAGCCGACCCTGCCTTCCTGGATAACTATCGCCCGATCTCTATCACTTCTTTCCTGGGCAAACTCCAGGAAAAGCTGACCATCTCCCAGCTTAACCTCCATACTAATTCTGTTTGTTGTCTCCATGACCATACGTCTGGCTTCAGAGGAGCCAGAAGTGCCTAAACTGCTCCCCTGAACATCCGTGAAGACCTGCTCTCCAACCTTGATTCTAATCTCCCCTCTGTTCTCATTCTACTCTATCTCTATTCCGCCATTTTGATATGGTCAACCATGCCATCCTGCTCATCCGACTCTGTGATAACCCAGGTATTACCGATCAGGCCCTGGATTGGCTTTCCTCATTCCTCTCCAAACGACCCTCCCAGGTCCAACTTGGGTCCTTCCTTTTCTCTATCTCACTCTCTACTTGTGTTCCCCAGGGACCTAGTCGCTCTCCCTAGCTCTTCAACCAATACCTGGCACGTGCTTGCCCACCACATTGCTGCTCTCTGCTCCAACTTACAGTGCTATGCGGATGACGCTCAGCTTGTTTTCAGGCTCCTGTAGTATATTACCCTACTTTTGGTGGAGGCAGTAAACTGAATGCAAAATGCAGAGAGCAAATGGGAATGCACATGAAACACGTCTGAAATGATTCACTTCAGGGTGAATAGATCATCTGTCCAGCTTGCACTGTATACACCTATTAACATAATTAACAATCAACTAACACTGCCCAGTAACTGATAATTTAGCCTTAACCAAGCAGTGCAAAATGTGGCAGATGAAATGTTAAAACAATGGGCTGCTTTAACGTGCAAGCAATTTGCTGGCTGTGATTCAGTGCACAAACTATCAGAAGAAGTATGTGCTCTGGTGAACAGTTCCATTGTTTGGAGGAAGTGTTGTTGCAAATGTAGAGAAATCAACTCAGATGATATGTAGATATCAGAAGAAAGGGCAGGTGTAGTTTGAGTGACAGGGCTAACATATAAATTTAGAAGACACATGAGGTGGAGTAAGTCATTTTGTCCAGAGGATATCAGGAGTGCAGCTGTCAGAAGAGAGAGCAGAGCTGTGCAGTGCAGAGAGGCAAGATTCTCCCAGGCAGCAGTCTGAGAAGACGGATCGGAAAGGTTGCAGCCTTCTATCTGGGTTGCCTCAGCGTGGGGGTTGTGGCACTGCTTCATGCTGGCAGGACAACAAAGAACCTTCCTCATATTTGATGTGAGTATATTTGTGATAATTGAGGCACACATGTCTGAATCTACTCTGAGGTAGACAGGACAGTGTTATTTTCATGTAAAAGAATTCAACATCTTTCAAATCTCATTTGGGGAAATTGTATTTTATACTAAACGTAGTTCTTGCCAAATGTTCAAGACCCAAGGTCGAAGTGGGTGAAACTTACATTGTGTCCTCATGTTGAAATTTCTCTCTTGCTGTTTATTTTTGCAGAGTTATATTCCCATGACTATTGGTGTCGCTATTCAATGTTGCTGTTTTACAATTGGTAAGTTCAATTATTAATGCACATTCTAAAAGTCATGTGTGTCTTGATACATTATTCACGGTAACCAGGTTGTGTCATTTGTTTACTGTGTGTTTATAGATAGGCAGATTGTGTGAGTGCAAGACAGATTGTGTGAGTGCAATGTCTTGGCTGTGCATGCTGACATCTGAGCAGATCTGTCAAAGACAGTCGTCCAGTTTTGTAGATAAGTGACTGGAATGACAGTTCGCTGTCAAGCTTGTGTAGGTACAAAGTCCGCTATATTGTGCTTACAGTTGACCCTAAGCAGAATACAGAGTGAGGAGGGGAGTCTTGTCACATGATATAGGACATCACTATAAATACACGTTACCACTATTTTACCACAGTACTAAAATACCACCTAAATTATGTAATAGCCCTCTGAAAAAACACCTGAACCATTTTGGTGCATTGGCCTAGTGGGTACAAACTGTAAAGCAGTTACTGGGCGTGGCAAGTGTGTTCAGCACACCCATTTGGTGAACTTAAAAGGCAACTAATTTTGTGAGGTGATAGTGTCATTATGTTCCAAATAGAAGCACATTTTTCTAAGCTGGTGAACTACCTGGAGGCAAAGCTATTTGCCCATGGGGTGATGTCATCAGAAAATGCCGTCTTATGGCGAAATCGCATATGTGGGGAGGTGCAAAAGGAGTCATTACATGAAATTTTTGAAGAAAGCAGTATTGTCCAGGTCTGCCTATTAGGACTTTTCAGAGCTTCAGACAAAAATGCTGGAAAAGATTGCCTAATAAGGCTATGTGAGAAGCTTTAGTTCCTTTTAAATCAGTCTTTCAGACTACAGGAGAACGATGTTGAAGTAATTATTAAACTACAGATCGGTCTGGAGGAGGCAGGTGAGCAGGCAAACAGTTTAAAATTGGAATTGGAGTCACATAACACATAGATGAAGTCTAATTGCAGCGAGTTGGACAAACAGCTGTCTCAGAGAAGGAGACAGTTTGAGGAGAGTGAACAGGAACTGATACAATTAAAAGGGGTCATAGATGCAATTAGGAAAGATAAAGATGATACCATATTGGAGATGCAGATGCTTCAAAAGAATAACATGGAGAGAGAAAACTAATTTCATACTATTGAACAAGAAATGGCAAAAAATGCTAGATGAACTTGAGCTCTGGACATCCTTCTTCTGGAAGGTCCTGGGAAACTCCTGGAGCTTTTGGCCGGATCACAGAAGTTGCACTCAACTACGGATTTCTCGACCCCTGGCACTCGGTTCATGCAGCAGCAAAGAATTACAGCCAGTGGTGCAGTGGAGTTTGTGTCAGGGTTAGTTGGTCCCACTAACCCAAGGGACAAAGTCATCCCTTTTTAGAGCTTCTCGTGTCGATTAGAAAAAGGAGTTTCAGCACAGCAGCAGGGCTTCACTGGGCAGTTCAAAGGTTCAGGAGGATGCAGCAAGCTTCATTCATGCTTTCTTCTTTGGGTTGTTCTTCCCAGTGGTCGACTCAGTCTTCAGTCCCAAAACCCTCGCCTTTTAATCAGGTTTCTCCCATTCATGCACAGTCTAGCTCTCAATCAAACACCAGGGTGGCTGGCCCTAAAGGACAGCCAGCCAACCAATCAGGACTGGGTGCATTCAGGCATTCCTAAAGACAAAGGACAGGGGAGTTTCGGGAACCTCCCTTACTTCTTGCCCTTCTGGACACACTGGAGCCAGAGGCAGGTTTCAGTACTGAAGTCTGCCTAAGGCAAAATGAACAAAAGTCTCAAACATGGCTTGCTGCACAGAGTCAAACCCAAGAATGACCACTGAAATAGAAAATGGAGAAAAAAGAAAAACTGGGCTATTTTGACACAACGGTCACACATGGGTGCAGTACTGCAGCTTAGGATTCAGCCTGCAGTAGAACAACACAATGGTAGGAAAATTAAACCACTGCCACCAGCCATTTAAAGTAGTGAGGGTAACATAAAAAATGTAACATGAGTAGGTGGGATAAGAGGCTACTAAATAACCCCCCAGCACTCCACATAAAATGGTGTGCTTCACCCACAAAGAGAAAGGGTACGTAAAGTAAATTTCACTTTACTATTCTTGGGAACAGTAATGCACAGAAGAAAAGGTATTTAAACCTTAGGAGAAATCCAAAGGTGCACTGAAAGTGTTGTGTGTCACCATACAATATGTAGACGCTTATGGAGTTTTTCAGATTAAAAAAAAAAGGAAACACATAATCCATATCATGTCAAAACACATGAGAGAGTGAGAAAAAGGGTTCACTCACCCCACTATTAAAATTAACAAGTCCTAAAGTCAAGCAAAAAAGCTGGAGGTATCTAAGGTGGGAGGAATTTAGCACTAAAATAACAATTCTCCCTAACAAGCGCTATGCAGGTACTTACCGTAGCCTCCTATCTATGATTGGGTGAGTATGAAGATCTTTATCCGTGAGCAAAACCTTCCACTGCTGTAGGCCCTCTGTAAACGAGCCTTCTCGCCGTCAGGGCTCAACTTCCTCACAGCACACCCAAACAAGGCTGCCAACATGTATGGATTTCCATGTAATTGGTACTTGCAGGTGGGGTTGTAAATGTCACTCGGCTGGTGTACACTGCAGCTGATGTTGAGTGCAAATTCCCTGTATCTTGTCCAATAAGGAGTCTGCAATGGAAATGCACCCTCTGACAGTTACATTTGGATATGCACTTGGATAGGTTTGCGAGACCCTGCGCTCACCCCCTAAGAGATTTTCTTTCACCTGTGCATATGATTGGCTTTAGAGGGGGTTGATAGCATGTTACACCTTACAGCTTTCTCTACAGTGATCACAAATTCCACTCATAATGATGGCGTTTTGCAAGTCTTTGTACTCGCTGAGAATAGTGCAGCACTACCAAATGCAACATTTCCTATCAGAGATTTAAGCAGCCATCAACAACAGGTGATAGTTTCAAAAATCCAGTTTTCAGTTTATACACCGTCAGCGCATGATGGGGCAAGTTTAAATGAGAGAAAAAAGTGTGTACATGTATGGTGTTGTGAGTGTGATATGTGTGTATGGAAGAGAGAATGTATGTATGTGTGCGTACGCAAGAACAAATGTGTGTGTACGTGTGTGCACATGGAAGAGTGCATGCCATGCAAGTGAGTGAGAGTGTGAGTATGTGTAAGTTACAAAGTGTTGTTAGGGTAGCAAACGGTTCTGCTCTGAAGTTGACACGAAAGAAGGGCATTTGCCTCAGTACTAGTAGCAACTAGCAATGCATTATTGTTCGTTAGAACATATACATACTTTTCTTGAAAGCAGTCTTAAGTTTTTTTTGTCTATAGAGCACATTGCTGGATAGTTTCCTTACTCAAGACAGTCTTTTGGGCTTTGCTTTACAGTTGGTCAGTTTTGGACACCTGGGATAAGACTGGGAGTTCACTGAAACATGTGTTTCTTCTTTATGTGACATGGTGGAGTTGTTTGAAACATTTATATGATTTTCTTAGGCTGGTTTGATTGATACATTTTAAATTCCAGGGCTATAGCCAGGGTGTCACAACCCCTAGTTAGTCCCTGTCGCAGCGCTAGCGCTGAGGGCTGAGCATATTCTTTTCTGTAAAACCAGGGCACGCAAGAAAGCGCCATCATGTTCCTTGCAGCAGCGGTTTAGTCTTTCCAAAGATGGCCGCCACTAAGAAATGGGAAGACTTATAGCCGGCAAGATATACGGTGCAGGTGCGTTGCACTGAGGGCTTTCGGCCCTCAGGAAGGATGCTACGGCATTACTCTGTCCATTTCATTCTTGTTCTCGCCCGCTCCGCCTTTGTTCCCGCTACTTTGTAAAGTATCCTCTGTCCTCCCTTGCTCTGCTACCTAGTAACATTCTGGGCCTCATTACGAGGTGGGCGGTAAGGGATTACCGGCATCGGTAAGGGCACCGGTGCCGGTAATCTCTTACCGCCCTACTTCGAGGTCCCTTAGCGGGTCCCTTCCTTAACGCCTGGTTTTACCAGGCTTTATGGAAGGGACCCGTTAAGGGACTTCAGAGCTAATAACGGTACTGCAATTTGTGGTACCGTTATTAGCACCTTCCCATTGAGCCCTATGGGGGTAGAAATGGGAATGGGGAATGGCTTACCTGTCCCGCAAAGGTCAAAATAGACCGGCAAGTCCCCATTGAACGGGACCGGACACAGTACCGGTATTGGAGGTAGTCATGGTGCTAATAGCGCCATGACTACCTCCAACCTCGTAATGAGGCCCTCTGTCTTTCCCTATGATTCTCTCGCCATTTCACTGCTTTCCGCTGTGCTCCCCACGGCAGTTTCTCGTGCTCTGATCCTGGACCGCTGATACCGTTCTGGCTTTACCTCCTGTTGGCTTGACCCTCCGTGCTGCATTCTCGGTGCACACTCCTCCCCGGGGTTCACATTCCCGCGCGTCAGTCTGTGCCTGCGCTTCCTTAGGCAAGCTACTCCAGTGTGTGCCTACTCCCGCTCTGCTATTCCCAGGGACCACTTGTCGGGGGGAAATTCTGCCGGGGTCGGCCGGGCCGTCCGCAGACCTCCGGGCAGGGAGGCCCCAACTCCTCCCGTATATCCCAGATGAGATAGAGTATGAGACACACACAAGGAGCAAGGCGACTCTGCTGTTTATTATGCAAACGGCAGGGATGGGTCGAGGAGCGTACGCGTTCGTCCTGACACACACATAATCGTGGGGCTCGCAGGCCCTTTTTACTGCATTATGACGCGCTACTTGCGTCACTTCAGAAAGTTAACAAAAAACCTATCGCCACTCTTAATTGGTTGCTTGAGTGGTAGGGTTAGTATAGTATACATATAGAGAATGATATTAGTGGACAAGGTGTAGTCAGGTGGTATATCTGGGTTGTCCCTATAATTGGATACATAAGAATTGTTACATGAAGGCTCCTGAGGATTGGCTAATGTTACTGACGTCTGAGATAAGAGCCCCATGTTCTGATTGGTGCATCCGTGAGCTCCCCAGCCTGGGACCACCGTTGTTCCCAGCTCTCGGTGTACCTGTGTTTGCAACAATGTTTCAATATGGGTACGTGCAGACAATGTGAGGATTTATTCATAGGTGGAAGGCTGACCGCTCCCACTGTAGCAGGTGTCCATTGAGCCTTTCAAGTGTCTCGGCCTGTGTCTCGTAGTGAGGGACCCAGACACCTTTTCTCTCCTGGGTTTTGGCATCTCGTCAGATTCGGCTTGGTCACGTGAGGCGGGACCGTGTTTGAGGCAGAATTCTGCACAATTAATATTGCTTTTCCACTGTGTGTCTGGTTTAATTTGTAGATATGACTTTAACGTTGGTACGCGGAGTGCGAGGTTGCAACATCGTGCCTTTGATGATTTGTTCTTGGATGTGGGCTTGCAACATTGCGACCTTGGCTGGTTGCTCCATCGGGTTCGTTCTGCAGGATCAGCAACCTGATGTCATGCATGCTGGACGCTACGCTCGTAGAACAGCTAGACCGTTCTACTCCAAATGGAGGCTATTCGATACGTTACCGGGAAAACGACGTTTACACTTTTCACGTCGCTAACTTCACGTGACTTTTGCTCCGTCACATGAACTACGGTATCACGTATTTAAGCAGCGTAGAAACTTCACTCGCTGCTTCTGATCGTCTCTATTGGCGTCGTGTAGCTGAACCTCTGATCTACATCCTGGTATATTCCTACAGCTACTTTTGGGTCTTCGATAGCGTGTGTTCCGCCACACGCTGATTCCTGGAGCTATCCCTTCGCGTGCTTTTCCACACGCGCTCTTCGTCTGCAAGTGCGGCCGGCCCAGGCTGCGTGAATCCTGCCCGCGTGTAAAATCCACACGCGCTCTTTGTCTTCATACGCGGCTGGCCAAGGCTGCGTAAAACCTGCCCGCGTGTAACATCCACACACGCTCTTCGTCTTCAAGTGCGGCCGGCCCAGGCTGCGTGAATCCTGCCCGCGTGTAAAGTCCACACGCGCTCTTTATCTTCATACGCGGCTGGCCAAGGCTGCGTAAAACCTGCCCGCGTGTAAACAGCCACACGCGCTCTTCGTCTTCAAGTGCGGCCGGCCCAGGCTGCGTGAATCCTGCCCGCGTGTAAAGTCCCCACGCGCTCTTTGTCTTCATACGCGGCTAGCCAAGGCTGCGTAAATCCTGCCTGCGTGTAACATCCACACGCGCTCTTCGTCTTCAAGTGCGGCCGGCCCAGGCTGCGTGAATCCTGCCCGCGTGTAAAATCCACACGCGCTCTTCGTCTTCAAGTGCGGCTGGCCAAGGCTGCGCGAACCCTGCCCGCGTGTAAATCCACACGCGCACGTTGTCTTCACACGCGGCTGGCCCAGGCTGCGCGATTCCTGCCCGCGTGTAAATCCACACGCTCACGTTGTCTTCAAACACTATTTTTCTTCTAACTCCTGCATCTGTGGAATTAACAGAAGGATTGATTCCCAAGTGGGAAGGAAGCCTTTCAAGGATTATTGGAAGAGACTTTGAACTGAACTTTGGACGCTATCCTGTGGTGAATTCAACCCGTATCTAGCGTGAGCCTCGTTCCGTCCGGGATAAGTCTCCCTTACTAATTTTCCCTTCCCTGTCGTTTTGTTCTTCATTTCAAATCCATCTAGAGACTTCTGGATTGTTCTACCCAGAGATACAGGTCAGTGTGATCATTCCTGTCATTATCTAACTCATCATACTCAGGTTGGAGCAGTTATTCATGATACTTTAATTTGTCCTAGGCTGGATTACTATACCTTACCCACGCCCTTTCCAGTGATCCATCGCTCTGCCTGTTTTATCAGTCAGAGGGTTGTATCATTTGGAAGGTCTTTGTTGACTTCACGACTATCAAGTCGGGTGAACAGGGATCCGGAAGACCCTACCTCCTGTATCCTTTTGAATATTGTATCCTTTTCGGTTGATACTTTGGTGCATTCTGACAGAATCAGAAGCCATGGAGGGTACGGATCCTTTAACTGTTTTGACACAGTTGATCCACGATTTGAGAAACGAAATGGTTACTGCACAGGACATGTTACGGCACCGTATGGACGTTATGCAAGACGCCCTACATGGTAGTCCTCAGGGAACACAAGCGCCGATGGCTACCGCATCCGGATCTGGGACTACGGCACCCCCACAGGAGACTATTAACGTGGTTATGCCCACTCAGTTTCCCTTGGCCCCTCCAGAAAGGTTCACGGGTGATCCCAAAACCTACAGAACCTTTGTAAACCAGTGCCGACTCCATTTCCTTTGCCGTCCTACGTCTTTTCCTGACCTAACCACAAAAGCAGCCTTCGTGCTTTCCCATTTAGGGGGCACGGCTGCTGCTTGGGCTAACCCTTTGTTGGAAACTAATAGCCCTTTGTTGTACGATTGTGACGATCTCTTGACTGCTATGAGTAAAGTCTTTGACATGCGTTACTCTACTCAAGCCACAGATTTGGAGTTGCTTAACCTACAACAAGGCAGCCAACCCCTTATGTCTTACGTCGCCCGGTTTAATCAACTGACGGCGGAAACCCAATGGCCTGACAGCAAGAAAACGGCTGTTTTTTACAAGGGTCTTTCTGAAGAACTGAAAGACGCCTTATCTACTGTTCCTGTGGTTCCTACGGGTTTCCCAGAGCTGCTTGATTTGGTTCTACAAATCGACGCCCGAAGGAATGCTCGAAAGGGAGAGAAAAAGCCCTTCATGCCAGTCTCGGGGCGGTCAGAGACACCAGCAGTCATCTCTAACGACCCTGAACCCATGCAAATAGGCGCCGTGAGAGGCCGATTGTCCAATACAGAACGGGAGAACCGAAGAAAAAACCACTTATGTATGTATTGTGGTTCTTCCGAGCATTTCTTGGCAACATGTCCTAAAAAACCCGTCAAGCGTGCGGGAAACGCCAAAACTCGACATTAGCAGGAGTCCCTATGTCGAGTGTTTCATCGGACTCCAGTACCATTCCTAAACATGCACCTGTAATAGTACAGGTGACGTTACATTGTGATGAGCGAGAAGTGGTTTCCAAGGCCATGGTTGATTCTGGCGCCACCAGCAATTATATAGACATCACCTATGCCAAGAACCGTTCCTTACCCCTAGTAAACAAAAAAAAACCTGAAACGGTGAATACCGTGGACGGATCTGTGTTAACTTCTGGTATGGTAACCCAGGAGACGGTACCTGTTCGGATGACGTTATCAAATAACCATTCAGAAGAAATCGTCTTCGATGTTATTGCTGCTCCGCAGTACGAGATCATACTTGGTCTTGCATGGTTAACCCTTCACAATCCTACTGTTGACTGGGTTTCGGGATCGCTCCAATATCCTTCGACTCATTGCAACGAACATTGCTTTACCAGTCAGGAGGTGTCAAGTAAACAACACATCTTGGCCTCTGTGGTGGAGGATTCTGCTTTCAGCGTTGTACATCAATGCGACAATATCATACCATGCGAATACGCTGATTATGCTGATGTCTTTGATAAAGGCCAGGCAGAACAATTACCTCCTCATCGACAGTACGACTGTCCTATCGAACTGATCCCGGGTGCCAAAATTCCTACAGGCCGTGTTTATTCTTTAACACCTAAAGAAGATGTCGTGTTAAAGGAATACATTGACAAGGCGCTAGCCATGGGCTTTATACGACCCTCGCAATCTCCTGCTGCATCTCCTCTATTCTTTGTTCCTAAGAAAGAGGGAGACCTCAGACCCTGCATTGATTACAGGGCACTTAATGATATCACCATCAAAAACCAATACCCCTTACCGTTAATAAACGTGCTGTTGGATCAGTTAGGCACTTCCAGCTACTTCACCAAACTGGACTTGCGAGGTGCATACAATTTGGTTCGCATTCGTGAAGGCGACGAATGGAAGACCGCTTTTAAGACACGGTATGGTCTTTACGAATATTTGGTGATGCCTTTTGGTCTGTGCAATGCTCCCGCCACATTTCAATTCTTCATGAATGATATATTCAGAGACATCATGGACCGGTTTGTCGTTGTCTATCTGGACGACATTTTGATTTACTCCTCATCTCTATCGGAACACGTCAGACATGTTTCTACAGTCCTACAAAGACTTAGGGAGAACCACCTCTATGTGAAAGCCGAAAAATGTGTCTTTCATTCGCAGGAAGTGGAATTCCTTGGTTACGACATTACCAATCTAGGTGCTCGAATGAGTCGTTCCAAGGTAAAGGCCGTCTTGAATTGGCCAGTTCCACATAACGTCAAATCGCTACAGTCTTTTTGGGCTTTGCGAATTTCTATCGCAGATTCATCCATTCCTTTTCCAAAACAGTAGCTCCTTTGACGGCTTTAACTAGTTCCAAAGTACCTTTCTGTTGGAACCAACATGCCCAAGCAGCATTCGAAAAACTGAAGGAAGCATTTACCACTGCACCCGTGCTTCAACATCCGGATCCTGATCGCCAGTTTGTCGTTGAAGCGGATGCATCCAGTGTCGCTATTGGCGCAGTGCTCTCACAAGTCTGCACAGAAACCAAGGAGGAACACCCAGTGGCTTTCTTCTCTCGTAAACTCACCTCATATGAACGGAACTACACCGTTACTGAACGGGAACTACTGGCTATCAAAGATGCCTTCCGAGAATGGCGTCATCATCTTCTTGGGGCCAAACAACAGGTGTTGGTGTACTCTGACCATAGAAATCTCCAAGCATTCAAATCCATGAAATGCCTTACGGCCCGTCAGGCCAGATGGCATGTCTTTTTTGCCCAATACGATTTCCAGGTCACCTATCGTCCTGCCCGAGAACATGTTAAGTCGGACGCTTTGTCCCGTATGAGTAAAGAGGCGCAGGAAGAAAAACAAGTACAGATCCAGCTGTTGGCAGATCATGTGATTTGTGGTTGTTCGGTTCAACCATCCTTAAAAACCGAAATACAAGAGTGGGTAAAAAATAATCCACAAGTAGTCCAGGATATGAATCTAGACGTGCATAACGGTTTACCATTCACACAGGGGGTACTTTATCTATCAACTCCTTCAATGCGGGATAAAGCCCTCAAATGGAATCATGATTCCTTGATTGCAGCCCATCCTGGACAGAAGAAAACACTGGACCTGCTCAAAAGGTGGTGCTGGTGGCCATCCATGGCAAAAGACGTTATAAACTACGTATCTTCTTGTTCTGTATGTATCCAATGTAAAAATACTCCTGGTAAACCAGTGGGCTTACTCCAATCCCTGCCTGTCCCTACCAAACCATGGGACATGATATCTATGGACTTTGTGGTGGAACTCCCCCCAAATCAAGGATATGATACCCTACGGGTCGTAGTGGATTATTTCACTAAATTGGCCCTATTTATTCCTTGTATTGGTTTACCAACTGCTACTGTTCTGGCTGATCTATTCATCCAACATATATTCCGTTTCTTTGGTCTACCATCAGTAATCATTACTGACAGGGGCTCGCAGTTTGCGTCACGCTTTTGGAGAGCCTTAACATCTGCATTACTAATCGATGATAGAATGTCCAGCGCTTATCATCCTCAAACCGACGGACAGACCGAAAGGGTCAATTGTACTATGGAACAATATCTGCGGTGTCTGTGTTTGCAATACCAATCGGATTGGCTCACGGTACTGCCGGCGGCTGAATTCGCCTATAACAACTCTTATCATAGTGCCATAGGCACTTCACCGTTCTATGCTCTCTATGGACAACACCCCCGATCAATACCTCTAGACTCCGGTCTATCCCTGGACACGCCTGCCGCAGGCCGTACGCTTCGTGATCTGAAGAGATTACAAAGAAAGGTGAAGCAGCATTTGGAGCTGGCCAAACGACGTGACAAGTTCTATGCCGATGCTCATAGGGTGTCCGCACCTGTCTATAAGGCTGGGATGAAAGTCTGGCTATCCACTAAGAACTTAAGAATTCCGGGCAAGAAGAAATTGTTGCCTAGATTCATCGGTCCGTATGTTGTGCTCCATGTTCTTAATCCTGCTGCTGTACGTCTGGCTTTGCCACAACGATGGCGGGTGCATCCTGTATTCCACGTCTCGCTCATCAAGCCTTTCTCTGACACTACTAGACTGCCGGTACGGCCTGTTGCTATATCTGTGCGGGGGTCTGATGAATACGAGGTACAAGACATACTAGATATGAAACTCCGTTCTGGTAGACCATTTTATCTGGTGGACTGGAAGGGCTATGGACCCGAAGATAGGTCCTGGGAACCTCTTTCCAACATTCATGCTCCTGCTTTATTGAAGCGCTTCCACACAAGAAGGGGAGAGGTTGTCCCTTTGGGGGATGGCACTGTCATGCATGCTGGACGCTACGCTCGTAGAACAGCTAGACCGTTCTACTCCAAATGGAGGCTATTCGATACGTTACCGGGAAAACGACGTTTACACTTTTCACGTCGCTAACTTCACGTGACTTTTGCTCCGTCACATGAACTACGGTATCACGTATTTAAGCAGCGTAGAAACTTCACTCGCTGCTTCTGATCGTCTCTATTGGCGTCGTGTAGCTGAACCTCTGATCTACATCCTGGTATATTCCTACAGCTACTTTTGGGTCTTCGATAGCGTGTGTTCCGCCACACGCTGATTCCTGGAGCTATCCCTTCGCGTGCTTTTCCACACGCGCTCTTCGTCTGCAAGTGCGGCCGGCCCAGGCTGCGTGAATCCTGCCCGCGTGTAAAATCCACACGCGCTCTTTGTCTTCATACGCGGCTGGCCAAGGCTGCGTAAAACCTGCCCGCGTGTAACATCCACACACGCTCTTCGTCTTCAAGTGCGGCCGGCCCAGGCTGCGTGAATCCTGCCCGCGTGTAAAGTCCACACGCGCTCTTTATCTTCATACGCGGCTGGCCAAGGCTGCGTAAAACCTGCCCGCGTGTAAACAGCCACACGCGCTCTTCGTCTTCAAGTGCGGCCGGCCCAGGCTGCGTGAATCCTGCCCGCGTGTAAAGTCCACACGCGCTCTTTGTCTTCATACGCGGCTAGCCAAGGCTGCGTAAATCCTGCCCGCGTGTAACATCCACACGCGCTCTTCGTCTTCAAGTGCGGCCGGCCCAGGCTGCGTGAATCCTGCCCGCGTGTAAAATCCACACGCGCTCTTCGTCTTCAAGTGCGGCTGGCCAAGGCTGCGCGAACCCTGCCCGCGTGTAAATCCACACGCGCACGTTGTCTTCACACGCGGCTGGCCCAGGCTGCGCGATTCCTGCCCTCGTGTAAATCCACACGCTCACGTTGTCTTCAAACACTATTTTTCTTCTAACTCCTGCATCTGTGGAATTAACAGAAGGATTGATTCCCAAGTGGGAAGGAAGCCTTTCAAGGATTATTGGAAGAGACTTTGAACTGAACTTTGGACGCTATCCTGTGGTGAATTCAACCCGTATCTAGCGTGAGCCTCGTTCCGTCCGGGATAAGTCTCCCTTACTAATTTTCCCTTCCCTGTCGTTTTGTTCTTCATTTCAAATCCATCTAGAGACTTCTGGATTGTTCTACCCAGAGATACAGGTCAGTGTGATCATTCCTGTCATTATCTAACTCATCATACTCAGGTTGGAGCAGTTATTCATGATACTTTAATTTGTCCTAGGCTGGATTACTATACCTTACCCACGCCCTTTCCAGTGATCCATCGCTCTGCCTGTTTTATCAGTCAGAGGGTTGTATCATTTGGAAGGTCTTTGTTGACTTCACGACTATCAAGTCGGGTGAACAGGGATCCGGAAGACCCTACCTCCTGTATCCTTTTGAATATTGTATCCTTTTCGGTTGATACTTTGGTGCATTCTGACACCTGACTCTTGCTTTGTTAATGCCCACGGGAGCTCTTGTTTGAGGCCTACTCGGGCCTGGTGCTTAAGTAGTCTGTTTGGTGCATAGGTGCTTTAGATTATAGTAGCATACATTTCCATGACCAGTATCGTGTTTCCATTATACCTCTCATGGCGGTAACGGGTTTCAAGGGAAGCGTGAGCAAGCGTTATAGATGAGTTCATGATGCATCTTGCGTTTCTGCATTCTGAAAGCCTATGTAAAAATAATAAAGATGCACGTCCGTGAATATGCCTGTCGCCTACGTCAGAGCACTGAGTATGTTCTTCGTGTAGATTGGTGTGGAAATGTTAAGTGTGTATACTTGTACAGATGTGCTTCCCGTTGTCTAGGTCGTCATGGCATCTCTAACGACGTGTGGTTTTTAATCTAGCTGATCCGAGCCGCAGGTGTCGGCATGGCCAGTGCGGGCTGTTGGGCAAGCAGGTGGACACATCCGTATGTTCCTGTACCAGGGTACCTGGTCGTCTGGTAAATGGACAAACTCTTCTCGCGGCGGGTGTCTGGACCGTGACCCTCTAGGCCAAGCGCGAGAGGTGAAGGACGGGAGCCTGGTCTTCCATTCTCCCACTTCAGTCCCCCCTCTGGTCGACTTGTCGACCACAAACATATCCTTCTCGTTATCTCCTCTTACTCTCCATATCTTAGTTATCCCTCCGAGATGTCCATAATGGTTCACATGATCTTCAAATGACCAATACATGTATTCACATGTTCCTCCAGGAGTACAGTATACCCATCTTCCTATGTAGCTCCTGGGGTTCCTTGGGTTCTCGATCTTCACTGATGGTGGGTCTAGATGATTGGTAATGATTTGGGTGCGCAACTTCTCCCTTTCTTGTATTATCACACCTGTATGCTGGCCGTCATCTGCTGGCATTAAGGGGTGCATTCCCACCATTTCCAGCAACTCGTCAGTCGTGCGTGCCTTCCGGGCCTTCCAAAATCTAATTATGATCAGGGTGGCTCCAGCCAAAATAGCACATCCCACTATTATTTTCAGTCCATCTGACAGCCAAGATGGCATCCATGACCATAATAGTGAAAACCAGCTCTTATCCTTGTTTACACCGTTACTTTCGTCCATCATTTTGGAGTGCATCTGGGCCAATTGTGAAACTGCTTCTGTCAGTGTACCATTGTCAGCATCGTTGGCAGGTATGAACGTGCAGCAAGATTGTCCTATTTTTGCACAAACTCCTCCTTCCATTGCTGTGAGAAGGTCCAATACATATCTGTTCTGGAGTGCTACCATCCTGACAGCTCGCAGCTCCTCTTTAATTGCGTTGAACCCATTTACTGTTGAATTGATGGTCATCATTAGTTCCCACCTGGTTATTTGGAGCCATTTTGCGTTTGCGTATGCCTGCAGTCCCGGATGTATTATTGAGGAGAAGAACATTGCTGCTCTGCTGAATAGTCTGTGCTCTGGCGGTATTGATGTTAGTTCCATTTCCGACCTTCCCCACAGGTAATTTCCTGTCAATGGCTCTCCTTGTCTTTTTCTCCTATTTAGGACAGTATCATTGCTGTTGGTCCTGTTTCCTTGCTCCTTCTGAAGTGGTGCAGATCTCTTTCTTCTCTTATCCCCTTCATCCATTTTAGGAAATTTCGCCACATCGACATGCTTCTTAGGTACCACTAGTGATGGTACATTGACGTGTACCATTGTGCACACACCATTCCACAGGGGAGGCAGTGTATGATATGCCTTTTCTCCGCAGGCCCAATAATGGTCCATTATTACTGCTGTTCCCGCTCCCCCCTCAGGCAACTCCATCACGCTTGCACAATTGGTGTTATATCCTACGTCCACCTCTCCTTTATGCTGGTAGCATACTTTAGGCGCAGTCAATGGTAGTATAGTTATCGGGTCTTCATCTTCTTCTACCCACGTGAGCATTGGTACATACTTGATCCACGTCGTCCAACATCGATGATTGTGTGTCTCGATAGTTGAGATAGTTTCTTTTGTTACCATGTTGCTGCCAATCACTCCTATCTCCCAGTTGTTGCCCAGGTACACTTTTCCTGTTATCGTCAGTAGCGGCCTCTCCCAGCATCCTTGTTTACCCGGAACTTCAGTTGCGTACCAATCACATGGTAGATACTGCAGTGTTACCTTCTTTGTTTCTCCTTTTGCAGGGCCACTTGTTATGTACCTGAATGCTTCAGCATGTAAACTGGTCTTGTGATAACTCAGATAGGTCTTGAGGAAGTTGTTTTCATATGGGTATGAGTCTCGTGTCTTCCATGTCATGTGCACTACTGTTCCTTGAAACCTTCCTTTCGTTTGGAACAGGGCCAAATATATTATGCACTGTGCTGTTTTTTCATCTATTTCTGTGGCAACAAATGTTCGTGAAGCGCTCATGGCGTATGGTATTAATGAGCAAACGTAACAGCTATCCTCAGTTGTCTGCTTACCAATGCGGGTCATGTGCTGGTACCATATGTTGTTTGTGACGTGTGCTGAATCTTGTACATAATTATCAATACCTTTATTGTCTGAGTATGTGCTGCGTTTAACTCTATTTTGCTTGGGTGCAATGTTACTATTACCACCTGACGTAAAACCTGTTGCAGCAGGGGACGGGGGTATATTAAGTTTGGGTGCAGCAATAAAATCAATAGCATAGCTGTACTGCCAGACAGAGGCAGCCAAGAATCCGGTGATCATAAAAATCCCTATTATTTTTATTACATATGCTAATTTCACCGGCATTTTGCTCTTACCTTGCTGCGGTCCTGGCAGCTTATTCTTGCGACGTTACAGTTGCCCGCCTAAAAATTCTCAAAAGTGCTCGTTATTAAATGTTAGTTTTGTTTCCTTTAAGCTCTCCCTATCAAGTGGTCATTCAGTGCCCAGGCGAAGAGCTGTTCCCACGCTACTCTAAGTGATGGGTCTCTTAGGACCGGCAAGTATGGGCGGAGGTGGGGCATGTAATATTCTATGGCCAGGAGGAAGGCTGTGTAGTATACACGTACCCTTCTCCTTTTTAAGTATGTTGGCCTCTTTATTTCGTATACAAATTGGTGTGACAATTCTTCTGGGTAGTTATCGTCTGGCAGCACCATCTACACCTGCACACTGAACTTGTTAATTAGCTTTTCTTAACAATACAATATTACGCAGTTCCTGTATGTGCGAGAGAAAAAGAGAACATTCACGTGTTTACATGTGTATTGGTGCAAGCAATGTCCTTCAATTTTAGTTACAACTGTACTTAGCAGTCAATGGGGGGGTTTGCGCTCAGATGGCGGAAGTATTTTTACTCTTTGAGCGAGTGATCATGGGGTGGGCAGTATGGGGGTCACCCCCTTCTTCGTCAGTTATTGTCTCCGAGGGAACAATTGGGTCGTTGTCTGTGGTGGAACTTTCTTCCGCTGTCGGCGATGTTGTTGCTGTTCTTCCAACGGACCTGTCGTTGGCGCTGGGGCGGATCTGCAGTTTGTAAATCTTTACGTCATGTAGGTGGTTCCAGGCACGCTTATCCTTTAGTTTTACTGCTCTTGTTGATACGTCCTCTACCAGATGGGGGCCAGTGAACCTCTTCTGGTTCCACTTTCTATTGAAATTGCGAAGTAGTACGTGGTCACCTTTGGCAAGTTTGCACAAGTTCTCCTTTCCCAATTCCGTACTTTCGTCTTTTTCTTGATTGCTGGTAGACCCGCCCCGTGTGCGCTCGAGCTGTTGAGACACAAACACGACACTAGTAATCAAAGAAGACACATATTGATACATTTCATCACCTAACACATTCGCTGAACTTTCGTGGTCGGTGAATGCCCTTAATGTTGGTGTTAGGGGAAGGCGCATTTGACGTCCAGTTACCACTTCGTGAGGGGTGAGGTGGTGGTCGGACCCTGGCCTGTTTCTAAGCTCAAATAATGCTAACGGAAGGCAATACAACCAACTTTTCTTTGTTGTTTGTTGTATTTTAGCAATTGCCTCCTTCAATAAGCCATTCAGGCGTTCACATACACCATTAGCCTGTGGGTGGTATGCACATGCAAATTTGTGTTTAATGTTCAGCAGGGATGTGATATGCTGGAACATTTCGTTTGCGAAATGGGGGCCATTGTCTGATCTTAGCACCTCGCACACTCCCCATCTGGGGAAGACCTCCCTTACTATGAATTTGGCTGCTCTAAACGCATCAGGGTGTGAACAGGGCCCTGCTTCAATCCATCTAGAAAATGGGCATACTACTACAATCATATACCTATTGCCTTGACAGATGTTGATCATATCAACATAGTCAATGTGAAGGTGCCGAAAAGGTCCTTCTGGCTGGGGTATGGTACCTCTTATCACTTTTAGAGTATGACCGGCCGTAAACTGTTGACATGTTAGGCAATTGCTGATAAAATTTGACACATGGGAGGTTAACTCGGGACAAAACCAATCTTCTCGAATTCGTGCTGCAATTATTTCCTTGCCTGTATGGGCAGGGTGGTGTAATTGGCTCAAGGCGGTATTTAACAGTGTCAACGGTATTACAACTTTCCCAGTGCCACCCTGGCGCCATAGTGCGTCGGTTGGTGACATTGTGCATCCTCTTTTCACCCATACTTCTTTTTCGGCCATTGGTGCAGCCGCTTGTAGTTCCATAATCTGTGTGGCTGGGAGATGGGTGTACCCTTCTCTTATTAACATCTCCCTAGCTATTCCCCTCACTCTCCCTCTCTGTGAGTCTGTGGGGTTCCATATCTCACCAAAATATGCAGCATATTTCGCATGTGCGTCTGCTGCTGCATTTCCTTTTGAGACTTAGTCTTCTCCATTGGTGTGTGCGGTGCATTTTACTAGGGCTAATTCTTGGGGGTCGTTTATTACTTCAATTAGTTCAGCCAACAAGAGGGCATGTTGTACTGGAGTGCCATCAGCTCTCCTAAACCCTCTTCTTCTCCATTTTGATAGCCCTGAGTGGACAGTGGATGTAACATATGCACTGTCAGAATATATAGTTACTCTTTTATTAAAACTTTCCTTTAATGCCAATATTAGTGCAACGAGTTCCGCGGCTTGAGCAGAGTAATGCTGTGGTAATTGTACACACTTCATAGCCACACACACCGGCGCCTCCATCATTTTTACTACTGCTGCCCCAGTCCTTCGTATCCCATCTCCTTGATCAATAGTTGATGACCCATCAATAAACAAAAGCTCACCTCCCTCTAGTGCGTTTTCTTCAACTTTCCTAGCACATGAGTACATTTCAGTTACTTGGGTGCAGTCGTGGGCGTAATCTCCCTCTTCAATTACTTCTGCTAGGAACCTTGCAGGGTTAACCGTGCTACATCTAACAATTGCTAGTTCAGCTTTAGACAAAATAATCTCATAACCTGATGCCCTCTGTGTCGTTAGTGTGGACTTAGGTTTATTCAATATCGCAAATAATGCATGTTCCACAAATAGTGTAGTTGGACACCCCATAGTTATTGCTGATGCTTTTTCTACTGCAAAAGCAGCTGCAGCAAGACCTTGTTCACAAGAGAAGTGTCCTAACATTATAGGGTCTAAGTGACCGCTGTAAAATGCTACTGGTTTATAGCCCATGCTAGTTTTTTGGGCCAATACTGCTTTCATCACTGCTGAGTCGCAATGTGAAAATATAAAGAAGCGCCGCTCGTAGTCTGGGGATGCAAGTACTGGAGCAGTTGATATCGCGTCTTTTAATTCGTCAAATGCCTCCCTCATTTCCATAGTCCATCCCAACTTTTTCTCCCCCTTATTTGCTTCCTTCAAACCCTCAAGCAGGGGTCCTATGTATGAGCTGTAATCAAATACCCATGCTCTACAGTAGTTGCACAGCCCCAGAAATTGCTGCAGTTCTCTCACAGTCTGTGGCACGGGAGTGCTTGAGATGGCCTGTGCTCTTTGTGGTGCAATCCTTCTTCCATGTTGGGATATCAGTTGACCAATGTAAAGTACCTGTTCCTGACAGTATTGTATCTTTTCCATGTCTACCTTGTACCCCTTTTCTGCCAGTATCGTCAACATTTTTAAGGAGTCCTCTCTACATTTACTTTCGTTTGTACTGCAAATTATTATGTCATCCACATACTGTAACACTGTGCTTTCCACCTCAACGTTACCCAAATCCATCTGTATTACTCTATTGAAAATTGAGGGTGATTCACAATACCCCTGTGGTAATCTGGTATGTTTCCACTTTGTATTTCGGTAAGTGAAGCTTGTCAAATCTTGTGAGTCTGGGTGTAATGGTATTGAGAAGAAAGCATTTTTAAGGTCAATCACTGTAAATCGTGATGCTTCTGCTGGAATGCCACACAATATTGTGGCCGGGTTTGCTGTTACTGGATACTCTGCTTCTACTATGTTGTTCAAGGGTCTGAGGTCCTGTATGAAGCGCCAAGACCCCCCTTTAGCTTTGCGCACCGGGTACACAGCTGTGTTACATGGTGATTCTGAGGGGACCAATATGCCATTGTTTATAAGGGCCGTTATGGTTTCATATATGCCCTCATCTGCCTCTTTTGACAATGGGTACTGTTTCACTCTTGGCAGTATGGCACCTTTTTTCAATTTTATCCTTACACCCCCTATGCTTTTTATGCATCCCACGTCATAAGGGCTAATAGTCCATAATGATTTGGGCACCTTTGACATATCCTCCTTAAAAAATGGGACTGGGGTGCCTGCGGGTGCCTCAAGTGCCATTGCAATTTTCTGTGCTACTTGTTTGTGAGCCACTCTTAGCCATATTTCTACACTCATCATGAACACCATTTCATTTTCTTCCTTTTCTTCTGAGAACAGCTCTTCATCTGACACCTGGGTAAGCCTACATCCTTCTGCTAGTGCTATCACCGCCCTCCATGCTCTCCCTTCTTTATCTTGGGCGTGCACAGCAACATAATCAGCTGTTGCAATAATGCTCTCAATGTCCACTACAAACACCTTCCCTTCTAGTTCATTACCTGGTGTTTCTGGTCGGAATAGATAGGCTGCTGGTCTCCTCCATATTTTCCCTTCTATCCCTGGCATCCATGCAAATGCCATGTCTGTGCCATATTGGAATATTTCGCCATCTACTGGCTCCGCCCTAATCGCTGTCTGTCCACAGTATGCTTGCAAAATCTGTCGTGCTGCGAGCATGTTAATCCCTGGAGTAGAGCAAATAATGCCATCCTCTGTAAAGGAGATCGTCATGTTCAACCTGTTCATTATGTCCCTCCCCAGTATATTTACTGGTGAGGCACTATAATACAAAAGTGGAACTGACAGATCATAATCTCCAATAGATAAGGGAATGTTATCAGTAAATGGAACCAACCCTTTAGCCCCAGAAAATCCTTGGGTGTTCATGGCTTCGCCTGACATCTTAAATTTACCTTCCCTTATGCAAGACCGAGTTGCCCCGGTGTCAACAAGAAATGATAATTTTTTGTCACCTATCGTTACCTCTATGCGTGGTTCCTCCGCACTATTAGGTGTTACTGACAGGATGGGACACACCAAGGCCGTCTGTGGGCTGGCCTATTGGGGGTACAATGATTGGCCATTCCCTGTGTAAGGGTTGTGTCCCAACACCGTCACCCCACCCAATTGTGTTCGTTCAGTTTGGGGTGGTGGTTGTATTAACGCCACTTGTTGTTGTGGCAGTGAATAGGTTTGTGGCTGTCGTGTTTGTTGTTGTTGGTCACTCCCTTGTTGTGACATCTGCTGTTGTTGTATGCCCTGCTGTTCTTGTGATGTCCTAGGTTGTGCTTGTTCATTCCATGCTGGTGTTCCTGGCCTGACCCTACATGTACGTGACATGTGTCCTAATAGTCCGCAGCTCCAACACACGGGTGGTTCCCTGTTTTGCCATGGGAAGCTCCCTGTGTTGTCCTGGTATACGGGTTGCCCTGTGGGGTAGTAATTTCTAAGTCCCCCAGCCTGTTGCTGGGTATTATATCCATATCCTCTCCCCCTCATAAACCCTCCTCTCCCTCTGTTATAACTATAATACCCAGTTCCTTGCATTGGGTACCCTCCTCCCATGTTTGGTGCGTGTAATTGCAGAGGCGGCACTTGCTGTATTACACCTTGTGGAGGCGTTATTTGAGCTGGATCGTGTGCAGCCACTACTTGCGTTGGGCTTTGGGCCATTGGTGTGGGCGTAGTTATTAGTGCCCCTTCCATTGTATATTTAGTAAGTTTTTTCTGTACTAATTTGGCCTCTTCTGTTTTCCTGTCCTCCTCCTTTTGTTTCATTTTTCCTTGCCATGTCCTGCAGTGATGTACTATAGTCAGTTGTATTTCTGGCCATGGTTTTGCTTCCATTCCCACTACTTTCTTTAGTTGTTTCTGAACTCCTTCTGGGAGCCCTTGTACTAGTATATGATAAAATATGGCTGGTGTTTTGTCCCATTGTTCTCTAGTTTCCATGCGCCACTTCTCTTGAATATCCTGGATATAATCAACAGGATCCTCATTTTCACCCATCTTACGGGAAGTAATGGCTCCTATGTCTGATGTGTCTGGGTACTGCACTCTCAGTGCCTGCCATAGCGCATGTCTGCAGTTTGCAAATGGTGCCCCATCATGCGATGTGTTTGTTATTGTTACCCCATGGAATCCCGCTCTTTTCCAAATGTCATCCGCTCTATCCCCTAATATTGATATTAACAGGCCCTTCACATCTCCTACTGCCAGTTTCTGTCCTGCGGTGTGTTTTTCCATTTCATATATCCACTTACCCGCACCTCCACTTAGTGATGGGAGCCTACATTTTATATTTTCCTTATCCGTATGTTTCCAAGGTACATACTGTGGTCTAACCCCTCCTCTCTAAAGCAGTGGCATTAAATTCTGTCTTGTGTCACCCTTTACGCTCCATGATATTGAGTCTTCACACCCCTCCTCTTCCCCCATTTCTTTTACTACTTCAAATTCTTCCTTACTACCTCTTCCCCTACCTCCCTCTTCTTCCTTCCCCCTTCTTTCATCATTTCCTGTGTTCAATATGGGTATGTTTATTTGTCTGTCTTGCCTGCGACTAGGGAGGTCCCTAAGCCGACATGCATAGGGTGTAAGTTCGTTCATGAAGGGTGCGAGCTTTATTCTTTGCAGAGAGCGTGCGGTGGTTGAACATGTAGGTAGTGACGTGGGAGGGCGGCGTGATGGGGATGTGGGTGGCGTGGTTTCATTGGTTTGTGTTTCCCCTATTCTTTTCACTTCCTCCTTACTTCTCTCCAGCTCCTCCCATCTTCTACTTATCCAGAGCAAATCTATGTTTGTTCTAGTGAGGTACAGTTTATCTAAGCTTTCCCTTTCACTCTTTCTTCCATCCTTCTCCACTCCTCCTTCCTCCTCACTGCAAAAATCATTCATAAATGGCACCCCCCACTCTGCCTTTTTTCCTTTTATTGTTACCGTTTTCAAATCTATTAGGTCTCTTTCTCCCCTTTCATTGTTAACAACTGTCCCCCCTAGTGCTGATGTCGTTGCTACCTCCCTACTTTTATATACATCTCCCCATCTTTCACTCTCCCAACCCCTCTCTTCTCTTCCTCCTTCACTCCTCTCCTCCATTTCCCTACTATTTTCCTCCCTTTTCCTTTTCAACTCCTCCATTACTTCGTTGCTCATCTGTTCCAATATCCTTTCATCCTCTTTCTTCCTTTCCCATTTCACCCTTTCTCTTTCTACTATACTCTCTATTACCTTCCCCTCTTCATATTTCTTAGCTGTCTCCGATATTATCCTCCTCCTCCATAATTCCATTTCCTTTTCCTTTTCTTCTTCTTCCTTCTTCTTCTCTCTCAGCACTACTCTTGATACCCTATCTGCTGCTCCTTTTACCCTTTCAGCTTCTCTCTTTTGTTCCTCACTTCGTTCCCTTAATTTTTCCAATTCGTCCTTACCTTCTTTCCTTTTCCTCACTCTCTCTCTTTCCTCCCGCTCAAGTTGTTTGATCAGTTCATTCTGCTCATCCCTTAGTTCTGCTAATCTTTCCTCCAAAATCTCTTCCTTCTGCCGTAGTAGCTCCTCTCCCCTCATTTCACTCTCTCTGGCACTATCCTCGTTTGTTCTCTTCACCGCCTCCCTTTCTTCTCCAGTTAGTGAGCCTCGTAATTTCAACAATCTGTGCAGCTACCCACTCATCGTTTCCTATCTCTACAGTCTGCTCTTCTCTAATCCTCCCTTCCCCCATTGGTATCTTCCCATGAGCCACATATGGTGGCGGGCTGTATGCCGGGTTTGAGTATCCTTCAGCCGCCCTTAACTGTCCTTCTATTTCTCCTAATTCTCTTAAAGGGTACAACCCTCCTCCCTCTGTTTTCACTCCCGGTGTTATGGTTATCTCATTGCTCAGTTCCTTTTTTATGTCGTCTGATTTATCAACCTTTTCTCCTCCCTGTCTTTCTTTCCCCGTATTCTTTGTACTTTCGCACTCCTTTTCCCCACCCGTTCCCTCTTTCTTAATCTCCTTTTCTTCCGGTGTTTCCCCCATAGTGAACATTCCATTTGGTCCTGGTCAAGACCCCTGGAACATCCTCCATAAGTTAAACACCTCCACATGGTTTGCCAACTTCTTCCCCTTGTATGTATTGTGCAGATGGTTCAGTAGTGAATGTTGGGCATATGGGTCGAAACTACCATTAGGCGGCCATGGTGTTAACATTTTGTTGTCTGTCCCCTGGGTCCACTCTATGCTGTACTTAATTAACTTCTCCCTATGTGGTGGCAGTGTGGTGCATATGTGCTGTAGTGGGGTAGTGAGGGTGTTCCCCCACCCTCCCGACCCTCTCCCGTATGACATAGTTGCACTCCCCTTTTTACCCTTCCCCTTACTAGCAGTTTATAATGTACAACCTTGTATTTCTTACCTCGCCCCGCAAGTGTGGGGACTTACGACAATCCTTTGACAAATTATGCAATAATAATAAATATGATGTTATATTATATTCCTTCCCCTACAGCCCCCTGCGGCCGAAGCGCACGCAGCCCCCTGCGGCTGCGTACCCCTTACGACGATCTTATACAGTCGTCCTGTTTCTCCGTTCTCCTCCCCCTTTTACACTCGCCGTGGCCGGCGTTCTCCGTGCGCAGCCACGCCCCTTTCCCCTTCTTCTTTCGATCCACTGTTTTATAGTTTATCTCCGTATCAGCTCCTTTATCATGCTTCTCTTCCCCACCATTCTCAAACCCAAAATCCCTTGTGCTCGCGATATCCTATTAAATCCCTACTGGTGACGTCACCGATTTCTTCGAGCTACTTTTATATTCTTGTTATGTTCTTTAAGTTCAAAATACACTTGCAATCTACCCCGCTAACCCTACAGCTGTCTTCCTGTCTCTCCTGGAACAAGGTAATCTCATCAATAATATAACCGGACTGCGCACGCTGCGTCGCCTCGCGTGTGATACGCCCCTCAACAGGAGGGCTTAACCAGCCAATTATCTTCCGTTTTGGGCAACTATGTAGCTAGCTACCGGCCACAGGGAAACGTCATCTACCTATCGAGTTTCTTGCTCGAACAATAGGGAACCTCATCTACTCATTGATCAATAAATGTCAAGTCGTAGGAAACCACACACACCCACCCTCACACTTAGTCGCACTTTAAGCCATCAGTTTCTTACGAGCGGCTGCACGTGATGTTTTCGTGCCCCGCCCCCTCTCTCGCGTAACGTTAGCTGACTGTTACGAGCGGCTGCACGTGATGTTTTCGTGCCCCGCCCCCTCTTTCGCGTAACGTTAGCCGACTGTTCTCGCACTCGTCTCACTACCATTCATTCCATTAGCAACGCTCAGTTAAACCTTCACCGCACATCTGGACAATACCTCCCTCCTCCTTTATTTACTTCCTCCCCCTCCCTCACAATTTCGCATTGCTTGTTGCGCGTGTCATGCTCACCAAGTTCTCTCGATGCAGGGCCGCTCGACTGCGTGCACCCTCCAAGCGGCTCGCCACCTCCCCTCGTCTGGACCACGTCTGGACACTCGCCGACCGCGGGCGGGATACTTCTCAACCGGCTCCCGAGGGCCGATATCCGGATTGCGCTGTCCGGTCTTCTCGCGGCTCCGCAATGGTCCTGTAGTCCTCAGAAGGGGGCAACGGCAGAGGGGGCCGCGCCGCCGGGCCTCCTCGCAACGGGAGTGCCTGGAAAAACTAAAAATAAAAGTTGATCTTAAACAGATCTCAGCAGTGCCTCCAACTTGTCGGGGGGAAATTCTGCCGGGGTCGGCCGGGCCGTCCACAGACCTCCGGGCAGGGAGGCCCCAACTCCTCCCGTATATCCCAGATGAGATAGAGTATGAGACACACACAAGGAGCAAGGCGACTCTGCTGTTTATTATGCAAACGGCAGGGATGGGTCGAGGAGCGTACGCGTTCGTCCTGACACACACATAATCGTGGGGCTCGCAGGCCCTTTTTACTGCATTATGACGCGCTACTTGCGTCACTTCAGAAAGTTAACAAAAAACCTATCGCCACTCTTAATTGGTTGCTTGAGTGGTAGGGTTAGTATAGTATACATATAGAGAATGATATTAGTGGACAAGGTGTAGTCAGGTGGTATATCTGGGTTGTCCCTATAATTGGATACATAAGAATTGTTACATGAAGGCTCCTGAGGATTGGCTAATGTTACTGACGTCTGAGATAAGAGCCCCATGTTCTGATTGGTGCATCCGTGAGCTCCCCAGCCTGGGACCACCGTTGTTCCCAGCTCTCGGTGTACCTGTGTTTGCAACAATGTTTCAATATGGGTACGTGCAGACAATGTGAGGATTTATTCATAGGTGGAAGGCTGACCGCTCCCACTGTAGCAGGTGTCCATTGAGCCTTTCAAGTGTCTCGGCCTGTGTCTCGTAGTGAGGGACCCAGACGCCTTTTCTCTCCTGGGTTTTGGCATCTCGTCAGATTCGGCTTGGTCACGTGAGGCGGGACCGTGTTTGAGGCAGAATTCTGCACAATTAATATTGCTTTTCCACTGTGTGTCTGGTTTAATTTGTAGATATGACTTTAACGTTGGTACGCGGAGTGCGAGGTTGCAACATCGTGCCTTTGATGATTTGTTCTTGGATGTGGGCTTGCAACATTGCGACCTTGGCTGGTTGCTCCATCGGGTTCGTTCTGCAGGATCAGCAACCTGACTCTTGCTTTGTTAATGCCCACGGGAGCTCTTGTTTGAGGCCTACTCGGGCCTGGTGCTTAAGTAGTCTGTTTGGTGCATAGGTGCTTTAGATTATAGTAGCATACATTTCCATGACCAGTATCGTGTTTCCATTATACCTCTCATGGCGGTAACGGGTTTCAAGGGAAGCGTGAGCAAGCGTTATAGATGAGTTCATGATGCATCTTGCGTTTCTGCATTCTGAAAGCCTATGTAAAAATAATAAAGATGCACGTCCGTGAATATGCCTGTCGCCTACGTCAGAGCACTGAGTATGTTCTTCGTGTAGATTGGTGTGGAAATGTTAAGTGTGTATACTTGTACAGATGTGCTTCCCGTTGTCTAGGTCGTCATGGCATCTCTAACGACGTGTGGTTTTTAATCTAGCTGATCCGAGCCGCAGGTGTCGGCATGGCCAGTGCGGGCTGTTGGGCAAGCAGGTGGACACATCCGTATGTTCCTGTACCAGGGTACCTGGTCGTCTGGTAAATGGACAAACTCTTCTCGCGGCGGGTGTCTGGGCCGTGACCCTCTAGGCCAAGCGCGAGAGGTGAAGGACGGGAGCCTGGTCTTCCATTCTCCCACTTCACATGCATCTTGGGAGCTCAGTCTTGGCCAATCTGGATCTTGCCTACATCTTACCCCTGCTGTCACTCACCTCGGACACGCCCCCTGGATTCTGTAAGACAAGGATCCTTTCCTTCAGCTTTCCATGCTCCATGCTGATTAATCCTACCGGGCTTTCATCAAGGATAATCAAGGATGGAGATCAATGGAAAACGGCATTCCGCACACTGTTTGGACATTATGAATACCAGGTCATGCCCTTTGGCCTGGTAAACACGTCAGTAATATTCGAAAGGTTTATGGATAAGGTGTTTTCAGACATTCTATTTCACTATGTCATCATTTACACCTTATGGAAGTCCTACAATGACTAGCAAGGAACACATTACTAGCCAAACCAGAAAAATGGCAGTTTGAGGTTAGCACAGTCCCTTACCTTGGGTTTGTCCTCTCGCCACAAGGGATCAAGATGGATTCTAGGAAGATTCCTGCGATCCTGGATTGGTTGCCTCCCAAGACAGTCAAGGAGATAAAACGCTTTTTGGGAGTGGCTAATTTTTACAGTAGATTCATCTCACAGTTCTCAAGAACATTCCTACTCATTACCCGGTTGCATAAAACGGATGTCCCCTTCTGCTGGGATGATGAGGCAAACAACTCTTTTCTATCCCTCAAAGAAGCCTTCTGTTGTGCACCAGTTCTTAGCCAACCAGACCAGCACAAACCCTTTATTGTTGAGACCGATGCATCTCATGGAGCGCTTGGTGCAGTTCTAAAGCAAACAGCTCATGACAGATTCGACAAGGGATATCCTTATCCTCAGGCATATTTCTTTTCGCAATACGAATTCCGGATCACATATATACCTGGTACTCAAAATATAGTGGCCGACGCGCTTTCACATCAAGGGGAAGAAGTCCGAGAAGATTCTGGGAGAGAAGACCTTCATCCTTACCATCACTTCTTTCCTAGATCATATAAGCGAAGCTCTTGGGGCTGTTGAGAGTCCTCTAACGGATTTCTTCAAGGAAGGATGGTCTATATTTCCATCAGGATCTTTTGCCCATCCCTACACCACCACTTTAACGGAAGGTCTTGTCGTGGGGACATGATAGTTTATCCACCGGACACAGAGGGATCGCAGTGACCAAGGAACTTTTGACGCACAAGTTTTGATGGCCCTCTGTTCTTAGATATGTCAAGGAATATGTGGAATCCTGTCCAGTGTGTGCAGCCAGCAAGTATTCCACGGGGAAACCCATAGGTCGGATAGAACAGGCTGTGGTACCCTTATCTCCTTGGACCCACATATCTTTGGACTTCGTGGTGGATTTACCTCCTTTAAGAGGAAACACCAACATTATGGTAACAGTGGACGCATTCACAAAGATGGCACACTTTACCCCCCTTATGGGCATACCTACAGCTCCACAGATGGCTTCAGTTTTTCTTCATGACATCTACCCTCTGCACGGTCTGCCTGTTTCCATAACATCTGATCAAGGTTCACAATTCACTTCCAAATTTTGGAAAGCCCTCTGTACGTCCTGTAAGAGGATTCAATTCAACACTACAGCTAAGTCAACGCCTAGTCTATAATACTGAATGAAAACCCTTATTGATATATCTTTATGTCCAGTTCATGCGTTCTGGATGACTACCCCTATATAACACCCCTCTCTCAGAATCCCCCTGACCCCACTGAGCCAAGAAGTAGTTCTGTTTTGCAAGTTAAAAGGTTTATTTGAGAAGTAAAGCAATATATATCTATCACACTTTTTAATAATTAATAATTGAATATCACACTTAATCTGATATGATAAAGATTAACAACGGAGAATCTGGCACTAGCACACTTCTTTATAATCAATGATGAGTGGTTATAGGATGGATAAGATAGCAACAATACTTTTATGGTTTCCAATGGATGCAATGTGGAATGAAATGCAGTACAGAAAATAACTTAATAGGATTTCAGCAAAAGACAATGTAATCACTTTCTTGGACAATTCACCCCCCCTTTTATGCAATGCAAGGAAATGGAAGGAAGGCACACAGTTCTCAGAAATGCAATTAAATGTGATTCAGTTCACCCCAGCAAGCTTAGACTACAGAAGTTGGAAACACAGGCCCAAAATGCTTTTATATGTGCTGGCAATGAAGTGAAAAATATGCTAAAATGCTTTTAATTCCCTCTAGAGGTTCAGGTTGAGGATTAGTTGGTTTAAATTAGTTCAGGCTCACTCTTGCAATGATTCAGGGATGATTAGCAGGTTAAACGAATTTCTGGCAAATGGAAGGCAAGCAGCAGCAGATTTTTACACGTGAAGAAATTTGCAAATCGCGGTAAAATTCGCGGGTGCGCCGGGTGCGATTACAGAGGAACTACAAGGACTATCACTATCGTTTTGGGGTCCTAGGACAGCCTAGGATCTCAGCTTCCAGATGAAAGTTACTGCAAGTCTCTAGCACAAACGATCACGGAGATATGAGCGATTAAATAAAGGTCGTTTTTCAGATTTGAAATTTTAAAGTTCAAAAAGACAAGTGCAGCTTGCAACTAGAAAATGACAAGGGACAGCTTTACAAATGACAGGTGACAGTTAGGAGACAGTTCTACTTAGATTAAAATAGGATTGAATTATATTATTTTAACTAAGAGATTGGTTCTGCACAGTCTGCTAGGTACTCACAATATATTTTTTTAAAATATGCCTCGCCACGGATCTGGTCAGGTTCTGGACTGGACTCCGGTCTCGGTCTCGGCACTTCACAGTGATCTGGGTCAGCTCTGCTCTGCTGGTCTGGTCTGGGTTTATGGTTCTGGATATTGATAGATTTGAAGTCTGGATCTTTCTGCACAGCTTTCTCTAGAGATTGATGTAGGTAAAGTATGGATTTTCCAGCAGAGCGTCCCGCAGCAAATGGATTTGAAGGTCCCTATCTGTCCTGCCTGTCTGCTTTTATGTGTTTTGAAAATGGGTGTGTGTGCAGCCTCACTAGGCTCTACCCCTCTCCACTTATCATTGGCCAAGCTTTCATTTCTCCCCTGATTGGGGGAGCTAAGTTGTGTCAGAGTGATGTCATTTTACAGCCTGCAGAAAGTCCACTCCTCCTGTCAACTTGCACACAAATCTAGATTTGAACCAAATACATATTTGCAGAGGTACATATTGTTTTAAAATTACACGCACCCATCACATATCACAGGAGGTATACCCTGTCCAAATCTGCTCTTCCTGAGAGCTTGCATTTAGAAATGGCAATATTTTGCACTTTTTAACTGGTTTGCAATACCGGACATCACCCCAAATTTACACACATGTGCGCAAGGAGTATGGACATTAGTTGATGAAGTGTCAGATTTTTCACAGGCACACATTTTGAGTAATATCCTCTTTTCCGCTAAAACCCCCCTGAACATACCACCGGGTCCTAACACGTCTTCAAATGTGCACCGAAAAATCACAAGAATTATGGTATCATTTATAACATTTTCACATGTCCGCTCTATGAATGATCCATCTTTTTAGAGTTATGTTCTGGCCCCAAAGGGGTGTGGTTTCCCCCCAGCACAAGGTTGAATTTCTGGTTTTTCCAGTTCTGCCAAGCCAGCTTGCTCTCACAGGCAGTGCCCCTCCCCTGTCCTTCCAGGAGGAAGCTCCATTTACGACTCCCGCCAATAAAACATTTGCCTGAGTCAGGACAGGGCTTTGTTCAGAGCTCCTGTATTCTGTGGGGGCTCCCCTTAATTCAATTATCGGAGAGATGGCATATCCTTAGTGTGGCCAGCAAAAGGCAGATAGGCCTGGGAAAACAGCTGTGACTCAAGTTTCACTCCTGATGGGGGGTAGTTGCCAGGCAAAATTGGAATCTCTTTAAGCCAGTTTTTAGCTACATGTCATTTCTGTTCCCCAGTTTTCTGCATTCAAATACAACTAACAATTTTACATATGCAGCTAGAATGCTGATTCTAAGTTTAAAACTATGACATTTAAACAATTGAAACCTATGTGACACTCAAAAGTAGGTCACTCAGTCAATTTAAACATTTAGATTTTTAGTGTCTTTCAGTCCAAATTTACTTAAACTGCTGAAATCCACAGCTCAGCCAGTCTTGTTATAAACCTTCAAGTCACTTCAGAATATAACTTTACATCGGATCCACCTCTCAGTAAGTCTTTCTTTGGCCTGCTTTGGGTTCATTTATTCAGTTTTATACAAAAAGTAAAATCTGGTGTTGTTTTAAAACGCCAGCTTTTAAATAGTGGTGAGTACTGGTACTGCACCCATTTTTGGGATTTAAGAAAATGAATTCCCAACAGTTATGGGTTTGCTTTTGGCAATCAGCATTGCCATTCCCAATGGTTTCAGACTACTATGTGGGTAGTCCAATGGTGGTTTTAGGCAGTGCCCTTCTGTGCCCATAACATCGGCAAAAATGAGTGGCAGCCTATTCTTCATGCATTTCCCTGTGCATTTTCTGGGAAGCTCTGGCCATCATGATGTTTTCCATGTCAGTACTGCACAGTTTTGAGGTAGGGCTTAGATGCGTGGATAAAAACATCCCACAAGCCCCCCTCTTGCGATGGCCATTCTGTTTTCCTGATGGGACTCGCAAGACCTGGGATGTTTCCTCATCTTCTTCCAATAGATGGCACAGTTCAGCATCTTTTTCTCCATCCGGTCGGATCGATCGGTTCTCCTCGCCGGTCCTGATGGGAATATTGGGCGGTACACTGGGCCCCCTTGCGTCATCCTCCCAGTCTCCGGATCGTCCTCCTTGGTCATTCTCCATGGTTTCATCTCTCCTAGGATGATAAAGCAAAAGCGGCAATACCTACTCATAGACGTTTTTTCACGACTGTTGAGATAGTGGGGCAGCATATGCATTTCATCATAACGAAACATTACATTCTTATTTTGAAAAAAAAACAGTATAACTAAGAGACAGTTTCATGCAAATCACAATATTTTAGAGACTAGATGTGGTATGTTTTATGGTTGGAACTGAATTAGTCTGAGACAGTACCCGCTAGGATTCCAGAGGATTCCTCCAGTTGTTGCAGAGTGTGCCTGGGATGGCAACATTTCAACTGGTTTATGTGGACCCACTTGTCTTCCCCCGCTGCCAAAGGACCTTTGGGGATGTGGATTTTGTAGGCCACAGGGGAGATCTTGTCGATGATCTCAAAGGGTCCCTTCCATGTAGGCAAGAATTTCCGCTGTTTTGCCTGGTTTCTTTGGAAGTTGTATAGATAGACCCGGTCCCCCACCTGATATTCCTCCTGGAAGTTTTCAGGTCATAATGGGTCTTCATGCTATCAGCCGATCTTTCTAGATTCCGCTGAGCATAAGCAAAAGCATGTTGAAGGTGTTTCCTTAAATTCTCCACATACTCATGAGTAGTGGAGGCATTTATCAGTGTCTGCTCTTGGGTCCTGTAGAGCAAATGCTGAGGAAGCACCATCTTGCGCCCAGTGATCAACTCAAATGGTGACATTTTGGTTGCAGATGAAGGGGTAGATCTGATGGCCATTAGGACCAGAGGTAATCGGATATCCCAACTTGGCCCAGAATCTGCCACGAACTTCTTTAATATGCTCACAATTGTCCGGTTATATCTCTCTACTGCCCCAGAAGAAGCTGGCCGTAAGCAATATGCAACTTCCTTTTGACCCCCAGTATCTCCCACATCATTGTCATTACTTCACTGGTGAAGTGGCTACCCCTGTCTGACTCAATCCTTTGAGGTAGACCAAAACGGGAAAAGATGTGGTTAATCATCAGGGCAGCTGCGGTTTCTGCCTTGCAGTTTGGGGCTGGGAGACATTCCACCCACTTGGTAAACAAGCATGTCACAGTCAACATGTACTTATTCCCCCTAGCAGAGCGAATCACGGGGCCTACAAAGTCGATTTGTAAATCTGACCATGGCAGTGTCATCCCCCTCTTTTGTAAAGGCGCCCGGTGTGTGAGGGATGTCGGCTGAAATTTTGCACACACAAGACAACCCTTCAAGTATTGGTTGAGGTCCTGCCCCATGTGTGGTCAGTATGCAACCTCTCTTAAGATTTCCAATGTTGTGTGAAACCCCCTGTGACCGACAGTGGCCGCATCATGGGCGTGACTTAACATCAGGCTTCGGAATGAGGTAGGAACCACCCACTGATCGTGGCCAGCTTTGGATTTCCTTACCAGCAAACCGTCTTGGATCCGGAACATTTTTGGAAATTTCATCAACACTCTTAGGTCCTCTTTCCCAATGTAATCGGTATCCGTCAGGGGAAAGTTCTCAGGGTCCTCAAGGTGTTGGTAAAATTTACCAATTATTGGATCCCCCTTCTGAGCGGTAATCAAATCAGCATCAGGGGTCTCCTTACTCCATTGTGCAATTGAAAGGTCGTTGTGAGCATTTGTCTGGGACCTACTGATAGCAGTGACCTGGATTTCCCCCAACAGGGACTCAATCTCAATTAGATCCCCTTGGATGGCCCCAGTTCTGGCCAGCTGATCAGCTAAGTCACTTCCAGTTTTGTCTGGTCCCTCTACTTTGGAATGACCCTTGATCTTCTTCCAATAGATGGTCATCTCATTCGAGGTGACCAGATCATCAATTGTTTGGATCAACTTCCCATGTTTCAAGGGTTTGTTGTTAGCACATAACATGCCTCTGGCTTTCCAATTAACCAGGTGCTCCACGAACCCGTTCCGTACATAATCCGAATCTGTGATTATGACCAGTTCGTGGAGTTGATGTTGGACAAAAGTGAGGATGGCCTGATGCACAGCCATCAATTCTGCCACCTGACTACTTCGGGGACCAATTTTGTATCCAGCGGAGGGTTCTGGGGACTCATTCACCCATGCATTCCCTACGGCGGCCACCAGTTCTTTCTCCCCGTTGTTGTCAACATGGTACGAGCATCTATCCACATAGACAGTGGGCATTCCCTCACACTTGTCTTCTTCAAAGACTTTGTGTGGGGAATTAAGGTATGCCTCCGTGTTGTCCTTGATTTTTAGACTTTCGTCCTCGAGGCAGTTTTCTCTGGCACAATCATGCAAGTCAGCCAGACCTTGCGCAAGGGGACTCTTCTTGTTTTGGCCATATCGGACCTCCACAGGAAAGCCTTACATTGACAGAATCCAGGAAGTAATTCGGGAATTACTCACATTTCCGGCCCGGATTCTGTCACTTTGGAGATATTGCAGAGGCTGGTGTGGAGTCTCCACTATGATGTGTTCCCCCTGGATAAACAGGCGGTAATTCTTCAATGCCCACACCGTTGCCAGGAGTGCCTTCTCACAATCGTTGAATTTTTCCTCCACAGAGGATAAAGTTTTGCTTGCATAGGAGATTACTTTATTGACCTTGTCATGCTTTTGGTATAATACTGCCGTCAAGCACGTATTAGAGAACCCCGTCTCCAGGAAGAACTCCTTGTTTCTGACAGGGTAAGCTAGGCAAGGCGCTTGTGAGAGGCTTCTTTTGAGTTGTTTTACTGCCTCGGCTTGTTCTGGACCCCATTCCCACTTGACCCCCCCCTTCAGGAGATGAATCAGGGGTCTGGTGATCTCTGCGTAGCCCTCAATGAACTTTCTGCTGTAATTAGTCAGTCCAAGGAGGCTCCTTAGTTCCCGCAGAGTTGTGGGGTCTTTCAGTTTTTGGAGTGCTTCCACCTTCTTTTCCTGGGGACAGAGACCCTGAGGAGTAATCTCATGCCCCAAGAAATTAACACGGGTTCTGCACCACTGTGCTTTTTGAAAGGAAAGTTTTGCTCCGGCGGCCCTCAACTGGGTCAGAACATAACGGATCTCCGCTATGTGTTCCTCCACAGATGAACTTTTGATGAGGACATCATCTACATAAGCCAGGTTACCCCTCGCACCCAGGTCGGGCATGCCTTATGTAGGAAAATGTTGAATTCATTGCCGTAGTTGAGGTATCCGAAGGGAGTCCGGGTCCATGTATACTGCTGGCCCCCAAAGGTAAAAGCCAGTTTGTATTGGTCCTCCCTGCTGACAGGCACGGTCCAGTATCCATTGGTCAGGTCTATTGCAGTGAATACCTGTGACCCCTGGATCTGGGCCAGCCCTTGGTCAATGTAGGGCAGAGGCCATCGGGAAGTATGGACCCGTTTGTTGAGCTCCCTGAGGTCGGCGCAGAGTCTCCACTGGCCGTTTGGCTTCAATATTGCCAGCACCGGATTATTGAAGGTGCTGTGGACTGGACGGATTATTCCCCAGGACTCAAGGTTCTTAATTATTTCAGTAAGGGACTCCATTGATGCGAGAGGCAAGCGATATTGCTTCACAAACACAGGAGTCATGCCAGGGTCCGTGGGGATTGTTGTTGTGTGGATGTCGGTGCGACCACAGTCATATGAGTCTACCGCAAAGAGATCTTGGAAATCCAAGAAAACTTGTTTCAACTTTTGCTTTTGTTCCAGAGTCACACAGGCATCAGCTAGGTTGACTCTCTCTTCCACCATCTGCCTGAAGCCTGGAAAGACTTCTGGTTTGGCTATCTCCGCGGCCTCCTCCAGCTGGGTGGAGAAGTCCCTGGTCAGAGTGCTGATTTGGACTGGAGGCTTCAGGTGGGAAAGGCAGCCCTCATGGACCTGGAAAATCACCTCATCCCTCCTAAAGTCACAAGTCACATTTTCCTTACCATAGGGGCAGGAAGTGTACACCAGGAAGTTCCCCCCATGCCGGGTAAAAATCCTGTCTGGTGTTGTATTGTCATCACTGTCACTGTCAAAACAGTCCTTGGGGATTGGTCCTAACAGTTCATTTCCAAGATCAATGGAGAAATGTCGGTCATCAACCGCCATTCCAATAATGGTGCCTGCGGCTAGAGTAATACTCTTTAAGTCGCTGTTATCCACCTCTATTGGAATGGTGTCATGTTCTATGTTGACTAATGGAGTTGGGTTTAACCCCAACCCTTGCTGTTGGAGAGAAGCGTTTAGATATATGTAAGCATCAGGGTTTTGCAAATATTGTCCTCTTTTAGCTTTCACTTCCAGGGAGAATTGTCGGGTCCTTTCTGGGATGGTGACTTCCTCTTTAACCTGAATTTCAACTGCATAAGGTAGCAATTGAGCTGACCTAAATGCTTTTTCTGGATCATCAAAGCCCATGGGGTTATACGCTAATCGGGACCAAGCTTTGAAGTTTATTAGGTCCAAACTAATGGCAAAGCGATTGAGAATGTCACTGCCTAAGTAAAAGGTGGCAGGGACGTCTCGCACGACCCAACAATTGTGGACTATGCTCTTGTTGCCAATGGAGATTTTGAGCATACACCTGCTTGGCAGGAGATGTTTGGAATTAGGCGCTTCCAGGTCCATTTCCCATTTGTCTATCAGTTTGAAGGTGGGAATGGCTGGATCTTTTGGGAGTTGGCGGAACATGGCTTCGCTGATGAAGCTCTTACCGTTGTTCACACACACTCGAGCGAGAACAGAGACCTTCCCATCATTTAACTGAACAGGGATGAACAACTGCTCTCCAATTTGCTGAATATCAGCCAGGCTCTGAGCTGATTTCACATCTTTCTGGACTATAGGAGTGGGAGTTTCAGATTGTGGATTAGTATAGAATCTCAGAGTGTTTCCTTCCAGCGTGGAGTACCACTTTAGACTGGAAGGAAGGTTGATTTTCAGAAATAGAGAGGACCCTCCATCACCAGTCTGTTGTTCTACTGCTATTACTGTCACGTCTGGAATTTGGCTATTCTGGAAGTGAAATTCTACTTGGTCAGATTTTTGTTCAACCATGTGGCAGGTGCCGTTTAAACTAACATGGTTGACACTCTGTTTTAATTTTATGGGTCGGCTAGTCTGGGTCCAGAGGACCTTGTTTACGCAATCTATTAAGGGTGACAACCTCCTCAGGAGGTCATTTCCCAGTAAACAAGGGGTGCCCTCTGGAGTCACTACTATGACCGGGTGTTTCACCTTGTGTAGCCCGATCTTAATGTCCAAGTCTGCAGTCCCCTCAACGGGAATTTCCTTCCCGTCAAAGTTCTGCAGTTGTCCAGGAAGAGAGGTGAGAGGAATTTGGTAATTCTCTCCCCTTCCTGCATTCAGTTCATCAAAGGCCCTTCTGGACAGAAGGGTGGGTTGAGATCCAGTGTCCACCAGTGCCAAAATTGTACCCTGCCCCTGTACTTGTACCGGGATATAGTATCTTCCCTCCTTCTCCTCAAGGGGGCACAGATAATGCACATTTTTGGACAACTGGTGGGCTAACTTTCTGGTTTTGGACATCGCTAGCGAAGAGATTTGGGCGGAATTCTGTGGAGAGCCTTGGGAATCTGAAAGAAAAAATTGGCAACTGGAGATCAGAGCCATTGTGGGTTCCCCTGGCTCCGGCTCCGGGCCGCCCCCCCCTTTTTGGAGGCAGTCACCAGGATGGGTTTGAACCAGGGGATTTTCTTGCTGTTGGTTCTGGGATGAGATGGTGGGCGGCGGTAGCTCAGTCTCCACATCTCCCCAGTCTGGATTTGCATCCCTAGGGACCCATTTTTCTTTGGGAGGAGTTCCCCCCTCTCTGAAGGAGAAGATCCTTTTCCCAGGATCCTCTGAGGATCCCTCTCCCTCAAATTGGAAGATCTGTACCTCCTCCTCAAACTGAGTCTGTTTGGGTCTTTTGTTTCTCCTACCCCCCCTCTGCTCCTTAGGAGGCAGACTTTCAGGGGCAAGAGATTTTGTCTCCGGTTCCTGGGTTTCCAGGGGCTGTTTACAAGTGAGGAAGGAAGCTTCCTCCAAGGCTTTACACCCCCCTTCCCTTTGTGCCTCCTCCCTGGGAACCGGTGAGTTATCGGGGTGCTGCCCCCGTCATTGTTCTGGGGCACCAGGTCCAGAGTTGGGTGCGTTCTGCACCGGCATGCCGATCTGAGGGTTCTGCTGAGCCCTCAGTATGTGACCCAGATCCCGCACCATGTTTTGAACCTGGCGCTCTAACTGGGAAACCCGCTCAGGCTGATACGGGGCCCTGTTTTCTCCCCTGGGCTGATCCCGGGAAGGGTAGCTATCCCTTCTTTGGTAGTACCCCTGGTTGGGAAGATTTGGGTACCCCTCCACCCTTGGCCTCCCCTCTCCCGGATTAGGTTGTCTGGGCTCAGGGAATTGGGGAAAGAAGGATGGATGATTTTGGGGTTGGAAATTGGGTGGATACCTGGGGAAAAGTTCTGCCCAGGATTTGGAGAATTTCTGCCCTCCGGTGGGAAGTTAGGAGGGAAGTTCCCTGGGTTAGGTGTTTGGCTGGATCCCCCCCCTTGGGCTGGAGGAGTCCACACATAACCCAGGATGGGTCGATTTCCCTTGTAACGGGGACTTACATAATCAGGAGAGCGAGGGACCCCATTTGTGGGGCTGCCTCCCTGGCTCCCTGTCTGTGACTGGCCCGAGGACCTTCCGGGCCTAGCATTATTAGGTGCAGGTAGGTTTTTAGGCCCCCCCCATCTCCAAATCCAAAACGGGGGTGAACTTTACCTCTGCCACCTTGGCAGCAGCAGGGGTGCTGTTGGCTTTAGGGTTTTTCTGGGCATTACTTTTGCTATCTACCGGTTTCTGCACCTCATAGATCCGGGTAGCCTGTTCAATGACCCAGTCTAAAGATCTTTTCTCGTGAAAATCCCTCACGAGCTGGGTCATTATGTATTTGGGCAAGGCATGAAAAAATGTATTAATGAATTCTCTAATGTCTGTGCGCACCCTTCTGGTGGTCTGCGCAAAAGCACGTTTCAGTTCTTGCACAAATTCTTGTGGGGCCTGATCCTCCCCACATTGCAAATTGTAGGCTGCCTTGCGAGCCTCTTGAGGATTTCTATGAATGGAAAAATGTTTCAAGATGGCCGCCTTATAGGTGGACCATCTTAAATGATTTTGGTCCTCCAGCCCCGCAAAGAAACTGGAGTATTCCGGGGAGAAGGTCCACTTTACATATTGAATACAGCTTTGGCTGTCCTTCAAATGGAAAGTCTCCATCATTTGCTCAAACAACTCTAAGTGGTCCCAAACAGAATACTTAGCGTTCTTATGGTAAGGCATGATGACGCTCCTGATCGCCTTAATCTGCTTTAAGGGGTCCTTAAGCAAGGCCCTTTTTGCCTTACTGGCCCTTTTGGTTCGGGTAACCCTGGTCCATTCATCTTCTGACTCAGAGGCACTGCTCCCAGAGGTTCCCGTCAGATCTTCCAGGTTTTCCCGGATTCTGCGAGCCTGGGAATGGCTGGCAGAATGTGGGGACCTGGTCTCCTGTTTCCTGTGGTGCTCAGAGGAGTCTTCAGATCCCTTCTTGCGGCCAGGATTTGCTGGGTACCCCCCCACTGACCTAACTGGGCAGAGGTTTTCAGGATGCCCTTAATGGGCCTACTCACCTGGGGTTCCCCATCAAATTGCACTGTGCTTGGGTGCCCATACCCGGATGCCCACCCCTCCATTCCTGAGTGGTACTGGCCTATGAGCCCCATACTTTTAGCTGGATAGTAATCTGCGATCCCTGTGGCCCTGTGCTCATGTGCGCCAGGGGACATGGGGGTGGTAGAGTCCAGGGACTGGGAGAGATGAAGGCCCCTGGTGTTAGGGCTCCTGAGGTTATGGTCAGGAGTCTCTCTTTCCCAGCGGACCTCATCTCTATCCGCCCCTGCTCCCTGTTGCAATGCAAGAGCCTGCATTTGTGCTTTCAGTTCCTCAGTCAAGGCCTTACTAGACTCTATCAGTCTCTCCTGCATCGCTACCTGTTGTTGGAGCCTATCATTGTGTTGACAGAGGGCCTCATTTTCCCTCTGTGCTTCCTGGTTGGTCCTGGAGAACTGGGCCAGTCTTTGCTGCAGGAGGTTTACCTCCTGAGTCCCATCCCTACTGGCCTGCTCCTTTCTTGCCAGAGCATCTTCCACCCTTCTGGTGTGCTCTACGCAGTTCTGGTTTTCTTTTTGGAGGTCACCCAGCCCCTGGAGGGCCAGGTGATTTTCTTCAATTTCCTTTTTTAAGTGGCAGACTTCCTGGCCTAAAGTGTCTCTTTCCTGACTGAGAGCCTGCACCTGTGCTGCCAGGTCGTCCCTCTGTCGTTGAAAGGCACCAGCTTTTTGGCGCTCCTCATCAAACTCTGCCTGGGTATCCAGGTCTTTCAGAATCAGTTTATTGCTCTCCTCTTTCTCTCTATCTAGCTGGCTTTGCAGGGTGACTACCTGCTCAGCGCATGCCCTGTTGAAATTGATCTGTTGCTCCAACTTTTTCTGGTTCTGCAGTAAGGAGTCCAAACTGTCTTGGTGCTCCTTCTGCAGGGCCAGAAATCTGGTATCCTGGTCTGTCTTTTCCTGTTGTAGGATGCCCATATCCTCTTTTATTTTAATGATATATTGCCTACTATCATTTCTGACTCCTGGCTCCTCTGCAGCCTCTGCTCAGAAGAGGCCAGATCAGATCGGGCCTTCTCTACTGCCATCTGTTGCCTATTTGCCAGATCTTGGCTTTCAGTGCATTTATCCTGCATGTCTCCCATATATAGGTACAGGTATGCTGCTATCCTGGCAATCTTATTGTGTTCATCTTTGGCTTTAGGAGCCATATATAGTTCACTCAGGGCCACAAGTAATGGACCCTGATCTCTCCATAGGTCTGACCCTGTTTCAGTGACCTGTCGCGTGATGGCCTGCAACCAGGCATCCTGGCCCTGTTCAGTCCATTCACCTCTCACAAATAGTTTATGTAAGAGGTGCTCTCTGGCTATTTTCATGTCTACTAAGGTCGTCATTCTAGAGATTGGTCTCTGTCCTGACTTACAGAAGTTTGTATTTTATTTTTGCAAAACAGACCTTTTCCTAAGAGCGTTCCTTTGAGGAGTGCTTTACAGCGTAACACAGCGTGGTGATCCGACCGGATATGTGTATCTGGTCAGCTGGCACGCTGTATTAATCTGCACCAATGGTAGATCTAACCCAAACGTCCGGCACTAGCCCCCAATTTGTAAGAGGATTCAATTCAACACTACAGCTAAGTCAACGCCTAGTCTATAATACTGAATGAAAACCCTTATTGATATATCTTTATGTCCAGTTCATGCGTTCTGGATGACTACCCCTATATAACACCCCTCTCTCAGAATCCCCCTGACCCCACTGAGCCAAGAAGTAGTTTTGTTTTGCAAGTTAAAAGGTTTATTTGAGAAGTAAAGCAATATATATCTATCACACTTTTTAATAATTAATAATTGAATATCACACTTAATCTGATATGATAAAGATTAACAACGGAGAATCTGGCACTTCTTTATAATCAATGATGAGTGGTTAAAGGATGGATAAGATAGCAACAATACTTTTATGGTTTCCAATGGATGCAATGTGGAATGAAATGCAGTACAGAAAATAACTTAATAGGATTTCAGCAAAAGACAATGGCCCTCATTACGACCCTGGCGGAAATCAACTGACATGACCGCCATAGCGTAAATAGCGTTTCCGCCACTGCACGATGGAGGAAAGTGCGGCTAATTCTGACCCATCGGGCACGAGCATTACGCCATGGCGGAAGTGCAAAGTCCGCGATGGCGGAAATGACCCCAAAACGCCCCTTACCGCCATCGTACGTCGCCCTAGGTGCAATTCCTCCACCCATCTTAGCGGTCACCGTAATGAGCGGTCAGCGCAAAATACGGTCACCGTAAATATACGGAAACGGAAGTAAAAACATGGGGCCGGAACGGGAAACAGCACGCCGTACACCTATAAGATCGGAATCCCAACACAACCATTAAAAATTCGACCCTGAGACACGTCCCAAACCGTTAGCCACCCCAGTTAAAAAAATAAATATGGGAAGTAGCTAAAAAAGCGTGCGACCGCAAGCGGCAGGTCCACTTCTCCCACGAGGAACTCACCGTGCTCACAGAGACCCTCCAGGAGAACGCTGCCGTCGTCTTCTCGACGCAAATGACCAGGACGGCACTTGCGAACAAGAAGGCCATATGGGCCCTGGTGGCACAGCGGGTAAGTGCGGTGGGGACCGCACCCCGCAACCCACAGCAATGCAGAAAGCGATGGGACGACCTACGGATACGCGTCCGGAGCATACTCTCTGCCAACCGGAACATTGCCACAGCTACCGGGGGAGGATCGGAATCACCCATCAAGTTGACCCCCTGGGAAGAAATCTGTGCCTCCACCATTGGAATGGAGAGCATAGAGGGAGTCGGAGGGATGGAGAAAGGAGTGCAGACATCAGAAGAATCAGGTAGGTGGCCCAAACTAAACTATGCCAAATCCACAATTACCAACCATGTGAAGTACCATGTGTCCCCATAGTGCACTAGAAACACATGTCCAGGAGAACGACCACATACATTGCCATGACAGCGCCCCTTAAAAGTCAGATTAAATAAATAAATATTTAAAAATCCAAAAAACACACTCTACATGTGCAGCATGCACACCCTAACTGCAGACTGCAAAACAACTGCATCCCCAATGCACACAAAAATGAGACCACCTCCAAGGCCCTGACCCAAATCACCCCCAGGTACCACCCCAATGCATGTGATACAATTGCCATTACAATTACCGCAGACCCATGAATAACGCTCGCCCTCCTTTACTCCACCACAGGGTCAGATTCCAACGACGAGCTTCAGGACACCCCTACCAGCACACCTGCAAAGAGGGCCAAGACCAACGGCCAAAGACCCTCCACCTCAACTGCACGGATCAAGACACGGCAGCAGCACAAATCGAGTGGCAGCACACTGGAGGGGACATCAATAGGCACCCCAGCAGCCAGCATGTCCACAACAGCAGCACCACAGGTCCCCCCAATGGATGCCACAGAAGGCACTGCTTCTGGTGGCAGCAGCACCATAGGTGACACTGCTTTCATGCCAGCATGCTCCGACACAGAAAACGGTGCTGTAGATGTAGGATCCATCCATGACCTGTCCCAATCCCCCTGTATGTTTCATCCCATACACCATGAGGACACCACGCAGGGGCACCCACAAGACGACGACTGGCCAACCCCCACAAGGCCAGTTGCAAGGCAACATGAGGCGTCCAGCCCCTCTGTGACACCACCGCAAATGGGCATGGCCCAGCAGAGGCAACAGTCCCTCGAGCAGATGATAGTGCAACAGCAGCAAATGGCCACGCTCCTCAAGGAGCATGCTGATGAATGTGGGGGTTCTAAGGCAGCCATTGAAACATCTACTGAGACACTTAGGGCAGAAATGGAGCGTAGTACAGAGACACTAAGGGCACAAATGGAGAGAAGCACCGAGAGCCTGAGGGGACAAATGGAGAGAAGCACCGAGAGCCTGAGGGGGGAACTGCATGCGACGTCCAAAGACGTATGTGGTGAACTTGCCGCTGTGCGCCGTGTGCTCACTGAGCTCTCACAAACCCTTAGGGACATGCATGGACGTGAGCAGGCAGAGACATCATCCGTTGCAAGTTCCGTCCAGGGCAGCCCCCAACGTAGATCTGGGAGGAACCGGCGCTCCACAGGCAGGGGTGCCCCTGATACCTGGAGAGGGGGCTTGCAATAGCGTCTGCCCACTGACGATGAGCGTCTTCGGACACTGGTGTTGGGGGGGGGAGGTGGGAGGGTGTAGGGGGTGTGTTGGGCTTCATTGGGTGGCGGGTCGATTGGGTGTGTAATGTCATTTCACATATGCAATACAACTCTTCACAATCATCCAATGAGATGTGTGGACATTGATCATTGTGTACGAGGCCTATCTTTGCGTACAGTCCACATTGTGCATGTTCCAGACACACACAGTGCCACAAGTCCCGTGTCCATGTAACAGCCACCAGGCGTGAGTGCTAGAAGCATGCATCTATGAGATTCTGACGTAATTCACGGGCCTCCTGTGCCTCGCGGACCCCTTGAGGTGCTGCCACATCCCCACCCTCATCATGACCATCTTCAGGTGCTAGCAGTTCTGCGTCGGGGGCATGGCCACATTCCTACGTACGCACATGTTGTGTAGCATGACACATGCCATGACCATCTTTGCCACCTTCTCATGGTGGTACAGGAGTGCCCCGCCAGACCTGCTGAGGCAGCGGAAACAAGCCTTCAGTAGGCCGAATGTCTGTTCTATGACCACACGGGTACGTGAGTGGGCATGGTTGTAGTCCTCCTCATGCTGGTCCTGTGGGTTCCGGATTGGTGTGAGGAGCCATCTCTTCAGTGGATACCCGCAATCACCTGTATGTGGACAAGAAAGGATGTTTGTGGAATGTCATTGCTACGTACGCACCCCCCCCCCTTCCTGCAAGGTCATTCACGCATCACCTACCCCACATACTCATGCATTAAATGAGACTCACCGAGTAGCCAGGATCGGCGCCCTGCGTGTCGCTCCATGTAGCGTGGTATTCTAGAGTTCCGCAAGACCATAGAATCATGTGTTGATCCTGGAAATCAGGCACAACAATGTGTAAAGATCCTGTTGGAGTCACACACCATTTGTACATTGATAGAATGATATTGTTTCCGGTTGCGGTACTGGGCCTCCATGGCATGTGGGACGACCAATTCCACATGGGTGCAGTCGATGGCACCAATGCAACCCGGTATGCCGCCAAGTGCATGGAATCCCACTTTTGTGTTTGTAAGCTCCTGCTCCGAGCGTGGTAAAGTGATGTAGTCGTCTGAGTGCTTCAGGAGGGCATCAAGCACTTGGAATAGTGTCCGTGAGAATAGGGGCTGTGAAATGCCATGCAACTGTCCGACTGTGTGCTGGTAGGTGCCTGTGGCTAGGAAGTGGAGTACAGACACCACCTTCAGTAGGGGTGGGATGGCGGTTGGGCTATCTATCATGCTGACAAGGTCAGCGTGTGTCATGTCGACTATGGCGGTTATGGTGTCCCGGTCCAAATGGTAAAGGGTGTGGATCTGCTCAGCTGTGAGGTTGAACGGATTAGCTCGGAGGCGTGGGATTGCGGGCTGCCTGCTTGGTGGTAGTGGCTGTGCTGGTGGGGCTTGCTGGCCATGCCTTGCCCTCCTCCTCCTCCTCCTGCGTCTCCTCTGTGCGGCCGGTTGTTGCAGTCGTTGGCGTTCGTATTTTTCTTGAAGTTGGAGTACTTGCAGTGCAATCAGGTCCCCCAGGCCCAACATCGCTAGTCCTGCCGGTAGCATTCTGGAGTGGGTGTGGTTGTTGGAGGGGTTTGGGTATGCACTTTATGTGTCTTCAGGCTGTATAGCCTTCACCTGTGGTGATTCATTCCACCTGTGTCAGCTGCAATGCCTTTCGTGCGAGCACGTCCCGCACACGACGCTGCAATTCGACGCATGGCATCTTGCATTTGCATTCATGTTCTTAATCCCGAAGGCTGTTGAATATTGGTTTAAATGTTGATTCTGCTATGGTCCCATTGTTGCACATACGATATTTGCATTCGCGAGCAGACTTGTGAAGGGTCAGTGGAATGTAGTGCTCGATCAACGGTGGACCCTCATGCAGCACTGTACCGATGTTCGCCGACGGCGGGGAGTCCCATCAGTGATTGAGGGCAGTTACCATTTTCACACACAGACGCACTGCATAGATGTATTTGTGAATACAAGCGTTCACAGATGCCTTTTCAACGTGATGTTGCAAATTAGGATTTCGAAGGACAGTGCTTTCGGTTTTCAACTAGCGGCGTGGAGACGCCCACAGGTCTGACTGGAAATGTAACGTTCTATTGTTGAATGTCCTTGGGACAGGGCCCATGACGGGAATGCAATGAATGATATGATTTGAATGGGATGCGCTATAGCGTAGTGGACGATAAGGCAGGACGTTCCCAAATACATGTGACTTCACTACACAAGGAATCCGGGCAGGAGCACAGTGGATTTTGAAGGCTGCATTACGCACAGACTCAATGGAAATTTCGAATGTGATGTGAGTGAATATTCAGGCGTTTTCATTACGGGATGAGGGAATGATGAATGGATGCATGGGAAGATGTTTTAATTGGGAGTCTGCCATGTACATGGCTATTTGGAATGTATCCCCTTCCCCTGCGCTATGTGATGCAAGGCTGCCATAGTGGGACCATCGTCTGTCTGCCCTTGTTGAACCCTCCCTGTCTCGGCGCGCCTTCAATCACTTGTGTCTATGCAGGTTGATGATCCCATCTGATGGATCCTGTTCTGACAGGCGCATGCACACAGACACTCGTTTGAAATAGTGTATTCACCTCGATTTGTGTTGTAATGATTCGCAAGTGAATTATGAGTGCAATTGATCCTTATGAGTGGGCTAGCATGCATATGGTTGTAGGTTTGGTGTGTTGAATGTAGTGAGTACTACATATGAAGTTCGGATGCCCATACTATCTTTTTTTTCATTTGGGTGACAGGTATCTCCTCCCCTTCTGCCGCTGCCATCTGTACGCCACTCCTGCAGATGGCTTCTACAGTCGACACCTGCAGCTTCGAGTTAATCAGTGGAGCACCATTACGATCTTATGGGACGATCGCCAATGGCCCACATGCCCTTACGCAGTACTAGTGGCTAGGTGCAGCATACCTAGCTTCCAGCTGGACTAGTGCCTACTTCATGGGACGGGCCTGCGGTCCTAGGCGCTTCCATGTTGCCTTTTTGGACGTGGATGTAGCCCCTGTGTGCCATAGAGGTACAGGGCGTCACACATGGGGAAGCTGGTCATTTATTGGGGATGCAGCCCACAGTAATGGTGATCATTTGTGACTTTATGCTCAAATGGCTGTATGGCCTTGGTGATTTTGATGTGCATTGAATTTATATTCAGATATTAACCGTGTAGCGTTTTTCTTTGCTAGTAATGTGGCATATTCCGATTTGTGGCGCGATGTATTGTGAGGTGTTCTGCATTGGGTTCCGGCTTCTGGGTACAGTTGTGTGGTACGTGCTTATGCTGATGGTTGTTTTGACTACTGCCATGTGTACAGGGCTGGTGCAGTCTCCCTCAGGTTACTGCTTTGACTGTTGGTTTACACTGGTGGCAAGCGATGGGGGACTGTTGTTGTTTTGTGTCATGGAATTTTCAGTTCTTTTTGATGTACTTGCACCTTCAGATGCCTGTGCTGCATCAGTACGGCAATGGTGTGTTGCCAATTGGGGATGGCCACTCACAGGGCACTTGGGGCCCCTGCATGCATTTGTTCGTTGGCATGCATGGGTGACTTGTACATTTCACTGGTTGCATGGTGTGACTGCATTGCGCCTACGAGAAGTTGTGCAATGTGGCCAGGGAGTGGAGTACAGGCACTCAGTAGGGCCATTACGGTTGGTTCGCGATGCCGTAGTTCTCGCCATGGCGGAATGGTACTTTCCGCCATGCTTGATGGCGTTAGGTGAATGTCCGCTGGGGTCAGCATTCGCGTACCGTTGCGCCATGCCGGATATTGCGGGTTTGCACGGCGCGTGTGCGCGTACTTGGTGCAGTTAGCGTTGGCGTTCATTACGGTGTCGCTAATCGCATCGTACTTTACGGTGACGGGTCATAATCGCAACGGGCGGTATTCGATGGCGGTATTACATTTCCGCCATCGTTTTTCGGATTCCGCCAGGGTCGTAATGAGGGCCAATGTAATCACTTTCTTGGACAATTCACCCTCCCCCCCTTTAATGCAATGCAAGGAAATGGAAGGAAGGCACACAGTTCTCAGAAATGCAATTAAATGTGATTCAGTTCACCCCAGCAAGCTTAGACTACAGAAGTTGGAAACACAGGCCCAAAATGCTTTTATATGTGCTGGCAATGAAGTGAAAAATATGCTAAAATGCTTTTAATTCCCTCTAGAGGTTCAGGTTGAGGATTAGTTGGTTTAAATTAGTTCAGGCTCACTCTTTCAATGATTCAGGGATGATTAGCAGGTTAAACGAATTTCTGGCAAATGGAAGGCAAGCAGCAGCAGATTTTTACACGTGAAGAAATTTGCAAATCGCGGTAAAATTCGCGGGTGCGCCGGGCGCGATTACAGAGGAACTACAAGGACTATCACTATCATTTTGGGGTCCTAGGACAGCCTAGGATCTCAGCTTCCAGATGAAAGTTACTGCAAGTCTCTAGCACAAACGGTCACGGAGATATGAGCGATTAAATAAAGGTTGTTTTTCAGATTTGAAATTTTAAAGTTCAAAAAGACAAGTGCAGCTTGCAACTAGAAAATGACAAGTGACAGCTTTACAAATGACAGGTGACAGTTAGGAGACAGTTCTACTTAGATTAAAATAGGATTGAATTATATTATTTTAATTAAGAGATTGGTTCTGCACAGTCTGCTAGGTACTCACAATATATTTTTTTTAAATATGCCTCGCCACGGATCTGGTCAGGTTCTGGACTGGACTCCGGTCTCGGTCTCGGCACTTCACAGTGATCTGGGTCAGCTCTGCTCTGCTGGTCTGGTCTGGGTTTCTGGTTCTGGATATTGATAGATTTGAAGTCTGGATCTTTCTGCACAGCTTTCTCTAGAGATTGATGGAGGTAAAGTATGGATTTTCCAGCAGAGCGTCCCGCAGCAAATGGATTTGAAGGTCCCTATCTGTCCTGCCTGTCTGCTTTTATGTGTTTTGAAAATGGGTGTGTGTGCAGCATCACTAGGCTCTAACCCTCTCCACTTATCATTGGCCAAGCTTTCATTTCTCCCCTGATTGGGGGAGCTAAGTTGTGTCAGATTGATGTCATTTTACAGCCTGCAGAAAGTCCACTCCTCCTGTCAACTTGCACACAAATCTAGATTTGAACCAAATACATATTTGCAGAGGTACATATTGTTTTAAAATTACACGCACCCATCACATATCAAAGGAGGTATACCCTGTCCAAATCTGCTCTTCCTGAGAGCTTGCATTCAGAAATGGCAATATTTTGCACTTTTTAACTGGTTTGCAATACCGGACATCACCCCAAATTTACACACATGTGCGCAAGGAGTATGGACATTAGTTGATGAAGTGTCAGATTTTTCACATGCACACATTTTGAGTAATATCCTCTTTTCCGCTAAAACCCCCCTGAACATACCACCGGGTCCTAACACGTCTTCAAATGTGCACCGAAAAATCACAAGAATTATGGTATCATTTATAAAATTTTCACATGTCCGCTCTATGAATGATCCATCTTTTTAGAGTTATGTTCTGGCCCCAAAGGGGTGTGGTTTCCCCCCAGCACAAGGTTGAATTTCTGGTTTTTCCAGTTCTGCCAGGCCAGCTTGCTCTCACAGGCAGTGCCCCTCCCCTGTCCTTCCAGGAGGAAGCTCCATTTACGACTCCCGCCAATAAAACATTTGCCTGAGTCAGGACAGGGCTTTGTTCAGAGCTCCTGTATTCGGTGGGGGCTCCCCTTAATTCAATTATCAGAGAGATGGCATATCCTTAGTGTGGCCAGCAAAAGGCAGATAGGCCTGGGAACACAGCTGTGACTCAAGTTTCACTCCTGATGGGGGGTAGTTGCCAGGCAAAATTGGAATCTCTTTAAGCTAGTTTTTAGCTACATGTAATTTCTGTTCCCCAGTTTTCTGCATTCAAATACAACTAACAATTTTACATATGCAGCTAGAATGCTGATTCTAAGTTTAAAACTATGACATTTAAACAATTGAAACCTATGTGACACTCAAAAGTAGGTCACTCAGTCAATTTAAACATTTAGATTTTTAGTGTCTTTCAGTCCAAATTTACTTAAACTGCTGAAATCCACAGCTCAGCCAGTCTTGTTATAAACCTTCAAGTCACTTCAGAATATAACTTTACATCGGATCCACCTCTCAGTAAGTCTTTCTTTGGCCTGCTTTGGGTTCATTTATTCAGTTTTATACAAAAAGTAAAATCTGGTGTTGTTTTAAAACGCCGGCTTTTAAATAGTGGTGAGTACTGGTACTGCACCCCTTTTTGGGATTTAAGAAAATGAATTCCCAACAGTTATGGGTTTGCTTTTGGCAATCAGCATTGCCATTCCCAATGGTTTCAGACTACTGTGTGGGTAGTCCAATGGTGGTTTTAGGCAGTGCCCTTCTGTGCCCATAACATCGGCAAAAATGAGTGGCAGCCTATTCTTCATGCATTTCCCTGTGCATTTTCTGGGAAGCTCTGGCCATCATGATGTTTTCCATGTCAGTACTGCACAGTTTTGAGGTAGGGCTTGGATGCGTGGATAAAAACATCCCACAGTACTTGGATATTGACAGGGCACTTTCTTCAGGATTTCACCCACAAACAAACAGACAGACAGAGAGGCTCAATCATACCCTCAAACAATACCTTAGATGCTTTTCCACTCAGACACAACATTCCTGGTCTGACTTGCTTCCCATGGCAGAATACTCTTGCAACAACACAGTCCACACGACTACCTCGATGAGCCCGTTTTTCTGCCATTCCCAATATCATCCCATATCATGTCCCTTGGCAGCAAGCCCTCTTACTAATGTACCTGTGCTAAATGGCTATCTAAAGACCATACAAGAAAATCATAAGACTGCCTACACCCTTCTTCTGCAATCCAAGTAAAGAAACAAGAAATACGCTGACCTACATAGAAGAAACAACCCTACATGGGACCTTGGAGATAAGGTCTGGTTGTCCACCTGCCTTCTTCCCTGGTGGATACACCCAACAATATTTTCTCCTCGAAATGTAGGTTCTTTTCCCATTATCGAGAAGATCAATCCTGTGGCATTCCGGCTCAAGTTTCCTCCATCTAGAACCGAATACACCCTGTATTCCATTTGTCTCTTCTAAAGGAACACAAGCCTGACAAGTATCAACGCATCCTAAAGAAACATGCTCATCCTCCACCCATGAATACCGCAGAGTACAAAGTCGCTATGATCTGTGGCTCCAGATATTACAGGGGGTCTTTGCAGTATCTCATCCACTGAAAGGGTTGCTCTAAAGAGGAACATAATTGGGATCCTGTTTCACATTTACACGTCCCTCGCTTTGTCTGACAGTACCATCGGAGGTTCCCTTGGAAACCGGGGCCAGAACAAGTAAATGGAAGGCATACTGTCACAAACCCTAGGTGGTTCCTGTGGCAGCCCTGGCGCTGAGGGCTGAGCTTATCCTTTTCTGTTAGACCAAGACATGCAAGAAAGTGCCATTATGTTCCTTGCAGCAGCGGTCTAGTCTTTACCAAGATGGCTGCCGCCGGCAAATTGGAAGACTTGTAGCCAGCAAGATATTCTGTGGAGGTGCGTCGTTGCAACCCTTATGCATTCGGCCCTTGGGTAAGATGCTAAGGCATTACTCTGTCCATTTCATTCTTGCTCTCTCCCGCTCCTACTTTGTTCCCGCTACTTTGTAGTATATCCTCTGTCCTCCCTTGCTCTGCTACCCAGTAACATTCTGTCTTTCCCTCCGGCTCTCTTGCCGTTTCTCTACTTCCCACTGTGCTTACCCGCAGCAGGTTCTCCTGCTCTGATCCAAGACCGCTGTTATCGTTCTGGCTTTACCTCATTTTGGCTTGACCCACCATGCTGCATTCTTGGTGCACGCTCCTCCCCTGGGGTTCGCATTGCCCGCGCGGCAGTCTCTTTGCCTGCGCTTCTTTAGGCAAGCTATTCCAATGTGCACCTACTCTCGCTCTGCTATTCCCATGGACCACGCATCTTGAGAGCTCAGTCCTGGCCAATCTGAATCTTGCCTACATCTTACCCCTACTGTCACTCACCACAGACAAGTCCCCTGGATTGTCTAAGACAAGGATACTTTCCTTCAGCTTTCCATGCTCCATGCTGATTAATCCTACAGGGCTTTCATCAAGGATCATCTACTCACTGTAATTACGGACCTTCTAGAAATCCAAGGATACTACTGCTGCAGTGTCTCCATTCCGTGAGGGTTTTTTGTGCCGCAGTGCTTTTCCCTCGGTTCCATTAAACTTCCTCCCCAACCGCCACAGTGAACTACCTTGTGTAAACCCAGGAGGTTGCAGTGGCGGCCAGAGAGGATAGACCCTACCCCTTCAAGGAACGTCTTCGGGACAAGATCAATGTAAAGAAGAAGGAGAAAGACAAGACCTCACGAAAGGACGATGAATCGCTATTTTCAGGAGAAGTTTCTGAGACTGGGAGCAGTTGGAGGTGTGCGGGTGGGGTTGTGTCACTCATCCAGATTGGGGGGCACCAATATGGCACTTGGTAGGGTAGCAAAATTCCTTTCACCAGTCCTGGCAGTCTCCTCCTCCCCTCTTCCATCCCGGGCCCTCTGCAGCGCTTTGGCCACACATTACACCACTAAAGCTCAGTACTTCCTGAGCACCCTTGATATCCTCCCGCCCAAACCCTGCTGCACTCCCTAGCCTCCTACTGATTCTCACCCCCCTTCTTTCTCTCTCTCCTCCTTCTCCCCGGTCATACCTGAAGAAGTCACCAGAGTTGTCCACTCCATGAAGGTCTCTTCCAAACAGATTTCCCCTTGCTCTTCCAGAACCATCAAGGACAACATTGGCTCTCTTGCCCCTGCACTCCCTGATCTCTGCAACCAGTCCTCTGCCACTGGATCTTTCCCATCCTCCCTGAAGCACTATGTTGTGCGCCCCTTCCTGAATAAACTTTCAGCAGATCCTAAATGTCCAGCCAACTATGTTCTATTTCTATCACCCCCTTCATTGGGAAACTGCTGTAGAAGCTGGCCTTTCCACAATTTACCTCACACACTGAACTTGTTGGTGCTCTCCATGTCCATCAATCTGGATTCTGAGCATCCAGAGGCATGGAAACTGCTATTCTGAACACCCGTGAAAAACTGCTCTCATCTCTGGAACTCTCCAGCTGTCCTCATCCTACTCCATCTCTCCTCTGCCTTCGATACAGATAACTATCGCAACCTCATAAAATGGCTCCATGACACCCTTAGAATCTCAGAGCGGGCAGTGGACTGGCTTACCTCCTTCCTAACTGACCGTTCTTCCCAACTCATTTTGGACACCTTCTCCTCAGCTACTTGCTACTCCAACTGTCCTGGCTCAAACATCTCCCTCTGGCTCTTCAACACTTAGCTTGCTCAGCTAGCACTCCTCATTTCCTCCTCCGCCAACTTCCAGTGCTGCGCAGTTGGCACACAACTCTATTTAAAACTTCCTGCTGACCCTCTTGTTTCTTCCATCATCCCTGACTGCCTATCTGCCATCCAGTCCTGGTGTATTTCCAATGATCTCTGCCTCAATGCCAGCAAGACTGATATAATTCCCATTGGGACCCCTACTCCATCATTTCCCCTTCACTCTGGCCATCCTCTATGGGCTCACCCCCTGCTCCTTCTTCTGAAGCCAGAAACCTTGGAATCATCATCGACTCTGCTCTCTCCTTCCTCCATCACAGTCAGGACATTGCCAAGAAGTCCAACTTTCAACTCTTCCTTCTCAAAGCAATTCTCCCTTTTTCTCACTTTCCCCTGGAGTTTCAATCTTACCCGACCCTTTGCTCTCTCTACGCTTGACTACTGCAATACTTTTCTCCTGAACCTACCTTCCTCCACTTTACGACCCCTCCAGCTAATCCAGAATAGGGCATTGAGACATATCCTTAGCCTTAAGCCCAGGGACTGCATCTCTCCTGCCCTAAAAACTCTTCACTGGCTCCTGGTTGCTGCACGGATTAAATTCACATCCCTCTGCATCATCCACAAGGTTGTCTTGGGCCTGGGACATTGCTATAATGCAACTTTCTCTTACTAAATACTCTCCCTCTAGACCTCTGTGGTTGTCTGGCACCAGCTCTCTGTGTGTAAAGTGTTTAGCTAAACAGAGGACCGAAGGCCAATCACTTTCTTCAGCTGGCTCCATTTTATGGAACAGACCCCTCTCGCACCATCGTCTTGAGAAGGACATCCTCAAATTCCAGAAACTCCTCAAGACTTTCCTCTCCACCTCCTCCTTCTCTTCGTCCCTCCTCTGCTAATCTCACAGTCGCTGTGATTGGTGGCCAGGGCCCTTATGTGTCCCTCAGGGATCTGGCCTCCCATACCCAATCGCCCCAGCCTCTGCCTTCCTCTCAGCACTTGTCTCGGCACCCACTGGCCTCATTTCTGTAGGCTTGCACATTCTACCCAATAGCACATCTGCTGCTCACCCACAAGCGCAGACATTTCATTCCCTCTGCATTGGCCACAAGGCCATCTGGGGTCTGGGACCCACCTATCTTCGCTGTTGCCCTCCTAAATACTGTCCTCCTGAGCCCTCTGCTCATCTACCTCCAACCTTCTGCGAGTGAGCCGGTTCTGGAGGGAGATCCTTATCCTCAGCAGGGGCCTCCCTCTGGAATAGCCTCCCTGCTGCCCTCCGTCCTGAGCCTGATCTCCTTAAGTTACGATAACTCCTTAAGACATTCTCTTCTCCGCTCTCTACCCTGCTAACCTCTCTCTCCTCTCTATCCCTCTCCCCTCCTCTCCACACAGTATGCCGACTGGCCCCCGGGAGCACCTCAGAGTCTCACAAGTACCCTGCACCCTTGTCAATCCTCCAGCACTTACCTCAGAGCCTACTCTTGCCTCATTGTTGCTGCACTCGGTCAATTACCCATTGAAAATGCATCTCTCAGCACTTCCTCAGTTTCTGACCAACTGGGTGCATCTTAATTCCACCCCCCTGCTCTTGTCCTCCTCCCTCTCCCCTCGCCTGTACCATCTGTGCACTTGCACAATGTGATCGTACCATGCCTGAAGATCGTCTGTCCTTCCCTCCCTGTCTCCCCTCCCTCCATGGTTGGGCCCCAATACTCTTGGAAAAACTGCAGAATAGTCGTCAGACCTATTTGTTGTTATCTTCACTGTTAACTGTATTGTATGCACGTACTCTGCCTGGGCAGACTGGCTATTATTCAGAAACTCAAGGGCTCTGAGTGACTGTTTTTCTTCCCTGTTCCCTCACTCCTTGAGCGCCTTGAAACACTAGGCTTGTGTATAGGCACTTCACAAATAAACATTACCATACACATAAATAGGATCATATCATACCATACTATTACCTCCAGTCCCGATTCTCCCTCTTTTCACTGCACTTGCACGTTCTGAATACTCACAAGGCATGGCAGATCAGTTGTTATCTTCCACTGTATTCATTGTTTTTTCAATCCCATGTCCCTTTCCTGCTGCCGTGTGGGCGCTTTGAAACATAATTGACTTACTGTATAAGCACCTTACAAATAAACAAGAAATAAATTAATAAATAAGTGTGCTGGTGCAAATTGGGCACCCAATAAATAGTCACCCAGGTAATAGACCAACAAAATACCAATGAGTTTAATCATATTCTATGACACGACAGGAGGCTTCATATTATGCATTACAATCTTGTTAAGGATTTCAATCAGGCAATACATCCGAGTCTCAGCATAGCATGCAATGCACACATGAAATACTTATTTATTGTGTCTATAGGTTCAATATTCTGAGTGATATACCAATCATATCACACCCCTTTTCAAAATACCCCCAGGTCACAATTGACCAGGAATCAGGCTGGTTGGAAAAGGTAATACGTAATTATTTATTTAAAATTCAAATCAAATATAAGTTTTAATAAATTGGCCAGCAATCACCAATGGGGTGACAATACACATAAGAAAGTAGTTAAGGCAATTGAATTCACTTTTTAGCAACATAGAATATAAAACACAGAGAAAAGAACCCTTTTGGCTTGTTGAAAAGATAACACTTAAATTAAGATTTCCCCCTGAAAATTTCTCAACTCACAAAGAAGCAATTCTACACAGATGTAAGGAAGCAGCAGTCATTTAGGAATATAGAACAGGGTATAGGGCTTAAATGCAATCTTCCTTCCCCCAAACAAGAGAGAAAAACCTTTTGGAAAATGTTACACTTTTTTAAAATGACATTTGAAAATGGCTGAGCAAATCAATGAAAATAGTGCAAAATTACTTAAATTGATATACATTCCTATTGGAGCAACACTGAAAAGATCCTAATAAACATAAACTATAATATGAGCAACAGTACACACTGTGAATCAGAATGGAAATTTGAAAATACTTTGAATAGGAAAACACACGTGTAAAACGTTTGCAAAATTGTGAATTCCCGCCTAAATTCTACTATGTGATTTGTAAGAAAAGGGTCTTAGGTTTAAGTCAGAGCTGAAATTAAGTCTCTAGCTATAAAATTAAGGACGTTAGGCAAGTGTTACGCTCACCTTTTTACTCTGCAGGAGCAGCCAGAGCCTCTCCTGGGCGGAGTGATAGCCTGGACCCTCTGGACCCTGGATTCACTGGAGCTGCACCTAAGATTGCATATACAGGACAAGGTTAGAATACAGGTGGGTGTGGGACTGTGTCGGCTCCCACCCTAATGCCACCCTTAGTGTTCCCAGGTTTGACTGCTGGTTAACTCACCAGATATATGTGGAAGGATGGCTCTCTCTCCTGCTCTTAACTAAGGTAGGGGCGCGAGTCTCTTCAGCGTTGGAACCATTTACGTCACTGGTTCGTATCCCGCAAGTCCAGTCCTGCTACGGCGTGGATGAATGTTCATTCAGGTAAGTATTTATGTTTTGAGGAATCTCCTCTGTAAATGTTCATACCTTTTGTTTGTCTTCTATGTCCTACTTGCTTCAACATGCTGTTTAATTGTATGTGCTTATTGTTCTCCTAATGCTCTTTTGTTCTTTCGATTGCAGGTCTGCCGGTAGTGGGATGATGGAATAAATGAATGCAGGCATCAGAGAAACAGCTTTGATACGCCCCTGTAATGTGCTTTGCCTTCTGCGTGCACGCGGTGTTAATAATGACCTGTTCTTTGCCTTACAGGTGGTTTCCGACCCGTTCTGATGATGCAATCGGATCCACCACTGTAATCACCGCCAGGTAATGTTGTAAGTTTGCGTGGCGTTCTTCAGATATGTGCGATGCTGTTCTGTTAAACTGTGCTTACTGTTTTTCTTTCTATTGCAGGTGTCTGCTGAAGTCGCGTAGCTGGAGTGGGGTGAATTCTGAAGTTGTACCGGGTTGAAGAAGCTGTGGTAACAGGAGCTGGATGCCAGTCGTCTGAAAATGAGTCGCGTGAGTATTCCTGCAACTGCAGTTCATCCGAGGCTGGAACAGGTGAGAGTAGCACAAGGTCTTTGGGTAAGTATCTTCAGGATTTGTGCCTGTGAGCATCACGCTGCATCAAGTAACACAAAGCAGGGATCGCATGCCTGGGTGTGGCTTATGTAGCAGCCACACCCAGCCACACCCAAAAGTCAGGACTACAGCCCTGTGTTCTGTCTTGGTCCATTCCTCCTCCATATTGGAGGAAACAGGAAGTGCTGGGGTCTATTCACTCAAAGTGTGATGCACATGATTCCAGATATGCCAAGCCTGGGCCCAACCCACCTTTACCTAACCTCTGACCCTGCAGATTTTCTGGAGGGTATGTGTCCCTCGAGGATACCCCGAGCTGTGTGTATGAGTGGATGTTGTGGAATGGAGGCTGGTGTCAAGTGGACAGCCCAGAGTCGTGACAGCAAGTTTGAATGAGAGGCGTTTCTAGAAAAATAGGACAGAGAAAAACAGAAAATCGTTTTTTAAATGACAGATTAACTTTACTTAAACTAGATTCATGTCTAAGAAAAAGAGAATGCCGCCTGTGAATCTCCACAGTTATGCACGGCTGCTTGTAACGCTTCATGTGATGGATATCCCGTTCTCTAGGGGAATTACTTTAGTTACTCAAAATCACTAATGACTTATGTTCAAGAAAAACAACATGAGATAGGGTCGGTGCTAACACTAAGAATGACAGACAAGGTTGCATGAATGGTTCTGACAAGATTATAGGTTCTTAAGTGAAAGATGGTATAGGTTATAGATTGGGATAGTGCCAGAATCAGGAGAGCAACTGAAGGAAAAGGCAGAAGGTAATTACATTAAATCATCAAATTTTTATTATAAATTGAGGTAAAAGATCATTTTATACATCTTTAATTAATTCATTTCTATAAAACATATCTTAAATCACATGCATTCATACATTCATTCCACTGAAACAACTCTAAAAACAGTACATTTAAATTATTTTCAGGAAATGTGAGACAATTCATCGACATTCCCAAAAGTTAACAAGAACAGATTATTTCGTTCGGTCAACAAAAAATAATTGATGGTATCTAAGACAATCAATTTGTATTTTTCGAGTATAATTCCTATGCAAAAAAGGGAATATAAATACATTTCCCATGTTGCATGGTTCACTTCACTATTTCCTGAAAATAATTTAAATGTACTGTTTTTAGAGTTGTTTCAGTGGAATGAATGTATGAATGCATGTGATTTAAGATATGTTTTATAGAAATGAATTAATTAAAGATGTATAAAATGATCTTTTACCTCAATTTATAATAAAAATTTGATGATTTAATGTAATTACCTTCTGCCTTTTCCTTCAGTTGCTCTCCTGATTCTGGCACCATTATTTGTTTTATATATACTGTTTCACCTCCAGGTGCCAGTTGTAGGAGGCCCCCACCATTCTTTGTTGGTTTATAGATTGGGATAGGACAAGGCAATATATGCTATGTTTCACTTTGATTCCTATTGATACTTACAGTCCACTTTAATTTAAGATCGGACCGTCAAGGGCTCTGGTCCTCACGGAACGGGTCTACAAGCAGCAGGGCACATCTGGTGGTATAGGTCAGCTGGCCGGTTCTGGTCACCAGACTGAACCTCAAACTGGATTGGATTGGCCCTTCTGGTTACTGGACACTGTAGATCAGCGGGATGGCGAGTTTCAGCAGGCAAGCATGAATGGTAGCAAGCCAGACTGGATCAGAATTATTTCCCTTAAGTTTTGGGATGGTTCAGGATTTGGGCCTAGCTGAATAAGAGTTCAGCAATGCTGAGGCCTTGGCTTGGTAAAGAAATCTGGAATCAGGAACAAGATGAAGAATTCAGGAACAGAACGTCACGGGGGAAATCAGGATGGAGTCAGAAATCAGTGTGTCTTTGTGTTGTGAGGTTCCCTTATTTATCCTGCCAAATGACATCACTAAGTTTATGGTAAGGGCAAACATACAACCCACACCCACAAGGCTATTATTGGTCAAAGGCACAGTCCCTCATTGCTCTTTGCTCATAGGATGACAGAAAGGGTTGTCATATTTTATGATGCGACTTGGAAACCTCCCATAATTATTGGGATCAAAATGTAACTTTCCCACAAATACATATTTATATAATTATGCCCTCTAAGAAAATCGGACAAACACATTACATATTCTGTGGGTCACATTTACACCCAACTCCCAAGTCTTGGGACTTGGTCTTGTTTTTCTGCGGAATGTTGTCAATTTTAATCATAAAGGTTTGGCCTAACAATTCCTAATTCAATACATATATGTGCAATCACCCCTAGAACATGGGTAAACAATATTAGATTTGCAGCATTAATAGTTTCTGCGTAATTAGTCCTTGTTCATAACTTCAGTTCCTTATGCATTAAGAAATCCTACAAAGTCTTCAAATGGCTAGCTTAAGTTCAGATTTATATGTATGTATTTTTCACTCATTTACTTATTTTGGCTGCCAACTTAAATGTCTTGAAGTTCACTGGCAAATAAGCATTTTAAATCCAAAAATCACAAGTTATTTTTTTCCTTCCTTCACAAGTGTGAGCAAATTGCCAGTCCTTTGTAGTTCAATGAGAAGGATCCTCCAAGAGAAAGGAAGGGATGAGTGTTCAAGCCTGCCATTGTCTTTGCCTGGGGCTCAGACGAAAGTCTGATGAGGTCCTTTGTCATGAGTATGCAAGGCCGTCCAGCAGCGATTAGTGCTTTCCTGCGAACAGTGAAGTGTCAATCTGTCCCAGGCTGAGGATTGTCAAGGCAGAATTGTTTTTTTTTAAATATAGTTAATGAACTCCAAGTTGGGTTACTTTAATTTTCACCTACATCTTTCACTAAAACATATAAAATGAACACAGTTTATAGGTGGATTCTTACATTAGCAATCTTTGACATTTCTTAAAGAATTAGGCCTTTCAACAAAAACATGCTTTCAAAACAAGTGATTTAGCACTTTCTTCATGGAACATTAACTGAGTTCTTTTAAATCCACTTTTCCTATGCAGTACATACATTTTATTCAGTACCAGTTCTTCCCTTAAGTGCTGGGATTTGTTTGCAGTCTGGATACATGTATCCTGCCTTTGTTTAAAGTTTCTGTCTGCACAGCTGGTTTTGTTACATGTTGCAATTTTAGCTGTGCTTTTCCTGTGGAACTGCAAACAAATGCTCCTGGACTGACTTTTCCTTAGATATATTTCAGAACTTCTGTCAGTCAATGAGGCCCGGTTCCTCTGAACCACACTGGATGATCCTGACATTTCAGTACCCATTTACTCTCAATGATTCAATGGGAATAAATGGATCTAGCGCCTAAAACAGCACTTTTAAAGGTTGCAAAGCTAACATTTTAAAAGGCATTTTCAGCTTTGAGCACAATTATGCTGCTTTGCTCCATGTTGAATGTAACAGAACCCACTGGCATGCTCCTGCAGTGATAATGCTGTTTACACCCCCCCACCCTTTTAACTGTGTGTGGCAGGGTGTGCAGACTTTTCTTGGTTGTGACCCAAATGCAGTTTTGCACAGGAATCAGCACATCCATTTTGGGCTGTTTCTTTCCCCATTTGTAAAGTGATGCAGTGGGGCATATTGGAATGGGTCAAAATATACCACAATCTTTACTCCTGAACCACAGCAGCAAAGAAAGAACTTTTACAAACAAAACGTTTGAACAATAACATGAAACACATTTCAAAGACAGTGTATGGGGAACACCCCAGTCCAATATGGAGGCCAGGTCATGCCGTGTAGATGACCAATGAGCTGAGACCCACCCCCATAATAGTCCTTTACTCTAACATCCCCTCCTCTTTCTTTTCTGCTGATGCCACAGCTAAGTCACTTCTTTCATTCTAGTGAAGTGTTGACTTTGATACGTGTGAGAATTCTATTTTGTGACAGTCTTACATTTCTCAACTGGAGTGTTCACTTTGCAGTGTGTTCGCTTTAAGAAGTTCTATTTGGTTGAGGGAACGTTTGTTGAGAGATACTGTTATACAGCGAAGGCACGGGTGAAATTTACTTTATTTCGTTCACACTTGCCGCGTCCCGCTTTAGTGCTTCCTTGTCAGCTGCCCACCACGAGTACCTTTGAAACTCTCACTTCAGGCCGTCACGTGCAGGCATTGTTTTGTTGTGAATAAAGTCGGAATTCTTTTTCCGAACTACGCACGCGACCTGCATTCGGCCCAGCGTGTGTGTTTGTTTACTTGCCCTTCCTCTCTCTGTGATGCGCACAGCCTGTAAATAGGCTTTGCTTTAGACCAGCCGTGTGTCTCACAGTTTTCCCTGCATTTCAAATTTTATGACTGGAACCTTCAAGCAGCTCGCGTGTTCAGCCTGCCAGGCTTCAGGCGCTGCCTGACATTTATATGAGGCTTCTCAGTTTCGTGTGCTGCTGGTCCTCACACTCTGCTAGGGTGAGCAGCTTTGGTGGGGGGCTGCGCCTGCTTGGCTGTTCCTCAGCTTTTTTGCTTTGTTTTTGAGGAATTTGACACTCATATTTCCATATAATTGAATTTTATATATATATATATACTTCATTGTTGATTATAGTTATTTGTTTCTATCTAACATCGAAGTCTGCTGTCGTGGAGGCTAGAAGTTCAGAGGGTCCCTCTTCTGCGGATGCCATCACTCAGGTGCGACCTTATAAAAAAAGTGATAAGTTGGGGGAGGATTTGGGTGCCCTTTCCCTTCATAGCTGGTGGCTCAGGCACTACAGTTGTCATTGGACACGGCCCTGTCAGACCTCAATATACCCTTGCCTCGGCTTTTGACAGGCTCATTAACCGAATATCTGATGTTCACCCTTCCCAAGAGGTGGGTCCCTCCATTAGTACTCAAACCCCTAGAAAATGCACTAGTAAGACTAAGCATGTTCAAGGACAACTCAGTCCATCCTCTGTCCCGTCTCAGACTTCTTCCCGGGGAGAGGTCAGAAGCGTAGGTTGGAAGATTCCAACAGGCCCACTTTGTTCCCCCTAGGTTGACCAGCTCATGGTTTCCCGCTTCTGCCCCTGCAATAGCTATTTCATCTTCGGATAGCTCTGAGGATTCTGGTTCACCCCCAAAAAGATGCAAAAGGAAGGTAGCCTCTGCCCCTCCAGAAAAGGGGCCAGTTCTGAACGTTAATGGGGTCCCATTTTTTTATCCTGCCCTTATCCAGCACCCCAGGTCTGCTGAATGGAATCCTTCAGAGGAGGTGTCCTCTTTCTTGAACTATTGGGTCTGGCGTCCCTTGCCTAAAGAGGACAGAAATAAGTTGTGCTCAGAATGCCCTAGGACAGTGGTTCCTGATGAGGTGGCCCCCACACCTGAGATTGATCAGTCCCTGGCCTCCTTTCTATCCCAAAAAGGGAAGGACCCCTAGAAAGGGGTGGATAAAGCTTGCGCAGCTGCCAAGACAAGCTCTTGGATGTTTTGGGTCCGGTAACAAATATTTTTGAGTTAGCAGAGGACACAGCAACCTCTAACATTCTGGTGGATGTTCACATCCTGAGAGGGTGGATTTAAAGAACTGTTTGCCTGCTCGGCAATGCTAATGCTTCCATCTCTAAAGAGAGGCACAAATCCCTGCTCATGAGACTGGATCCGAAGTTGGATGAAATTTCAGAGAGAGAATGGGGTCCTTCGGCCCAAGGAAATCTTTTTGGGGATAGGTTTATGAAGGATCTCTCAGCCTATGTGCACACATTCACTGCTTTGGACAAAGCTCAAGCTAACATTGAAAAGGTCTTTGCCCCTAAGGATTTTGACAAGGCTAGAAGAGTTAGAGACCGCTCCTCTGGCCTTTTTCCCAGGGCTCTACACGTCCCGCCAATATGCGTCAAGAGGTGCACACAATTCTTCCGCTGCTCCGGGAGCGACTGCCCAGTTTTACTCTCAAAGATATTCCAATTGGAGAGGACGTGCCGGCAGGGGTGCTGGCAGATCAAGAGGAGCGTCAGGTAATGTCTCATGTGTTAAAGGTTTCTTCCCACAGAGATTTAGGGGGCAGGTTGGCTAGGTTTCTTCCTCAGTGGGAGGCCCTCACCTCGGACTCTTGGGTGTTGCATACAGTGAAGGGGTTTCAAATAGAGTTTTATTCCCCCCCCCTTGCCAGTTCTCCTTCCCCTTCCCTTGGAGTTTGACGAGGTCAAACAGAATTGGATAGATGTGGAAGTCAGGGACCTCAATTCCAAGGGAGCGGTTGTCCAAGCCTCCTACACAGCCTCCCAAATTCTGAGCACGATTTTTCTGGTTCCAAAGCCGAAGGAGGGCTCATTTGTAGTATACCATCACTTCAAAATGGAAGGGTTCCATCTGCTCAGGGATACCCTTCTTACGGCGGACTGGATGGCCAAGTTAGACCTCAAGGACGCATACCTCGTGGTCCCCGTCTTCCCTCCTCACCAAGAGTTTATTCAGTTCCAGTGGAGGGATCGCATTTGGCAGTTTGCCTCCCTACCGTTTGGCCTGTCGTCAGCTCCCTGGTGTTTCACCAAGTTGATGAAATCAGTGATTGCTCACCTCAGATCCAAAAGAATTCGGATAATAATTTACCTGGATGACATGCTCATTTTAGCTCAGACCTCTCTCGCACTCATCTGGAGGTTACAGTGTCCCTTCTCCAGAGATTAGGGTTTGTCATAAATGTGAAAAAGTCCATATTGAAGCCTATGCAATGTAGCCAGTTTCTGGGCTTCAATATAGATTCGAAGCCCTGCATCCTCCTCCTCCCAGACAGCAGGCTCTCCAAGATAAGAAAGGAAATTCGTCTTCTCAGGAAAGGGAAGGTTTCCTTCAGACAGTCGGCCTGGTTAGTGGGATGTTATCGGCATCCAACCAGGCTATCTTTCCAGCCCCCCTACATTATAGAGCGTTGCAACACCTCAAAGCCAAGCATCTGCGCAAGAGTCTGTCTTTCTCGCAGTTGGTGGTTCTGTCCCCCAAGGCCAGGTTAAAACTCCTTTGGTGGCTCAGACACATGGATGCCTGGAATGGTAGAGCAATTTTGTCCCTCTCCGGATGTCATTCTGGTGTCCGATGCTAGCAGAGCATGCTGGGGAGCCAGGTTAGGACAGGTCTTCACAGGGGATAAGTGATCCGCTTCAGAGAAAGAACTGCATATCAACTGTCTGGAGTTGTTAGTGGGTTCTTTCGCAACCAAAACCCTTCTCAAGGATCAGGGGAGTTGTTGTGTCCTCCTGCGCATGGACAATGTGCCAGCGGTGAGATACTACAATCACCTGGGGGGCACCAGGTCCAAGGCCCTCGCGGATCTAGCAAGCGAATTTTGGCATATTTGCCTGATCGGGAAATTGTGCTGAAAGCGGAATAACTTCCGGGGGTCAGCAACACGGTTGCAAATCGGAACTCCAGGCATCTGCAAGACAGAAGCGACTGGATGTTAGACAGGGCGCTCCTCGCCAGGATTTTGTCTCTTTGAGGTCCCATTGCAGTGGATCTGTTTGCCTCAAGGCCAGAGTCAACAGCTGGAGACCGGATCCATGTGCTCCAGCTACCGATGCTTTCCTCCAGGATTGGTCAGGCCCTCTGTCATTTGCCTCCCCTCCCTTTGCCATGATAGCCAGGGTGCTAGTTCAAGTGCACAGGCAGGCGGCAACTCTGGTGTTGGTAGCCCCCTTTTGGCCTTCTCATGTGTGGTGTCCAGCCCTTCTGGAGTTGATAGTGGACGTTCCTCGTCTTCTTCCTCTCCATCCCCGAATGCTGTCCGATCCGGCGGGTCTCCCTCACGAGCTGGTCCTTCAGGCACACCTCTCTCTTATGGCTTGGAAGATTACAGCTCTTCCTGGTGCTTCTAGGGACTTTCACAGGACTCTGTCTGAGTCATCACAGACTCCTGGGCGGCCTCGACTAAGTCAGGATAATCTTCAGCATGGAACCGCTGCATTGGCTGGTGTGTGGCTAGACATCTTCATCCCGTTTCTGGCCCTCCAGTAGAGGTAGTTAATTTACTGGTAGAGTTATTTAAGGAAGGTAAAGCTTACAGGACAATAAATGGGTTCAGTTCTGCTATTTCAGCTGGACACCTTCCTGTTAAAGGGGAATCTGTTGGTAGAAATGTTTGGGTTTGAAGGGCCCTAAAATCCATTCGAAGTACTCTGTTGTCTGGGATTTTAACATGGTGTTGGATCTTTTCTGGGCCTGGCCTCATAATGAAAACTTGTCTGCAGCAACTATTTTCCAAATTGCCAATGTCGTTATGTCTGGTGTCTATTAAGAGGATATCTGTCTGATATCAGAGTGCTGGATGTTGACAATAACATGTTCACCCCTTAAGGGGTCACCTTCTTTATTTCCAGAATAACTAAGTGTTTCATTTCCTCAATATCTTATCCAGCTTTTCCAGAGGATTGTAAAGTATGTGTTATTAAGTGTTTACAATGTTTTGAGTTGAAGACGGAGGGTCTTAGACCTCTGATTACCTCTTGCTGCTTATTTCCTATAGGAAACCGCATAAACCGGTATCCCCTTCCACTTTGGCCAGATGGATTATGTGGGTCATGCGGGAGGCAGGAGTTGACAAGTCCTCCTTTGGTCCACATTCGGTTAGGGGTGCTATGTCCTCTATGGTCACTTTCCTTTGGGCTAGTCTAGAACAAATACTGAAAGCAGCTGATTGGTCAAGAGAATCAACTTTCAAAACGTTTTATCATAAGCGTATTGCTCATTTTGCAATTGATGTAATGCAAGGGCTTTGAACTGTCGTGTCATAGAATTGTTAATCCCCCTCACTGACGTGAGAGGGGGTTTAGATTCTATTAAAAACAGGAGGCAAGTATTATCCCACCCATCCACCCTTTTTTGTTTGGTGTTCTTTCAGCTTTCGGGTGAGAGGATTGGTTCAGAAGGGTTTCGTCGCAGTTTCAGGTCGCAGAGAGGTTGAGTTCCTCTAGTTTCATTTGGATCCTTTTCTCCCTGCTACACAGTTGGATCTTTGCAGTGGGCGTCTGATGCAAGACAGCTGCAGAAATAGGAGGGGATGTTAGTGTAAAGGACTTTTATGTGGGTGGGTTTTAGCTCATTGGTCATCTACTGGGCATGACCTGCCCTCCATATTGGACTGGGGTGTTCCCCATACACTGTCTTTGAACTGTGTCTCATGTTATGGTTCAAATGTTCTGTTTGTAAAAGTTTTTTCTTCACTGCTATGGTTCAGGGGTAAAGATTGTACTGCATAATACTCGCCTCCTGTCTTTAATAGAATCAAAACCCCCTCTCACGTTAGTGAGGAGGATTAACCATTGAATAACTTATAATTCTAGACCCACTCTCAGGGTGGCACCAGGGGGGCACCAAATAGGTACAAAAACAACAAATCTAGACCCACAGTTATGGAGCTATAGGAAAAATAGCTCTTTGCCCGTAAAATATTTGCACCTGTCGAAGTTTTCCAACATGACCCATTCCAATCTGAACTTGCTTAACCAGTCCAGTTTTTTTCTTTGCAAATGTGGAACTGCAAGTCCCAGAATGCAAAGAAAAATACCTTCAGAATGGAATGAACCATGTTGGCAACGGTTGCTCTATGTGTCCTTAAAATACGTGTTCTTTCGCTGACGTTCACAAACTAACTGTGATTATGAAGCAGCATTCAAAAGTATTGATTGGTTCGTCGACACACTGCTCCCATTAAGACATACACAGAGCGCTAACTTCTTACATGAGCGGATAACAGGGGGGCTAACACCGGTGTTTGCATTTCTCCTTTTATCTCATGATGTCGATATGATTGCCTTTCTGTGGCACCAGTAAGCGGTGTTCTTTGCCCTCTGCCGTTCCCTCCTAGAACACGTGCAGCTCAGTTCATTAAACCAGCCTGTTCAAACGAAGACATGCACTCCACGCCCCCAAACTAGGCACGGGCCCATTCCACAACCTCTGCCTGGAATTCACAATGAGCCGGATTGAAAGCATGCACGCAAACCTGTCTCATTATTCCCCGACTAGAGAGCAGGCGGCAGCTGTTCCCTCAAATGTCCTGCAATCTATTGACAATTACGCGCTCCCCGCCTGCCATTCGGGCGGGAGCGGGATGGCGAGGATGAAACGCCGCAGTTTCCAATTAACGCAAATGAATAAATATCTGACATCACGCTGCGCACCGCTCAGATCCGGGCGGTGATTATGCGCCTTGCGCGCGAACTCCGTTCCGTGAAACTGAGCCGACCCGCGTGTGCCTCCTCTTTGGAATAATTCACACCCCGGCAGGAAAGAATGCAGGTAACGGAACACGTCTGTGAACCTGCCCCCACTCTCTAAATGACAGTCATTTAGGTTTTTAATCACGCTGGTTAGCTATTCATAATGGAAAAAAGACAATGTCTTCACCAGATCAGCCTGATAATGCTTCATAATTGATAGCCATTCACTAACTGTCCCTTTTTGCAGATCAAATCCTTGGCAATTTTGCAAACAGTTCCAGTTTTTTAAGATCTTGGCTATATGAGTGTAGCTGAATTCGCCCAGCGAGTTGCCCTGGCTCTTCCGTTTGCTTCATAGTAGGGTCATCTTCAGGAATTTTGGGTCCCAGCCCCTCCCCCGCCGTGCCCCTAAGTGAAGAGATCCATAATCTCGGTACCCCCCACCCCACCATGCAATCGCAACCCATAACTTGATATACAGCAATCAATGTGTGGGTACCCCCTTGCATTCTGCATACCCACTTCAGACTTGCTAGAATAGGAATAATAAACAAGTACCATTTCAAGGGCAACATTTGGCTTTTGCGTAAGAATGCAATAGTCATTTTCCATGCCCTGCCATAATGGTACCACCTGGCCATATGATGGCAACATCTGGAAAACGGTTTGAGAACCTGGACATGTGCACGTTAAATGCCTATCAAATAACAATACCCAAGCCAAAACTGTTGCCTTTGGCGATGCTTGTTTTTATCAGGCTTTCAGTGTAAGGACTTGCATACTGCTTATAAATCAAGTGGCTGAAGGCCCACTTGGTAAATACATGTTTATTGGACCAGTAACACCTTTACAACTGAAAATACGCCATTAACTCTAAGAACACTGTTTGTAAAGAACAATGGCAGTTTAACGTTTGATGTTATAGCTTGATAAAAGTTAGCTTCAAGAACGCCTATGCGGATTTGTTTTGGACGGGAAAGGGTCAGAAGTGGGTGGTAATAGCCATAGGGATTAACATGTCCAATAGCGGTCAAAGGATGGGTTAAAAAAACAACATAGACAGGCTGCGTGCCCCTCCTCAAATCCTCTCTCCTTGCTCTACTTCTGTTTGTCTTCTAGGTGGAGCTTTACTGCCACCGAATAGCCAAAACAAAAAATAGCAGCCAGAAGGAGGGTGTCGTTTTAGATGCAGGGCACAGACCAGTAGCCGCATGAAAAGGTATGCATAGATGAAGGACTCGTATTAGCAGTATGTAAAAGTGCTCAAGCATGTAGACAGATTAGAAGCAATGCGAAAGGTACACATATCATTGCATAGAAGAGGTTGTGGGTTTGCATTAGAAGCATGCATGGTAACTTGGACTGAGATGAGAAGAGATCAATTGTTTTCAAGTTGTATTAAAAACAGTGATTTTGTTGTGTGTAATATAGCAACAACATTATTATAATAATAATAATGTATTAATGTGATACAGTTTTATACATAAGTAAAAAACTTCATATCCACGTAAAGATAAAAGGAAGAAACATCAAACAAAATCAATAAGAAAGAAATATATTAAGTCATAGACTGAACCAAGCATTTCCTAGAACGTTATAAAATAAAAAGAAAATAACAGAACACCACCAACAGCAAATACCTGATAATATCCATAATAAAATTCATACAAACTTCTTACTTAGTGTGTGTACAGATTAATACCCGTTTTAGTGCAATTTAAGTATTCACAGAAAACGCCTGGTTACCAGGCTAGCCATAGTACAGCAATTCATACGGCTAGAGGCTTCCCGCCATACCTGGAAAAGTGCTATATGTAGTTTAGGATTCAATGAGTTAACCCATTGGTGCCAACATTCTACCTGCTCCAGATATTCCAGATTGTGGACACACTTCCCAAGGTTTTTAACTCGGCTTCTGCTCATCGCTCTACCTTGGGTTAGAACATGTCGAGCAGTTTCAGACTCAGTGCGCAATTCACATATTCTGCAATACCTTTCTGATTCCAGTAGGCCCATTTCAGAATCCAGAGTAGGTAGATGGTTGATACGCAGAAGCAAAACAAAACGCCTTAGCAAGTCAGAAGGGCAGAGATTTAAATAGGGCTGAGACTTCTTGAAGGTAAACAACACATGTGTGATGAATTTATACCTTTTCAAGCATTCTAGGTGTGGAAAATTGTTCTGCCAGTCCCAGAGATTTAAATGTTTCTGCATAATGTATAACAGTTGCTCATTCTCCTGTCCCCACTCCGGAGACCAGCTGATTTCTTCAAACAGGGTATTCATTTGCACTTCTAATTCTTGTTGTCTACCAGTCCGTGCATCCTCTTTGATAGCTATGAGAAGCTTGTTGGTAGACTTATTTTTGATTCTAATATAGAATTCCACTCTCTTTTTTAGAACAATGGCTTTAAGGGAGATAATTCATAACTCAAGCCTAATCATAGCCATTGGAATGAATTGAGGAAGGCCACAAATTTTCCTCCAGAACTTGCCTTCAACCAGATGTAACCACCCCAGAGTCATGTGGATCAAAGGGTCTAGGCCATACATTACCATAGGTACCAAACATTGTATGTACAATTGGCGTGCAGCCCAGATAGAAAAACCACTCTGATCACGTGTGAATTTGTGAATTAACGCTGCAAGTTGTGCAGCCTTAGTTTTACGTGCCTGGATGCAGGTGATATATAGTTTTCCCTGTTATCAAAATCAACACCTAGATATTTGTACGAATGGGTATAGCTGATTTCAGTAATGCCCACCAGCATGTGAGGCCTAGCCACACTGCCTGCTGTATATAATAGCAGGTTCGTTTTACTATGGTTGTTTACTAGTTCATTGGCCTCGGCATATCGCCAAAGTTGTTCCACAGATCTTGGGATCCCACTAAATGTGTGGTCTAGGATCACAAGATCGTCCGCATATGCCAATATCGTGCAGTGGCAGGAGCCGACTTTTGAAGGGCAGTAGTTAATCTCCCGGAGACATTGAGGAACGTCAGAAACAAATAGGTTATATAGAGTGGGAGCCGTTACACAGCCCTGCTTTACACCATTCAGCTGTGGGATGGAGTTGGTCGTAGACCCATAGTTATCAAGTCTAAGTTGTACCGATGTGTTGGTATGTAGAAGCTCTAGATAATATAAGAGAGACTCAGGGCAAGCCAGACTTCTTAGTTTCCTCCACAGTAGGGATCTATTAACCGAGTCAAAATCAGCCCTGAAATCTACATACAGAGCATACAACGGAGGGCTAGAATGTGTAAGTGCCTTGCTTCTGAGAGAGTTCATGATAAACAGATTGTGGGATGTGGAATAGCCAGTTCTAAAACTGCTTTGGAAGTGGTCCAGAATTCCTGCACCCTCAGCCCACTTCTGTAATTCCTTTAGAAGGAGTGCAGCAAACATCTTGCCAGTACAGTCCAGCATAGACAGTAACCAGTAGTTCCCAGGTTCGGTTCTGTTCCCTTTTTTAAACACTGGTATGAGAATAGCAGCCTGCCAAGATGCTGGGATATGCCCCTCTGCCAGGATTTTCTCGAATAGAATTTTCGGGAGGCCAGCCCAGAATAGGGGGTTATTTCTCATCACAGCATTGGATAGGCCGTTAGGGCCTGGAGCATGGGATGAGTTCAGCTCTCCAATTTTAAGTTGGAGCTCCTCAATAGAGACCACAAAGGGAGAATTAATAGGCTTAATGTTATTAGTGCTGCTAGCCATTTTGCATTCCTTACCATTACGGTTTTCCCAATAGGTAGACCACTCCACAATACCTATAGGGTTAATCGTATGTGAGGTTTAACTCCCCTTAGCCTCCCCAACACAGCCCATATGTTTCATGTATTTCTACTGCATAGTGTTTTGACAGTATGCTGCCATATTTCCAATTTCCTGTGCTTATTATGTATTTTTAACCAGGTGTTGTAACCGTTTTTCAATTTCCTAAAGTTGTTGGAAATAACCACATAAGAGAAGACCCCAAATTTAGTCATGCAATGTCTTTCCTAAGCTTCCGTTTTCTGTCTCTAATGGCACAATCAAAAGTGGCATCCCTCGATGATTTCCCCACCATCATCTGCGCTCTACAGGAAGCGTGCGTTCCGGAGAAAACACATATCATCCCTCAATTTGCTCAAAGGACATATTGTTAAATCTATAGACCTGATTCAAGTCCCAATCACCAGTAGCCTAACTTGCTTTTAACACATTCTTCTCTGACCATGAGAAATGATTTAGAGTATGGCTGGCTAAGTCTCCCAGATTAGTGCTTCCCACCTGTGGGGGAGAGGATCCCCAGTCTCATAACAAGGGGATCATGGTCACTCCAATCAGTTTCCGGTACCTCCATGTCTCCAACAATGGAAGCAACCTCGGCGCTGGCAAAAATGTAGTCAAGGGTACTCCCCCCTTGCCCATTTCTCCAGGTAATCTTGCCTGGTCTATCGCTTTTGGTACGGCCATTGATAATCTCAAGGTCCCAGGACTTAAAGAATCCATACCAACAGTGGTTCCAGAGGCTGAAGTTACTTAGGAGCAGATTGTTGCCCGTACCACTCCCACCATAGATATGGCAATTCAGGTCACCAGCCACAAAATAATTATCATTGTCAAGTCTCCATCTGCCCAGTAGCTCATGCAAGGATTCCTGGATGGGTTCTCTGTGCTTGGCCCAGGCGGGTTATATATGTTAACTAATAAAAAATATTCCTGGATTGTTTTTATCATAAGGGTCACTTCAACAGCACAAATGTAGTTACCATATTCAGTGGTGATCTTCTCACTAGGAATCTTGTTAGTGATCCCAATAGTGAGCCCCCCCAAAAGGCCACCCCCGCATTCCTTTTAGGGTAAGAGTATGGTGTAGAATATAGCCATCCATGGCAATAGGAGACTCTAACCACGTTTCTTGGAGAAAAAAAAAGGAATGATTATTGATGAGAGAGAGAGAGAGAACCCTTGGACCTCAGGAAATGCTGGTGACCATGAGTTTTCCAACTAAGTAGGGAACAATCTCATGGCTGTTGCAGTACCATAGGAAGAGACTCCGCTAGCCATTTCAGGGTACTGTGGATGTCGCTCATCTGCACCTTCTTTGCTGGTGGTTGGGCAGGCCTGCCGTCCTTATTTTTAGATGCTGGGTAGTTCTCACTGGGTACGGAGGGGTCTTCCTTCTCCTTATTCGCATCAACCTCTAGCCCAACCTACATGAGACTTTTCTTGTGTGCCCGAATCAATTGTGAAGATTCCAGAACCCTACAGTGGATTACATGCCCTCAATGGTTCCACAAACGAAAAGTCCTCTGAGCGTATAACACACAATTGGGGTATAATATGGAGTTTAGTTAAGGCCTCCGATCTCGACAACCACCTGTCCCTTTTCTTCTGATTCAAATTTTTAATAATGCACATTTTACTTGCTTTTAGGTCTTCAGTGTCTGCGACCATTTACTGTTCCTGGTGAACCTCAGCCCTTGACTTGTCTTTCCTACAGGTCATTGAAAACTTTGTTGAATCACCATTTGCGCATACCGAGAGGTCTGATTCAGAATCTTCTGTATCTGCACTTGCTGAGTCACTGTTTTTATCCGGTAGGACCCAGCTAGTCAATGTCCCAGCCCCTTTACCTGAATGTTTCTTGGTTTTGCGGCCCCTTTTCTTTGATTTTTTAGATTTAATTAGTGCAGCGTTGGTGGCAGGTAGAGGGGAAGCAATTTCCACCACTGCCTTTTTTGAGGCCGCCCGCTTTGCCATACGTCGCTGCTTTTTTGTCAGCGGTGGAACGGGGCTACCAACAACAGGTGCAATGGAATTTCCATTATCCGGAGGTGCCACAGGCACTTGGGCCCCCTTCGGTAACACAGGTTTCCTAGGCTCGGGGTCCAACCCAACCTTAAGATTGGGCAGCCCCAATTGTATGATGGAGTTTGTGTGAATCCTCCATCATAGCTTTAGCAACATCTTTAATGCAAATTGCATTGATGCCATAGACGCCTGCAATTCAATTATGGTTTTATTGTTTAGGCTTTCTGCCACCCCGCTCCCTTCGCCGTTGCCATGCTCCAGATCTTCCGTATCAATATACAGATCAGGGGACATCGACAGACGTTCCATGGTTGGTACCACAGGAGAGATGGGTGTTGGATGTATAGAGTGATTTCCTGACAAATTTGACGTGGAGTTTCCAGTCTGTTTTGGGCTTGTTGTCTCTGTAGCTGCTTGAGATTCATTGTGTGCAGCATTCAAAACCTGTGTCTCCACCACCATAGTGCTTTTCTTCATTGGGGTGGTAGGTCTGTTAGTTAGAGCCATGGACTTTTGGATAGAGAGACAGAGATCAAGAAGTGAGTTATTATCAATATCTTTATAGTTCGTAATGTCCAATGTCTCACTGCTATTGTGTGTGGGGGAAGGTGCCCCTCCTTCCGTTGTACCACCAGAGGGGTCACTTTAGGAATGGCTTTAGAAAACATAGCAGGGATAGTCCCCTTATCCGAGTCACCACCCACCGCAGAGTTCTTCTTAGAGGGCTGTTTTGCCACTTTCTCAGTATGTCCTCTGCGTAAATTGTATCCAGATTTCACGGATTTAGGTTTAGTCATTTTATTTTTGCAAACTCAGACTAAAATACCGTGACAAGTGCAACGAGAGAGTTGCAGAGATTCCACTGCTTAGCTCACCCCAACTCAAAAAGAGGGCGGGTGCACCATATAACATAGAAAACAGAGGAGAAGGGTGGTGGATTGGTAGAAATGAAATGCAGGCCTTCACACGGAACGTATTACGCTCCGGGGAGAGTGAAACGCACTACCGGGATCAAAGAGGAAACACAGCCCTCCGCAGTCTCCCGCCCACAGGTACAGATTACAATGCCTTTTCTTACCGCTCCTTGCAGAAAAAAGCAGTGAAAGAGATCTCCTGTCTGTGTATGTAGTGCTCCACGCCATGCACAAAAGTAAAGGGCTTCTGCCCACCACAGCCCACAAGTACCCACAAAGGACCACTTGCCCTCCCACTTCTCCACGCACCAAATGGCATTTTAAAACAAATGCTGCTCAATCCAACGATATGGCGCCGCCTCCTCGCGAATGTCACTGAAGAAAGACTGTAAAAGCACCACAAAGGACCACTTGTCCTCCCACTTCTCTGTTATTATTATAGAAGAAGCACCACTATAGCTAGTTAAATCTTGGGTGAGTCTTTATTGAAGAGCATACTGTGAAGAATCAAGGGAATTTGTCTCTTCTCCCCAAGGGGGAACCTCTCCCTTTAAGGCTAGGGAGGTGAGCATGCTTCACAGGGCCCCACCCCGGGCAGGCAGGTTCTCACTGTGAGAGACTCCGCCTTATGGGACAAGGTCTCCCGTTCCTTTGAGGAACTCCCTAAGCCATTCCCCATCGTAGCATACATGGGACTGTCTGACTTGGAGAACAATCTAAAATCCAGACACTTAGCTGAAGGCAAACTTACATATGTTGTTGATACCAGGGAAAGAGTTCTGTCACTTAAAAGAGAGGCATACACTCAACTGGGACTAGTGAACTGAGAGGGCACACCGAGCCAAGGCGAGGAAGTGAGCTGGATATGTAAGCAGTAGAGGTCCCTGAACGTGTAGAATCTGAGAGAAGTCGAGTCAAGGAGAGCAGCGTAGCCCGCACCTTTCAGAAATGTACTGACAACTAGAATGGATTTCCAGAGACCCAGTGTTTGCCCACAGTAAGAGATAGGAGAGAAAGGGAAAACTATCCTGGTGGTGGCATGACCATGATAACTTTGTGGTGGGCCGTACACCAGTCCAACAATGCCTAAAATATCATTCTGAGAATTCCGCTTACCCGCAGTGATAATTGGACAAAGAGCGAGCAAGGTTCGCGACTGGTGAACCAGTGGAAAAGGACAGAGGCAGAACGAGCGAGAAGAACCTGAACAAGTGCAGGCCCTGCAAAGTTCCCTGTAAGACCAGAGGTAACAGGCAAACAAGAGGGCCTAGAGGCCACTGGGGAATTTCAACAGCAGAAACTCGTCCCAGTGATATTGACGAAGTATTGAATGTACAATTGAGTAAGGTGAACTTTAATAATGTGAGAAAGTAAACTGCAATTGAATCTCAGTAAGAGACCATTCATTTCTGGCAACCAAAGCCCTGGCAAGGAAGGAAAGTATTCCCCAAGTTTGAGACACATATAATAGGACATATCAGAAAGAGAAGTCTGTGACGTAAAGTTCATCGACACCCATAAGCGAAAAGATATATATATATATATACATGTTGTGTTTATTGGCTAAACAAGTTAAAACAATAACAATCTTAAAATACATAAGATAAACGAATTCATATCACAATCCATTACACAAATTTTAATTCATTTTTCTAACACAGTAATTTTCAATCTGGTTATAAAACCAACAGTAGCAATTGATAGAGATATGTTCTTTCCACTTAAGCACCAGACCCTAACACATCAAAAACTCATATGCTTTATTCTTTCATCACATTTAGAGAAACCTTTAGCGTTCTATATCTAATTTTGGACAATACACAACCAAATGTTCCAAAGATTCCAATGAGTCCTGTGCTTCACTGAAGCAACAGGTAACACCCTCATCTGTACCTGAATGGTAATGCCTCAGTATTTCCTGTGTCAGATACAAATTCCACCTTAACCTAGTAAAATGAGAGCTTAATTTCAAGCAGGGAAAGACCCTCAAGCTGCCATACAGCCCAGGGAGTTATGCTCATGTTTCAATTGGATCATGGTTTTCTGTCCATTAAATTAATTGACCAGTCATGCAAGTACAACACACTTTTGATCTTTCCGGGTATATCTTTCAGATCCACAACCTTTTCCCCCAAGCCATATAATAATTTCCCACAGACTTGGCATATGGCTGTAAATATCGCTGCCATCCTACCAACCAATGTCTGGTCATCTGGAATGTCATGATAAGCTTATATTGATTTTGTCAAAGTAAAGTGACCTCTTGATGTGCCTCCATTTTCCGAAAGTTGCCTATGTGGAGGTCACTTTGAGGGACTGCCAATGCAGGAACATGTTTTATCACGATAGAACATTTTCCTCCCCAGGAAAGAGTCAACTTCATGTAAGCGCTGGATCCCCAGGCTCAATAGCAGTCCATCTCTTTTGTTCAACAACCTTCACCTCTCCTCTACTTGAACCATTCAATATGTACTCGATCATTTTGCTTTTCGAGTGTGGGTATTTTATAATCTCGGTTTCATGTAGGTATCTTCATATGGGAACATTCTCTTTGATATCCATCATAGGGTTACCCACTTCCCTTCAAATGGTCCTCTTGTCATGCATGCTGCTAAATGGCTGAGTAACTTTGAATCATGTGCAGGTATTTCTCATGCTATAAATGTTCTGGCTGTTCTCATGGCATAAGGGATGAGAGAACATTCATAGCAGCTCTCATCCAACGTTCCTCTCCCCACCTTACTCATGTGTTGGTACCATAGGTTATTTTCTTAAATGGACAGACTTATCAAGGTATGTATTTATATCCTGAATCTTCTCTGGAATCCCTCTTAAGTCAGTCAATTTGTTTGGAAATATCACTTGTGCTATTGTTAGGAATATAAACAGATGTCTCATTATTGGACACTCCATCTATATTAAGAAACATCATTTGATGAAATGCTATAAGAATAAGGAAATAAAATCAATGCATTGTACAACACGCAGTTACAAGAGATATTGCAAAATAATTCATACGCCATGCTTAGTTTTCTTCATTAAGCGATATTCTTGCTAACAAGGTGAATATTACAAAATGGAAGAATCCCATTGTTCTGTATAAACATTTAATTCCTGTTACTTTTAATAGTAACCACACTTTTCTATAACAGAAATTGCTATGGGGCTAAAATGGGAATGGGGATGTACCTGGTCCAAGTTCCTTGAATGGGGAAATACCGGGCCCTCCAAGGTCGGAATGGCCCGGTATTTCCCCATTCAGGTACTCAGAATGGGGGTAGCCATGCAGCAAAAAGTGGCATGGTTACCTTCTAGCGTCGTAATGAGGCCCATTGTCTCTTTTACCTAACAGGGATAACAGGGATAATTCTCTGGACAATGAAAAGTAATTTTTTTCCCTTTAAACTTGGGAATGATTTTAGTTTGAATTGTTTTTATTTTGATTACTCCTGTTGACTCTTGATAGCCGATCTGGTCTTCATACAAGGAACTTCTTCTCTTGTGTCACTGTGAACGGTTGTCGGACGGGTAGTGGTCTCTCCTTTGAAGAGCTTTGTCATTTTGGTGCAGTCAAGAGTGTCTTCCTTGATCTTTATGGCATTCGGATGACCTCTTCTTATAGGTTACGGTCCTTCAAAATGGATCTTATGCCACGTGCAGACAAAGATTTTTGATGAGCACTTGGTCTCCAGGATACAAACTAAGTGGTTTGAAAGGTTTGGCTGTCTTTTCCAATCTTCTATGACCCACCCTGCCAATGTTTGATCTGTTGGAATATAAAAGAAACACTAGCATGCATTGTGATGCTGGAAATGCATCGGAGGGACAGGGCCTCCGTATCCTTGTCCTTTACTGTTCTTATCGCGTGTTCTGTCGTGTTTTCCGTGCAGAAGTCCATGTGGGACTCCTGGCGGTGCAGCTCTCTCTTTTTGGTTTGGTGTACAGACCCATGGGATACCCTTATGGCACCCGTGGGTAGGGGTACAACCCTGTGCCCCTAGTGTATGTTTTTGGGCACCCGTGGGTGGCCCACAGAGCAGGGTATGGGCTGGTGGCAGCTCCATGCTGAGTTTGACAGGTGCACTGAGTATCCTCCATTTTGGGATACCCCGGCCCTGCCACTGGGATCAGTTGATTCCTGATAGGAAACAAGATGGCCCCTGTGGCCTCTTGCTTTCTATTGCCTGATACCTTGTTTTCCCAAAGTCCTGGGAAGCCCTGACTCTGTCCCTTCCCCCTGACTGGCTGTTGGGTGGAAGTTCCATATATGGTGTTGTTGTGAAGGCCCAGCTAGACTGACTGGAGCCTTCCCGTTGACTGTATGATGTGGGTACCTCCTGTGGGTGGGACCTGGGTGAATGGAGAGTGTGACCAATATGCACTCCTTGTTGTGGCTGTCTGGTTTCTGTCATGAGGGACAAAGACTGAGACAGCCCTGCCCGAAACTGGCCTGAATGCAGTGTGTAGTGTTGAATGGCTGAGTACTTGTCTCAATCCACATTCCTTGTTGTGAGTGTCTGAGCGGGAGAAGAGTGGCCTGAATGCCCTGCGTGCCTGATTGGTTGACCGACTGCATGAATGCCCTTCTGTACGATTGGCTGCTGAGTGTGTGCCAGCAGTATGGATGAGAGACCGGATAGTATATCTGGGGACCTCTCACCACTGGAAATTGTTCAGAAGCTGAAGTCCACTACGACGAGTAACTGGAGTAACTCCAGCTTGACCTTGAGGCCCTGCTGGAGGAGAAGGATTGCTGCTGCTCTCCTTCACGATCTGAAAGCTGCTGTGTTGCCAAGGACTGACCCAGAGAGGACCTGGTAAGGCGCCCTCTTCCCGAGCTACGAGGGACCATCGTGCACAGCTGATCTTTGCCAACGCTCCCTGGTAGACAGACCTACGACAGGCTGCCGACCGGAGACGGGGACTGCTGCGGAATCCCAAAGAGAAGCGCCCGGACTGTTGTCCGCCACTGTCGACGACCGCTGTCGCCGACCGGAGCCGCCGTGCTCCCGTTTGCCTAAGAACTTTCTCTTGATCAATGGACGCTCTCGTCTGCATCGCCGTGTCCGTCTCCTGCTGGAGAAGGTCTGACCGTCGACGCGCCGAGGAGTATCCGCCGGTGGGTTTCCCGCCACCCAAAGACCGCAGAGACGCCGACGACTCGACGCCCTTGCTGGGCCACAGTTCCTCCTCATCTCTTTGCGGTCCAGAACTATCGTTACCGAGGTGCCCCGCACGCCTCTTCCTTGCAGGACGCCAACGCTCTGTCGTCGACGAGCACCGCTTGGATTGAAGCCTGCTGCCTCATCGACGGCGTTCTACCCGGTTCACGGTCGGAGGTTCGACGCCCTGTGTCTCCCGCTTGAAAGGGAAGGCATTCAAGAAGGGCCGTCGATTCCCCGACACCGAACCCCGAGTCCGCGACGCCTCTCGACGATCCGTGGCTCCTGCCTTAACGGGAGTCACTCAAGAAGGATCTGTCGACGCCTCGCCGACGAACTCTACTCCACCAGGTACATTGGGGGGGTAAAAACATTGTAGGAGAGAACGAGACTCTTGAACAATATATGGACTGGGCTGTTTTATATATCGATATTTTGCAGGTTGCCCAGGTGGGGGGATCTCCACTCAGAACTGCGTCCGGTGGTAGGGGCCAGTCTTCTGCCTATTGTTTCATCCGTCTGCTTTCTCCCCTCTCTCTATTGCTGGTTTCCTTGCTATTGATCTGTGTGGCATTCTGACAGTCTTGTTGATGCACTCTAATCGAATATTAGTGGTACCACTTTAGAATTGTAGATATTTACCATTGTTGATTTTCCGGAGCACAAAGTGCGTTATTGTGATTAGTGTACATAACCTTTGAATATTAATTATATAAAGACTGTGTTTTCAGTAATACAGTGTGTGGACATTCCTTGTGGGGGCTTGGGGACTACACTGTACTTAAGAACCAGCCTGCATCACCTTCCGAGAAGCTAGGCCTTGATTGCTCGTCCGTTGCTACCGTATTGGAGAATCTTGGCTGGGGTCCTCTGTGCCTCCCCTCTACCATATAGAGAGCGGAAATACAGACACCCCCCCCATCGGTCCTGACATGCATCTCATCCCCTAATGTGTTTCCTACACTATGGGCTCTATGGGCATACATTTTTATTTGAGTGGGAGGAGCAAGGGGTACTCTCATGCGGCGGGCAGTCACCAGCTCATGAGGAGTCAGGGGCTGATATGAGCCAGGCTGATTTCGTAATGCAAATAGGGCAATGGGTAGGCAATATAGTCAACCCTTCTTCAAATTCATATTTATCTTTGCTATCCTCTCTTTGAGGAGTCAGATTAAATGCTCACAAATACGATTTGCCTGTGGGTGATAAGCAGACGAAAACATATGATGTATGCCTCATAGTAGTTATTTGTTCATACACCTAATTCACAAAATGCTGCCCATCATCTGAGTGTAGGACTTCACATGCACCCCATCTAGGAAACGCCATGCGTACTAGAAAAGTGGCAGCACATGTGACATTGGGGTGTGTGCATGGACCTGCCTCTATACATCGGGAAAAGGCGACATACTACTGCTAACATATATCTGTAGCCATTGCATGTTTGCAACATTTCCACATAATCTATATGCAGTTGCTGAAAAGGAGCAATGGGATGGGATATTGCTCCTCTCAATGTTTGCAAAGGTGTATACTGCTGTGCATTTCTGACAGTCCATACAGTTCACAATATATTGTGCATATGTGTTCTAACTAATTTGGCAAAAAACAGTTCTCCTTGATCATGGCCGCAAGAATCTCTGGTTGTATGCACAGGATAGTGAAGTTAATCCAGTGCAACTTCGTATAATGCTAGTGGCATAACTGCATTTCCAGGACTATTGTGTCTCCATATAGCCTCTTTGGGGGATAAACAACCCAATCTTTTCCATAAATAGTATTGGTCTTGTGTAGCTCAATTAATTGCACAATGGATAACATGTTAAAGTCTTCTTTCATCATCATGCATTGCTCTGGCATTTGCTTAACACTTTCTACTTCAAAACTAGAAATGTTGAGAAAATATGCTGCTCTTTTTGCTTAAATGTCTGCAGCTTGTTACTGCGAGAAATCATGTCTGCCCTCTTAGAATGGCTGCGCACTTCACCACAGCAACTGCCAATGTGAGCTTTAGTACCTAAATAAGTGCTACAGCGTTGCATGATGCATATTGCACTGGTGTGCCGTCTGTGTGGAGGAAGCCCCTCCTTTTCCAGTATGACAATCCTGCGTGTATAGTTGACATCATAGAAGCGGAGTTGGACTACACCGTCACTTCCTCAGTCTCATATATCTGAAGTGCGGTGATAAGCACCACTAATTCTGCAGCCTTTGCTGAACAATGCGAAGGCAATCTTGCACTTGTCACTACTTAAAATTCATCATTCTGTTTTAACTTCAATACAGTCGAACCATCGCTAAATAGAATAGCCACCCCTCCTAGAGCGTTTTCTTTTACGTGAGGAATATTGTCATAAAACTCAGTAAACATTGTGCAATCATGTACATAATCCTCGCTTTCTACTGGTTCTGCTATACATGTTGCTCGAGTCACTACTCTACATCTAACAATTTTGATTGCTGGATTTAAAATGATCACCTCATATCCTGGCGCTGTTTGTGAGGTCGGTAACAGGTGGGACTGCTCAGAGAAAGTGGTAGGACTTCAGAGCTACAAGTATTTGAAACAAAATGGTGGCGTCCTGCCACATACATTTACATCAATTTGCATTATAATTTTCTGCAAGGGTTATCTCGTTCGGCATGCTGAATATCAGAAACACTGGATACTCATAATTATAAGAGATATAAATACAAAAGGAATCTCAAGGTTGACTTTTAGCTTATTTATTTGACTAAGGTCAAAGCAAAAGAGGGAGTAAGGGTTCAGTTTCCCTTAATATTTAGTGATTTTTACGAACAACACTGGCCTTCATGTTTGTCAAACATATTGGAAATAGAACAAAACAAGGCGCAATTGCACAGAGTTAGAACAGTACAAGGCGAATGCATCTATACTTCAGACAAAACTGCGGAATCGAGGGAACCCCAAAAAACTGGTTAACAACACAAGGAAAAGAGTCCAGTATATTCTGCGAGAAACCCTCCTCTCTCCAAGAATACAGAATCCGGACAAGACACAACAGATGACCTGTGTGACCACTTTTGGTCCTGACACCACCCATCTTAAGGCCATTATTAAAAAATGTTGGCCTCTTATACAAATCAGCCTACCTGATGAACCATTACCACGGATGGCACTGAAGCGGGGTAAAAATCTAAAAGACATACTCACCCACTCCAGACTTAATAAAAAGTCACAAAGATCAGAAATGTGGAGTATGCGCAAGATCGTGGGACACCATCCATGCGGAACCTGTAATGTGTGCAAATTAACCAAAAAAACTACATCCTTCAAGATTGGGGAACAAGATTGGCAGATAAAACACTTCTCTAATTGCAAAACTTCAAACGTCATTTATGTTATTGAATGTCCATGCGGAATGAGATATGTTGGTCAGACCAAACGACAAGTGAATAAACGGATAGGGGAACACAGGTCACGCATCCGGTGCAGGGTACACATAGCACCCCTGGTTTCACATTACATTGAACAACAACATGGAGTAGATGACATGAAATGGTGGGTTGTTGATACCATCCTTAACAACACCAACACCACCAATGCACCTAACCACAAAGAAGCATGGTGGAATTTTAAATTAAAAGCCACTACTAGAGGTCTTAATGAGGTGGTACCTATAAACTACAGCTAAAGTTTACTCTCTCCTAGACCCCTATAGCATTACAGTACACACCTAAGGGGTCGATGTAGCTTTTCTGTACAGGCCTAGTCTTCTACACTGCCCAGAATGCCACTTCGCATCTTGCCTTGTCCTGGTCCATCTCTTTGTCCCCATTTTTCATCCAGTATATTATATGTACAAAAGATTACATAATGTGATGCTTCACTTGTTAGGCCTCGATCTGTTTGTGTTTTTTGTCTCTTGGCTTTTTGTTCTCAGTGCATTTATGTATATTGTTTTGTGCATCTCCCTGTGATCCTTTGATGTATTGATTCAACCTTATCTGCATATAGGATGCACTTTACATTATATGTACAAAAGACGACATAATGTGATGCTTCACTTGTTAGGCCTCTATCTGTTTGTGTTTTTTGTCTCTAGGCTTTTGTTCTCAGTGCATTTATGTGTACTTTGTTGTGCATCTCCATGTGATCCTTTGATTTATTGATCCAACCTTATCTGCATATAGGATGCACTTTACATAAATTGCCTTAGTCTCATGAATAGTTCAATCACTGATTTATGAAATACAGCCTACACACATTTCACCCCTCAGCTCTTTGCAATTGATATGAGACGCATTGCCCCATGGCACAGCATTCCGGCTAAACAGAGGCTTGGCTGCATAGTACCTTATTTCACATTCTGTAAGCGCTGACATAGCCCGCGGGCAACGAGGCGCTCTCAAAGAATGGGGCACATCTTCACTGACCTCCTGAGTTACAGCTATATACATAGCCACTTCAAGCGGCACATCCGATGCGCTCACAATACGCTACGGGACATTATCTGAGTTTCTACAGACAGACGCCGCGGACAAAAAAGTGTCCCTATCCTCCTCCATGGCAACCGCATCGTCGTCATTTCTGTTCATGCGTGTTACCAGGTACGCTCCACACTCGCACATGCGCAGGAGCCCTTGTCTATGCTCTGCACATGCGCATTGCCTTTCTATACACAGCTCCATTTTCAAATGCCAGTTCCAGCGTAGCATTTTACCGCTGACACGGCGTGCTTCAGGTGATTCATCCCACCGCCGCACAACGACTCTGCCTTTTGCCAGGACCCCGATTGTTTCAGGTAAAAACTGATGATGGTATCCCCCCCTTGTGCATGGGGCCCTCGCTGCCTCCATGTAGGCGCACAACTGACACAGGGCTCACAATACGCCACTTAGGTCGGCCAGCCAGCTGATCTTGTCTTTGTTTCTTCTTCCTTTTTCTTCTTTGCACAGTGGGTTACTCTGCATCCACATCGTGCCACATGCAGCAACCTCATTTTTCTGCAGCCAGCAGTTGACAGAACAAAGCCTCTCGTCACTGCCAGTGTCCCGGCACTGGCCCACAACGTTTCTACACGCCCGAGTTCGCCTAAAATTTACCAACTTACAAAATCAGGTAATTTGGAGCTTGCTATCTGTGGTGCGGACCACTTCAGCAGCCTATCCGCACACAGAGTTTTGGTTTTCATCCATTAGTGGCACACTCCAGTCTCTGCACTGATTCATACCATCTGCATGTTCCTTTCTCTCCCTCCCTATTTTTCAGGCACAGAACAGCGTTTGTTTCCCAAACACTGTCCCAAGGCCACCTTTCCTAATCAACGCCAATGGAAGTTGAACCTCATCCTCAACTTTAATGTATTCAGGTCAGTCACTGGCTAGCACAAGCCACAAGTTTGAGTATTCATTTTAACTCTTTCTACCCGCCAGGGGACATTTTAATCTTAGTTAAATTGTTTTTGAATTCATGACATGCTAATATCCTGTTGTGTTTTTGCAACAACACCATAGTGCTTTAACTACACTAAATCCATCCTCACTTGATTCCCCCTTGTAGGGAGACTGGGTTTTTACCCTTGAAGAAGGCGTTTGACGCCGAAACGTCACGGGACCACACTCCATCTGGCTCAGACATGCCTGTCCCCTCACACCATCTGATCAATATCTAGACGTAGGCCAAAGACTTGGTTACCTCCCTCAAAACATCCAACACACCTTGGAAACTACTACCAGGATGTTCTATGTGAAAACCTAACTCTGGTTTATTATTCACAGTTGCATGGTTTATGTATTTCCTTGATCATAATTGCTGAAATAACTGCCCTGCTCTTATGTTCATGCACTAGCAATTCTATGACCATGTACAAATAACTTGTGAATTGTGTCTATTATTTGATTTCTGTTTTGTTCTATTTCCAATATGTTTGCCAACCTGAAGGCAAGTGTTGTTCGTAAATATTAAGGGAAACTGAACCCTTACTCCCTCTTTTGCTTTGACCTTAGTCAAATAAATAAGCTAAAAGTCAACCTTGAGATTCCTTTTGTATTTATATCTCTTATAATCATGAGTATACAGTGTTTCTGATATTCAGCATGCCGAACGAGATAACCCTTGCAGAAAATTATAATGCAAATTTATGTAAATGTATGTGGCAGGACGCCACCATTTTGTTTCAAAAGCTCTTTGTGAGGTCAACATGCTTTTAGGTTTCTCCAACATAGGGATGATGGACTGCTCGATGAATATCATTGAGCATCCCATTGTAATACTTGCAGATTTTTCAATTGTGAAAGCAGCAGTAAAGCTTGTTCCTAGGGATAATGCCCTCTCACTTCTGGGTCTGAAATCTCATTGCAATAAGCTAATGGTTTATGTCCATGTCCTAATGTTGTCTTCTGCCTAAGTACTGCTGTCAGCTGTCATCACCACTCCATATGAATGCAAAAATAAATGCAGCTCCTCATTATAGTCTGGAATTGCTAACACAGGAGGTGTACAAATCACCTTTTTTAACTCTTCAAATCCTTCTGCATCTTCTCTGTCCATACTCTCTCACTTTTATTTGTCTGCCTTTCTTTTAAGTCCTTTTAAAAGTGTTCTAATGTATGCACTGTAATCAAATACCCAGGCCCTATAATAATAGGCTTAAATATTGCTGAATTTCCCTCGCTTTCTCAGCTCTTAGTTATCATGATTGCTTCTGCTCTCTTGGTGTCACTTGTCTCCCTTCTTGAGAGATTAGATGTCCTACATACAGTACCTCTTCCTGACAATACTGTAGTTTCTCCTTGTTCACTTTATATCTTGTTTCTGCTAAAACTGTCATTAAGTGGACTGAATCCCCTCTGCATTTCTCTTCTGTCTTTCTGCACACTAATATGTCATCTACATACTGATTTATTTTGCTCTCAAGTCGTATGTTACCTAGGTCCATCTGAAGGAGCCTATTAAAGATTGATGGAGACTCGCAGTAGCCCTGAGGCAATGTTGTATGTCTCCACCGCTGATTTCTATACGAAAAGAGGTCAAATCTTGAGAGTCTCCATTTAAATCTAAATATTTGTCAGTAGCTGTGATATTACATAATATCCTGGCTGGGTTCTTAACCAGAGGAAACTGTGCTTCAAAAATATTGTTTAAGGTTGTAGATCTCCATGACTCCCCCGATTGATTTATTTACTGGGTACAAAGCCATATTACTTGGGGAATCTGATGGTACCAATATCCCCTGATGTATTAAAGCAGAAAGGGTTTCAAATACACCCTCATATACTTCTATGGACATAGGGTACTGTTTTGCTTGTGGTAAAATTGCTACTGGCTTAAGCTTTATTTTACCGCTCCTTCTCCTCTCAATAGACCCACATCATATCGAATGTTGGTCCATAAAATACCTGCCATATTTTCTAGGTCTGTCAAGTAAAAATGATGTTTCTTTGTTACCAATGTCATTCACTGTGGAATTTCCCTGTTCTCTATTTTCATCCAATAAGTAAAATACTAATTCATTGTCTGATTTCTTATCTCTGAACAACTCCTCGTCTGTTGGTCTATACCCTTTGTCGAGAACTATTACTGTTCTCCATGCTCTACCCTCATCATCCGTCTAATGAATAATCCCCTTTCCTCGCACTATCACTTCCTCAAGTTCTATGGAAATAACCTGTCATTCCTCGCCACTCATAGATACTTCTGGTCTAAACAAAAATGTGTCATGTATCCTCAGTAATTTACCTATCAATTCAGAAAGATATGTCAACAAAATATTGACTCCATAGAAAAATACTTCTGAATCCTAAGGGACATCTCGTAATGCTTTTTGGCCTGTAAACGCTAATATACATTATTACATTCATATAATGTATCCCTGCAGTGGAACATATTATCCCTTTGTCAGTAAAATATATCGTAATGTTAAGTTTTGTCATCAAGTCACAACCTAGTATCTCACTGGTGTCTGTCGAGAATACAATAATGGCATATGCATGTCATGTTCTTATAACAAAATTGGTGATTTGTCAGTAAATGGAACAAAACACAGAGCCCCTGAAAATCCCTGCACATTCATGGCAATGCCAGACAATGGATACTGTCACCTCTGGAACATGAGCGAATCACTCTAGTGTCTACAAAAAACAAAAATGCCTTGCCTCCTATCGTTACCCTGACCCTTGGTTCCTCTTGGCAGGTCTAGTGTCACAGATGGTACTGAACTCATAAGATCACCCTGTGGGCTTTCCTATTGTGGATATAAATTCATCCCTGTAGCTATAGGATTCCCTCCCACTAGTGTCACACTCCATAGCCTGGGTGTAGGTATTTGTAGGGATCCTGTATTTGCCTTCCATTGTGGCATTGTCGCCTGTTGATATGGAGTGCACTGTTGTGTTTGCATAGGCGCTTGCTATGGTTGCTCTTGTGGCAACTGTGGTTGTAGCAGAATCTTCTGCACTTGCTATATACGTGCAGCATTTGTCTGACATTGTATGTGATCTTGGGCATAATGATCCAGTGGTCCTTTATTATAGGGTGGAAAATAAACCATTCCTCCTCTTGGAGTTTGCCAGTTCTGCTGAATGCCCTCTCTACTTTTACACGTTTGGGCAATATGTCCTGTCCTCCCACAATTAAAGCACTGTTGTGGCTGTCCACCATTAAATCCCCCCGCTCCTTGAGGGTTTTGAAATCTGCCTCCTTGTCTGCTAGGTCCATTCCCTCTGCCATGTAGACATAAATTGTACCCACCCTGATCTATGGGGTACCCTACATTGATTGGCTGTGTAGTTGGTAACTCTTTTGTGGCCACTCTTTTGCCGCTTGTCAGTACAGGTCCTTTTTATAGCAAATTTCGACACATTCTTCTGAGCTATCTTTGCTTCCTCCCAACCAATTTTTTCATCTGCTTTTGCACTTTGTGGCAGGGATGGTATCAAGAGACAATCAGTTTCAAAACCTTTATTTACTATGGTTCCTGGGTTGGTGTAATGCCTAACTTGCCCGACATCTAAAGGGATGATTCCCTTAACTGATATTTCCAAGGACTGTTGTTGTCTAATACTTACAAAATAGTAGTCTAACGGTGTCTAAACCTATGCTTGCCCTCACGCTTTACAAAAATGTGATAGGAAGTCTTTTGAAAAGGAAAAATATTGATTCAACAAAAATGGCAAAAACAAAGCTGGTATCAGCTGGTTTTCAGACCAGGTATAATATGCTCAATGTCACACAGATGAGATCACTCAGCAGGGCTGTTTGTAAGACCTTCTTCACCAGTACCTTACAGTGATTTCAAATGCCTTCTGTATCTTTTGTTCCTTCAGGGATTCCTTCCCCAAGCTTCAACTTGTTCACTTCACTTTCCTCAACGGGCCTCTCAGCGTTCCCTTGCCCACTAGCTCAGGCCTCTTCCAGTTTTCAAAACAGTCTCTTTCCTCAATGGGCCTCTCAGGATTCCCTTCCCCAAGCTCAGGCCTCTCTCCAGTTTTCAAAACAAATGTCACAGTTCCCTTTCAGTTTCTCAGGATTCCTTCCTCAATTTTAGGCCCTTCTAGTTCTAAGCAACACTTCAGCTGGTCGGGATATGCCTTTTCCTTATATCTTCCAAATTACATGCCATTCTCTCATGGGGTAGAATCAGAAGCTTTTGAAAATGCCAGACTCTTTGTTTTTCCTCATCACAACCACTCAGACCCTTTTACCTGTATCTTTGCATTCTTACTTTTCCCTTTTGTCGTGCACTCTTGCACTGTCTTTTTATTCCTTTTCTATGTTGTGCCACCTGCACACTTCTTTCACTCTTACGTGCTTTTCTGCACTTGCTCCTTTCTGTCCGGGTCACTCATACCACTTGTACCTTTAGCACAGGCTTTTGGCCCCCTTTCCATTTGCATCACTTCGTTATCTGGCTTCCTTCCATTTATTATTTCATACATGCGCGTTTTCCTATTTTCGCACTTACATTGGAACTTGCATTGTTGCCTTGTTTAATATTCCCATTGGCTTCAAACGAACACTCAAATACGGTCCTCTTTCTTAAATTTCTAATGTTACTTAGTATCCAGCTCTTCATAACCTGGCTCTACTATGCTTTCAGACTCACCGGACTGACTTCTGCGCTTCAGGTCTACAACGGCTCTTCGTTCCGAGGTCAGGGTCTCACTGACTGACCCTCTGACACTCCTGGGCACTCACCAGCTCTGGCGAATGAGCATTTGCATTCAAAGGTTCTGCAGAGAGCCAAATTGCTTCTCTTGACTCTTTGGATGCACGGCTCCCTCGCCATACTCCAGCTCCTCTGAACTACCAGTTCTCAGCAGTTTGGCGTCCTGGTCTATGGCCTCCGATTCTGGGCAGTTCTGGCATCTCAGTTCTCCTGCCAACTCGCTTTCCTTCTTGCTCTCCTAGTCGCTCATCCATCTGTGTAAGACCACACCATTTTATAATGAAAAGGCCAGCCAAGTGGAATCAGGTGTGATTGATTACTATTAAATGCCTGACTAGTAGTGGGACAACTTCAGTTCTTTCTAAGGTGAGTTTCCCTTATTTTTCCCATGTTCCTATCAGTATTCTTTACTGATCTTAGGTGTCTCCTCCTCATCTCAGTATTTGTTGGAAATGGGGATGGGGAGATGGGGTGAGATGGGATTTGACATTGGTAGGCTAAGTTATGACAGGGTGATTGATAGACAAAGGGTGAATCTCTTTGTATAAAATGACTCCATGTGTTATCCCTCTGAAAATATGTGAACATGGGTCTGTATAACCTTTTTCATGAAATAAAATGGGGAAAGAAAAAGAGCATTGAAGTTGTGATTAGATCTTTATCTCACATTGCTTCCCCCTTTCCATGGGCTTGCTTTAGAATAGATGGCTTGTCTCTTTCTCGGGTTAGTGATAATGGGGCCTGCATAACCCACAAAGGCTTCCATGATGTCTCCATCTATTGTTCTATTCGAATACTGTCTCTCCTAGGGTATTATTCTGAGGGCAGCCCCGATGTCCCCTACCCAGGTGATACTCTGTCGCTCATCCAACTCCAGGGTTTGGATCTAAAAGCAATGGCCCTCCCCTGGCCACCAGAATAGAGGATTCTCTGCATCTACTTGGAAGAATATCCCTATGTTACTCACAATTAGCTCGGAAAGTCCCTGACATAAAATATGATAAAATAAAACAGTTTTATCCTACGATTCCCTCATCTCAAGACAGCAATGTTCTTGTATCTCCAGAACATAAGCATCAGGATCTTCATTCTCTCCCGTTTTCCATGTAATAATCGTGCCCATGTATTACGTGTCAGATTATTGGACCCTAAGTGCCCTCCATACATCTGCTCTAAAATTATTAAAAAGCATTTGATCATGTGCCGTGTTTTGTGTTGTTACCCTAGCATATCCTGCTCATCTCCATATGCATCAGCTCTCTCCGCTAGAATAGCTGCTACTGGGTCTTTTATGTCACCCACGGCTAATGGCATTCCCGCTGTCATTCTTTATATCTCATAAATCCATTTACCCGCTCCTGAAGTCAAACTTGGTATTTTAAATTTCAGTTTATCTTGATGCATCTGCGGCTACGGTATGTATTGTTGTGGTTATCCCTTTCTCTAATAATAGGCACTGTGTAGATCTTGTTCTACAATCATACCCACTTCTACTTCTTGTCTTCCAGGTGGGGATAATTTCACCCACTCATATTTGTCCTTGCCAATCTACTTGCATAAGACGGGGACATTTCCCCTACGCTTTGCGATTCTCCTTGTGGTTGTTTGGGATATGATCGAGTTTCTGTTGTTTTTCCTTCTGGTTCTCCTAAATCTGACCACTTTACCCCTCTCACTATGTTTGGGTCTGTCGAGGAGCTACATGTGCCCTCACCTCACAATCTAAAATGTTCGTCCATTATACCCCAATTATTATGATTATTATCCATTTCCTCACCATCAAGGTCTAGTCTGCTTAGGGACAGCGTTCAACGCTTGTCCATCATTACGTCATCCGATCTACCTCTTGTTTCTCTCAATCATTCATTACTCTCCCTGGTCTCATAACCATCTTTTTCCCTCATCTGCTTAAATAGTTCTCCAATTCTTTTTCGCTATGCCTTGTGCATCACGCTCATCAGCCCATTTTGGTACTTGTGCAGCTCTCTGCGGTGCTGTTGTGACATTCTCCTTCTTTAACTGGTATTACACATCTGTAAACAATGTGATCTATTTTGTCATCCCTTTGTCCTCTTCTCCTCATTTCCTTTTTTCTTCCTCTTCCTGTCTTTTCATCTCCCTCTTCCCTTCTAATGTGTAACCTTCTTTCAATCTTTGTTTTATTTCCTTCCATTTCTTCTTCTCCCCATCTTTTCTCTCTCCTTTACCTGTTCTTCATACCTTCTTTGTTTTTCCTTCTGTTTCCTCCTTTTCCTTCTCATCTTTGTATGCCCTTTTCCTTCCTTTCCCGCTCACCTCTTTCTTCTCTTTATTTATAATCAATATCCTTTTTGTCTAATATGAGTAATCTGTCCTCCCATCCACTCATGTACAATTGCCACTTTACTGACTTTATCTCACTCTCCTTTTTGTCTCTTGTCTCATCTCTAATCAATCTATCCCTTCTCTCATTACACTCCTCACATTTACTACATTTAGAGATATATTTGCATTCTTTCATCTTATTTTCTTCTGTACTATCTTCACTACTATAAGCGGGGGGTGCATCTGTCATGTTAATATACTCCACCACTGCTTTTAAATCCTTTAGAGGATAAAATACCTGTTTTTCGGTGGTTATACTATTGTCTTCAGAAAGAAAAAGAGGAGTCGTGGGCGCTGTGCCCTCTACTACATGCTGATTTAGCATCCACTCCTTCTCGGGTGGGCATGTTGTCATGTATTGCAATACTGTTCTTGAAAGGGAACCTTCTTTAGGCCAAGACATGAACATATTGCCATCCATGCCTTTTACCCATTCAGCATGATATTTGATAATCTTTGGTGTGTACCTCAGCAATGTTTTGCACAAGTGTAAGGAGTCTCCCCCATAATGACTGTCAATCATTTTTTTTATTCTGCTACTACTTAGTATTATATCAATTTTTTCTTTCTTTCACAATACTTTATATAGCACAACAATCATTTTGGGCAAGCACCATCAATCGTCGTCCATTCCTCAAACTATTCTTCAAACAATTTCCAAGGCTATACAAATGTTCTTTTTGTTTCTTCATTACATTTCTATTGATTCTTACTTCCAGTTTCATTATTGATCATCTAAGAATCTTACCGTTCTATATTTTTTTTCTTAACTGTTAACCCTCCTATGATTGGTGCCAAATGCTTGATTTTAGGGTCTGAAAAGCAGTCAAATTATTACTGTGCTATATATCCAGTCTTCAACTTAAATTATCATAACTAATAAAAACCACGTGTGTTTGTCAACCAAATAAACATCTTACACTAACATATTCGTAACCCCAAACAAATGTAATAAATTCTACAAAAGTTTTTTTTACTTTTCTAGTAAGAGGCCAATCCCCTCTCCATTTTACCCCATTTTGGTGTGTAAAACACATCCTTCATTGGCCTTGCCACCAAGAATCCGTATCTCAGTACTCCATCTTGGAGTGTGATGCATTTTCTTAAATCTCCTTGAGAATAGGTATTCGAGGTATCTCTTCTTAAATCAATCCTTTTATATTTTCAAACTACATATGTATATACATACACATGCAATCCCTCCCTTTTTATTTGCCACTTTTGATGTTCTACTTAAGTCTGTTGCTCAGTTCGAGCCCTTTCTTATCAACTCTTCGGTATCAACTCTTCCCCAATCGAACAATTCACTTCAGTCGCTGAGACACCCTTGGGGACCGGACAGGAATTTCTTCAAAGAGGCCCCTACTGGCCATCTTGATTTACACGCATGATTCATCTGCTCTCCACAGGAAACTCCACGATCTACCGGCTGATGGAGGAAGACATCAAAAATCGGGGATTTTGGATCTGAACCATCTGCACTGCTACCAAATGTGCAATAGAACCTGGAGCATTCCAAGTGCTGAATGGGATTACCACAATAAATGATCTCAGGCCCAAATAACATAACAGACGCAAAGCATATGACAAAATACTACTTTATTATCATTTCAATAAACCTGGTGAACAAACAGATTGTAACTCACATAATCTCAAATTCAGTTACACAAATACCTCAACACAAGTCAACTATTGTCATCCTATGTGGCTAACAGTAAATCCCTACTGGGTGGAGGGATTGGTAGGGAAACATATACATATAGTTTGTATGAGTGTTAGTATCATCATTGGATGTCTCTTATCTGGTAGACACGCCTTGAACCACCTCTACCTATGTAAAATACACATAACATAATACAAGCAGCAAATAGGCCCATGCAACTATGTGTGGGTCACCATTACATAGAACCTCATGATTGGTTGTCACTCTTTTACCAACCCTGGACATTCGGCTCATTAGCAGCACGTAAGCAAAAAAAAAACAGGTGTAAGGGACAACTGCCTTTCTTTGCTAATTAGCCTACCATCGTTCATCAGTTAGGCCGTAAACCAAGGCTTCTTCTTTGTTGTTGACCGTACTGACTGTTCTCTTCCTTAGAACTTTGAATAGAGTGAAGGTACATTGTTTTCTTCATCTGGAGGTTTCTTAATAGACCTTGTTTACTGGTCCTGAATCACGTGAGGAGACAATGATTTTGTCCAATTTGCCCTTCTATTTAGTGTTATTTTATTCAATTAAATATATTGGGTTCTATTACTCTACTTGGCCTGTGGACACTTGGTTGCTCCATTCTGCATGTACTTTCTGCATATTTAATTGAACAATACTTGGCACGCGCACCTCCTTTACTTAATCTAAGAGAAATATGTCCTGCTGAGATAGCGTATCCTCTTCGACTCCTTTTGAGCCATGTAGTTGCTCTTACTGCAGCATCCTTGATGTTGAGCCAAGCAAATACCGTTTGTTCTTGCATGAATTTGTATTGCAGTGCCTGTCAGCATTGCAACCTTGGTTGCCCTTCTCAAGGCTTCTTGCTTACTATTATACAATACCGACGTCCATTTTCTAAGCATGGCTGGTTTTCTCACATTGTTTTCCTACTTCAGAAAACTTCTATATTTCTCATGTACGTAGCGTTTCTGCATATATAAATTTATTACATCTCTTGTCACTTGTCTTAGTGAATCTAGTTTTCTTCATATTCGAATATATTTTTATTTTGTCTCTTTAATCACCTCTTCGCTCTTTAGATATCCTAACAATGAGTTCAGTGCATCCACATATCTTCTCTCTTTAGTGGAGTCACTTTACATCTGCCAGACGTTACTTATAGTTCTTCTATGTCCAATAATATCTGCAGGCTCATGTTTACCACATCAGTTTGAGGCTACATTTGAGTGCATGACGTCCCTCATACCTTCAATGTGGTATTGGCATGCTACCAGGTGTCAAGCACAGTGCTTTCTTGTTCTGCCAGAATGATGGCGGTGAGCGTGTGTGCTCTATAAATGACACATACTTCTTTCTCTCCACAACATTTTAAAATACAACTTTACATTAGTATGTTATGCAAAGGGGAAATTATTCCAGCTTTATGTTCCCCATCGTTAAAGTAAGTATACAAGTACCAAAATATCAATTGTTGTGAGTTTAAAGTATTAATCTTGCTTTTTCCATTTTATTGTAGAGCATTAAATACACACAGACTTGTTCACTGTTTTTTATGATGCACATAAGTACCTTTGAAATTGTATAAAAAAGCATCCAATTTCTTGTGCTAAATAAGTACAGCTGAACATATTCTCGACAGAGACGAGTGACATTTGCTCAGCTGTCTTCTGTATATAAGCCCTTAACTCAAACGGCTTAATAAAAAGAAAGGTTAGGAAATTAGCTAAACTGTGGCACCAGCAAGCCTTCTCACACAAGGCAGCTCAGCACAATACAGTGAAATTAGATGATTTGTCCAGGATCACTATCGTCCGCTGACAAAGCCAGGATAGGAGCCTCAACAGTCTGACTGCCCATTAAAGCTTCTATTGAATTTAACATTTTGGCAATCACTCATTGCTGCATCTATAGCAATGCTCCCTCCTACTTCATCCAACTCATGTCCATATGAGCCACCCCAAACACCATACACGCTTTCTCTACCACCTCACTTAACAGTCCCTGATTTAACAGAAAATGAGCAGGAAGAACCAACTTCACCATCACCACACTCCACCCCACCCTTGATAAACCCCCCCCCCCCACATTAAATATCCATCCTACCTTACCATCAGGAAACTGTTAAAAACCTGTCTGTTCAAAAAATATGACAAATTAACCTTCTTTTGACACATCCCTCACATTGTATGGGTGCTGTGATGCTCTTGGGTCTGGGTGCCACAAAAATGCAATAAATAATTAATCTTTAATTTTGCTACCTAATTACCTTTCCCGACTAACACTTTATGACCTAGGGAGGCTGCTAGCTTTTACAAGCCACATTTGGAGGAATCGAGGTCTAGACTTATATCATTCTGAGGCTATATTTCTTTTTAAAGCTAACACTGTATTATGTGGTACATTGTTTTGTAGTGCAGCAGGCGTTTCTATCACAAAAGTACATATGCATGCAAGAGTATCAACCACAAATACTTGAAAATGTATGCTATAGGTATCAGACCCACTCTACCAAGAACAAAAATGGCCAAATAATCTGTTCCATAGGTAGTTTCCCACCCAGAGCATCTACAACCATGTTTTAGCTCACTGTACCATTCACAAAGGAGAAATATCAATTTGCAAATCAGTCGGGTCCCACAGCATGCAGACCAGCACCGAAATGCTAGGCAATTCTCCTCCAAACAAGAGCACAAACAGAAACACCATACATGTGTTTCAGCCTAGTTGAGCCTCATCAGTGAGGTGAAGCTGTACCTCTCTAAGCACGGTGAGCAAGGGGTCTATATCTGGATAACCTTGGGTAACTTAGGATGAAATTCCCTGGACCCTAAATATATATGCAGACGGTTTGGGAGCCCCTCTACCGAGAACAAACATGGCAAATAACCTGTTCTCTGGGTAGGGTCCCTCTCGGGAGGGTCTGCAAGCATGTTTTACCTCACTGTACCTTTCATAGAGGGGACATATCCAATTGCATATCAGTCTTTGTCCAGCACCACAATGCTATGGCAATTCTCTTCTGAACTCTGAATTCTCTTCTGAACAAGAGTACCAACAGCAACCCCAGACACCTGTATCGGCCTAGTTGGGGCACCATCTTTCCACATCAGTGAGCCTCCGTAAACACTGGGAGCAGAGCAAGGTGTCCATGTCTGGATTACCCTGGGTAACTTAGGTTGAAACTGATCCCTTTATTTCCAAATATTGGAAAGGCTGCGTCTACCTTGATGGGATTTGGTAATGTGATCTGGAATTTGATAATGTGATCTGGCATACGAATGCAAAACTCTTTAATGAGTGTTTAACACACTGAGTGATCGTCTGTAAAGTAGTGGCATTCAAATGTATCGGTATGCATTTCAACTTTCAGGAATTTTGAGTTTGGTTTACGGTCACAGCAGCCCCCTGGCTTATTACATACATAGTACAGGGGCCTGTTTATTGAAATGTGCACTACTGTTTAGGCTGTCTTTTTATGTTTCTGATCTACGAATTGTGGGTGGCTGTTGGGTGAGGGAGCTCCACGAAGAGGGAGATGTTAATTTCCTGCAGAGTGGTTGCTATCACCTCTGGCCTCTTGCAGATGTCTGTATATGCTGGATGGAAAATGCCAACAAACTGATCACAACGCCAAGTGCACATGGCTGTAATAAAATATGCAAGATGAAAAGATGATACACTGCTGTTTGTATGTTCCTGTATGGGTGTTTGGAAGGTGATTATATATGTTGTCGGATATTTCAACCCATGTAAATTCACCACACTACACCCCTTTGCCAATGGGGGAAAGAAATTGCCAAAAATGGAGGCGCTAATCCCTGTGCACGCCAAATCTTCAAAACCGCGCATGGTTCATAAATCACAAAAAGCCTGCACCACCTTGCAACCCACAGGCAAAGTTGATGTCAAAATAAGAACTCCGTGCAGGAGAATGCCAGTGGGTGCTGTTACCTTTCACATGAATCAAGGCCACAGAAGTGGGTTAAAATCCAAAAATGCCTTTTTAAAATACAGTTTTCTTAATCCATTGCAATCTTCAAAGTGCTGTTTTGGCGCTAATTTCAGGCATTTTCCAAGTGAACTATTGAAATTAAAGTGTGCTGAAACTATAGATCATCCAGTACAGTCAGAGGAATCCAGGCCTAAATGCCTGACAGCTGCATAAGAAAATAAGATGTTTAACCGTGTTCCTGTTTCCTGAAGAAATTGCAAAATACGCCTCTTTAAAGCATGTTTGTGAAGGGTTTAATTCTTTTAAATGTCCAAATCCCTTATGAAATGTGCTTATTTGTGAGTTTTAAAGCAACCCAGTATTGGAGTTAAGTAACTGTTTAATTCTGATTGGACAGTGGCCAGCCTGGGAAAGTTTGACACTTCAGTTTGACGACTCCTTGCTACAGGAAGGCTAATGGCTGCTGGAGGTTTTTGCATATGGAGCACAGTAGACTTCATTAGACATTCGTCTTTTGGCTGAGCCAAGAAAAAATGACAGGTTCTGCTGGGGTGGGATAGGATGCTTCCCTCTACGCCCCACCCTGATCAAAGTGATCTGACAGCTGTTGTTGGTTGAAAGGAGAGAAGAAAAAATAAACACTTGGTTCAAAGGAACTTTTTGGTGTTTAAATCTTTATTTGTGGTTAAGTTTGAAACTCTTTAACTGTGCAACCTAAAGGAAGATACATCAAACAATTGGTAGATGTTAACCTAATTTTAGGCTTTTATTTTGAAGACATTGATGAAACCTGTACCATTTAAGGAACCAAAAATTTATGAAAAAATCCTCATTGTAGCAGAACTATTAATGTTGCAAGCCTAAGTTTGTACGTACATGATCCACTGATAAGTGCCCAGAGATGTACCGAATTAGAAATTATTAATCCAAACTTTTATGATTAAAATTGAGACATTTCTATAGAATGAGAATGACGGCTCTTACAGAGATGGGGATTGTGAATATAGCCCATCAAATATGAAATGAATATGTCTGGTTTTATTAGGGAACATAATTTTAGAAATGTACATTTTTGCGAAAGTAAAATGTTGGTCAAAATCAATGTGGGAGTTCCTAAATCCCATCATAAAGATGACAGCTCTGTTCTCAACCAAAACAAGGCAAGTGCCTGTGGCCACTCACAGCCGTGGCGGTGTGTTTTGAAATTCTGCCTACACCATAAACTTGGTGATGTCATTTGATAGTATAAACATAGGAACTTCACAACACATAGGACACTGCTTCCAGAACACATCCAGATTTCCACGCAGCGTCTTGTTCCTGACTTCTTCATCTTGTCCAGAACTCTTCATCTTGCAGCTGACTCCAGATTTCTTTGCAGAATCCTGGCCTTGGCATTGCTGAACTCTTTTTAGCTAGGCCCAAATTCATCCCAAAACTTAAAAGAAGAATTCTGATTCAGTCTGGCTTGCTACCATTAAGGCTTGCCTACTGAAACTTGCATTCTGCTAATTTGCTGTGTCCAGTGACCAGAAGGGCCCATCCAAAATCCAGTCTGAAGTGCAGTCCAAAATTGAACAGAACCGTGCCGCTGATGCAACCCCTCCAGAAGTGCCCTGCTGCCGGTAGACCTGACCTGATCCGATGACCAGAACTTTGACGGTCCAATTTTAATAACAAGGGACTGTAAGTATTAATAGGAAGAATAGTGACCCATAGTATATTTGCATTATCTTATCCTTTCTCAATCTATCCAATCTTTAAATTCAGAACCCTAGTATTGTCATAACAATTCTTGCGCTGATTTTCCTCATTTGTTTTACCATACCCGAAGTCATTAGTAATTTTGAGTAACTAAAGTAACTCCCAGAAAGGAATCGCGTATACACCACGTGAAGGTTTATGCTGGCCACGTAACTGTGAAGATTCATGTGTGGCATTCTCTTTTTATAGTCATTAAAATAGTGTAATGAAACCTATCTGTCATTTTTAAAACCGAATTTCAGTTTTCATTTTCGTGCATATTTTGCAAAAACACCTCTCACTGAAACCTCCATAACTTCTCCAAATGTATAGATAGAAACGAAATGTCAACTCTCACTGATACCTAAGACCCTTAGCTACATCCACAACCATCGCCGAACAGTGTTCTTGGCACGTTTTTTTTCAAATATTGCATAGTAAAATTTTACCACAAATTTGCACTTTTCCAAAGTGTCTTTTTCCCGTTCAAAGTGTTTCTCAAATCCCATACTGCTCTAAAGTGTGTACGGTTGTTTATATTGTAGCTCATGTGTCTTAGGACCTGTTTAGTGTTGGTTTCCTAAGAAATTTTCTCCATTTAAGCCTTTCTGATCATTTTGCAGTATTTCACAAAGCCATTTTCTCCTGTTAGTTTAAAAGTGTCCATTTCCAAAAACGGTTATCTCTTGTTTGGGAAGGGAAGATTGCATTTAAACTCTAGACATTATATTTCATTCCTGAATACCTGATGATTAATTACATCTGTGTAGGATTGCTCATTTGTACCTTTAAAGAAACTTTGCAGGGGGAAATATTAACCTAAATGCTATCTGTTCACAAACCAAAACTGTTCTTTTCCCTGTGTTTTATATTCTGAATTAATAGAAGTGAATTCAATTGTTTACTTATTTTGAATTGTATTGTCACCAGCTGGTTATTGCTGCCCTATATAAAATATATAATTTATTAAAATGTATGTGTGACTTGAATATTAATAAATAAATAAATATGTACCTTTACAAACTAGCCTGATTCCTGATATACTGTGACCTGGGGGGATTTTGAGATGGGTGTAATATGAGTGGTATATCATTCAGAATATTGATCTTATAGACACAAATAAATAAGGGTTTCATTGAGCACTACATGCTAGGCGAGACCTGGGTGGGTGCCTGATTGAAATCCTTAACAATGTATTTGTTTTGCATTGCATTTAAGCTACTTTACCGGCACTACAATGAATGCCTAAAATAATTGTCCCAAAGAAGCCATACATCTTGTGCAGTGTTTATATGCATTTTTGTGTGTGGACAGTATAGTGTAGTACAGCTATGTTTCTATCACATTTTAGTATCTCCCACATGCTTTGTGATGCTAAAAAGGAGAGGCTGGTGATGCACACAAGGAGTGGATCAGTCGAGGACATTGAAGACATGCTGTTCACGTATGAGACCTCAAGATCTGGTACAACTCATAGAGGGCCATCTTTGCCAACCGATTTCCTCATATTTTTCATGGCATTTTCACAGGTGCAAGCCTCCCCTAACTCCTTTCTATGCACCCCATCCCTTGACGAATTCCCAACTAACAGCCTGGATCAGTTCATTTCTGGATAACAGATCCATGAGGGTTTTCTCTCCCTCTGCGGCCACAAAACCTTCACCAATCTCCTGTGGGGTACCACAAAGATCGTGTGTTTCCCCTACTTTGTACAACGTGTCTACGAAGCCACTATTCGATATTGTGGACTATCTGGGTGTCACCTACACTAATTATGCAGACGACACCCAGATACTCATCCCCCATCATAGGCGATCATGCAACAGACTCCCTCGCTGTTAACTCCATCTACCAAGTCATCCAAGCCTGGATGGCGCAACATGAACTTTGTCTGAATGACGAAAAGAAAGAGCTTCTCATCCTAGGCTCTCACCAAAAACTCACCAAACTAGACCCTCTGTTTAAATCCTTCACTATTGATGACAACACCACTAAGGTTTCAAAGGAACCATTAAGGTTTCAAAGGACACTAAAACGCTAGGCATCTATATTGACTCTACTCTATCTCTGGCCAGACAAACTAATGCAGTCTCCTCTGCTGCAGCTTAAACTTGTAAGCTCATCACAGCCTGCCGTCCTTTTTTATCTCCAGCCAACTGTATTACACTAGCTTGGACTCTGGTAATGTCACAAATCGACTATTGCAACGCCCTTTATCTTGGCAGAAACCCTTGCAATATCAATAAGTTACAGATCATCCAAAACAATGCCATTAGAGCTGCACTAAATATCCCCAGAAACCAACACATCTCGGAGACCAGACGAAGCATCCGATGGCTCTCAGTTACACAAAGAATCTCTCTGAAAACACTTGCTCTTACTCCCACATGCCTCACCGACCAAGCTCCAAGCTACTTGGCCAATAGATTTTCCATCCACACCTCCAACAGACCCCTCAGAAGCACCCAGACCAATTGCATATCTATACCACGTTTCAACCTTCAATGATCCGCCGGGATTAGTTTCCCAGTCATGGCTGCAAAACTCTGGAACTCGCTCCCCAACCCACTAAGAGCGGAACCATCTTTCCAGGCCTTCAAAAACATGGCCAAAACCTGGCTGTCTACCCAAGACCTGCCCCTCACTCAGACCGCTCGTTAGCTACCACTTTTGCAATAGCCTACAGCTCACTCTTGTGTAAATATGTAATTAAATGTCTATATGCATTTGTATATAATTTTGTAAATGCTTTTGTTTGCTTTTACTGTGTTGTAACCTAAGAAATGCGCCCGGGTGCCTTTGTGCCGGGTGCGCTATATAAATAAATAAAATAAAAATGTTAAAGTATGTATGACTAACCCTGCAGCCCCTGAAAAAATCGTCCAAAAATACCACAAAATGGCTCTAATCAATAAGCACCTACGAGTTGGGCAGGTAAAGAGACATCAATCGTTCATGAGAGGCTCAAGAGAATGACGGCTTGTAAAAGATGGCTGTGATCAAATGACATCCACTCGTGAAACCTAAATAAAATTGTTAAAAAAATAAAATAAAATAAAAAAAACTGCCACCGGGATAGTAATCCCTCCTACTTGTGTGGTTTTGGGACAGAGATGCAGACTCTAAATGCAGCCAGTTTTCCCAAATGATGTAGATGTCACAACAGCTGAGAAAGTACACCTTTTGGCTTCTGAACCTGTTCTGTGCCACTGAAGAGCAGGTGCTTCAGTTCAGGATACTTGCACAGCTTGGCACAGGTGTGCACTCTGCTTTTGACATGGGGCTTTATAAAAGGGGGTCTGATTAGCAGATATGGAATGGTATTCCATATGGAATTACTTGCATCATTATACTTTTTACTCCAAAAAAGACACATTGTTGGGGATTTGCAGGACAGAACATAGGAATGCTGTCATACCAGTGCCCACCAGCTTGCACTCAATACCTTGCCCATGACTTACCTCAACATTCTCTGCCTTTCATGTTCTCAACCTCAACACATGATAGTGCCAGTGACTTGTGTATAGGCGCGTTACAAATATCATATCATATCATATCATATCATATCCTGACACTGTTCATCCCTCCTTATCATTTGTACTCGTTTACGGATTTACTGTACTGCTGTAGAGTATAACTATGAACTGTCTGACGTTCACGCTGTGTGAGTGTAATCACTGTTTAAAGGTTATACATTTCAATATGCCTAATCAGTTGGTGGATAGGTAGTCCTCCAATGTTAAAAACAGAAATGTGTCTGCATTAGATCAGTATAAGAAATAACTAAAAAAACACACATCAATACGTGCAGTTAAAACAGTAACGCAAACACTTATGAGACTGAAAAGTCTGCCTACATCACTCCCCATGGATGGTTCTTTAGTGTCAGTGCCAAATTGTATTCCTCTGCACCCATCACTAAAGGAGTCACGTGTTAACAACCAGAGGATGGACGGGGAGTAGGGAGGGGGAAGCTTCAGCTGAATAGTGCCATTGAAAAAGCTAATGGTGTGGTGGGGAAGGGTTCATCGAGTTGGAGATGGGTCCTTTGTACAGTATTGGATGCCCCAGCTCAGAATAACTGTTATTTATAGTACCTACCAATATATACCCAGTATATTGGGATACGTAGTCCTCTAATGAGGGAAAACTGAAATGCATGAAATGATATATGGCATTTAAAACACCATATCATATTTTGCTTCTTAAAAGTCTTATAAAAAAAACCCACCAATAATATTTCCTGTAAGATCAGAAGGGGATTAACAAAAATAATAAATAAGTAACAATAACTGCACACATTCCTTCATGCTTATTTCCCACAAGTTCAAACAATAGAATATATAGAAACATATACCCAAAAAGCAGGGGTAAAACGAAATAATAATTACGTACCTCTTTGTTGAATGTACCATTCGCTAAGTGCTGGGTTGAATCCAGTGCTGCGGTGGATCCAGAGAATTCGCCCCTGCACCCCAAGGGAGAGCCACACTCTTTGGAACTAGGGAGGTGGGCCTGCTACGTGATACCCTCGCTAGGGATCAGGGCAAGCGGGACCCCACTTGGGGTGAGCCTTCCTCTGGGGACAAGGAATTACCAAGGCAGGGTTCCAGCCCACATCCCTTTGATATTGATATTTTATTTCTATTGCCCTCATACACAAGTCTTTCATAGCGTGTCAAGGCAAGGGAGGGGAAAAGGGGAGAACAAACAACGATCTTACTAGGCCCAGTGACATTGAGAACGCACAAGTGCAGGGGAGAGGGGGTGGGGAAAAGTGCATGGAAGAGGGAGAAGTGGAAAGTGTGCAGCAAAGGAGAAACAGATAAATAATAATAAATAAATAATAAAGGCAACAAACAGTGGTGGTGCAGTCAGCAAGTGCTGGGTTTAAGGCAGCAGAACAGGGTAGGGCTGGTAAGTGCAGGAAGAAAAAAGAGAGGACTGTATGGGTACAGATACAGACCCCCTTGCAAGGGGTAGCTCGGTGGCAATGCGGGAGGGTGGTAGGGTGAGCAGGTACTTGGGCCTGGAGGACAGAGGGTGGCCAGGTACATAGTGCCAAGAGAGAACAGATCAGCAGGGGAGAGGGGGATCTGTCTGGGGGATCTTCCATTCCAAGACCTCAATTTTTGTTTGTTATATCGGAATTCAACATAATACAGGGCACCTTATGAAGGGGAAATCTGGGTTTCTGACTCGTTAACTCCTCTTAGTGATACCTATGACCAATGGAACCTTCATCTCCATTGCAAGGATGAAATTAAACCCATCAGGAAACCAGTAAGAATAGAGAATCAGCCCTGAACGCAGGACTTAGTCCTATGCAGAGGAGTGAAGTGGTCCCTCTGATGAAGTATGGAGATCCACGCAGAGGACGTGGTGGGTAGACCCAAACAAGGCTGAGGTCGATGAAGCAGGGCACGAGCGAAGAAGCAACCAGGAGTACAGTTGTATATATGCCAAGTTCTGTGCAAGGAGAAGAGAAAGAACAGCTGACTTTGCAGACCAAAGAGTACTTGATGACGCAGATCTACAGGGGCTGAGGAAAAGCCGACTAGAGTACCAAGTCCCACTGCCGGAACAAAGGTACATGGCTGCATATCAGGACTAATTGCAGGGTGGTGAGGCCACACTCAGACAGGGCTCAATGAGCCCATAGCCCACCTGGTGCTGAGAAGCTGAAGATCCCACGGATGCGTAGGTGAAACACACAGCACATGACATAACGGGCCCATAGACCACCTGGGCCTGAGACTCTTAGCCACACCAGGTGAAAGAAGGAAACTCAGTACCCCAGAAGATGGTAAACGAAAAGACACATACAACAGAGCTGACAGGCCTTTGGCCCACCCAAACAGAGACAGGACAACCCAAGAGAGAGTGAAAGAGAAAGAGCGGAGAAATCAAGCAGGGCATAGCCTACCAGAGGATAGAATTGTGAAAGATAGAGGATTGAAAAAGAGTGGACTTTGCTTTGTTGCGGATATCACCCAACCCAGGTCAAGATAATGCATCCCAGAAGATGGGATACGTTGCAAGCTATTCAGAATACCTGGCAAGTACGTAAGTAAAGCAGAGAAACTATACGTTTGTTGATTTGGATTTGTGATCAGTCTACGAAACCTGGAGCTGGATTAGACTGTGTGAACTGTGGCTGGGTGTCAGTAAACCAGCCATCACGAATGTACCCAAGGGGGAGGAACCCTTATGCTGAACTGAAGTTATTCCTTTCCTTTTCCTGTATGTCCAGAAATAGATATGCATAGTTTTGACAGAGGACCGAGAGATGCCAGCAGAGATCCCACCAGAGAAGCCAGAGAAGACCTCGCAAGGAGAACCATGCAGGAGAAACAGGGGAACCACTCTTCATAAGAGCAGCCATGGTGGGACTCGATACTAAACCAGGAGACTGTCAGACCTGAAGTGCAGAGGACGGTGTCCGCGTCCATGAGACACTGCATGGTGAGCAGGGCTACCTCTGAAAAGGAACAAGACAGCAGCAGAAGCCAGTGGGAGCAGCAGCAACCGCTGTTGTGTGTGTTTGAGGGACACGCAGACACCAGGAAGCTCTGAAACTAACCACATGCAAGAGAAGCAGACTGCCAGTGAGTTTGGGACCCGGGGACCACAGCCAAGAAGAACAGACCTCAATAGAGTGTCAAGGGGGACATGCAGGACCCTGGGATCTCTGAACAGGACTGCAGGCAAGTGTCCATCCATACATTAAATACTGAACTATATGAACAATTAACGTTGCAAAAAATGCTGATATACTGAATACCGACCTACATAAAACTTTTCCCCTGAAATAAAACAAATGCCTATTTAATACCGCAGTACAAGGAAACCTCCTATTGAAACAAATAAGCAACATAGGAATACGTTTAAACTCTGAACTGAAACTTAAATCATGGAAAACCTATGTTGCACAAAAATGACATCTAACCTTACAGTTGACTACAATAAAGGCTCAAGAAAGCCTGAACAATTAATGAGTTAATGCAGTGTGGCAAGGCAACAGCTTGGCAAATGGCATGTGATAGATGGCAGTAGGGCCACGAGGCTATCAAGGAGAAGACGCATATAAGATTGCACCCTAAAGCTAGGAGGCCCAATACAGAGGAATCAAGTAAGGGTGACTTGTCATACAGGTGCATGCGCCAAGTAACTAGTGTGTGGGGCTGAGATGTGCAGGGACCCTGGTTGTGTGATTTGTGATGGGTGGACCGTGTGGTCTGAAAACTGCGCCTAGAACAGAGAACCCTAAATGTGGAAAGCTAAAGACATGAGACAAAAATCACTGCAACACTTTTGAACTATACTTGTTGTCTCTGGAACAAAGTCCTGAGACCCTTTTCATTTTGGGGAAGGAATCCTCAAGGATTGGTCACACACTATATTGCTTTGAACTGGAGAACGTAACCTTTGATACTTTTTCTTTCATGGAACTTTCTTAGGCTTGGGGACTGGGAGCTGAGAAAATGCTGTGAGCTGGAAGAAGCTCAGAACCATGAGTTAAACACTGTTTCTTTTGACATCCCTACACATTGGTTTAATATAGTTGTGAGGGCAAGGATAGGTTTTGGACACGGAAAAACATTTAAGATGAGCTCTTTGACACAGAATTTCCTTGGTTTCATTCAGATAGATAAAACCTACAGTAGTATAGGGCAAGTTAGGCCTTCAACCATCCTGACATTTCAGTTAAATAAACCTCACTTGTTTAAACTTTCTGTGTTTTACTTCATGATGCCTTGACAGAGCGTACCACCCCTCATTAATTTCTGTGGCGACATGCTCTTTGGATACGTCGGCAGGAAAATGTAATTGCTTTAATGTTAGAGCCAGCTGTTTCTTTGGCATCACTGGTTTCCCTGTGTTATTCCGCCTCCACACCAAGTCAGTTGGTGAGTGAGCACCCATTTGCATCTATACGTCTTTCTTCTTGGAGAGCATGTTGGTCAATTGTTTGCACAATTGGTATTGAGCTAAAAGGTTCTGCGTTTTCTGACCCTATATTCCTTTTTGTCCCTGCCACCATCATCGGCACACATCCATCTGCACCTGGGTATAATCTGATGGTCTTTCAGGTTATTAGGCTGCTTCTTTTGCTGCTCTGTCAGCCATGTCATTGCCTTGGGAGATTCATCTTCAATGATTCAATTAGTTCACTTAGTAATTCAGCATGTTGTACCGGGGACCCAATGCTCCTCCTGAACCCCCTTCTCTCTCATTGTACTAATCCTGAATGTATGGTGGATGTTACATAAGCAGAGTCTGAAATATATGCCCTACATGCCCCTCTGGCATATGCAGTGTGCTTATCATGGCAATTAGTTCTGCTGCCTGTGCTGAGTAATGCAATGGTAGTCTCTCCTGGGATGCAATTGCAAACCTTCCATCCCTGTAGTACACTACTGTGGAACCAATATGTCTTCCTGTATTCAGATCTATGCTTGATGACCAATCAATTAAAGCCATATCCCTTCCCTCTATCTCTTCTTCCATTACCTGGATGTTCCCCTCATTCGGTCCATATATGCTGCACTGACACAGATGTAATCCCCTTTCTCTGCTGGATCTGCTATGAATGTTACCTACATTGCTGGATTTCTCACTATAATTTTGTAACCTGAATCCCTCTGGGTAGTGAGTGCACTCTTTGACTTCTCCAGAATGGCAAAAAGAGAATGTTCTTCGTAAAGAACTACCAGGTTACCCATGATAATAGTTGGTGCCTTTTCTATCGCAAATGCTGCAGCCACAAGCTCTTCCTCGCAGGGGAAGTGCTCCTGCATTACTGGATCTACGAGAATATAGTAGGCCCGGGGCTTGTGTCCCTGAGGCTTCTTCTGTGGTCGGACCATCATCACAGAGCCGTCTGAATGAGAAAACGGATAACAGTTATTTTTTTTAATTTGGGGTAGCCAACACTGATGCATGGGCAATTCCTGTTAATCTCTGAAGTCCACTGTATTGCCCTTTTATCTCTCTGAACCTCCACGAGTGCCTGCAGAAGAGGCTTTGTGAAGGTGGAATAGTCGAATACCCATGCTTTGCAATAATAGCGTAATCCCAGAAACTGCTGCATCTCTTTCACTGTGCAGGGATGTGGTGTTTTGTGTATTACTTCTGCTCTGCATTGTTATCTTGCGGCCTATTGATATGATCTGACTCAGGTACACTAACTACTCCTGGCAGTACTGTAGTTTATCCTTGGCTACCTTGTACCCCTTGTCTGCTAGTAATGTCAAGAGATGCACCAAGTTTGCCCTGCACTGTCCTGATGATCTATTGGTGTGCAGTGCCACTGCACACCAATAGATCATCATCAATGTATTGCATCACTGTGCTTGGCATTTGCAAGTTACTGAAGTCCATCTGAATTGGCCTGTTCAAGATACTGGCTGATTCGCAGGAACCTTTGTGGTAACATAGTGTTTTCAAATATGATGCCCCGATACGTTAATGCTGTCAGATATCTAGCGTCTGGATGTAGTGGGATGGTGAAGATGTTATTCAGGTCTATGGCCGTGAAGTAATTTGCGTTGGTCAGGATGTTGCATAATATTGTGGCAGGATTTGGTACCAGTGGAAATTCAGCTTCTACAACATTGTTCAGGGGGCATAAATCCTGTATGAACCCATGATTTCCCATTTTATTTCTTTATTGGGTATATAGATGCCTTGTTCAGCGATGTTAATGTCTGTATTGTGCCCTGCTGCCATAATTCGTGGGGGGTCGAGTTTATCTTTTTGTCTGCCTTGCATGACAGTTGGTATTGTTTTGCTCATGGTAGCAATGCCCCAAATTTTTACTTTATCTTATCATTCTCTGTTCCCTTTAGTACTCCTACATCATGGGGCCCTGTCGTTCAGTTTCTCTGGAAGCTTCTTTTGGTCTTCTTGTGTGTACCAGTTCTTCACAAGTTGGGTGAGTTGGGTTACCAGCTTCTATACTACTCTTATTGGGCAGGGTATCTTTAAGTGGAATGCCATTTCTCCCTCTTCCTCCCTAATGATGCCCAATTGAGAAGAGTTTGTCAGTTACCCCTGTTATTGTCAGTGTTTCGTCAATGCATTGCATGGTACACCACTCCATCTCATCGTCATATGGTCCACACAGGATCACCATGTCTTTGTGAATCACTACTTTTTCAAGCTGTAATACTACTAGAGTGCCCCTTGTATCTTCCTTCTGGCACTGGGACTGAAATAGAAACTCTTGACATCAGTCGGTACACCTTTCGGTGTATCCCCAATACCCACCCCAGCAGTATCTGGACCCCATACAGGAACACTTCAGGGTACATGGGCTGTACTCGCAGTGTGCTCTGTGCGTGTGCTGCCAGTTGGGTGTAATACACAGTAAATCTTTTGTTACTGGAACCGTGACAATTGCCCCAGAGAATCCTTGAAAGTCTGTGACTATATTTGATAACGGGAATCCACCCTCCCTTCTACATGATCTTGTGGCCCGATATCTATCAGGAAGGAGACCTTTCTCTGTCTTATTTTTACTGCTTCCTCCAGTTCCCCTTTGTGGTCATCAGTTTCTACTAGGATTGGACACACATGCACTCTGTGGGCTCTCCTATGGGGCTTGATGTTTGGGGGGAACAGGATGGGATTCCCTCCTAGAACACTGACCTCGATGTAGTGTGATACAACACTCTGGACCAGTACTACTAACACACTCTGATGCCGATGCCGGCTCTGATGTCCTGCTTGGGAGCACTTCCTCCCCTCGACCTGCCCCAGTCAGGCTTGTGGCTACGCCTAGTGGTGTCGTAGCTGTCTGGATACATGCTTTTCAACTTCCACACATTAGCTTGATGGTTATTAAACCATGTTTCATCATGTGCGTTATTGCTTCATTTCACCCCATTATATACTGCTTGTTCCCATATCTTATCCCCCTGCTCCCCTATTATCACAGCAAATAACACTTTTCATGGCCCCTATTGCTAACATCACCCTTGCTGTTTCTTTCTCGAGTCTGTATATCAATTTGCTAGCCTCTGCCACAAAGGTGGACAAACTACAAATAGCTTGGTCAATTGTCTGCCATGGTACATAGCGTCCGTCTCCTCTCCCCTTCTGTTGGAAAGGCATCTGCGTCACCCAGGGCCCTGTCATCAGAAACACCCTGTCACCTGTGCCAGTCCTACCTTTACTTTCTGCTTCTGGTGGTGGAGGACACTTAACAAGTCTTTCCTTGTCCCCTCACATTCTCCCCTCCTCCTTTGCTATTGTCCCCTTCTCCTCTCCCTATCGGGTGTCTAGTGTTCATCCTCTCCTTCACTTATCTCCCATTTACTCTTCCTCTTCTGACAATACTGTCCTCATCACATATGTCATTCTCCTCCTCCCACTGTCTTGTTCCTCATTGTCCAGTTTACATTTGATCCTCCATTGTCCATTGTCTACTCGGGATTTCCCCTCTATTTCCTTTCTCTGTACCTCCTTTTCATTATCTCAGCTTCGTTAAACAGTGCATCCACCGGTTGTGCACTCTTCTCATCCCCTCTCCAACATGCATTTCTTCCCTTTGTGTTCTCTCTTTTTTCTTTTTTTCCTTCTCCCCCCTCCCTCTCTGTCTGTGGACACCCACTGCGGTTTGTATACTCTGTTGCAGGTCTTCATGCTGGGTATGCTCTGCAGGGTGGAGGCAGGGCACTAGGTTGGTCTGTTACCTCCTCTCTCTTTTCATGTCTGGCTTTGTGGGCTTGCCTGTTTTCTCTTCGTACAATCTCCAGAGCCCCAATATTTTTGGTCTAGTCTTTAACTAGTCTAGTCTTTAACTTGGAGCCTTTGTACTTTGTTATTAAATGCAAGAACGTATGTTCTATTATTTAACTATCGAAAGTTCCCTCCTGGCCATGCATACAAATGCTGACCTGCAGTTTCCTGAACCCATTCTAAGTTATACTTTATTATTCTATTGTGATATTGGGGTAGTTTTCACACATGTGGTCGAGAGGGGCTATCCCGAGATGCCATTATTCACCTTCTCTCGTCTTCCCTGTTTTATATCCTAATAATCCCTTTTACCCTCTCCCTTCTACTCCTCTTTCTTATTCCCCCTTTATTCACTTCTCAAACACACACACACACACCCTTCTTCCCCTTATAGCCACTCTCTCTCTAGCCTTCACTACAGACCCACCCACACACTTCTATGATGCACACTGGCCCATCCACTTACTTTGAGTTGGTATATCAATGGCTCGCTCCATGGACTCACATTTAACTATATTGGTGTAAGCAGATGTCAGCAGACGTCAAACAATGCCCTTCCCCTCTCTAGACGTCCACTACTAAAATGCCAAGTGCAATATTGTACACAGGTACCTTTCCGTCATTGACCCTTCCACCTCGGTCCACGGACAAACACTACTCACTGACACATGCTCTTCCCTTACTACTCAACATTTTAACACTGCTACAACAAACAAATGAAAAAATATCCTTCTCTCCACGGGCATGCAACCACAATACAGTGCGTTCATGCATGGGTACACTCACATGTCCTAGGATCCTCGAGCCCTCTCAGCACTTAGCCGAACTTGCTAGCTCGCTCCTCCACCTGAGCGCGGGTGATGCGCTGCACAAGGCAGACGTTTGCGTACTGGGCGTTTGCCGGGCCTCCTTGGTGGCGTGCGGAGAACTGGTCTGTGGCCGACGACCCACGTCCCCAGGAGGGTGGCCGGAATACACCCAGTTGGCCAAGGGAACTGAGGATCTCTCTGAGGCCTCCTAAATGTACCTTGACTGGGTGGCAGACCATGACTGGGTGGCTTGACTGGGTGGCAGACTATAGATGCCAGACCAATATCCTGTCCATTACACCACTAGATTGGACGGACCACCACTTTGTGTCCTTCATGATCTCCACTAATAGACCCCCACCTCCCTCTGCCCTTAGGGCTCCACCAACACTGACCAGAAATAAAGAGTATCACTGTGGATAGCCTTATCCCAGCACTACTTCCCACTCTCAACTCATTCCCAGACAATACCGATCCCGAGAGATTGGTTGAAGAATATAATAAAATCATGGCCACTTCCCTGGACCAGATCGCCCCCGCCAAACTGAGACTAAGTAAGCAGAAAACCCACCTGAATAAATGGTTTACACCTCTCTTAAAAAATCAAAACAACAACAAAAAAGAAATTGTGAGGCCACATGGAAAAAAAAAACCTCAGAAGCCAACAAGCTCAAACTCACCAAATTGTCCTTGCTATACAAAAAAGAAAAATGCTTAGCAAAACGAATATCCTTTGACACACGCATATTCCACGCCAAACCTAACATAAAGGAACTTTTCACCATTCTCAAAGAAATAGAGACCCCGATAGCATTACCTGACACATGCACGAAAGATAAAAAATGGTGCGAAGATATCCAACATGCCCTAGCTAATAAAATAGCCACTTTACAAAACAAAATCTCGTGCAAAAGAATTGCCCTAAATGACCCTCCGGCATCCAAAATAACTGGTAATGCCAACACTGATCAATCTACCCGATTCAACTTCACCAAAGTTTCCATTCCCGAAGTGGAAAGAATTCTTCTGTCCCTTAAACCCTCTAACTGTCAGGGAGACCTATGCCCTGCGCAGCTTATCAAGGATGTTGCCCGAGACCTATCGCCTTTCATTACCAAACTCATTAATGCGTCTTTCTCTACCGGTATCATTCCCACTAACCTGAAACAATTGTGGGTACGCCCACTCCTAAAAAAAAAAAACACCCTGGACCCATGCACACCGACCCACTATAGACCTATCACTACTGTGCCTTTCCTCTTAAAAATCCTGGATAAGGTAGTGTATACTCAAATACAAAAGCACTTGGAACTACACCACTTGCTAGGAGCCAGACAATCAGGGTCCGTCCCCAGCATGCCAGACATTTCAACCAGATGAGCTTGTAATCTTTTTACCATTTAGTGTGAATGTATGCATGCACTTTATGGAAGCATTCTCAATTGCAATCAATTACTTTGTGACCACGTGTCATGTTTATACACCCAGCACAACAGAGTCCTGTCTTTTGTGTTGTGTCTTGGTGTGCGCCCTGATGACTGCTGGCTCCGGCGCAAAATACATAAATAAACCCACCTTTTGCTATGCCATCCCTATATATGTTGGCTTAGCCTTACGCAAATTTGGTCCATGCTAGAAATCAAATGTTCACTGATAAGGCAGATCACGTAACACCCCCAAACACAAGATATAAACCTGTCAAATATAATGTTACAGTGTTTACGATCTCTGTCAAATGTATTTTCATGCAATAGCAAACATGTCTTGAAGTGTCCTCGTAATAAAATGTGCTGTTTTATCATGTGAGTTCATAATGCGGTCTGCAGGTAATCATTCAGCCTAATTTTCTTCCAGCCCATGGCAAAACAGATAATGAAGTATGAGAAGCAGCCACATTTGCTCTACCCGCACATAATTATGTGTAAAATGTGTGTTCTCTCCCAATGATTCCATAAACGTGTTTATTATATTTCAGCCTCCTTGCAATACCCGCCACTGATCTTCTCATCCCCTTAGTCTCCAATTTGTTTAAGTTACATTTCTTTGGTTCTACTCTGTTAGTCACACATTAGATGGCATTTTCTCCTTTAATGATGACATCAGTGTTAAAACACATTTTACCCGTATTTGGTCATTAAACTATTGGGTTGGAGATTCTTACCTCCAACTCTGTACGGAGCACTGAGGTTCTACTGCGCCTAGGGATGTTGGTATTGGAATTTGGTCCCCAAAGTCAAACTGTTTAAGGCCAGGAGGAAAGTTGAAATAAAACGGTCTCATTTGGAGGCCCCTTGGAGATTAAGCCCGGGACATTATATAGCGACATCCCATATAAAACTTAGTGATAACCTTGAAAAATAAGTTGAGGAAAATACAAGCCAAATGGCATACCCGTTGAGATATTTGTTAATATGTTGATCTTTTCTCTAAGTGGCTAGTCCCCATTTAATATTTCCTGATATATAATCCCAACATACAGTTTTGGAACCAGTAAAAATCTCTGTGTGTCATTGAAACTGTATTCAGATAAAAAACATTTAAGGGTGTAACCCTTACTTTCGGCAGGTGGAACTCTTGAATCACTACACATGGATACATGAATGTTGAGAACATATAAACCCAATTAGTACATGGCGGGGGGTTCAACATCCCAGCCAATTAAGAGGCTAAGAATGAAGTCTTTAGCACATGGTAAAACCCCACTCCGAACGTCCTTGGAAGCCGAAGGCCGCCATCTTCCCTGCCGGGAATCCGGTAAGTGCACCCACTCTTTCGCACTCTGAAACACTTGTGTATAGGTACGCTATAAATAAAATATATCATATCAAGACTACTTTGCCCTCCTTCACCCACCACCTCCCCACTTACCTTGCACTCTTTTGTATTTGCCCTCCTTCACCCACCACCTCCCCACTTACCTTGCACTCTTTTGTATTTGCCCTCCTTCACCCACCACCTCCCCACTTACCTTGCACTCTTTTGTATCTCGCTGGTGCTGGGAACATTTGGTGTTCCTGGTGCAGCTCTGTCATGGCAATGACCACCATGGAAAAAGGACATAGGGCCTATAAGTAGTTCCCTTAACCCCCAAACGTTGTGGCTATCTTGCATTGTGAGTTATATTCAAGTTGAGAAATGGCAAACAAGCTGTTTCTCAACTTGAAAAGAAATATTAGCGTCCTGCTACAACCTGGTGGGATACTAATAGCAATAAAACCCTCTTGGCAGGGACTTTAACAGGACAAGTAATGCCTCAGGGCTAAAGTTAAATTCCTCGCTTCAACCAGGCTTCTAACTTGCCCGGGACATAACCTTATCCCATAAAGCTTGCGCCATTGAGGTTTATTGCTTAATTACAGTTAGCCTGCCTGTTACAATCTCACCATGAGGTGGTGCACCTATGCAATTGCACCATATCACAATGAAATATATGTTTAATACTAAATAATACACTGTCACCTCTAGGCAGCATTCTCAATTCTATGACAACCGTACCGCTCATCAATTCGTATATTTAAACTCTATTTAGTTAACATTTATCTCAAATGTGTTTATAGTCAATTAGCAACAGTAGAACATTTTATTTTCTCCAGTATTGCTACCAGAGCAAGATTGCAAAGAAATATTGCATTTATGTGCACGTTTGTAAATCAGTGTGTCCACTGTGTGAACATGGGGCTCTAGGTTTCTAACATGTGCATGCAATTTGAATGCAAGCTATACTGAGGTGCATCTAATTCCGAAGGATTTGGTTAGGAAAACAATGCTAGCAATTTAGAATGCACAGGATATGTGTTCACCCACCCAATACAGGAAAATGATTTTATGATTTCCTAATACAAGGATGAATACCCCTCCCACTTCACAATGCAAATAGGGTCACACAGGTGCATAGCCCTTCCACTACTGTGATAAAGACAGAGAGGAGATCATGTATTCATGTTCCTACCGTTTTCTATGGGAATGAAATTATGGTGGGTAATCTCCCTCTCGCCTCGCTATTCACTTTTTAAATATCTATGGCTTCCACTACTCGAAAATTATCAAGCCATTCCCTATTTAGGCTGTGGATCATGGCCAAGGATTCATTCATAGTTCAGTCCCATTAGGGCTTTCAACAGCCTTCAGCATAGTGGGCCATTTCTTGCTTGGTGGCAGGCCAAACACTGTTGGGGATTCTGCTTTTAAATTAGCAGCATCATTTTCACCATTTTCATCCATTGGTAAATAACCAATGATATCTTCTACTGGTGCCTCTTGTGCAATCTGTGAGAACATGAGGGCGTCCTCACAACTACTTCCCTTTTGTCCTCTTATCAGGTGAATGCTTTTGGATTCTGACTCTGGAGGTGGAGAAGCAAGGGAGGATCACCTGGGTAGAGGGTCCTTGGGATTGGAGATGAGATTTGTGATGTCCTTAGGTGAGACACAGTACCCCTCATTTCCATGTCAGGAGGAACCCTTGATCGCAGATGGATTTATAGGGTAGTGCTTCCCCTGTCCGACTGACCAAGATCACGCCAGGAGCTATTACCAGTGTGGAAATAATTGGAAGATGGTGAAGAGAAGGTTTAAGGTTCTTAAAGGCAAGACATGGTATCCACCCTTCCCATTGAAGAACAACCTAAACCTCCCCTGACTTTTATGGGCTATTTTACCACTTTTCCCTGCAGTTTCCATAATCTAACACAATGTGGTACTTTGAGGAGGAAGAGTCGTAAGCACTGGTATGTCATTTCACCACTTCAGTACTGAGTCAAGGAAGAGGCCTGCAGAGTATGGTGAAGATCAGGCATGTCCCTTTTATTATGGTCAGGCAATTGGACTAAGTGACCACCACCTGTTGTTACTTAGTAAGCCCAACAAGTTTAAAAATGGGTGCTTATAGATGGAGAGAGGTTGCACAGCAGGCAGGAGTGTAGTGTTGGCTGGCGCTACAAGCTGGCCTACCGGAGAGACCAGAGAGGGAGATGTGAGTGTTGGATGCCGTGACAGAAGAGAATTAAAGGTGCCGGGGCATTGGAAGGCCCAGGGAAGGTCTGGACTCCTGTCCCCCCTTCGGGTTGGGTGCAAGCAGAAGCTGCGAGGCGCTAAAGTGCTCCGTTCACTGCGGACCTCAGGGGGAACTGGTGGTGCTCTCCCCACCAGCTGTGCGAGAAGTGCAGAGACTGTGGAGGTGGGAAAAGCCAAGCGAGGAAGAAAGCAAAGCCGAGGGGATCTGCAGCCTGAAGCCGCAGAGTGCAGATAGGGGAACTGTAGAGAAGCAGATGTACACATCATCTATAGAACTCACCTCTGTCATATTGGAAGATCAGCAAGAGAACACTGTGCATGAAACCTGGAAGCATTCCAATACCACATCAAAGGAATGATAGACATTATGCTCTCAAGCAATCATTCCAAATGTATCTTGGAAACTGATGAGGTAGATATGAGCTTGCTGACACAACTGGATATAGAAGAACTGTAAGTAAAGTTTGACTGAAGAGAAGTGACATCAAAGGAAAGAGAAGACACATGGATGCACTAAACCTAATCTATGGATTCCCAAAGAATGAAGATGTAAATGAAGTAACAAAGTGAACATATATGCGAAGATGAAGAAAACCACATATACGTAGAATATAAGTGACAAGAGATGTTGTAGATGTATATACGCTGAAACGCAAGGTAGATAAGACAATGTAGAAGCTTGCTAAAGTAGGAAATATAATGCGCGTAAAGCAGCCATGTTGAGAAAAAAAATGTTGGCATTATATAATAGTAAGTAAGAAATCTGAGGAGAGAGACCAGGGCTGCACAGCTGACAGGCACTATAATACAGATTTGTCCAAGAACACAGAGTATTTGCTTGGTTCAGGATCAAGGATGCTTCAGTAAGAAGCAACTGTAAGGCACGAAAAGAGGATCCAAAGAGGCTAAGCCATGTATGTAAGACATATTTCTCTTTTAAGATTAAGTAAAGGAGTGTATAATTAGGAGTGCCAAGTATTGACTAATCAAAGATGCTGAAAGTGCATGCAGGATGGAGCAATCCAGTCTCCAGAGGCCAAGAGGAGTAATATCACCCAATAAAATGTATTCAATGTCCAGGATTGGTGAGAGAGTGCCAACCAATCATGAGGGCCTAAGTAATGGTGGACTATAGATTGTTGCAGAAGCCTTGTATTATCTGTATTTTAACTAGTTAGAGGTTGTTCAAGGCATGTCTAAAAGATAAGGGGCATCCAATGATGATACTAACACTTAAATAAATTATCCATATATATATATGTTCCTTTGACCAGCCCCTCCACCCGGTAGGTTTTTACTGTTTACCACATAGGATGACATCATAGCAGACGTATAATGAGGTATACAATCTGTGTGTGTGTAAGAACTACAATTTGTTTGTTCACCAGGTTTCCATATTGTATTGAATACCGAACAGATACAGATTTAAAACAAATATTGAGGATGCAAGTCAAATGAACTAAGAGTGTTCAATCAGTGTCACTGTGTGAAACACTGCACAGATATCATTTTCAGAAATGGTTCCTCACATGCCATTCAAGAAATAGGTTTGTCACACGAACAAGGACAGATGTTATGCAATATAGCTCGTCTTGAATAAGTTTTACAAACAAGAAACTTCCTGAAGACGGGTCTATTGAACCATATTATTGAGATTAATTCAGACACGTTTTTCTGTGAGACCCGGAAACACGATTAAATTTTGACACCTAGAGATATAAGTCTCAAGTTCTGGAAGAATTGTTTAAAGGATTGATTATCACAACTTCCCTGCAGCTTCCTATACTAACCTCACTTTCATTTCAAATAATGTCAGAGGGTTTGATGAATTATATTTTGTGAATTTGTTCTTTGTTGGTACACATCATTTTGTGTGTGTTTATGTGTTTTAGAAAGATTTTGTGTTTTGTACAAGCTAATGATTAAAATATGTATTTTTATAATTTCATGTTTCTCAGTCTTAATTAACTAAGACTACTCTCCCTTTTTCTGTGGTGCGTGTGGCTTGACACACCCTTTGGATGTGAAGGAGCGAAGCTGTTTTGTAGAATCTGTGTATAACCGATTTATTATTTGGCCTTCATCCACACAGCCCCAGCAAAAAGATGACCACCCAGCACTCTTGCAGATTATTTTCATCAACAGCTTGATCATGAGTAGCACTCCAGTATACTGTGCGGCTAATCTCCACATATCTGGTGGCACATGCTCCTCATGCTTCAAATTGACCAACCGGCTGCAATCACAACTGGTCTGCAATGAGAGGACCCTGCAAGCAATCCTTGTCACTCACCCAACACCTGGAAATCGATCCCAGTGTCAGCTCAGAATGCCCACACAAATGTCCAACTTTGCAAATATCTGAAAACATGACTTTTCCAACAACACCTGACCAAGCACTACTTCCATGCACATAACGATGCACAGACCTCAAATGCTGTCTACCTACACTCTGTACAGTGTTCCACTGCTATTGCGCTAGGTACATGACCAATTGTGAACTGGGACAGCCACCCAGCCCTTTAAGATGAGGTAGCAATACCTTGAGATGAATGGGGATGCAGAAGTTACTCAAACATCAATAATCAAAATGATTCAGGAAGTTGGCAAAGGTGACTGTTTTTATTATCAATTATTTAAAACAAGGAGTACAAGGGACATCAACAGACGTCTCATAGCATGGTCTCTCAATGCATGTACCAAAAAACATCATATTTATAGTAAAAACTTGTCATTGATGTTGTTAACCTACCTACTTACTAACATCCTCCTACGAAAACCTAGTGGCAAATATGATAAGCTTAGAGGGAACATCTAGGTATATGTTCCATACTAGTCTAAAAAGTGATAGGCTCCTTAACATCAGACGGGACTACTAAGCCAATTCTTCAAACAGGTCACTATGAATGTCACTAAATACAAGACGTCCCATTGGTTACACAAACTATAGGGCTCTTAATCATGCGCCCCCTATTATTGGTCGGCACTCTTACATTGGTCAGCACTTTTCCACCCACGTTAGCAGAACGCAGGCTGGACTTCCAGATGCTGGTGAGCTGGTCATAACCATAGCTTCCCACCAATTAGCATATCATCTATCATCACTTCACTGGTCTGCACGTCAATTAAGCCTTTGAACGTGGCCTTGAAAATGATCTTTGCTCTGGAGAATCCAGGGGAGTAGAGGCACGCTCTGCCTCTCTGTGTAGGTGTGGTTTGTCATGTTTGTCCAAGTTCATCCCTTCACGTGACTGTATACCACACATTTGAGCTCTGGTGCATTTAAAATACTTCTATTTAAAGAAAGTTTGTTGTCTTCCTGTTTTTGTCCATGTCTTCTGAATAGGAGTTTCATTCTTTCACATGATTGTAACTAATGCCTGCTCATCCCAGTCCGATAAGAACTTGGCTACTTGGGGCTGATTCAGCCTCGCATTTCTAAGATTCACTTCTGCAGTTTCGCTGTTTTTCAACTGTGTCACACTGGAAAAGGCCTTTCTTCTCTGGTCCAGCTCTGCTATAATAAGTCATGGAAACATTGTTTTTTTACTAACTCCTATGTATGTATATGTTGGCACATGCCGAAATCTATTCATTACATAGCTAGCCTCAAGAATTCTTTGTTTGCTTGTGTTTCTTTGCATTTGTACATGTATATAATGACTTGATATCTTCATTGTTTCTGTAGCGTAGGTTTCTTCATCTCGAGCCTGAGATGTCACTTATCTTTAATACTTTCTTGATGCCTTTATAGAATATCTACATTCTCTTGTCTCTGCATCTCTTCTCGGTGCATCTGTATTGCTTTCTGTGAGGTCACCAATCTGCTCTTTAATTCATTGGTCCTGCTTCTTCTGGGGGGGATTTCATTCAAATGACCATCATACTGTCACCTATGCAGGTGTGGCTTTCTCAATGGGAACCTTGCCTCCAGGATTCTCCTTGGTATCGATATTTTTACTGGTACGGCATGTGTCTTAAACTCTGGTTCCCAACGTATAGGCAATATGGGTGAGATGATTGCGGTGGGGGTACTTGGCTCCTTCTCTACACTTCCCCCCTCTGGGCAATTCATCAACCACTCTCCCATAATTCTTCACATCTAGACATCCTTGTCTGAAGAAATTCTTCTTTGGGACCCATATCTCGATTATTCCTTTCAGGCATCCTGCTGATTTCACTTGCTCTTCCTTGTTCCACTTCATGAGCGTGACCACTTGGACTGCAATAGATTCATCTTCCCACATACTTCTTATGGTTCTTTGGATATGGGAATTTCGTTCCTTCAGGTGCATGAATGCTGGCTTTCATGAAAGCTTTGATTTCTTCATCTGTCAGCTCTTTGGTCATCCATCCTAATTCAACATCGTTCATGTTCTACATCCCTATGGCTTTCTTTGCAGTTCTGTTGCATTGTGAGATTAGGATAATAATCACACAAAATCCAAGCAACACCATCATTCCAAGAAACATGAACATATCTGCCATCCATTGTGGAACCCATGAAAAGAATGCTCCAAACCATCATCAGCAAGGTCTTCCACTTTGTCCACCATTTGGACATGCAGCTCTGTCAGCATCTCTATGGCCTCTGTCAAGGTCCCATTCTCGTCATTTGTAATATGTTCAGATCAGCCAGAAAACTAGTCTAACAGGCAATTACAGTACCCATAGTCCCAGGTAAATGCAATTTATATCCCCAAAACTGCCTGAGAATTACATGAAAAATGGCATAAATGAAATTAATCCTCATTCTGATTGCTGCGTAAAATGCCTAAAAATGAATTGGGAGTGTCTGTTCAACATGTGGGATGGCTGCTTTATCCCCCACATCCATCTGTCTTCCTCTGGGCTCAGCCTGTGAACAGAGATTGTCATGAGTCCCTTTGAAATTAGTGTGGGGTCTCTGAGGTGGGCGCTACAATGCGCACATTCTTGTCATGCATCAGCCACATTTTGCCTTCTTTGAACTCCCTGCGCTCCTGCCAGCCAGTCTGCAGAATTGGGAGTTCTGACACCTCCAACAGCATCACATTTTATTGTGGGGTGGTTACAGGAGAGATGCTATATCCAGCTGGAAGTGTGTCTTGTCATTGTGAAGTTCCTGCCTTCCCCTGAACAGGTTTTTCCTGAACTAAATGTCCCTTCAAATATGACTGGAGTTTTGTGGGTGAAACACAATAAACATTTATTTTGGTCACCCCCCACATCCGGTTCTGCTTCCCTGACATTTTCTGTGTGAGCAGTGATAACTTTTTCCATTGTGGCTTTTTAAAGACCTTTTTATTTACAACTACACGTGCAAGTCGTTTTTGCTTCTAATGTTTAAAAATCCTTTTTTGCAGGTCACATGATGTTTTGATTCCGCCTTCTTGGGTGACTTTACATTGCTGCTTGTCCATTGATAATGATGGGTAGGCCCCTTTCCCCAAGGTTCTTTAATTTTATAAGAACAAAAAGAAAACGCCAGGCCGTTTTTGTTGCAGTGTTGAAATTCCTGCCACTCATGTGAAATAAAAGTAAAGCAAGGCCGTTTTTGGTTGCAGTGCTGCTGTTCAAGTGAAAGGGACTTCTGTTTGGGGCCTTTAAATGCACCCCACAATGTCACTGAGACCTGTCTTACTGACACAAGAAGCCAATTTAGATCACTTCTAGGCACGAGGGTTGTGTGAAACTGGGGATTGATCAAGCAGTTTCCTCCTCAAACATCAGTACAGCAGAGCCCCCCCCGAATAGATATTGGACATGGGTGACTAATAAGCTAGGAAACACGGAAGGGATGGCGTCTTTGCATTTGTGTGGGAGAGGGAGAAAAAGAGGGAAGGAGAGGGAGAGAGAGAAAAATGTCAATCTTTTTGTGAACTGTCCTCGAGCATCATAGTGATCCTTGCGCCGTCTGTGACACTCATCACACAATCTACCTGGAATGCTTTCAAAACATCGGTCAGAGGCTGTCAGATTTCCACTGCGGTGGATCTTACATGCTGCGGAAGTCTTACAAATGGAACTGTGAACCTTTGAAGCAATCACAGTGAAACCAGTTCACGCCAAGTATTTCGGACCAATGAGATGGCAGATATTGACAATCCAAATAAGAGTTGTGAGAAGCACTGTCCATCTGAAAGGTACTTTCTTTGAGAAGGGAGACCAAGCATACAGCCTCCTTGCTGATGTCCTCAAATCCAAAACACAACAATCTTTTGTCCCTGCACGAATGTCATCCAATTAATGCTTTTGTAGAATTAAATTAAGCATTTTCCTGAATAAATCATTAAAAACAGAAGACGCGCTCCTAGCTCACCCCTGAATAATTGATTGCCCGACTGCGAAAGAAGAAGTGATCTATTTCCACTTTTGAGTTGACTAAAGCTGCAGAGTAGATGGCTTAACAGTCCTCTTTTATAAGACCTAGTGGATTGTTCTACGGAGCGTGTCAACTTTTTTCTGAAGTCTGGATGGGGCACGGATACAATGCGAGAGTCACTCTTGGTCTGATCACCGTAACTCATGCATGCCCTTCACTTTATTGTACACTGATATTAAGGCATATATTAAGATCCCCACCTACCGCTTACAGAAAATCTTACCACAGCTAATCCACACAGCTGAGTTGGAGTTCGCAGCTGGGTGACATGACTTCAGCAATATACTGAGGATTGCTCACCTTGTAGGACTGGATGATTTGATTCACACTGGCCCAGCCGCCCTGTTGAGTTTGGATGTGGAGAACTCCTTGAATAACGTGGACTGGGCCTTTTTGGAGAAGACATTGCAAGCGGGTGGCATTGGGGATACATTCATGCATGCCGTACTGGCTAACTAGGTTACCCCAATTGTGGTGATCCGAATTGGTAGATTTTCTGAGGGGTTTAACTTGAATGAGGTGTCGGGCATGGATGTCTGCTTTTGATACTTTTTATGTATTCCTTGGAAACTTTTTTGCCAAGGGTGAGACCCAATAGTACTGTGGAAGGAGATTATCTCCCAAGTCTCCAGATTTAAGGTGCATTTGGTTTAAACTGAGTTTAAATAAGGAGTCAGATTGCAGGAGGCTCTCTGAGATGGTGGACTCAAAATGGACAAACAAAAGGTTCAAGGGCCTGGGGATTCTCATCTCACCGGTCCGATCAAAATAATGTACCTAGTTTACTGCCAAACTCGCTTACGGTTATCGTCACTTGTTTCCGTGGCATTACCACAGAAATCCGAGTGGTGGTACAGTGGTGTAAATCCCCATTGTCTTTGAGCCAATAGCACTCTAGGGGGATTTTTGGTAGATTTACTGTTAGCGGTAACACCATTTGGAATAACCACCAATTTTTGGAGGTCAAGAAGAGGATTAACCTGCAGGATTTGCTGCAGGGGTACCCTCCACTTAACCTCCAAACACAGAATTGGTAATTACTTTTTCACCACATCGTTGAATGCTTAATCTGGCTAAATGTAATTTATTCTAGAGTGATGGGCACATGATCTGGATGGGTTTATGGTGGGAATTAAGGTAATGGAGAGTGAGATGGGTGATGTGACGTTATATTTTTTTGTTAGCTTTCAATATTATGTTTCTTTTTTTTGTAAACCAAATGCATGTTTGAGTACAATTAAATAAAAACGTGTTCCATACAAGAAAATCGCTTCGTTTGTGGGTTCACTGAATTCTAATGGCGGCACAGAACATGCTAGAAGAATCAGATTACGGAACATACATTCACTGCGCGGTTTCCCCGGATACACGCTGCTGAGAAGCAGACGTGGACCCCAACGTGCAGCTCCAGCATTAAAGCAAACATCCCCCCCCCCCCAGCCACCACACTGACAGACAGCAAGAGAGAAAAATAGCTCAGTGGTTATTAATATTTGAAAATCAATTGCTCGTCACTTGAGGAAACGTTAAAGGTTAGCCTGCAGCAAAGGCCATGGCAGCTCGAGCCGAGCGTAATTTGCCAGCACGCTTTGCAGAGTGCAGAGGCACGCAGAATAATCACATTCTAGCCTGCTTTGGACACAAAAAGGCCACCAGTCACTGTTGCTGAAGTGCCAATATAAAAAGCAGGGCAGGAGTGAAGTACCCGTGCATGCTGAGACGTATTCATTCAAATACGATTGCTATGATACGACCAGAACAATATATCTACATATGGAGCGTGGCCGCAACCGCAGCGCTAGTTCCGGTCTGATTGAAAAGGGCTAAGAGCCGGTGGTTCTGGCCTGGCAAACAACCTGCGCGCAGTTCCTTATCGGTAAATACATGCTTGCCCCCGCACGTAACCATATCATTTAGTGAGGGCTCGCCACAGGATAGTAGGCAGTTGAGAGGACCTAAAGCTGATGTTGAAAAAATTGGACAGAGGTCAAACAGGAACCAAGCTTTGACGATGGTTTGGGCACGAAAGAACCTCAGTATTTCTGGAGCGGGATGGTTTGGGCACCAAAGAACCTCAGTATTTCTGCAGCGGTACCACATCCAGCAGACGGTGGGAGCAGGGAGTAAACACGTGTTTCCCACTCATGGTGTAACTCCATCTAACGTTGGTTGGCGGTGGCTTCATGCATAGGCCAGTCTCTAATGGCCAGTACATAATGACACTTGAGTGCTCATCTTGATCAGGGCATACAAGGACCTGGAGCATATTTGCAGGTGGAGCAATGGGTCTGCTTATAAAATATGATCGAGCAATTTTGAAAGGATTTCATGCTGGGAGCTGGAGCACCGAGTGCAAGGTCGACTCCGCCTCTTCAGCTGCGTGCAGGAAATCCGCCAGCATTGTGATGTCAGAAGAGCGGCCTGACTCCCTATAGATTCTTCCTGCATTTTACCCCTGTAAAAAACAGTCCTTCGGGGATTCATTGCAACCCTTCCTGCCACCTACATGGAAGCTGCAGTATTTTTTTTTTTTTTTTTGTAGCGTCGTAAAAACGACACAGATTCCAATAAAGTATCTATACCCCTAGCACAAACCAATCAAATGCACCTGGAGATGGCTGAGGTGTTTGCGCCCCCAGTCTCCTCTTTGCTACTTGCGCCTCATTTGAATTGATGGTGTTGAGTGTGAGAGATTATTATTTTATTTATTTATGTCTGGAATTTGGTGAGCAAACCTAGATTTCAGAGCTCTGTACATCCGTAGGAACTACGGACACCCAGAGGACAACAACTTTTACAGCATAGCATGTATTACCTGCCTACTATTCAGGGTAGCAAGAAGCAGTACTCGTGCACATTTAGTAGGAAGCATGTAGCCGTTCTGATGGAGGGGTTATGTTATTTGCTTTATAGCGACATTCTATTGACATGTGCATGGTCTCTTGCAGCTCTGGACGATGGGTTTGGTTTGTGTGGAAGGAATACACATGCACAGGGGCGTTGCTAGGGGGGGGCTAAGGGGGCTATAGCCCCTGATCTTTTGGTTGTAGCCCCGGATAGAATCTCAGGAGCTACAGCCAAAAGACTAGCTAGCCCCCAGTCCCAACAGTACCACCATCAGCTTAGCCCCAGGTCTTTTCCAGACCTAGCAACTCCCCTGCACTTGCATGACGGCTTTTCTGTCGTGTCGATGCATGCAGTTCAGAAGTACCTTGGCACTCTGAATGGGGCTAAGGCCATAGCAAGAGATCAGGGTGCAGCCGGAGTGTGTCTACCCCAAACCAAATACATCTGCCCCACCGACTTGTGTGCCTGTCACAGTGCATGCAATTACTGGCAACGATCAATATTAGTATGGTGACTCCCGTGAAGTCCCAGAACTCCCTTCGTCCGTACTGGAATTAGAATAACAAAGACCTACCAAATCAAGGGCAGCATTAGTGTTCCAATATCGGGGTACTTGAGTTCTAGCATAGCACAGGCCGCATTGTAGCAATGAAGTCACGAGGAATGTATACATACAGCATACATTACTCGAATTAGCAGTTTTACAGAATATAGGAATGGTAAATAATGGATATAGGAGCCAGACTGAAAGCAACACATACGTTGCACAGACCATAAATTAGCAGATAGGTGCATGTATCTGAACATAGATTAGATCATCCAGTCTGCAAGTGGTGTTGCTAGGACTGAGTCAATGGGCCTCATTACACGGATGGCGGTAGGGATTTACCGGTACCGGTAGAATACCGGTACCGGTAAATCCCTACCGCCTTACTACGAGGTCCCTTTGCGGGTTGGGGGATTTAACGCCTGCTTTTTGCAGGCGTTAAAATCCAACCCGCTAAGGGACCTCGGAGCTAATTACGGCACCGCAAAATTGCGGTGCCGTAATTATCGCCTTCCCCATCCCCATAGAGCCCTATGGGGCAGAAATGGGAATGGGGAAGGGCAATGGCGGAAGGGGGATTTACCGCCCCTCCAACCTTGGAATGGGGCGGTAAATCCCCTTTCCGCCAAGGCGGTGCCGGTATTTTACCGGCATGAGCCATGGCACTAATAGCGCCATGGCTCACCGCCTACCGTGTAATGAGGCCCAATATGTTGTTTTTAACAACATTCTACGAGAATGACTTCTCTTACAGACTGCCGAGTTTGGAGTATGCAGACATTTTCAATTTGACACATTAGGCATTTTGAGATGAAAGTTGTTGCCCAGCATCACACAAGCATCACACAATTTGGACAAGTGATGAAGATGGAGATTGAGCACAGGCTGCAATTTCGCACTTGACCACAGAGTTTCCCGGTTTTTGTTGTACAACAAAGTGAAATTCTTGGTAAATAACTATCTTGGAAGAACTAAAACAATATTCTGTTTTCTTCCCCTTTCTTAGAACGTAATAAAGGTCTATGATAAACATGTAACATTAATGTAAACCTGTTTTTACAAAAGGGGCACAATTGTAGCTTTATTTTCTCCATCATGAATGGAAGTCTAGAATTACTAGGATCCTAATTCATGCGAGCCTAGACGATCTCCTCTGGTTTTACTCCTTTAGTTTACTGATTGAAATCCACCCATTAAAACACAGCTCATAGGCATGTTTGACACATACTTGAAGATGTTACATGATGTGAAAAGCATCTGGAATTCTCTAACAAATCAAAACATTTGCTGTGTCAGTTAAGCACCCAACAAAATAAGCTCACAAGAGACTGTGATATTTTTTGGGCTCACTCCTACCTAGTTGCCCTTCTGCTCAAATAACCTACAGGGAAGTGCGCCAACAGAATGTGTGGAAACATACATTTGTAGAGCAGGCATCACAGTACAGTTAGATTCGATCATCCGTCCAGGATTTCTGTCACTTTCGGTGGTGTTCTCCAATTTGACTGTTTTGGTCATGTTGTTGCAGTATACTCTTAGAGGGTAATTCACAGAAATTCACACAAAAGTGGCGCACGCGGCTGGCGCACAGTGTCCCCGTGCGATACACTGCGCCAGCCGCGTGCGAATAAATCCTTTTCATCGCACAGCGCATTCATGGATTTTAGCCTCCGAAACCAGCCTTGGCGCAGAGTGGCGCAGCGACCCTGCAGCAGTGCCAATTACGCCCCCAAGAACGCCCTCGCGCAAGGAAAAGCCTTCAAAATTCGCAAATCATCGCAAAGGGCTGCGCTAACCCTGGACCAGTTCACAGGGCTGCCAAACAGCAAACGCCAAGCGGGGAACGTGTATTTTCAACTCGAAAGTTTCACACGCGATTGTCCTAGGTACGTGTACATCAGGGGTGCGTGGGAAGTATCAGGGCACGCGATTCCATCAGGGCACGTGTATTCCAGGGGTGCGTGGGAAGTATCACACGCAAAAGCAGCAGGGTACGTGTATTCCAGGGGTGCGTGGGAAGTATCGCACGCAAAAGCAGCAGGGTACATGTATTTCAGGGGTGCGCGGGAAGTATCACACACGATTCCATCAGGGTACGTGTATTCAAGGGGTGCGTGGGAAGTATCACACGCAAAAGCAGCAGGGTACGTGTATTCCAGGGGTGCGCGGGAAGTATCACACGCAAAAGCAGCAGGGTACGTGTATTCCAGGGGTGCGCGGGGAGCACCACACGTGAATTGCACGTGTGGGTCCTCCCAGGTGTACCCTCTACACCCTCCACGGCCCCTGCAGGCGGCCCACACCACAGGAGCCTACCCTGCACATGTCCCGCAGGCAGCCCATCCACCATGCCCATGCCCACCAGCCAACCCACATGTCACCATGCACCACTGCCCACCAACGCATGTCCCCCTGCACCCCCAGCCCCCAGCATCCAGGGGCACCCTCTACCAGGCCCCCACTCATGTCTCCCATCACCCCCACCCCCCAGCATCCAGGGGCACCCTCCACCAGGCCCCCACGCATGTCTCCCATCACCCCCACCCCCAGCATCCAGGGGCACCCTCCACCAGGCCCCCACTCATGTCTCCCATCACCCCCAACATCCAGGGGCACCCTTTACCAGGCCCCCACTCATGTCCAACTCATGTCTCCCAGCACCCCCACCCCCCAGCAGTGCAGGGCACCCTCCACCAGGCCCCCACTCATGTCCCCCTGCACCCCCACCCCCCAGCATCCAGGGGCACCCTCCACCAGGCCCCCACTCATGTCCAACTCATGTCTCCCAGCACCCCCATCCCCCAGCAGTGCAGGGCACCCTCCACCAGGCCCCCACTCATGTCCCCCTGCACCCCCACCCCCCAGCAGTGCAGGGCACCCTCCACCAGGCCCCCACTCATGTCCAACTCATGTCTCCCAGCATCCCCACCCCCAGCAGTGCAGGGCACCCTCCACCAGGCCCCCACTCATGTCCAACTCATGTCTCCCAGCACCCCCACCCCTCCCCAGCAGTGCAGGGCATCCTCCACCAGGCCCCCACACATGTCTCCAGGCACCCCAACCCCCCAGCAGTGCAGGGCAACCTCCACCAGGCCCCCACTCATGTCCAACTCATGTCTCCCAGCACCCCCACCCCCAGCCGTGCAGGGCTCCCTCCACCAGGCCCCCACTCATGTCCAACTCATGTCTCCCAGCACTCCCACCCCCAGCAGTGCAGGGCACCCTCCACCAGGCCCCCACTCATGTCCACCTCATGTCTCCCAGCACCCCACCCCCAGCAGTGCAGGGCACCCTCCACCAGGCCCCCACTCATGTCCAACTCATGTCTCCCAGCACCCCCACCTCCCAGCAGTGCAGGGCACCCTCCACCAGGCCCCCACACATGTCTCCCATCACCACCACCCCCAGCAGTGCAGGGCACCCTCCACCAGGCCCCCACTCATGTCCAACTCATGTCTCCCAGCACCCCCACCCCCCAGCAGTGCAGGGCACCCTCCACCAGGCCCCCACACATGTCTCCCAGCACCCCCACCCCCCAGCAGTGCAGGGCACCCTCCACCAGGCCCCCACTCATGTCTTCCATCACCCCCCAGCATCCAGGGGCACACTCCACCAGGCCCCCACTCATGTCTCCCAGCACCCCCACCCCCCAGCACTGTGGGACACCCTCCACCAGGCCCCCACACATGTCCCCCAGCCAACATGTCATCACAATCTAGATCCCTTGCCCTTATGGTCAGCCTCCAAATGCCAAACACCCACCCGAGTTTTGCATCCACCCACTTAGAAATGGCAATAACATGATAGAACCCCAATTGCAAGTTTGGAAATGAACACATGTCCCTCACATACACCCAATGGGTGTCAGTGAATGTCAAAACACATATCATGATATGCATGAAACCAATGAGATGATACTACACATTGAAGTTTGAAGAAAAAATATGTATTAAAAGCAACATAAATTGAATCAAAAATAAACAAACAAAAATGGGAATTAAAAAAAAAAAAATACAGCATGTCTGTGAAATAATGCAAAACCACAAATCATAATCCAAAGGAAAGGTGTCCAAAGTCACAGTCCACAAAAGTAAATCCAATGGAAAAATAAAATCGAAGACCATTGCTCCATGGGTAAATCATAAAAAAAAATGAAAATCCAACAGTCCACTATATACAGATAAACAATCCAGGGTCCATGATCCCAACAGAAGAAATGAAACCTATCTAATAACACTGCCTAATAAAAAAAAAAAAACTATATACAAAAATGTGGGCCATTGTCCAAAAGGTCAAAAAAAATGCAAAACCAAAGGAAACCTAACACTAACTACAGAACTATTTACAAGGGCAGCGGGCTAGTCCGACGGCTCACTTCGGGATGTTCTGTGCCAGGGCATCATCGAACTCCTGCTCAATGTCCCGGAGTTGGTCCTCCTCCATGGCCCGAGGGTCTCCCATCACACCCACCCCCCAGCATCCAGGGGCACCCTCCACCAGGCCCCCACTCATGTCTCCCATCACCCCCACCCCCCAGCATCCAGGGGCACCCTCCACCAGGGCCCCACTCATGTCCAACTCATGTCTCCCATCACCCCCACCCCTCAGCAGTGCAGGGCACCCTCCACCAGGCCCCCACACATGTCTACCAGCACCCCCACCGCCCAGCAGTGCAGGGCACCCTCCACCAGGCCCCCACTCATGTCTCCCAGCACCCCCACCCCCCAGCATGGCAGGGCACTCTCCACCAGGCCCCCACTCATGTCCAACTCATGTCTCCCAGCACCCCCCCCCCCCAGCAGTGCAGGGCACCCTCCACCAGGCCCCCGCTCATGTCCCCCTGAACCCCCACCTCCCAGCATCCAGGGGCACCCTCCACCAGGCCCCCACTCGTGTCTCCCAGCACCCCCACCCCCCAGCAGTGTAGGGCACCCTCCACCAGGCCTCCAACCATGTCTCCCAGCACCGCCACCCCCCAGCAGTGGAGGGAACCCTCCACCAGGCCCCCACACATGTCTCCCATCACCCCCACCCCCCAGCATCCAGGGGCACCCTCCACCAGGCCCCCACTCATGTGTACCATTACCGCCACCCCCCAGCAGTGCAGGGCACCCTCCACCAGGCCCCCACTCATGTCCAACTCATGTCTCCAGGCACCCACAGCCCCCAGCAGTGCAGGGCACCCTCCACCAGGCCCCCACTCATGTCCAACTCATGTCTCCCAGCATCCCCACCCCCCAGCAGTGCAGGGCACCCTCCACCAGGCCCCCACACATGTCTCCCAGCACCCCACCCCCCAGCAGTGCAGGGCACCCTCCACCAGGCCCCCACTCATGTCCAACTCATGTCTCCCAGCACCCCCACCCCCCAGCATGGCAGGGCACCCTCCACCAGGCCCCCACTCATGTCCAACTCATGTCTCCCAGCACCCCCCCCCCCCCAGCAGTGCAGGGCACCCTCCACCAGGCCCCCGCTCATGTCCCCCTGAACCCCCACCTCCCAGCATCCAGGGGCACCCTCCACCAGGCCCCCACTCATGTCTCCCAGCACCCCCACCCCCCAGCAGTGTAGGGCACCCTCCACCAGGCCTCCAACCATGTCTCCCAGCACCGCCACCCCCCAGCAGTGTAGGGAACCCTCCACCAGGCCCCCACACATGTCTCCCATCACCCCCACCCCCCAGCATCCAGGGGCACCCTCCACCAGGCCCCCACTCATGTGTACCATTACCGCCACCCCCCAGCAGTGCAGGGCACCCTCCACCAGGCCCCCACTCATGTCCAACTCATGTCTCCAGGCACCCACAGCCCCCAGCAGTGCAGGGCACCCTCCACCAGGCCCCCACTCATGTCCAACTCATGTCTCCCAGCATCCCCACCCCCCAGCAGTGCAGGGCACCCTCCACCAGGCCCCCACACATGTCTCCCAGCACCCCACCCCCCAGCAGTGCAGGGCACCCTCCACCAGGCCCCCACTCATGTCCAACTCATGTCTCCCAGCACTCCCACCCCCCAGCAGTGCAGGACACCCTCCACCAGGCCCCCACTCATGTCCAACTCATGTCTCCCAGCACCCCCACCCCCCAGCAGTGCAGGGCACCCTCCACCAGGCCCCAACACATGTCTCCCAGCACCCCACCCCCCAGCATCCAGGGGCACCCTCCACCAGGCCCCCACTCATGTCTCCCAGCACCGCCACCCCCCAGCAGTGCAGGGAACCCTCCACCAGGCCCCCACACATGTCTCCCATCACCCCCACCCCCCCAGCATCCAGGGGAACCCTCCACCAGGCCCCCACACATGTCTACCAGCACCCCCACAGCCCAGCAGTGCAGGGCACCCTCCACCAGGCCCCCACTCATGTCTCCCAGCACCCCCACCCCCCAGCAGTGCAGGGCACCCTCCACCAGGCCCCCACTCATGTCCAACTCATGTCTCCCAGCACCCCCACCCCCCAGCAGTGCAGGGCACCCTCCACCAGGCCCCAACACATGTCTCCCCGCACCCCACCCCCCAGCATCCAGGGGCACCCTCCACCAGGCCCCCACACATGTCTACCAGCACCCCCACCGCCCAGCAGTGCAGGGCACCCTCCACCAGGCCCCCACTCATGTCTCCCAGCACCCCCACCCCCCAGCAGTGCAGGGCACCCTCCACCAGGCCCCCACTCATGTCCAACTCATGTCTCCCAGCACCCCCCCCCCCCCAGCAGTGCAGGGCACCCTCCACCAGGCCCCCGCTCATGTCCCCCTGAATCCCCACCTCCCAGGATCCAGGGGCACCCTCCACCAGGCCCCCACTCATGTCCAACTCATGTCTCCCATCACCCCCACCCCCCAGCAGTGCAGGGCACCCTCCACCAGGCCCCCACTCATGTCCAACTCATGTCGCCCGGCACCCCCACCCCGCAGCAATGCAGGGCACCCTCCACCAGGCCCCCACACATGTCCCCCAGCACCCCACCCCCCAGCAGTGCAGGGCACCCTCCACCAGGCCCCCACTCATGTCCAACTCATGTCTCCCAGCACCCCCACCCCCAGCAGTGCAGGACACCCTCCACCAGGCCCCCACTCATGTCCAACTCATGTCTCCCAGCACCCCACCCCCCAGCATCCAGGGGCACCCTCCATCAGGCCCCACTCATGTCCCCCTGCACCCCCAGCATCCAGGGGCACCCTCCACCAGGCCCCCACACATGTCTCCCATCACCCCCACCCCCCAGCAGTACAGGGCACCCTCCACCAGGCCCTCACTCATGTCTCCCAGCACCCCCACCCCCCAGCAGTGCAGGGCACCCTCCACCAGGCCCCCACACATGTCTCCCAGCACCCCCACCCCCCAGCAGTGCAGGGCACCCTCCACCAGGCCCCCACTCATGTCTCCCAGCACCCCCACCCCCCAGCAGTGCAGGGCACCCTCGACCAGGCCCCCACTCATGTCTCCCAGCACCCCCACCCCCCAGCAGTGCAGGGCACCCTCCACCAGGCCCCCACACATGTCTCCCAGCACCCCCACCACCCAGCAGTGCAGGGCACCCTCCAAAAGGCCCCCACTTATGTCCACCTCATGTCTCCCAGCACCCCCACCCCCCAGCATCCAGGAGCACTCTCCACCAGGCCCCCACTCATGGCTCCCAGCAACCCCACCCCCCCAGCAGTGCAGGGCACCCTCCACCAGGCCCCCACTCATGTCTCCCAGCACCCCCACCCCCCAGCAGTGCAGGGCACCCTCCACCAGGCCCCCACACGTCTCCCAGCACCCCCACCCTCAACAGTGCAGGGCACCCTCCACCAGGCACGCACTCATGTTCAACTCATGTCTCCCATCACCCCCACCCCCCAGCATCCAGGGGCACCCTCCACCAGGCCCCCACACATGTTCCCCAGCCAACATGTCATCACAATCTAGATCCCTGGCCCTTATTGTCAGCCTCCAAATGCCAACACCCACCCGAGTATTGCATCCACCCACTTAGAAATGGCAATAACATGATAGAACCCCAAATGCAAATTTGGAAATCCTGTCCCTCACATACACCCAATGGGTGTCAGTGAATGTCAAAACACATATCATGATATGCATGAAACCAATGAGATGATACTACACATTGAAGTTTGAAGAAAAAATATGTATTAAAAGCAACATAAATTGAATCAAAAATAAACAAAAATGGGAATAAAAAAAAAAAAAAAACAGCATGTCCGTGAAATAATGCAAAACCACAAATCATAATCCAAAGGAAAGGTGTCCAAAGTCACAGTCCACAAAAGTAAATCCAATGGAAAAATAAAATCGAAAACCATTGCTCCATGGGTAAATCATAAAAAAAAAATGAAAATCCAACAGTCAACTATATACAGATAAACAATCCAGGGTCCATGATCCCAACAGAAGAAATGATTGTCCAAAATGTAAAAAAAAATGCAAAACGAAAGGAAACCTAACACTAACTACAGAACTATTTACAAGGGCAGTGGGCTAGTCCGACGGCTCAATTTGGGATGTTCCGGGCCAGGGCATCATCGAACTCCTGCTCAATGTCCCGGAGGCGGTCCTCCTCTATGGCCCCGAGGTCCGCAGGGCCATCAACATGTTCACCTCCAACTCCCTGCGGATTACCTCGAGACACTCGGCCCGCTTCAGGGCCCTCCGCATGGAGTTCTCCGCCCTGACAATCGTGAGCCGTGCCTCTTCCGCCCACTGCCGCTCCGCATCTATGGCGTGGCCCAACCGCTGCCACACGGAAGACACTTCCCGTCCTGGGTCCTCCTGCCCTCCGGCCGATGCCTGCCCCTCCGATGTCGAAGGCCCCGAGCCATCATGGCTCCCACCACATTGCTGCTGTGCCTCTGCCCGTGCACTGCCTCCTGCTGCCTGCACATCCTCCGCTGGCTGGGGTGCAGTCGTTGATGTGGCCACCCCTGCTGGACGTCCGACTCCCGACTGTGGCAGGGATGCCTCCTCCACCAGCCTGGCCGCACCGTCAGAGGCAGCTCCACAGGGCACCCAGGTGACTAATGGGTGGGAAGATGGCACGGAGGACGACTGGTGCATAGGGGGTTCAGTTGAGGAGGGGGTTGGAGCAAGCCCCATAAAACGGAGGAATCCGGCCTGGGTGACCTGTCCCAGTAGGCCGACGCGGTCAACGAGCCATTCGAGATGACGTGCAGTCTCCTCATGAAAAGACTGCAGGTCACCTCGCATGGCCCGTTGACGCAACGCCACACCAGTCAGGAAAGGCTCAACCCGGACTCAGATAGCCACGTCCGCAGGCAGAGGAAGACCAGTTGTTGTGAGCTCATCCCCTGCCTGAAAACGGGTCTGGACGTAGGCATCCCTGCTGGTGCAAGATGATGCAGTGACAGGATCAGGGACAGGATTGCACACAGGCACCTCCGCGGCGGCCTGTGCTGCCTCCTGTCCCTGGTCCTGCACTGCACCACTAGCACCAGTGGAATCCCCACCTCCAGACCCCGTCTCTGTTGTTTGCACGGCCTCCTCCTCCACCAAACCCCGCACCAACCGGGATGACTCTGTGCCATCTTCCCCTGTTGGGCCCTGTGGGGTCCCAGCTGCCCTTCTGCTGCCGAGGAGTCCAACTCCAACCTCCGTCTCTTGGACCTCCCCCCGGCAGCTGCGGCCTGGACGCGGCACCGGACTCCTCACTCCCCGACGAGATCACAGCCTGGGAGGGGAGCCGGGCCTTGCGTCTCCGGCTGGCGGTGCGATCCCCGCCGCTGTGCTCCACAGCACATTCTCCGCCCTCCTCATCAGTTGACGCTGCAGACAGGGAGAAATAAAACACAGGCATCAGGGCACTGTACAATGGACACATACACACATGACAGTTGTACATGAGTGGCATTGGCAAACCTCAGACATGGCATCACAATCGCCAACACACATGTCATTTCAACTTGCACACATGAGCCATACCACAGCCATATCGCAACTGCCAGCACCATCCATACACATACAACAGCATGAGCAGGCAAAGGTGAGCCAGACATCACATGCAACACAGGGAGTGCACTACACATGCGCGCACACCGTCACACTTGCATACATGTGTACACCTCTGCCAACTGTCGCAGTGTTCAGATGGGCATCCATGTCACATCTGCCAATCAGGCTTCCACATCCCGCTGTCACATGCATCCATGTTGCATCACTGTTGCACCCTTGTCAAATACACACACATGCACATGTACAGAGTGCTGATACATGCAGCTGAAAACAACATACATGCATGACATCACGAACATGCCTACTTACATACACATTCATCCAAACATGTGTGCCCACACAACTGCATTTGGCATGCAAGCCTACACACACAAGCACCATCCATGTCTCACACGTGACAGCCCTCGCATGTGTTAGCCTCACGGCCCTGTACACCCGCACCCATACTCGGCCCCATACAAACAGATGTGCAACCTGCACACTACTGGCACATCACCACACGCACAGCTTACAATCATGATGCATGTACACTTACCGCTCGACTCCAGACGGGTCTGCCTCTCAAGGACCTGTACGTGGAGCGCTGGGGATATGCCCCTGCGCCCCTTAGCTTCCGCTGCCTTCAAGAGGCGCCGGGCCTTGTTGAGGGTCCTGGACCTGAAGTCCTCCCAGCGCTTCTTAACATGTTGGAAGTCGCGGACTGCCACACCCTCTGTGTTGATGGCAATCACGATGTCCGTCCAGAACCGAGTCCGTCCCTCCTTGTCGGCGCGGGAACTTCCGAAGAGGGCATCATACTGCCCCAGGACTTGCTCCACCAGGACACCAACTTCGGTGGCAGTAAAGCTGGTGCCCCTCTGCTTCTCTGGCCGAGGGTTGTCAGTGTTGCCAGAAGTTGCAGCGCCTGACATGACAACCCAAGAGGCAGGAGTGGGTGGGCAACTGGGTCCTGGGGCTGGGCTGTGGAGCGATGGAATCCCAGTCGGGAATCTTCGGTTCCAGCAGGGGTGGTCACAGCAACAGCACCCCTGGCTGATGTGCAGGCAGCAAATGGCATGGCACGTGGGCAGCAGGCAGTCAGGCAGCAGAAGATGGCAGGTGGGAGCGTGCTTGGGGCTCTGGGGGGCAGTAATTCGGCTTTCTGGGCAGGATCGTGGTCTTACGCGTGGCAAGCTTGATACGGAGTGATTTGGCACGTGAAATTCCTGCACGTCTGCGTGTAATTCGAGGAAAGGCCCTTAGCGCGTAAGCGCGTCAGCACACGTACGTTAATTCATTGGCCCAAAGGCCCCCATGCGCATCTATGACGACACGCGCATGGCCTTAGAGAATGGCGCGTGTAAAAAAAAAAGATACACATCCGAGTGTCAAAGCGTGTAATTGGTGGAAATGGCCTCATCGCGTATGCGCGTCTGTGACGTGTGTATAAAAGGTATGTGTAGAACGCCATTTCCTTGTACGTGCTTTCGTGGAGAGCGAGTAGGTGAAATCTGTACTTCTTGTCGGTTCACACGCGATTTACTTCACAGCGTTTCAAGTTCGTATTCCCTGTTACCTCTGACAGCTTTTTCTGTTTTCCTCTTTTTCCTGGGCCTGTTTCCTCAAACAGCGTTCCCTTCTACTGTTGTCCTGTCTCCTCAGACAGCGTACAATTCTTCTTTTGGCGGGGGTGTTGCCAACGGGCACACGCGCATATGTTTCACGCTTTTGTTCCTGGCAGACGGTGAGTCGCGCACGTATTTAACATCTGTGCTTGCCCCGTGTGTCGCATACCCCTTCAGAGGTCATTCTAGGCTGCGTGTGACACGCATACGTTCATTCTTGTGTTTCTGGGTGCCTACAGCGTAGTGCAGGTTTATTTGTCCACACACGTGGTCTAGGAGGGGTTGCGTGCACCTTACTTGCCTTTTTTGGGGTGCCTGTGCGTTGCTTGACCCGTTATCTTTCCCCAGGGGTGACATACAGCCTTGCTAGAGCACTAGGATACGATTACCATCTGGTACCTGACCCCCAATTGCCCAGGACAATAGTTCACAGCGACTCCCATACGCACAATAACATCAGTGCCATGGCTGGGAGGCAAACAAGCCGTAAGGGTGGCAAAGGTGGCCGAGCCCCAAGTGGTGGCCGTGGTGGATCCGGTAGGGGACGTGGCCGTGACTTGCAGGGTGCCCCTAGCCCCCCAAGTGGTGGAGCAATCAGGGACACCCATGCCCCCCCCTGGTTGAGGGTAACGTGGCTGACACCATCCATGCTCAGCCCTTGTTGGACCAGGCCACTGTGGAACCAGACTTCCAGGTCAGCAGGTCTAGGCCACATGCGCCGGTGCACGTTGGTGTCATCAGGCCACGTGGATAAGGGGCAGCTAGGTCATCTGCTGCCCCGTGTAGGCAGGCTGGAGAGGCTGCAGGGGCAGTTGCGGCTCCATCCACCCCACCTCTCACACACCCAGCCAGGACAGTGTCGGTCCAAGTCCATCCTGCTGACATTCCCCCTGACACCATCACACTTGCTCTAATGCCTGCACCAACTCCCATGCTGAGTGTGCAATCCCACACTCCTAGTACAGAGTCCATAGGGGCTCCTGCCCCTAGTGTCCAGAGCGGCGTAGGACACCCAGGATCCCCACCACCTTCCTGTGCTATAGGACCATTTTGGACTGGCAGCTCCAAGTTAAACATTTGAACCATTTCAATAAAAAAATCAATTTCATGAGCAAACTAGACCGAATGAACAATTGGTGCCCTCCTCTCCCTCTTCTTTTTATGGCTAGGGTACATGCCATCTGTGTGATGGCATGTGTATTTGACCTGCCAATCACAGGCCAATGTGTGATGCCACTGCTAGGCAGCATGCAGCAAATGTGTTCATCTTCCATCTTGGTGTCATCAATGTGTGCCATCTGCCTCCCCTTCACACGCAGTGACGGTGCATGCATGGGAGGGTTTTAGTCATGTGGGACATGTGTCAATCAAGTACTGTTTCTGTAGCTTCTCAGCCCTAATTGTGTGCCATAGTGCTAATGCCTGTTTCCATTTGTTTTCTTTTATGTCTTTCCCGGGGATGACGCACTTGATACTGCTGGGGTTGTGGAGATGGTGCAGACCTAGGTGGGGTCTCAGGGCCGACCGACCACCAGTGAGGGACGTGGTGTGGTGGTGGGTGAGAACCCACAACTGCTGCAGGTCGTGCTCTCAAGGGGTGTCTCTGGCTGCACCTCCCCCGAGCTGTATTCAGGTGTCGATTCGGATGATGGGACCTATGTGCCGTCGCAGGTGAGTGTTCCTGGGAGGGATTCTGTTCTGTCTGACCCATCTGCACCAGGTTTAGAACCCTCAATGGGGATGTCAGTTTTGGCAGGGCCACCTTTGGTGGTTAAAGGATGCAGGGTCACACTCCGCAACATCTGATCCTGTTCCTGGGCCAGCAGATCAGAGGGGGAATGCAGTCCTGCAGCCTCAGGCAGTGCCGGCACAGCAAGGCGCAGTTCGCCTTGCCCTAGACAGGTGTGGTGCCCACCGGCGTGGTGGCCGTACGCCACCTGGCAATACCGCATGGGAGCAATCCATATAGGGTATGGCAACCCAACAGGCAGCATCATCAGCGATGATGGCTCAGGCCATGGATAGCGTGGCCACTTCCATTGTCCCCCCCGAAAGGCTGATGGAGCAACTACAGCAGGCAACAGACTCCATCTGCAAGTCAGACAGGGAGGACATGTTGGCATCCGACAGGGACAGGAGGGCGGCACTGGCGACTCTGCGGGAAGCCATTTCCATAGAGTCCCAGGGCCACAGGGAAGCCCTGAGGGTGGAACTCCTTCACCTCAGGACGACTCTTGTTGAGCTTGAGGCTTCAACAAACCGAAGGACAGAACAGCAGCTGGAGCGTCTCACACATACGCTCTCAGCTGAGATGCAGGCAACTAGGGCGGAGGTCCGGGCATCCCGTGAGTTGTTGCATGGGGACCTACGCACAATTATCCTCCAGAACCAGACCTTCCACACCCGCATGCTTGCTGCCATGGAGGACCAGACTAGGGCTTTGCGTGGGCTGCCTCCCATAGTGCCACCACCTCCTGATGCAGTTGCAGAGGGTGAGGAGAGCGACAGCAGTGATTCTCTTACAATAGGGTAGCCGTGCAGGCCATGAGCCCATGGAGGTGTTTTTTTTTCCGCAAGATCCACACAGGTGGGTTTTGGTGTGCACCCTGTCCTCGGACCTCCTGGGTGGCCTCCCCCATCCCCCCGGGCCCATTAATGGCCATTTATTTATTTATTTTTGTTTTTGTTTTGTTTTTTGGACAGTGTGTTGCCTTGTGTGACTCCCGTGGGCATACGCTGTATTGTGGCTGGGCACATGCAGGCTTGTCATGAATTTGGGTCAGATGCTTGGGTTTGTGTGACACACACCCCTCCTGCTTCCCGTTTCCATGGGCTTGCAAAGGGTGTGCCCAAGTGACATTGACGTACATGGTGACGTTGGACTGCCATTTGATGTGTGGGCAGTCTGTAGTCAATACTGTGTATACATTCATAGTGCATATAGTTGTTGTATTGTACACTGCATTGTGTATTGATATGTGCCTCTGCATCCATCTCATCCTCCTAATTTGCAGGTCCATTTCTCATGTCTTCACAAGGCGGTGTACCTTGGAACTGGAGTCCATGTTGTAAGCAGTGCACCTACACTCTTGTGTGGTGCTAACACTGTATACTTGGAAGTGTTCGAAGTGCTGGCATTATCAGGTAGTGAGGCTACCAATTTTTTAAGTCTGTAATGTCATGTTTAAGGTAGGTTGGAGGTTGTGTAGGTGATTGGTATTCTTGGTATTTGGTAATGTGTGTTGAAGGTCCTGCATTACTGTGAACATTTCATGTGTGGCCAGTTTCCATTAGGGACACTGTAGTTGGTGACACTTGGAGCATGTTGTGGGGATTAATTTGTTTGCTCTCACATTACATGACATGCCATGGTGTGTTGTGTGGCCGTGCCGGGGAGGGGTTGGGTGACATGGCACTGTTCTCATGTAGTATTTTGCAAGTGGGTATTCCTTTCTGCTGCATGGAAGTGTGTCTTTTGATGACACTGCATTGGTGGTGTTTGTGTAGGTAGGGATGCACACATTCTGACACTTCCACATGAACAATCTCAGGCTGCTATGGTTCTGACAGTTGACTGTCCCTTTGTTTGTCATAATTGTCAGGTCGAGTCATCATTGCTTATCAGATGGTATGTGCCAGGGCTGTGTGCACTCCACAGGGGTGTGATTTCTATGTGAAGTAATTAGCCACCAGCTGCGTACGGGCTGCCTCACCCCTTGCCCTTTCCCCTCCCATGCGCAGCGGGCGTGCATGTGGTTGGGGATGTGGGGGCACCACCATGTCCACAGCCAGGCCCCGGCCTGTTGCAACATTGTTCAGGACACATGCTGCCACTATGATCCTGCACACCACTGGGGTGCATATAACAGCTGCCCGCCAGAACGGTCAAGGGAGCAAAAGCGTGACTTGAGCACTCCGATTGTGCGTTCCACTATGCCTCGGGTTGCAATATGGGCTGTGTTGTATCTCTACCTCGGGAGGCATGATGGGGTTCCGAATTGGCGTCATAATATGGGTGCTCAGAGGGTAGGCACTGTCCCCTGGTGAGGAGGTGATGGGTATCATTAGTGGGGCAGTGACATAACTCTGCATCTGACATGCATGCATGTGCAGTGGCATTCATACTCACCAAGCAGCCATGTATCGCCATGCCGCCCAGCTTCTAGGTCCCGGCTTAGGGTAGACATTCGGTAAATGAAGCTGTCGTGGGTGGACCCTGAATAGTTGGCATATACTGAGGTGATGATTCCCTTGGCATTACATACTACCTGCACGTTGATGGAATGCCAGTGCTTGCGGTTCCTATAGATGTGCTCAGATGCCCTGGGGGGACGTAGTGCCACATGGGTGCAGTCAATGGCACCTAGTACTTTGGGGAATTGTGCGACACCGTAGAAATCCAGGGCGGCAGCCTGCCTATCTGCAGGTGTCCTGGGCAGGTATATGTGCCTGCGGACTGATGGGCGTGCAGTGATGATGTTCAAGACCTGGTGTAGGCAGCGTGACTGCGTGGCCTGTGACACCCCACCCATTATGGCACTTGTCCGCTGAAATGATCCAGTGGCCAAGAAGTGCAGTACATTAAGGACCTTCTCCAGGGGACTGAGTGCTTGGGAGCACAGGGTGGGTGATGTGAGGTCATCCTCCCACTCACTGGCCAGGTCCAGTATTATGTGTGGTGGAAACCTGTACCTCCCATACACCTGATCATCAGGCATCCCAAAAAAGCTGGTTCTGGGAGTGAAAATTCAGGTCCTCACTATCCTCCTCCTCCTCCTTTGGTAACCCACAGCCACTGCTGCTAGGAATGGTATATTCATCCTGGCGTCTGAGCTTGTTTGTTGTTTGCGCGCACTTTTATGCTGCGCGGGTCGACGTACGCCTGCTTCATGCTGGCGTACGTGTTTCAGGATTGGACCATTTATTTTTTGGCGCGTTGTAGGCGACCGTGTGAATCTTCCCGCCCACCCCAGGAATACACGTAACACGCTCTCCCAGGCCCAGTCGCGAGTAAATATTCCTGCCCACCCCTGGAATACACGTACCCCACTCTCACAGGCCCAGTCGCGTGTGGAACTTCACGCGAACACCGAAATACACGTACCCTGCAAATTCGCGTGTGAAACTTCACACGCACCCTGAAATACACGTGCCCAGGGCAATCGCGTGTGGAACCTCCCGCGAACCCCGTAATACACGTAGCCTGCTGAAATCGCATGTGGAAGTTCACGCGGACCCATAATACACGTACCCTGATGGTATTGCATGTGAGACTACCCGCGCACCCCAGGAATACACGTACCCAGGCAAATCACATGGCTGGGGGGTGGGGATGCTGGGAGACAGGAGTGGGGGCCTGGTGGAGGCTGCCCCTGGATGCTGGGGGGTGGGGTTGCAGGGGGACATAAGTGGGGGCCTGGTGGAGGGTGCCCCTGGATGCTGGTGGGTGGGGGCGCAGGGGGACATGAGTGGCGGCCTGGTGGAGGGCGCACCTGGATGCTGGGGGGTGGGGGTGATGGGAGACATGAGTGGGGTCCTGGTTGAGGGTGCCCGTAGATGCCGGGTGGTGGGGGTGCTGGGAGACATTAATGGGGGCCTGGTGGAGGGTGCCCTGCACTGCTGGGGGGTGGGGTTGCTGGGAGACATGAGTTGGACATGAGTGGGGGCCTGGTGGAGGGTGCCCTGCACTGCTGGGGGGTGGGGGTGCTGGGAGACATGAGTTGGACATGAGTGGGGGCCTGGTGGAGGGTGCCCTGCACTGCTGGGGGTGGGGGTGCTGGGAGACATGAGTTGGACATGAGTGGGGGCCTGGTGGAGGGGGCCCCCTGGATGTTGGGGGGTGGGGGTGCAGGGGGACATGAGTGGTGGCCCGGTGGAGGGTGCCCCTGGATGCTGGTGTGTGGGGGTGCAGGGGGACATGTGTGGGGGCCTGGTGGAGGGTGCCCCTGACTGCTGGGGGGTGGGGTTGCAGGGGGACATGAGTTGGACATGAGTGGGGGCCTGGTGGAGGGTGCCCCTGGATGCAGGGGGGTGGGGGTGTTGGGAGACATGAGTGGGGGCCTGGTGGAGGGTGCCCTGCACTGCTAGGGGGTGGGGGTGCTGGGAGACATGAGCTGGACATGAGTGGGGGCCTGGTGGAGGGTGCCCCTGGATGCTGGGGGGTGGGGGTGCAGGGGGACATGAGTGGGGGCCTGGTGGAGGGTGCCCCTGGATGCTGGTGGGTGGCGGTGCAGGGGGACATGTGTGGGGGCCTGGTGGAGGGTGTCCCTGACTGCTGGGGGGTGGGCGTGCAGGGGGACATGAGTTGGACATGAGTGGGGGCCTGGTGGAGGGTGCCCCTGGATGCTGGGGGGTGGGGGTGATGGCAGACATGAGTGGGGGCCTGGCGGAGGGTGCCTTGCACTGCTGGGGCGTGGGGGTGCTGGGAGACATGAGTTGGACATGAGTGGGGGCCTGGTGGAGGGTGCCCCTGAATGCTGGGGGTGGGGGTGCAGGGAGACATGAGTTGTACATGAGTGGGGGCCTGGTGGAGGGTGCCCCTGGATGCAGGGGGGTGGGGGTGCTGGGAGACATGAGTGGGGGCCTGGTGGAGGGTGCCCTGCACTGCTGGGGGTGGGGGTGCTGGGAGACATGAGTTGTACATGAGTGGGGGCCTGGTGGAGGGTGCCCCTGGATGCTGAAGGGTGGGGGTGCAGGGGGACATGAGTGGGGGCCTGGTGGAGGGTGCCCTTGGATGCTGGTGGGTGGGGGTGCAGGGGGACATGTGTGGGGGCCTGGTGGAGGGTGCCCCTGACTGCTGGGGGTGGGGGTGCAGGGGGACCTGCGATGGTGATCAGTAGTGCAAGGTGACATGTGGGTTGGCTGGGGGGCATGGCCATGGTGGATGGGCTGCCTGCGGGACATGAGCAGGGGTGCAGGGTAGTCCCCTGTGGTGTGGGCTGCCTGCAGGGGCCGTGGAGGGTGTAGAGGGAACACCTGGGAGGACCCACACGCTCAATTCACGTGTAGTACTACCCGGCACCCCCGAAATACACGTACCCTGCTGAAATCACGTGTGGAACTTCACACGCACCCCGGAATACACGTACCCTGCAGGATTAGCGTGTGGAACTTCACGCGCACCCCGGAATACACGTACCCTGCAGAATTAGCATGTGGAACTTCACACGCACCCCGGAATACACGTACCCTGCAGGATTAGCGTGTGGAACTTCACGTGCACCCCGGAATACACATACCCTGCAGGATTAACGTGTGGAACTTCCCGCGCACCCCGGAATCCACGTACCCTGCAGAATTCATGTGGAACTTCACACGCACCCCGGAATACACGTACCCTGCAGAATTAGCATGTGGAACTTCACACGTACCCCGGAATACACGTACCCTGCAGAATTAGCATGTGGAACTTCCCGCGCACCCCGGAATACACGTACCCAAGCCAATCGCGTGTGGGACTTCCCTCCCACTCCGGAATACACAGACCCAGCCAATTCGCGTGTGGGACTTCCCGCGCACCCCGGAATACACAGACCCAGGCTATTCGCGTGTGGGACTTTCCGCGCACCACAGAATGCACGCACATGCTATTTTTCACACAGCGGGTGTCCGTGTTTGTCGCGTACCCCTTTGCACGTCATTTGTCTTAGAGGGCCACAGTATGTGACATTCATCATAGCTGTATACAGGTGCTTTTTGTTGGCGCACATTTTGACGCACATTTATTTCAGGGGCAGGGACACTACCGCCTGCTTTCTTGTGGCGGACGTGTTTGGGCCTGTGCGCTGGTTTGACCGTGCGCTGGTTTGCACTACTGGATTCCATGAATACGTGTTGTAGCCGAGCGTGTGGGCGTTCCGCGCACTTGCCTCCTGTACTTCCCCCGTGACGCCCACATTTTGACGAGTTGTTCCCCATTCCGAGCGTTATGCCCCGTGTTCCGCCTACTTTTGTTGTGTGCGCCGCGCTATGTGCGATTTCGCTGTGGCCGTGGCGCACGCCTTTAGATATACTGTGCACCAGCGTGCGCCGCGCACTTTTTCAGCGCACATCCAATATTTTTCTCGCGCACGTCCTTCCATGAATCGATGTGCGCTGGTTTCCCTGCGATTTTCGCACTTGCACTGCGATTTTCGCACTTTTACTGCGATTCGCACGTTTTGGCACCTCTGCGCAGGAATTTTCGGCGCACATTAATTCCATGAATCGACACCTTCATTGGAGACAGTTGGTATGTTGGAATACTTGTGCTGTATAACTTTCACAACTCACATTAATGTTAACTAGCCCTTTTTGCTTTTTTCTTTAGTACAGTAGGTATTACCATCAGTAAATATTGTATACTCACATTTATCAAACTGTCCGGAAGAGATTGGGTTCTGTGATGAACTACGTGAGGTCTAGGCAACAAGTGCCTTCTAATTATCATGGCACTGAAGCTTAATATGCATTTTGGCTTCAGTTGTTGCATGCGATAAATATTCCCAAAATAAATGTGAACATTCTAAGCAAGTTCTGTGTATCAAACACACAATAATTAGTCATAAGCTTGTTTGAATCTCTCTCTCCCACACTTGCTAACTTCGTTAATCTAGCCTCTAATGAGTGTAATACTGAACTGTCAACCTGCTTCCTGATCACCACCCTGTCTATTCCCTTAGCCCATACACTCTCTCTCACGCGATTACTTTACCTACTGCTTCACCAGTAACAACTATGCATATTTGGACATCTTGCCCATTACTCTATCTCTTCAAGACCATCTCTCATTCATCCCATCCTCTACTCTCAATCTCACGACTTCTCCACCTCCCGCACTGAAATTATACCCATCTTTCATGCGGCCAACCTATCCTGTGCTCCAGTGGACCTGTTTCTACTGCAAATGATTAAGGAACTTGCAACCGTCACCTCCACTCACGTCTTCACCTCACTCAACCAATCTCTTTCAACTGGTATCTTCCCAGCCTGTTATTAAACAGCCATAGTGATACCGTCCTAAAGAAACCAAGTGCTGTCCATTACAAGTCTCATTGTACAGACAGTTTCTCTTCTTATCTACCACTATAAAATCCTCAAAGGTTTTCTTCAACCATACAGTCCACTATCTTGAAGGACACCCACCCACTCACTAACACACCCCAATCTGGATTCTGGTCCAAACACTCCATTGAGACTGTGCTTGCCCATATTGCTATTCTCTCGCCTCTGTGGATCTTCCGTATCACTTCAAACACTTACCCTCCTTGACTGGATGTGCACCGATCCCTCTGACTGCTCCTGCTACAGTGCACTGGACACAAATATCACCTTCCTGGCACACCATGTGGATGTTCCTCAAGGATCAGTCCTGGACCCACTCCTCTTCACACTATATACATCCTCTCTCCGCTGCAAACACATTTTTTCCTTTTGCTATAAACATCCGCTATTGATTGACAATACTCGTATATTCTTCACCTGTGCAATTCCGGACAACACATACACAGCTGCCCAACTGCCATCTGCATTGACTACCTCACCACTTCACACATAGCTTGCAAATCTTGGGTTTTCTGTGACAGCAATCTGTAACTCTACCAGTTCATCATGGCCACTTCTGTTGCAACCAGACCTAACCTTCTAGACATTAGAGAATTCTCCCCACACCTTACATTTAACTCAACTGAAACCCTTATCTCTGTTCTTATGCTAAGCGCATTGGACTACTGCACAAGCCAACTCTGTCCCTATTCTCTTTTCTTCCCCTAAACCATATCCTCCGCTTTCTGTCAAACACACCATAACTGCCTCTAACTAACATCACCGTGCTAGATAGCTCTTCATGCAAAATCCCTCTTTAAATTCCCGCTACTCATGGTCGTACCCTCATTAAGTCGCTCCTTGTCACAAACAATAAGTTCCCCATGCCATCTGTGTCATCACTGGCTTTTGCTCATTTTCCATACATGGCCCACTCCGGAAATCCTCATACCACTTGCCATCAAGCCCTGTTTTCAGCAGAACTCTTTAAAACCAGTGTCAAACAACACCTGTACCCATGGAAGGAAACCCCACCTCACTAAACTCTGCCACATCCCAACCCACATCTCCTGCATTATTCTCTCAGGAATAGTGTTATGTAATTTGTAAATACGCAAATACTGGCCTCACGCTCTCAAAGTTAAACTATTGTTATGTCCTGCAGTCCCAGACCCTGGTATGTGTTCCTATTCTTGCCTCTTCAACCACTAGGTTTACTTCATTCAGTCCAACAATACTCTTATATCACTCTTACATCATGTCACCTTACCCTAGGTCGGTCTCTTCTCTCTGTTATTGCCTGCTTTGTAACTCAGTTCTGATCGACCTGACGCCCTGTTCATAAAAAATAAAAATCCTACAGTAAAAACAAAATTAAGCACATGAGTGATTTATCAGATAGCAGCCAGACGATTGGCTCAGAGCTACACAGCTTTGCACTGCACAATATCATGACCTGCCTTTGGGTTTTGTAAACAAATATTCGCTCACTTTGCATCACGAGGCCAGGTTGCACGTTTCTCATTTGCCTACCTATTAAGAGAACTATGTGGGTCTGCTTTTTGCTGGTTTGTCGAGAGTATTTGTGGCATATGTGTCCAGAGTTGAGCCATGTGCGCTCATAGTGAAAGGGCAAATCAGGTTTGCTATGTGCAGTGGTGTTGCTAGCAGTTGCCCACATGCAACACCTGGTCCTAAATCGCATTGGAGGAAGATAAGGGAAGCAATATGGGGTCAGCCAGGAGTCAAGTAGTGATGCAAAATTGCTCCAGGAGAAAATCCCTGTAGGGACACCAAGGGGCAGAATTGAAATGCAGCATCTAGGAACAAATGATAGTAGGGCAACATTGAAATGGGATACCTTGGAGCAGAATCACTGCAGCGAAAATGTACAGTGGAGCACATAAGGCCAAGTACTAGTGAGCAGAATAGCATTGAGACACCTGGAAGCCCAATCAGTTGGCATTTTAGGAGCAGAATCACAATGGGACACCTGAGAGCAGTAGAGTATAAGGTAGAAAGGAAAATGGTGGGCTTAGAGAAGTGTGCCGAAAATCAAGAAGCCAAGTACAGCAAGAGATGACATGGAACCACAAAACATGAAAAAGAGATGGCAGGCATAAAAGAAATAAGAAAGCATAGCAAGGCGTGAAAAGGCCTAATAAGAGAGGCCGTGTTTTTCTCCTGGCACTCCTAGCACTGGCTTCTGCAGACACCTGCCATTTCACTTTCTCACTTTGCCTCTGTCAAATTCTATCTCTTTTTCTAGCTATTGACCTCTTCAACTCTCACTCCTATAGATATATTATACACCGTGTTCAACAAGGACTCTGCTTGGCAATACCTGAAGTGAAGGAAGTGGTAGAAATATGAACACTTCAGGAGCTAATTTCAGATACGTTCGTATGTTGATTGTCCGGCTGAGATCCACCTCAAGCTTAACTTTAATCTTCTCAGAATGCTATACTCAATGGGTTCAGCTGGGACCTTTTCCAATTATAGATGTCGGTGGAATTCAGGGCTGGGCTGTAGAGGGTAGTTGTCAGGAGGGGGATTCTGCTGGTAGGTTTGGGGTTGCACATTACTTAATGTGATGAAAATGTGCCTTGAAGTGGCAGGGCTTGATCTCTCAATTGCATGAAGGTGGTGGGGAGTTTGATGTTGAGAAGTGTGCCGTTCAACAGTAAATGAAGAATAGTCATTTCCTGGTCCTCTCTATTTTGTATATATTCTGCTATGGTCAGTTCCTGACTTCTGGTGATGCTCTGACCATACTAGATAGTAACAATGTCCTCCAGGAATGAGGGGCATGCATGGTAAAGCTTTGTGTATGATGCTGATGGCTTTTCAAGTTTTGGATTGCATGACGCGGAGCAGCGGAAATCAATTTCTAACCCTCTCACCACTCCTCTCTCCTGGACTGACCATATTCTGCTTTCCTCTCACCTTAAACTCTCTGTCCATCTGGAAAAGCTCGTCCGAGCACTGCCATCTACCTTCTCAGTCATTCGGCCCATGAAACGTTTGTCAGTAGATGCCTTTGCCTCTACTTTCTCTGCTCCGTCTACTCCTTTGGCTGACTCCCACCCTGACACAGCCCTCTGTAACTTGAATCTTTCTATCTGCATTTCTCTGGACGCTCTTGCCCCTGTCACGAGAATCCGTATGAAGCCTACCTCCAAGTGCAACTCTTGGTATTATTCTGACCTCACCACCTCAGTGCAGGGTGGCTGAGAGGAAGTGGAGGGCTTCGGGTGCATCCTCTGACAAACTAGTCTTCCGCCTGCTCCAAGGCAATACATACTCTGTCCTGTTCAAGAAGAAGGTCCACATCCAAGCCCACACCTCTGCAGCCTCTAACAACACGCCTGAACTCTTTAAAATCTGCAAGGAGCTGGCCAATCCTTCTGCAGTCTCTACCTCTCCTGTTCCCTCCCAGACACAATGTACTACTCTGGCGTCTTAATTCACCACTGAAACCCATGACATCCTGTCCTCGCTTTCCTCTTCCTCTACCTCTCTCAGCCCCCCCTCTGGCTGCTTCTCCCTCTCCTCCTACTTTTTCCTCTTTCTCTCCGACATCACCTGACAATGTTTCTAGGCAAGTCCGATCTATGAAAGTGTTGTCCAAACAGTTGCTCCCCTGCTCCTCCAGAACCATCAAGGACCACATTGATACCCTCGCTCCAGCCTTAACCAATTTCTGTAATCTCTTTTTCGCCACCGCTTCCTTCCCCTCTCTCGTCAAGCACTCCATTGTGCATCCCCTCCTTAAAAAACCTTCTGCTGACCCTACTTGTATGCCAAGCTATCTCTATTTTCTAATTCTTTAATTTCTTTCCTGGGCAAACTCCTGAAAAAGCTGGCCATCTGCAAGCTTACTCTTCATACCAAATCTGTTTGTTGTCTCAATGACATCAGTCTGGCTTCAGTACAGCCAGGGGCACAGAAACTGCTCTCCTGAACACCAATGAAGTTCTGCTCTCTAATACTGATTCTAGTCTTCATTCTGTCCTCATCCTCCTTGACCTTTCCTCTGCTTTTGACACTGTCAATCGCACCATGGAGTGGCTGACCTTCTTCCTCCTGGACCGACCCTCCCAGGACCAACTTGGGCCCTTTCTTTCCACCACCTCTCTCTCTACATGTGGTGTTACCCAGGGCTCTATCCTCTCACCCTGGCTCTTCAATGTCTACTTTGGCCCTCTAATATTCAGTGCTATGCGGATGGCATGGAGCTCTCTTTCAGGCTCTCCTCAGCCTTCTCTCCTCTCTCGCTAATTCCTGACTGCCTATTCACGATTCAGGATTGATGTGCCTCCACTCATTGGGACCCCTATTCCCGCTTTCCCCCTCTAGCTCTGGCCGCCCTCCTTGGGCCCTCTTCCTTTGCCTTCCTGTGAGGCAAAAGACCTTGGTGTCATCTTCGATTCCACTCTCTCCTTCTCTCCTCACATCACAGACCTTGCCTAGAAGGCCCACTGCCAGCAGCACCTTCTCAGAGGTATCCTTCCTTTTCTTACTTTCCCTCAGAAGCTCAATGTCTCAAGAGCCCTGATTCTCTCTATGCTGGGCTACTGCAACAGTCTTTCTCATTCTGCCTTCCGACACTCTTCACCCTCTGAAACTAACCCAGAACAGGACTGCGAGACTTATCCTTGGCCTCAAGCCCAAAGGCTGTATCTCTCCAGCACTGAAATCTCTCCACTGGCACCCAGTGGCGAAAGGATCCCGTTCACAACCCTCTTTATAGTCCCCAAGGCATTCTGGAGGTGTGGCCTGCACTGCATCCAACTCTCTCCTCCAAAATATCTTCCTTCTCAATCCCTTCAATCAGCTACCTCCAACTCTCTGAGGGTAAGATGCTTCTCCAGGCAGAGAGTGGGGGGTAGATCTCTCTCCTCTGCAGGTGCCTCCCTCTGGAATGGACTTACTGCCCCTCTCAAACTTGAGCCGGACCACCTGAAGTTCCGGAAGCTTCTAAAGACCTTTCATTTCTCCTCTGCTTTCTCTCTCTCCCCTGCTTACCCACCTGTCTGCTGCGTTGAGTGGTTGCTTGACTACCCTCAGAGTTCTCACTGGGATCCAGGCTCCTCCATGATCAATCACTCCTGCACTGACTACGGGCCTACTTCCCCCTCTCCCTTCCCCTTGCACTGCACTTTTGCACTGTCACTCTTACACAATCTGAATGACACAAGGCCTAGTAAGATCGTTTATCTTTCCCCCATTGCTTGTTGTGCATAGAAACACGGGTGCAGAGGCGCATTATAAATGACATATATCATATGTGGGGATAACTCATAAAGTTGGATGAGTTTGAGCTTTTGTGTATTCTTATTGGCAGGGACCTTTGAGGTAGACAGCAGTGTGTAGGTTCTCAAGCTGATGTCTGCTAGAGGGGGTTACTTTTTCTAAAGCGTGGATTATTGGTACCAAGTTGTCTGAGTTTTCTCTGCCGTGTTCGGTTTGAAAGAGCAGTGACTGTGAATGTGGAATGCAAGAGACTTGGTGAACGGTGGCAGGCCACAGCGGGGGCTTAGAATCCATGGAGGATAGCCCGATCTGGATGTTATGGCATTTGGTTTTGTGAGGAACAAAATCCCTCATGGTTGGGTTTAATTTAATATAGACATCGGACTCTGGACTATGTTATGCAGGTGTTGGATTGGTGGATGTTTTGTTGGATTTTCTTGTCTCCAGATATTATTGTGTGTTGGTGAATGTGTAGTTTGTTGCTGGCAAAGATGTTAACGCAAGAGATCCATCTAGAGGTTAACAATCATTGGTAAGAGGATTTACCCCTGTGGGCATCCACACGTGACAGTTAGAGGTGTTGATCCTGAGCATGGCATCTATCTAGACAAACCTGTGATGGTCCGCTAGGTAAGAGGCAAACCAGCAGATTGACTTTTTATTTATTCATTTGGGAGATGTCTAGAACCTGAACATTTTGAAAACCTGCACATTGATGTGTTGGGGAGACCACAAACAGAAATGTCTCTTGCCACTTAACAATAGGTTATATCATTGACCCACATTGATAATACTCGGTATTGATCTCCGAACACTCCTAGGACAGAGTTGACTTGCCAAGAATCAATTTGGTGGTCTTCAAGATGCACACAGATCACTACAGTGAATACATTAGTCCACTAAGACATCTTGTATTATAATCCTGCAGAAACCAGAAACTGTATTTGTTGGAATGAATTAAGTAAAGCCCAACGAAAGGTAAGATTGCATATTGCTCAATGGAGACTATTTTTACTCCTGACAGCAGGGGCCACAGACGTCCCCTAGAGGTCCCATAGTGTGAGTGTGTTGAGAGTGTGGGTAAATGCTTTTCCTGTCTGGCTGGATGCTAGTTCGGCTTCAAAGAGGTGTCCAATTGGTTATAGTTGCATGGCACATGTCATTGGCCAAGACAACATATGTTTTATCATGGGCCAGATCTGAGCAATTTCCGATTTTGAAAGATCAAACTGGTTCCTTGGTCCATGATTGTATTTCAAATAACTTAGATAATTACTTGTTTACTCTGTTGTACATGGCATGCTCTTGATCTACGTAGACCATGAGTGTGGCCGTAGCAGATTAAAGATGTGTAAGTAAATACATTGCTCATTGCAACGCTACTTTCCACAATTCAAGATGTATTATTTTCCTTTGCTGCACTGGGCCCAATACTAATATTAAGACCCTGTCTTTCTCAGATCAAGATTTACTTCACAGGTGCCTCAGATTCACTTAGTTACATTTCCCGACAACATTCTTTACTCCTATTATTTGCATTTTTCTGTGGCACAATCATTGTCTCCTTTCTAAAAATCATCACCAGTATCTTTCCATACCAGCCCTACCAATCGTGTACATTTCATCTGCCTCACTTATGACCATTGCTCCCCTTGTTGAGCTACACATCTCGCCTTCAGGAATATTTACCTTAAAACACATAACTGAAATCATTTAAACACGTGCTATTTCAGCTGGATTACTATATTGTGTGTCCATTAGTCTTCTGTAAAAGATGTTTGAAAACCGTGTAATCCTGAAGTGGCTACAAACCTCATCTTTGGCCCGAGTAAATAGCATCACACCGCCAAAGACCCTCCATGCTCTTCACTCGCTCCTGGACCTGCTTCTAGACCAATGTGTCGAGATCAATATGTTATTTTCGTTTTTAGTGCTTGAAGCATACTGTAGGCATCTGGTGTGTATAAAATCCCAAATAAATAAGTACAGTGTCTGCTGATTCGCCACATAAGAACCATGTCCCATGGCCAAATATGCTGCCCAGCAGTGTGTCGCATTACTCCCAGATTTGCACCATGTTTTTGCACCAGATTTGATTCAAGAGCCACCACGTATCACAGCCATGCCCCATTTTACCCAAGTTAGCCCCATGTCACTGTTCTTACATTAGAACTGCTTCATAATTTATTCATTTAGTTTTATTTTTTTTAATTGTTTTTTATAACGCGCCTAATATCATACCAGAGTTCGATTTCTAAGCGCGGATCCGGGATTCAAACCTCTGTTGCTCTGCCTGGTCTTGCTTCCAAGAACTCTGTGTTGCCCCTGTGCTACCACCACTCTTGCCTCTAGAACTTCCTTACACACACTGCGGTGCCCCTTAATTTGCCCCATCAGTCTCATTTCTTTCCAAAATGCCCTTGCGTATCCTACTACTTCCCAAATGTTCTCCTTGCCCATGCACATGTCATTGACCGTTGTTACCCCATGTCTCTCTTAAAACTCCCAAGTGCCCATATTACTTTCATTGCCACAGTACTGTCCCAAACATGCCCCATTGCACCCTTCTTTGCCAGTGCTTCTCGCAGTGGACCCAGAACTCCCCTACGCCACATCACGTAGCCGCTGAACTTACCTATGGCCACCAAGTGGCCAGCAGGACCGCTCCCTTACACTTGCACAAACATTTTCTTTTTTAAAGTTCTTTCTTACTCTGCAGGAAGGTCCCTTACCTTATGGCGCAGCTTCTCGGCTTCATCACCTGCTAGCGCATAGAAAAAAGAAATTGAGCGAGGGGGTGTTACACAAAAGAACACTTTTAAGGGACCCACTGTATAAACGTGGTATATCTTGCCGTCTGGCGAGACGCAGCGTGAGATCCAGCGTTCAGCGTACACTGTAGGCTGGGAACGGACCTCCAATCACGGTGTCCCATGACCGCTACAGGGATCCCCTTGATCTCGAGGAACTACGGGAGACTGGGATAGCCACAAGAGAACCCAGACCTTGTTTACCTGTCTGGGTTAAAAGGTAGATGTGTTGACTGACCCCCATATCCATCTGACATGCTGATCTAGTGTAAGACAGAAAAAACCCCTTGGTCATGAAGAAGATGACAAACCTAGAAGTCATCGAAACCGGTTGACCTTTTTAGGCAGGATATTCCGAAGAATACTTTGGATACAGATGAGAAGTGATGATTTTGTAATGGAGAACAGGTTCTCCCAGAACTTTCACTAATTTTCTCAAGAACTCTGAATCCATCAGTAGTCCACACCAAACATCGTCAGGAAATCACCTTTTGTTTGGCCTCTAGAGCATAACTTGCTAGACTTTGCCTCAATAGAAAAGGCTTTTTTATGATAATTTCTCGTATATGTGCTAAGCAATTGGTCTACAATTTAGGGTCCACACAATTCTCTGAAGGTCTGATAAAGTTACAGGTACTAGGTGCCCGCGACAAACTAGCTCCTCGCAGAAATGTGGCCCTAGTGCTTGAGACATTGCTCTTACTTTTATGAAGGATTTTAAATTAACCAAACCATTGTAGAATTAGGGACTGCACTTAACCTCTATCCCTTTTAGATGGGCGGCACGTCATCTCTCTACTAGGGACAGACACCACACATAGGATTAGGGTGTTCTTCGTTTAGGGTCTGTTAGGTAACACATTGATTGGAAATTCACAAGAAATACCACGTTTATACAGTGGGTCCCCTAAAACTGTTCTTTTGAGTGACAAAACATGGTACTTTAACACTAAAGGCTGAATTTTGAACTGTCAACTATCTGCCCTGATTGTTTTTTTGCGAGGGTTTAGTGTTAATCAGACTCTCTCACTTAGTCTTGACTCACCCTGGGCCATAGGAAGCCTTGGGAAGCCTTGGGCATACAGCATTATACATATATCTGAGGCTGCGAGACTCTAGCACCACAAGGCCACCCTGTGCCTGCCACGACGTTAACATACAGGCTCCCCTGTGCACTGAGTCTACCCATCATGAGCCAAAGGCCACATACTATGCTTAAGTCACAGGCTGGTGTGTCTGCCCAGGAGAGCCTCTGATCAGCCTGACAAGTGCTCAATAGATCGGTTTTCAGGTTGTGCAAAATAGAGCGCCCTCGGTTATACCATTTACCATATCACACTGGACCTGGAACCTGACCATATCACACTGGACCTGGAACCTGACCATGTAACATATTGCACTTGACCTGGAACCTGTACTGCAGGTAACATGTAGGCATCCGGTGGGAACCAGATGCAAGGTCCAGTGCACAGATCACTTTGTAGGGCTTCTTTTGTGAGTACTTTCAGAACATTCCTGCATTCCACTGCAACAATAATATCTTGCAGTGCACAATTAATACACACAAAGGTGCAGTAGATTATGGGAACTGTCTTCATGCATTCAGGCCTCATTAAACACCAGCTGCAAAGACTGCAGAAGACAGCATCAGTCTCACCTTCAGATGTTTTTTTTTTTTTTTTTTTTTTTTAATGGTTCCAAGTTTAGAAAATGTTGCGATTCATGTGCCCTGATCTGGCTTTTCCATTTCTCCACAACGTGGCATCTGCCTCCCTCCTTGAAGGAACCTTAGCTACTCATCTAGACACCTGTGCTGGCACAAGATAATCCAATGTTTCTTCACGCGTCCAACTTCATTTCCTAGAGACGACAAACGCTCTATTCTGACTTTAATATGGGGTTTCTGTGAAGCTCTGCGTGGCGCTGATTGCACTTCCTTACAAGCGGTACATTTTTAAAGGAAAGTAACAGAACAAGTGAAAGCCGTCATCTCTTATTTAGCATTGAGTATAGGTTCTCAGGGCCATGAGCCGGTCAGGAAACTAGTACAATAATGTCCATATACATGTCAGCCGTGTATAAGATCTAAGAAGTGAGTCTGGAAAGTAATTTCAATGGAGAGACACACTTGACTGGCAATCCATTGAGATTTTAGAGTTTGAAGCACAATCTCAATATCCAGCAACTTGTAATTCTTAGAGGCAGAAAGCCTTGTGGATGCGGTGAGTCTTTTCTGTAATTTCAATACGGCTGCCTTGCTCCATAGGTTGGGAGTTATTTCATGTGGCTGAGCTTTGGACCGCAGTTCAACCGTCAAAGCATGTGTATCTTGGCAAGCTGATTTAGGAGACCTTAACAACCTCTGCCAGCAGAATACACTTTGAGCCGCATTTCAAGTATGGCAGTAATTCTGTTGGTCATGCGAAATTTCCACCTGAATACAAGTGGTGTTAGTGGTGTAAATCCCCATTTATTTTGGATCCATTGGACTCAATGGGGCTTTTTTGGGAAATTACTGCAGCCGAATTACCGCTGCAGTGAATCTGCCAATTCTGCCAATTTTTTTGGGGGAGGGTGGCATTGAGTGGCAAGATTTACCTCCAGGGTTTTGCTGGAGGAAAATCTTCCACTGAAAGCCAAAACTCATAATTTGGCGTAGTGCTAAAATTGGTGGTAACTCTGTAGCCTCCAATTTTACCACTTACCGCCATACTCGTAATGTGGCCCTTTATCCCATAAGGTTGGAAAGCTTTGTGAACAAGCCATAGATTAAGACATGGGATCTCTTATTTTCAATGGGTTTCAATGCTGGTGTGATGTGGTCAATATGTTGCTGAGAACATATCTGGGAAACATGTTTCTATGCTGTTTGAAGCTTACAGGGAGTTTTGAAAAGCACCCTATCCAGATGTCATTACAAGAGGTTGAAGTTGCATGAGCGGAAAAGTTACTCACCGTAGTGACATAAGTACTTTTAGTCCATGGTTCCTTTCCTCCAAACTCTTGGGATGTCCCGCGAAATGGGCGAAGGGCCGAAGTGTGTTGCTAGGCAGCGTGTGGGAACCCTTGCTTATCGCAAGCATGCCTCATACGGTAATGCTTCCACGTACCCCACCCAAACATCAGTCCCCTTTTCAAATTGGATTTTGTAAATTATTAATAGCACGTATGGAGGAAAGGTGTATGCAGGAAAGAGAACTTTGGATTAAGAGAACCCGTGTCACTCTGTTGACTCTTATGCCCCATCACCTTCCATACTGTTGGGAGATACTAAATCACCATGAACCATGTGGGTGGTTGGAATTACCTTTTAAATAGTTTGACAAAAGCACTTTCAATCTAGTGCGTAGTGCCTATGGAATGAATGCGTGCTTGCCAAGTTGCCACTCTACAAATGTCCTGTGTCCCCACACGTCTCTGATATGCCCCATATTTGGTGTGCATGAAGATGTTTACATGGCGTATTCCCCGGACAATTTGCATGCTTCCATTATGGTAATTATTATCCACCGTGCTGTAGATGCTTTTGCAGCTGCTGTCCCAGTGAACAACCTCCAGATATAACAAAAAAGTTAAGCTACTTTGTATATGTCCTTTGTCCTATCCAAGAAAGCGCCCAGTGCCCTTGCCACGTTTAAAGCATGATGTATGAGTATACAACGATTTTTCAGCCTATGAGCTCAGTGATGGAAAAAACTCTCATTTAGGTGAAAAGCGCTGATCACCTTAGACCAGTTTACTTTTTAGCACTGCCTTATCGTTGTGAAAGGGTATCAGGTAATAATGTCCCCATTAGGGGTGTAACGGTATACCGTTATACCGTTCCAGATACCGTGAACAACTTAATTGAACTGTAATAACCGTCACGTTGTTTATAACCGTATACTGATTTATGGCCTGCAGCTATTAAGTGAGCTTTTCAATCTGATTTTGAAAGGCTGCAGTAAGCAAGTACTGTGCAGTCTGGATCTTGCACTGTGGGATGTGGCGTCTGCTAAGGGGGGCTTGTTTGGCAGACAAGAGCATAGGGAAGGTGAGGCCACATTAGTAAACGCAGCTTTGATGCTGTGACCGCCTTTCTCTGTGATTAGTTGAGTCGAATTTAAGATCAGCCAATTTGTAGTTTTCCCACCAATTTGAAAGATTTGAAAGATGGGGGAACTACACATCACAGAATTCAAAGAGGGAATTAACTGGATACCCTTCTGATGCATATCCACAAAAAACGTTACCTCTGTAGACTTTGTGAACACTGAGCTCATCAGTGCTTTGTGCTGGTATATAAACTGACCCGACCCCCACTGTCCTCCGTTTAGATTTGCACATTGGCACTAGAGTTGTTGCATCGCTTGATCCTTCACCTGCCTTATACATATGGCACTGGACTCAAGCAGGCAGGACAGATTCTACATTGAATTTGAAGTATCCAGAGCAATGGGGGTGAGATATTTCTCAGGTCTATCATCGATTTGTGACACCACCCATGAAAGCATTCCTCCGTCTCAACTCACATGCGCTCAGACCTGGGGAAAAAGGTAATGATGGGGCTGTGTTGAGGGCATGGTCCGGGCCATATTTGTGCCAATATGTATTTTAACTTTGTCATATTCAAAAGGATTTTGTGCCACTATCTTTAAGAAGGTAAATGAACATGTATTGCAAGAATCAAGAAAGAAGTCAACCACGCCCACTGAATGCTGTCCTGCTAGGAAAACATAGTCAGTGGTGACTCCAACATCAGACCTTTATAATACACCAGGCGGATGGTAAACAAGCTATAGTGATTTGATCAATATGCAACCTTATGGTGAGTGTGTATTGACTATGACATTTTGACAAAAGAAACACAATGACATGGGCTTTCAGACCTCACATGAGTGACCTTTCTCCCTTTAATGGAATAAAGCGTTATCAAAACAAACTTTCATGACTGATCGCAGTGAGGGGTCATGATGCCCATGCCATGTGGTTCCAAAATAATGCAGGTCGAAGCCAATTTTCAAAGCAATAACCTGTGACTGAGCAGCAACCTCATTGCTCAAAATGTGCATTTTAACACTTCCACTAGTCACTCTTTCATTCAAGGCGATCAACAAGTGAGCGCCATGAAAGACCAAATCTGCAGCTACCTTAGATTCCTGGAGGATCAGCTAAAAATGTGCAGAGACAGGTTTCAAAATGCTGACAATTTATGACCTTTAAGAAAATATTTGTTAAGATTATTGCTATACCGCGATAACCATGATATACTGTCATTTGGCAAGAAGGTTATCATACCGCCATAAAACAATACCGTGACACCGCTAGTCCCCATACATAATGTCGCCGGGAGAAGCCAATGGCGACATTATGTATGGTGACACGTTGTATGGGGGTGGGGTGCAGGGATGTCCCATGCTCCCATTTACAAATAAAACAGGGTTGTAATGTTTCCACCAAAAACAACAACTTTTTTGTCAAGGGATATTTTTGCGAGGACATTGTTACATGGAACCTGTGAAAAATGATGCAAGGATCTTCCACACATAATGTTCCCTGAATCGACCAGTCGTCTAAATATGGGTAAATCTGAACCCCTTGCAAATGGAGATGGGACATAAACAGATCCATCACTTTGAAAAGACTGGCAGTGCTGAGTTAAGGCTAAACGGAAGTACCTTGTACTGACAGTGAATCCCTCACATTGTGAAACAAAGACATTTCTGGTGTGGTTCACGAATTAGTATGTGCATGTAGACATCCTGGAGATCCAAGGTGCATATGCAGTCTCCCTCGACTAAGACAGTCCTGATCTGACCCAGAGTGACCACCATGAACCTCTCTGTAGGGAGGTACTCGTTGCTCTTTGCTAAATCGAGGATGGTTCTCCAAGCTGTCTTGTCATTCTTGAGGAGCACAAAAAATAGCGAAAAATATCCCTGCACTGGATTCTCCAAGTGTTCCAGCAGGTTTGATGAAAACTGTATGGAAAGGGGGGACGCAGGAGGGGATGCAGGAATTGGGGCATGATAGCCAAAACTCCCCACTGATGGGGCCCAAGGTGCAGGGGCGGTCTGGCAAGGGGGACAACGTGGCAATTGCCCCTGAGGCTGGCTGGGCTGTTGCTCCATGGCCCACAGCTGCAAAATGTAAAACAAAAAAATGAGTCGAAATCCTTCAGACTCCAGCCTGCCTCAAAGGAACTGAGCATTGCATTTGATTTCAGCAAGATTCTGGACTGCAATGTTGGCACCGCAGTGCCCAATGCACAATTGGTCTGTTACAATACACAGCAGTTTATCACCACTTCTACTTTCCAAGTTAGTAAGGGTCCATATCTCAATGAAGTTTTCCCTCTGATTTATTCTGTAGGAATGCTATCCCCTATATTCTGGTGAATTTCTTGATCACTTGGGAGTTCATTAAAAATAGAGTTTAAAAGCACCTGGAATAGCACCCATGAATACCATATGGTGGTTATAGAAATGTCTGTTGGACTGTGCAGTGCTCCATTTTGGGCACAGTTCAACATGCTCAGACAGATGTAATATTCAGGTAGTAATTATTAGTAGACTACAAACGAAGGGGAAGGGGTTCATTCAGATTTGAGTGGATTATTTTTAATATAATAACGCTGGAGAAAGTTACCGCCTCTGCAAGGGGATAAGAGGGGTCAATTAGAGATGCCTAACTTCCCCCCCCTTAACATGGCCATTTGTAAAAGGTTATTTCACTCCATTGAAGGGTAAAAAACTCAGATGTCCTTTTGCAAAGAAAAAACAAAACGTTTTCAAATAGTTCAGGCCATTTTGAGATTTTCTTCCTCAACCTCAAAGGTGCAGGTACAATTAGGTGGATTTCCAGGATAACATTTGTGTAAAATACTGCCACCGGTATTCCCATGAAATACCACCCACGGTATTTGATCAAACCCCAAATTGGGTGGACGGTACAATCATTATTTGCCCAATGCTGCCAATTTTACCGTTTCCACTCAACTCTAAATGACCCACTAAGTCTGCAATCATTTTTCATTGTCTTGTCCAGAAAACCCTCATCTTATGTGACCAAAAAAGGCACACATCTGAATCAACACCAGATTCAGATACATAGATAAAAAGTCAAACAAACACAGATGCATCCTTCCACCTATAATTCATACAGTCTCAATACACTGAAACATAGCACCACATTCACAATCACAGAAACTGAAAGACAGAGGCGTATCCACATTCCACCTTCCTTGAAAACACACATAAATATAATATGTTACTCTTAATCCCTCAACATCACCAGATCCCAGGTGATTCCCCTTGCAATGCCCTCTGCTTCCATTAACTGATATAAAGCCCCCTCAGAATTGTTCGCTCTGCATTGTCCAAGTGCAGACATCACAGCCACAATTACCAGAAAGATCCCAACCACAGGTTCTTGTTGTGTGTGGCAGAGGTTGCCAGGCAATTCAAGGTGCTCTACTGTCTATTTGTGAGCCAGGGTAATGGAAGGTGGTGAGGGCCAAGGAATTGGCTTTGTGTGATCGGCAATTAAAGAGGTTGAATGGCAAGGAATTGGTGACTGAGCAATGTGGGACAGGTACTGTGGTGTGTGGAAGTTAAGTAAAGGGGATTGAATTAGGGGTTAAAAGATGGAGCAAAAGAAGAACATAAGTCTAAAAGTTAATTGTAAGGAACAAGGGCATCCAGGAATGTGGTGCAAGGTAAGGACACTGGAAGGTGGTGGGTAAGGAAAATAGGGTAAATGGAAAGGTAGATCAGCAGATTGGATTGATTTGATTGTTGCTGAGATGTATGCCTGACCTGCATGCCACCACACCTGATTGATGGACAGGCTCAACTGCTTTCTTTTTTCTGACAGTGATACATGCTTGCTTCATGAACATATCTTTCAATTACGACTTCTATATTTGTTAAGGTTGCTCTATCAAGTGACTTGGTGCTTTGAATGTACACACAAACTGTTTTCATTACAATTAGAATCTTAGTGTGTGCAATTGTGGGTACTCTCAGATGTATTTGCCTCTGGATACAGTTTGGTAATAACCTTCCTGCTTGTAGATACCTTGGTGCTGTAAAAGCTAGATTTATTGAACAGTTTTCATGTGTAGCCCTTATTTTATTTATTTATCTATATTATTGGTCATTTTCTATAGCGCCTATACACTTAACAAGCAATTCAAAGCACTTCAACTCAGGGAGGGAGAGTAGTTCAGCAAAAATTCATAATAGGCATAGGAACATTAAGCATGGGCAAGTGCTATGCATTTAGAGGTGCAACATACAACACGAAGGAATACAAGCTGTTTAAAATATATGGCCTAGTTATTGTACATGCCTGATTGTCATTGCAATAATGCAAGATTTGCACATAAAGGAAGGAGAGAGGGGTGTGGGGATGGAAGGGTGAGATGAACAGAGTAATGAGACAATCGTACATGCATGACAGTGTTTGTGACAGTGATAAGTGCATGAGACATGTAGAAAGAGAGGAGGCCGGAGAAGGGTGGTATTGAGGGGCACACTAGACACGAAAACGAAGTGGCTGCATATGTAAAGTCACGAGAAATCGTATTAGGTGAGCTACCAACTCACAATTAAATCTTCAGGGGTGCATGAAGTTCTGGTGGGCCAAGATCGTGCGGTCACAGTCAGCCTACAAAGTCCAGGAGACTTCATCATGATGTGCAGTATCTCTGAGAGCATTAGGGATTCCACCAGTAGTATCTCTGAGAGCATTAGGGATTCCACCGGCAGTATCTCTGAGAATATTAGGGATTCCACCGGCAGTATCTCTGAGAGCATTAGGGATTCCACCGGTGGGGTGTCAGATATGGGTTGCTGCTAACACTGTTGATGTCCCTCACCAGGTCCTGGAATATCCTAATGGATGAAGACAGCTCCTCTTTATCGTCCCCATCCTCTGCGTCATGGTCCGGTTTTCATGCAGGTGGCACCTGAGTCACTGTGTACATTGTGGCTCGGGTGCTATTGCAGTACTGTGAGTCACAGAGGACATTGATGGCACATGTTTTGCTGTGGTTTGTGGACGATCAGTTTGTACGGCCAGGTGCACACTCGTTGGCGATGCTGAGGAAACCATCTGCACAGGCAATATTTCCATCATGAGCTCCTTAATGAAGCGCTGCATGTCTGCCCTTGGAGAATAAATCTAGTCATCAAGGACACATCTACTTCACTTGGAAGGGTTCTGTGACCTGCCCCCGTATGGTTGCTGTGGTAGGGCCTCTGTGGTATAACCCCCAAAGTGTCTGCATGATCCCACTTGCCAGGGCTGATGTCCTAGGCATGTTTTGTGTGAGGGCACCGTCCACATTATTAGTGGTTGGAAACATTTGTGCGTCTTGTGACCTTGAGGCCACCTGTGCTTGCATGCTTTGAATGAGTGGCTACCCCTTCTGTGCTTTACCCCATGAGGCCGAAACATTTGAGGTTCACCTATTTTGTTGACCCTCACAAGATAACCGGTGCTATAGGCCTCTTCTTCCTTTATCTGTCTCTTGGCTCTGTGAATTGATGTTAATGGTTCTTCAAGGGCCTCTGATTTTCCTGCACCAGGATGGAGCTTATTCTCACCCCAAGGATGTAGGAGTTGTGTACCTCCCGTGAATATTTGCAGAGGGTATCCCAGGGTATGAATTCCTGTAAGGCGTATGAGCTCGGATGCACGCCAGTGAATCTTTCACTATACAAGAGGCGTATGTAGCACTTTTAGAGCTCAACAGGGTTTTTGCAAGAGTCCCTGTTGTGCCATGGTGGGGGCAAAGTAGTCACATGGACCCCTCCCGTGTAGTATGAGACCCCGTGGAGTATCAACAGACCCCGTGGAGTACCACCAGTAGAAGGTGCCCTTGAGAAAAGTCTAAATTTACTTGCGTCCACTTTTGACTCAATGAATTCCTGATTATCTTTTGATTGAAGTTATAGTTAGGCAAACACACTATTAGAGTGCCACATGTGTGTCCTCCCCAAGAACAATAATCAGAAGGCATGTAGGTCCCTGGAAGAGTAACTCTGTGGGCATGGGCTTTGGATTTTTTTAAATTTAGATATGCAACTAAGCGCAGCTGCCGCTTGACGCTCCAGGCTAGGCACGTGGAGTAGGTCATGTGCAGGGCATGCTGAGGCCTGCTCGTGCTGAGCAAGAGTTCTAATGTGCTGCCTAACATGCTCCAGACCATCCCCTGTTCTGTGGGACATCTCAAAAGTATGGAGGGACGGGGACAGGATGTACGAGTACAATGCAAGCATCAGTGTAGTTTTGTGTGACCATTGCAATAGTGGGAGAGATGATAGTCTCTCTTTGGTACAACCATATTTCAGATTACCTAGATTTTGGACCTAATGAATTGGCATATGCAAAAGATGAGACCTGGTCCCCACTGAACACATGGGCATGGTTTTAGTCTTGGGTCACATAATGCAGAAGAATTTTGATGCACCTTGTGGTGAAGATAAAACCGCAACATTCTTTGGTTTCAGTCTCAAGTCCACCTCTAAGTTGAGATGTGAAGGCAAGTCCCTGTTTACGCTCACTCACCCAGAAAGAATACAAACCTCTATGGAAAAGGGCCAAGGGATTGCTTGCCAGGATAACAAGGTTTAATTGTACAAAATACAAAGGTATCCGCAAAGAACTCTGCTACTGAGCAGAAGCTAACAAGGCAATACATTGTCATCAATATACAGTAAAAACTAGCGTCACTGATTGCCGAGGCCATATACATGGGCCTGCTCCATAAGGGATGCTAGGCTACGATTGAATCTCTATTCCGCCATCTGTCAGTTCCCACATGGATCAGCTGGGCTTATCTCTCTGAGGAGTGAAGGTCAGGTTCCTCATAAATTACAATATCAAATCTGCTATGACACACTAAGCCTACTACTATCTCACTGTGGCATGCACCTGGGAGGCAGAGGGACTGGTGCCAGGGGGAAGGGCAGGAAGTAATAGGTCATGCTGACTCACATATTCTTCGCTTTGTTGATATGACGCCCATTGAACCCAAGGCCTTCACCCTCGTTTTGATCTATAATTTAAACCTCCCTGTACCTCGCTTTACAAAGTATGTATTTATGTGGAGGGGTGGGGGGAGGGAAACGGCTGCACATGCTCAGATCATATATGGCCATTGGTTTTATGGCTGGAGGCTTGGGTCACTCACTATCATGGAATGCAGGGGTTCTTGGGGGTGGGTCAGTGGGGTGTGCCATTATTAGGCTGGGTGGGGGTTAGGGGTGTGTTGAGAGTTCAGCTGTGATGAATGAGTGCTGCAAGGAGCCTGGTGTTGTCTCATGGCCTTGCAGAGCACATTCCTCCCAGTGATACTTAGTAATTGCAACAAGGAAGTGACAAGGTGGGAGCTTCTGTGAGAACTGACTGTGCAGGATCATCCTGTCTTAATGTTCTGGGCCTAGTCGAGTATATCCATTGAGCTAATGTGGTGCCACTCGGCCATGCCAATCTATGTGCCTACCATAACTACAAAATTGTGTTTCTTTCTATGTGCGCACTGAATCTATGCATCTATTATTGTTGCTTACATTATATTTGTGCCGAGTTTATTAGCACGGTTGCATCCCCCCTAGCACACTACACGCCTACTTATGGGATCCACCTCACTCTAAAGCGCCTAGGGCGGTGGCATAGAATCATTTCCATCCCAACAGATGCAACTGCCCACATACAGGTGAATGCAGATTGTGTATGTTTTAATGATTTTGGACAGTGGGGCAGTGGAATTATTCAAGAGGATTGGTGAGGGGGCCGGTCTATGAGGCACTCATATTTGCTCATAGTAGTTTTATACATTCATGGTCAATCATGAGTTGGCGAGAGGTCAATAAGCAAATTGGAGAACAAGTTAGCACGGTCTATAAGAACATGAGAATACGCTTACAAGCATGTCTTGTGCCTCTAGGTATTGAAGAGCTCATCCTTCTTATATATCTCATATGTTCAGTATTGTGACTTCAGTCTAATGGCTCAAACAAAAGTCAGGTGCTTAGAAGGTTGTACAGTACAGGAGACGTGCTGTTATCTGGGGTTCATTAACCAGGGCACCTGCTATTGCTGGTAGTCATTCATGTTAAGGAGATGCACGATAACAACTTTGAGAGGCCGGATGACCAAGGTTCTGGATGGCAAAGTGCTAGTTAAATGAGCAAAAGGCCAGGAAGATGTGTCCTCTAGCCGTTTTCTTTGCTACCCTGCTCTTTAGACCAGGTGACACACACATTTGATTATACGGCAGCATTGAATTCCAATTGGTGTGGGATGAAGGCACATTTACTATAAGCCTCTGTCAATGCAGGGAATAATAGACACAGTGTAACCCTCTAGGAGAACAATCTCCATCTTCTTCATTCGGGAATATGTTCCCTAAAGACATTCATATTAGCCTGCATTCTCGTGTTTGGAAAAACCATTAAAGATGTCTTTTCTCTTCATAGTTTGCACCTACAGTAGCATTAAAGGATGCTTACCTCTGAGATAACTCCCAGAGGTAAGCATCCAGATAGTATGGAGGAGAGATTAGCCCACTTTGCATTGGTTCAATTGCCTTAGTGATTAGAATTCCGTGCTGTTGTACAGAACGCTTGATAGTCAATGTAGGTAGCTGTGCACACACTACCAACATGTTCCCTTGAGGAAGATCATCGCTGTTACTATATCTGAGGATAGAACACAAACATTTTTTCTTCTCATCAGGGCAGCAACTGTTCGTGTCTAACGAATCGATGGCTAGTTATGCTTTGAGCCCTACCATAAGCCTGGCATAAGCAATTAACATGTATGCAGAAGTAGTGGTGAAGCATTTTCAGAGCCAGCTGCAAATGTTGGGGTGTGAATAAAACCAACTGTGCATGAACATCTCACTTCTAGGGATGTTTCAGCAAGGGCAATGTGTCCAAAATGTGCTTTTCTGAACTCGACTCCTTCCAGGTATAGGACGGCACCAGGAGCCCTTTAATGACTTCATTATGATGTTGGCGGTGTCTTGCACGAAAACTGTAAACTGTAATTACTGTTATCACAAGCAGCGATCCAATTGTCTCTTTGCAATTATGCATTTAGCGTCCAGCGTGCGATAACAGTCATTTCCGCACGCAGACGGATAACACCAGACGTCCGAATGTGGCATTGGTCCCACAGGCTTCAACAGAATCACCCCCATATGCAGTAAACATGAAGTGGCGTGACAGCAATTGTGAACTACTCCATCTATTTGGTCTATACTAGAATATGATCACAGGCAATGGGTGGTCTACCAGTGGTCATGGGTGCCAGAGATTATTATTAACCTAAACAGACGCCCCACATATATTTGCGGGCAAAATCGTTAAAACAAAAGTGTGATTAATTCTCCTTCGACCAATTCTGCTGCGGTAAAACCCTAGGGCAGTATGTGGACATTGAAGGAGTCACTCCATCTGTTTGGCACCACCTGTGCCGAACCACTGCCCAGAAGTGCACCTGCCTCTGTGCCATCAAGGAGTGCAGGAATGAGTGGAGTGAACTCAAACTGTTTATCTGGACTCTTACTTCCCAATATTGATGAGAGTCTTCTGATAGGGGAGGTCCTCACAAGAGAAGGAGGAGATTAGCGAGTGATACCTGCGTCAGGAGGAAGCACGCCTGGATGGTCTTGGATTTTGTAGGGGTGCGAGAGCAGAGAGATGGTGTAAAGTGAGTATAATAAGTGGATTCAGCAGAATCAAGAGCGTAGTGAAGTAGAGAGCGTAGAGAGCGTCTTTGTAGCTGGTTTGAAAAAGACTGGAGAGATTTTCGTGCCAGCTGCATAGATATCCTTAGATGTTGGGAGGCTGGTTGGTCCATGTCGTAGGGCGAGGAGTAAGAGGAGGTAAGGATGTGCAAAGAAGAGCGCAGGATAGTGTTTATCAATGGAATTAGAGCATCATTGAATTCGACGAAGAATTGTGTGGGAAAGGCGGGGAGAAAGCGTAACGAGGGAAGTTGATTTGGTTTAGATAAGTGTAATATTTGTATTTTCTCTCAATATTTGTAGATGGAGGGGGAGGTTAGAAGCAAGTGTAGTAGGTAGATATACAATGGAGTCTTAGACATCTGAAATGTAATATTGTAATACACTTTAAAACCGGACCTTAGACGACCAAACAGGCAGGGCTACAATATAGTTTAAAACAGAGCCTTAGACTACCAATGAGGAGGGGATGTGTAAAGTTGTAGTTGGGGGTTCGTGTGATCAGTATGCACGTTTGTCATCACAATACATGCAAGTGTCACAAAATGCAGATGTACCTTGTGTTTCCACAAAACCCGAACTCATCCCTTCAGTAGCGTTCAAAAGAAATGGTCCATGAGTCCCACGCGTACATCATGATAGCCGGGTGTACCTTCTCAAGCTCGAGACCGGGCATGCGCACACAGCGCCTCTTTGCTACAATGTGCAACATGCAACGCCGGATGACATCCTTTGTCTGCAGCGCACTGCTCGAACCATGCAGGCAGCAGGACTTGCTTTTTCTGTGGGAGCACGAGTATGCCTCTATGTTGTAGTTTCCCTGCTTGGTATTGGGTTGGAGGGAAGTATTGATAGCAGAGGTCTGGTTCCTTTGGCACGAAATGACTCTAAATATCTTCTATCTTTCACCACTCATCTTAGTACATGGGGATGACATTGCTGTCATCATTTCACACCATGGGAGGGGAAAGGGGTGTGGCGATGGGGGGAGGCTGGGGATGCAGCCTGGATCAAAGGTACTTGATCCCATCACATGCCTCATAGCAGTCGTGTCAGCTCTCTGAATCCATGATCCTGGGCAGGGATGCTCTAGCACAGGATCATTGAGCCATGGGTCTGTCCAGGGAAGTGGACGCCTCAATGGGCATTCCACAGGGCAGCAATGCATATGAACGCTGGCACTGGAATAAGGATTTTATGAGCAGGAGCTAAAATCAGCGCCTGGGTATCCAGCATAACCCAGTAAGCAAGAGCTAGTAGGTAACAGTGGGGGTAGGAGGGGCTAGTAATAATACTGGTGTTTATATAGTGCTAGCTCACCCGAGGACATTATTGAAGAGCTGTAATAACAGTTAATGTCATTACAATTTATCAACCTCAGAAGGATGAAAGGCTGAGTTGGCACCACCAGGATTCGAAACTGTGTCAAAGGCCATGCACAGTGATCAGAAACCAGTGCCCAGCTCACTGTGCTATCTGACTGGCTAGTATTTGGCGCTCCATACATTTAACTTCCAAATTCGTTCCAACCTACAGCTTTTTTCCCCATTATATGTGACCCATTATACTTTAAACATCTGCTAGATATGTCCTAATACTCATTTACAGACATTCCCAAAAAGAGTAATTTCACATATATATGTCCCAGTAATTCTGAGGAGTCAAAAGTAATTATATATTTATATATACGGAGGAAAAATGTACTTTTCATCACAAAAGAAGGTACAATAGTTAAGTAATCAGATGTTATGGGAAGCAGTGAGCTCAATAGGGGGCGTTCAAGTGCCATTTGGATCATGTTGTGGAGGAGAGTAAATGGAATGGTCACCGGGGACAATACAAGGGTGGACATAGATTACGGGCCACCAACATAAGACATTTCTAAGTGCAGATAGGCGTTACAGCCTTCTGTGTAGTTGCTTCTTGTAGCTGAAGAGTTAAGCCAATGAGGATCTCCCAGACTGCAACCAAGAGTGAAATATCTCCAAGCATTTTTGAACCCTCATTCGCACATTGAGGGTGTGCTGTTTTTTCGGGTTCCAAAAATCATTATTTCTTGTCTGGGGGGTGGGGGGGGTTGAGGTCAGGGAAACATGGTGGCCATGTAGTCCCATCAAATTAAGAAAGCCAGGGATGGCAAAGTAGCAGGCCTTCTCACAGGTGCGTTCAGCTGATTTGGTGTGGTGGGAGATTCTGATAAGTGTATGCGGCAAGATGGCATCCAGGACCTGGCTTAAGACCATCGGGAATGCAGCAGCCAATGATGTTTTGAAATGACTGTGTGGCTCAGGTGTACACTTCTGCAAACATCTTTTGTAGAGGGTGTGTGTAATGGAATCTGATGATCTCTATGTTCTGCTGTAGGTGCTGGAGGATTGGGGGCTAATACTGTATCCCAAGTTGAAAATTGCCAGGAAGTGTTGCTTGCTGAGTTGTCAGGGAGATGGTCCTGTCCATGTTATGGGCCCCACACCATCCTCCTTCTCCTATTGCCCTCCTGTCCCCTCTCATCCTCTCACTAGCCTACCAATGCTCCCTCAGAGATGAGAGTGTGATGCCTGTGTTGTTCCCATTTTATATCGCCTGCACCGGGGCCATAGGTCTCGCCTGCCACTCTTTGGGTTCCTATATAACTTACTTATGCTTTAACTGTATGTCCTACCTATTTGTGTGCAATATACAGGGTTACCGTGGGGTGTTTTTAAATGTCCATTGCTGATTATTTTTTATTTTGTGATGTGTGCTTCAGATGTAGAAGCCGCAATTGTGTGCATCATATATTTGTGTGCAGTATAATGTTGCCTCTGCTGAAAGTCATTGCCACTATCATTTGGCTGAAGTGTATTTTTTTCTTCGTTTTTCATTGTTTTCCCACTGATAATGAGGCAGAATGTGAATTAACAAATCAATTGGCAAACCAGATGTTCTGCTTATAGTGTTTTCTCCAAACTGTTTATGGAAAATACTCAGCTTGTAATTCAGAAGTTGGTAGAAATATGCAGTATTAGTGATGCCTCCTGTTTTTACTGTTACTGCTGGACTTCAAGTAGGCTAGAGTGTGAAAATAAATGTGGGACTACTCTCATGGCTCCTCGCCTACATGGAAGTTGCTAGCCAAAACCTTACAGTGCATGACCTGTAGTCTATAGTCCTAGATTACAAATGTAAATTCTTTTGCTTTGCCCCTCAGCGCCCCCAAGTTCGATAAAGCATCAATGAAATGACGTATTATTTGCCTAATCCCTTGTGTTTAATCAACAGCTACCACACTGGATAAAAGCCCACGTGTGTCTAAACCTCCATGTATTGGATCAAAACTTTAAGACCCTGCATCAATGTATTACAATTTTAATCAATATCAATATTTTGATGAATTCATGTTCACATTTAGTTTTGTTATTGTAACCACATTTATGTTCAGTGCACGTGTCAAGCCAGGGCTCTTAACTAGGTGTTGTTAGACAAATAAATAACATTTAGGAGTATTGCAACTATAGTGCATGCTTCAAGGCAATTAAAAACAACATACAATCAGCATTCTATCACAAACTTTCTATGTGGCTGCAATTTACCTGCTTCTTCCTAAAGTTCTTTGCTTTCCTATTTAAAAGAACCCCCACCAGCTGGCTTTACCAACAATCTCTCTATCAAAAAATGTGTCAGTTCGACTCTGACTTCTGCGAATATCCAATCATCCTCTAGATTTAGACGACTGCCCACTAATACCAATCTTTCAGAGACTTCCTCTGTGCTGAAAGACCACTTGCAAGTATTCAACATCAGACTATATGATATCAAAAATTCCCTTTTATGAAAACCTTAATGTTGGTTTAATACTACTAGTTTAAGAGTTTAAAGGAAGTGTATCCAATGGCCATCCCATTGCTTTGGTCTTAGAGAGTGATTAACAACTTTATAGTCTTTTATTAATTCTACAACCGGATGCTATAATCAAAAAATATTGTATCTAGATGCCTTAATCTTGTAATCAGCTATTTCAAAATTGGGATTTGACCATCACTTCATGTAATGTGGTTCATTCTATGATTTTCAATAACTGGTACGACGGTAAACCTCCCAATTGCTTTAAAGAATGTAGGTACTTCTAATCTGGCGACTTCAATGAGCACTAAAATTCACAATCCGAATGCACAAAATCATGTAAAACTAATTTAATTTGTTATGCACCTCGCTCATATTCTGTGACTGAATAAGATCTTTGCAATTTCCTCAACACTGACCGCAGTTAATGTCGTTGCTGAGATTGTGTGATGATGCAGATAAAATCAGCAGAAAGATTGGTCCCACGCCCAGATGTTTGCACAGGTGATCCAAGGTACAAGCTGACAAGTAACCTGTAAACAGCCCATTTAAGCATTAGTGATAATGCAGCTGCCATAAAGAGAAGAATAGGTTGTGCCACACAAGTAGGGTGAGAAGCAGAGTGCACTCATATAGTCAGGGAAAGGTTGAGAAACACACAGGTAGGGTTACATCAGTAGCATAAAGATGGGTGAAGGTAGGGCTAGATTGCAGAATAACACTTAATGGTACAATCACACTGCACCTGTCTTCCTTGTTTTTTTTTTAATGCTACTGCACAAAGTTCATTTTGTTATCACAAATGGGGATGTGAGATCGGCCCAATGGTATCTAGAGTCACCAAAGTGGCCGGGCGAGCCCGGATTGGTCTTGGCCTGATAAATGCACATATCCCAGGAGGTTAGCGCTCGTCAGCATGTATTAGCTCTAGAATTACCACAGTTATCCAATTAACACATGGAGCGATCAAAGGCCCCATAACTGATTTAATGGGCCATTCACAATTTCACTGTACCAGCCATTTGTACGTATACATGCATGGCTTAATCTTTGAGACAAGCATATGCTACTGGCAGGATCAACCAGGTTGCAGACTAGATAGACAGGGAATAATGTATGGCGGCATGTAATGCGTGAGACACGAAGAACATTAACATGGCAGAGATTGAAACCGAGTAAACTGAATCCTGACATCAAAACTGCTTTGCACGCAATCCCAAGCCCAGGCATCAAGGCCAGTAAGGAAGGGTTCCCAACAGGGGATTCAAAACTACTTTAGATAACATTCTCCAGAAGCACACAGCATGCAACTATAAAGTCAATTAGTTGCTGTTGATAGCAGTGAGAAGGGACAAATAGCTGGGATATCCAGGTGTAAATAGCCACCCTGCCACCAAGCCTCCTAATGAATAAACACACAGCAAAGCGTACACGGGTTAGGATAGAAGGAAAACTCAAATAGATGAAAATGAGTTCTAAACAGTGGTCCCCTACCACGTGATCAGAACAATGATAGTTTATTCCAGGATCAACTAAATAGCGCACCTGCTACACCTTTGGTACATTCAGATACAGAGACGACGTGTCAAGCCCCCTAACAAATTAGCAGATGAGGTCTCAGGTTTGGGAACGAAAAAGCAGTAACTTCTTCAAACTGAATCATAGCATCCTGTTCATCTCTCCTCTCACACAGAAGACCCTTCATTTTTAGGTTACATTGTTTAGCTTGCTCTGTGCTTTCCCAGCGCCAACATACCTTTGGGTGACAGTGCACTTTATAAGCTTTGTTAACATAATATAGCATAACATAACCACACAATTTGGCAATATATTAAAGTGATGAAGTTCAATGAGCAAACTGCCAACCAATTAGAATTCTGTACACCAGGTTGGCTACTGTCGTATAGAGCCAACCAATGAAATAATAGTATGAAATGTAACATTGTTTAGTAGGAGGAACCTAGGAGGAGACATCAGTTAAAGAATATCTAAAAGCCTTCTCTTATAGAACAGGTAGGTGTTATATCTTACTAACCAATAGGAAAAGTAAATAAAAGCGTTTTCCTAACACTACCATGACACTAATTATGTTGTGTTTTTCATTTAAAAGCTTGTGTTTTGTATTATAATGATTGAGAATGCTTATTTGTTTTCCCAGCTTTCATGTTTGAATAAGGCCGGTGGTTCTCGTGCATTTGTAGCAACTCTATTTTTTTGAGTTTATCTTGTTATTGATTATCGATTGGGGCCACCTCAACAATAGTGTACGCCTAACATATTGCCCATATTGTTCACATCTGGAACATAGTGCACATCTTTTAGCACAATAGGATCTGTGCGATGCCAGGACACTAGAAATGTTTTATACTATGCAGTTAAACATCGATGTGCCATGATGAAAAAGAAAATAGGTGCCATATTTGGCCCATTAACTATTGTTTTTGCAGAGCACACAAATGTGATGCCCTGTCATGGTAACCCAATAAACATGATGTGTTGTGGAGCTGTGCAAGAAGCACACTTGCAAAGTGGAAGATGCTTTAACAGGAAAACACTTTTTAGTTGGAGTTCCAGATGTAGAAGCAAACGTCTGTTGCTGCAGTGGAGGGGGCATATTGGTACCACGATTTCTTCTGCGAGGGACATTAGTTAGATGCTTCTGGCAGAGTGGACTCTTCATCATTATAGCCTAAATAGTGCTGGAACTATGAGATAAGCAGATTACCAGAAACATGGGCAGGATCATAGTAAATGGCAGAGAATTGATAGTGAATTGACTCTGAAATAGAGATGAATGATGATTTTGATAAACACTGTGAAAAAGCAGCACACCCAGCTTTACCTATACCTCCACCGAAGGTATGGTGAACCTTTGAATTGGAAAGCAATTTGGTTGTTTTATTTCTTCTGCTACATCATCTCGTAAAGCCTGGAGGGGGTTTCCCTCTACTCCTGCCCTCTATGTGGAAGAGTAGAAGCACAGAGCACCCAAGACAAGATTCTCTATTGTTGGTAACAATGGACAAGCAATCAAGGCTTAGCTCTCAGAAGGTGATAAAGGCTGGTCTGAAGTACAGTGTAGCACCCAAATCCCCAAACCCCCAAAAAGGAATGTCCACACACTGTTAGGTGATAACACAGTTATTTATATAAATAAGTTTCAATATATATACACAAATAATAACACTCTTTGTACTCTGGCAATTCTAACCACAGTTAATTCTTGACTCCTTTGAAATGCACAAACTACTGACAGTTTCAATGGCATACAAATCAATTAGTAAAGTAAATAAACAATAGACATGGGAAGGAAGACAGGTTGGTTTAAACAAATGGCAGAATACTTTGTCCCTACCCGAGACACATTTCTGTGTGAGGATCCCCCCCACCTGGGCAACCTGTAAATAAAGTGTATCAACAAGCCCAGTCCATATATGTTTAATATAGTCTTGTTTCCTTATAAAATGTTCTACTTCTCCAATGTACCTGAGTTTAGCAAAGTTCTTCGATGAATCATCGATGGATCCCTCTTGAGTGGAATCCATTTAAAGCAGGAGTCATGGGTCATCGAGATTCCTACAAAGAAATGTGAACAATGTCGTAGAGAGAGCAGCTTCCACCTTTGTGGTGCTCATCGATGATCGTGGACGTCCTGTGAAGAAGAGGCATGTGGTATACCTCAATGACCAGAATTTGTTGCCACAAATCAGATCGATGAAGAACATAGGTCCAGAAAGGGCATTGGGTCATCAGCATTGGCGTTGACGAGCAGGACTCAACCACGGCTGGCTTTCAGATCTTTGTCGGCATCTTTGTGGACTTCGGATGGCGGGAAACCCACAGTCGGTTTCTCTTTGGTTCGTTGACGACCTCAACTTTCTCCAGCGGGACAAAGCGGTCGACGGTGATGGCAAAGTAGTCCTGGGTTTAAATGTTCTTGGGCAATGGAGCGTTGCAGCTCCGGTCGACGAGGTTAAGTGGTCCTGTGAACCTCGGTCGATGGTGAAGGTCGTCAAGGGCCTCAAAGTCCTGTTGCTTACTTCAGTGTTTCTCGGTGGACCCCGTCTCCGGTCAACAGCTGTTATGGACTAACTACCAGGGTGCCTTGATGAAGATGAGCTGGTGCAAAATGTTCCCTCGTAGCTCGGAATAGGTCTCCTAGCCAGGTCCTCTTTTGGATCAGTTCTTGGAGACACGACAAAGAGAGCAGTGGTTCCCTACTGGAGGTTGTTTGCTCTGACAGGCGCCAAAAGACGTGGAGAAGGCCAGATCCCACAAGGGAAGTCTGCAATGGGTTTCAAGGATGGCAGCAACCCTTCCAGGTGAATGTCAGAGTTGGGGAGTTGAGGTCAAGCCCGCAGTACCAACCTTGACTCGTGAATTGGGAATCGCAAAATCAAGAAGCGACTCACTCAGCCAGTGAGCTGGCAAGCGACCTGAGAGACCGGTGTGTGTTACAGTTTGAAGTAGCAATATTATAATTGCAAGTGAAGGCTGCACTCGTGTGACTGAGATGTGAGGAAAGGCAAACCTTTGAATGAACTTTTACGTAAAAGACAGCTGCAAAAATTACCCATTCTAGTGGTCCGGTGAAAGGAAGTATCCCACTCGAAAGTCTCAGTGAAAAGTAAATTGTTTGAAGCGATAAAGCAAATGAACAGCAAAAGTTAAATAAGGAAGTTGAACTCCTAGAGAATGGGTAAGTGAACGTTGAACTGTAAACTTTGTGTCAAAGTGGTCCTACAGTGGTCTGTAAAGCAAGCCACACACATTTGAAAGTTTTCGACCCCCGAAAGGGGTCTGAGTCTGGCAGAGGGGAATCTGAAGTGAAATAAGCTTGGGGAAAGGAGCCCCCCTTCAAAATGTGTGTTGAACTCTATCGTAAGAGGTCTGAGCCTGGCAGAGGGGGACCTACGAGAACTGTGTGGTGAAAGGTCTGAACCCGACAGAGGGGGACCTTTTGTGAACATTTTGGTTGAAACATAATTTTTGAAGTCAAGAAAAGAGACTTAACATGGAAGTCCAGGCGGGCCTCGATCCGATCCACCTTTTTGAACTGTTTTTTGTTTTGGAGAGGGAGCCAGAGTCTGTCATCATGCATACATCTTTGACGTCCTGGGTGTTAGTCTTAGCAGTGCACAGTGGTAGCGCGAGTTATGGTTGCTTAGCTTAGCATAACTGGCAATTTTTTTTCAGTTTTACTTGTAACCATAACATCATTTTAACAAAGTTTTTTCACTGAATTTCATGTATTTTTGTTAGAGCAGCTTTACCATAACGTCCCTTTAACAGTTTCTTTTCAGGGTATTTCATAGGTTTTTGCTGGTGCACCTTTCCTGTGCTACAAGTCCCTTATATTGTACCCACCGCCCCCAATGTGCCAGCAATGGAGGTTGCAAAGAGCGCGGTAGTCCGCCGACGGGATTTGCAAGAATTAAAATCATTGGGTAGACCCAAAAAAATATAACCAACAAACAGATGTTCCTAAAAGCAAGTAATGTTTACAACATGTAAGTATACCTTTTCCTACAATACTTTTTTGTTTTAAGTAACACACAATGGAATGCACCAATCACAAACCATAACTCTACAATTCATATAATCTCCCCAGTACAACTCCGAATATAGATTAAAAACAGTAGCTGCTTACAGGACAACACATTCTTATTAAATAGTAAGTGCATTGCATTGTTTTCTTTTATTAGCTTGCATGTATTGTAAAATAGAAGCCCTTTTCTTATACATGTATTGTAAAACAGAAGCCCTTTTCTTTCTCACAGAAATGGCAAGCACACTGGAATGGTTGTAAGAGAACTTCCCAAGGGATGAAATGAGCGACAATAACATCGCCAATGGTATGCAATACATATTTTACTGCTCACAAATAAAATACTTTGTACATACCGCATTAACATTATTATTTCTATTTCTCTTACAGTACATAGTGTTCTGAAGAAAGTGCACCCCAACTGCATCATTTTCTGTCCCCACAAATCAGAAACAGAACTTGCATCACCAAATGTATATATTCAAATCAAAAACAAAATCGGATACACTAACGAATACTGTGAATGAACTTGTACAAAGCATGAAAAACCACTTGATTAAAAAGGTTTCTTTCCCTGCCCTACTTGCACCAGTACTCCTTGTCCCCATCAGTCATCCCCAGCCGACACTGAACATTATACACAAAGACGATTTGATTTGAAGAAACTTCAGTCCCTTTCTCCCCTCATGGTTATTCCACAGAAATGCCTAATCCTCCCATTTATGTTTCCCATTCAGCTACCCCATCCCTTTCCTAAATAAATATATTCTTTGTACTACGAATATTTTCTGTATTGTGTGGTATTCACTTGTCCCATTAATAGTCTGACGAAATGTTCTCACTCAAAATGGAGGCGCCCCTGGACAGGCGGGATGTCGGATATGTCTGTGTCCTCATGGCACACTTTTAATTAGTCTGCAGCCACCAAGCATGTCCTACAGACATCCAGCATGCTAAAATCTCACACCTGAAAGGTGTCTGGGGACGGATGTCAGGACCGCGGATGTTCGGGGACGTCGTCACGTGACTGTTGCTTCCAGCCAATCTAGGGTGTTTCAAGCAAAAATGTCACCCCTTGCACAGCTCGCAGTCCCATTCTACATTGATCTGGCAGCTTTTCACAACTTTCTAACGTCTATTTCCAACTCGGTAGCCCCTGAACAGCACGACTGTCTGCAGGCGGTTCCTCTAAATGGACCCACCCATTACCTTTCTTGATTCTCAATCTGGCTGTCCAGGAGAGAGCATCTAGAGAACACCTGCATTCCAAATCTCTGAAAACCTTCTGGAATGGCAGCTCCTATGCCCATCTTCGCTTCCAAGCACCCCAACCACCATGACCTCAACAAACTGGAGAGTCTCAACAGGGGAACAGGTTCGGTGAAACAGAGGAGATCGAAGAAGAAAAGGATGAAGTCCCTGACACCAGTACTTAGAGTGAGTGTGGCCATTTTTAACCACCATTGGAAATTTTCCAAAGGCACATGCAAACAAGGTTTGATGCACTCAGTGCAAAGTTGTACTCAGTCGTGGGAAACCCAGCTTGTATTCCTACGAGACTACCTCCATGATGCGCCACAACCGCAGAGTGTTCTGAGAAAGGTAACACCTTTCTCAGGTAAAAGCAGGTAGACTTCCTCCACCCCCATCATCTTTATCTGCTCCTGTCACCACAAATGATACTCCTTTGGGCCAGAGGATGCCAGCGGCTGCTTAGCAGGCTATACAAAATGCTGTTATCCCTTAACTTTCAAGGATCACAGTGCTATGCATGTACTGTGAAGCTCCGATCTGTAGGAGGGAGCAGTTTCGGAGTGCTTTCAAGGCTGCGATCAAGGAGCATGTGAAACACTGCCACTCACCTGATTAAGGCCCACCCTACATCATTTCTTGACCTGCCCCTTCGTCCCTATGGTTGGTGTCCCTTCCCTACCCTACCTTGCCTCTGCTGAGAACGAAATGCAACAAAAATACAAAATTAAAAAAAAAAATTAAAAAAGTTTCCTGTGGGTGGCTGCTACAGGAAACTTTTTTTCAATTTTGTATTTTTGCTGCCTTTCTTCCTACCCCAGTTAAAAAGTAAAAATGTGAAAATAAGTCCCAGGACCCTGCATCCCGTTAAATCAGTAGGCAGCGCGGTAGTGCACGGGCATTTACAAATTTCAGGCCTATGGCAAATGGAAACATTGGGGGTCAATACGAGTTTGGAGGTAAGTAACCGTCATTGCAGGCATGGAGCAAATACCATATCCGTGTAGTAAAGAGCCCGCTAATAGATGACTAAAAAGTCCAAAAATGGTCCTTAGCGGCATCATGGAAAACGCAGACAGCACAACCGCTGGCGCCCTCCTCTTAATAACGTGACCGGCATCAATGGATATGGCATTAGCGGGCACGGCTATCAGCAGTGACCGCTAATAGCGGTGCCCGTAAATAAGCGGAACCAGAAGTACCGTCATTGCACAGGAACGGGAAAGAGCACGGCGGCCATCTTGAAAAACACAATCCATTGCCATCCTCACCACACAGGACCTGGTGCCTTTTTCTGACTACAGATATCAACCTTCACCACCAGAATCATGCATCATGCCCAAGGCTGTAAAAAAAAGGCGCATCCCGGCAGCGCAAAGAGTGCTTCAATGAGGATGAACTGACTATGCTGGCAGAGACACTGGCAGACAATGCAGAGGTTGTTTTTGCAAACAGCCCCAAGAGGGAGGCACAGATAAAGAAGATAGAGATCTGGCAACTTGTTGCCCAAAAAGTCAGTGCCAGAACACTTCCAATTAAGGAAATTCAAGATTTGTGTCTATTCTACAGTGCTCAGCATACACCTACACCCAGTGAACCCAAGAATCAATAAAATCCAAACAATCTGCCTGCTGAAAGACATTGCCATGGCCATTTTCAAAGCTCTCAATTACTACTAACAAAACTTCTGCTACCCTCTCTTCTTGTATGCCACACCCAGTAAACCTGATTGGCTGATAGTCCTACTGTGACTGTCTGTGACCTCTGCAGTCTCGTTTCCGTGCCAGGCACCCTCAAAACACCCAGATGTGGCACGTGCAGCCCACAGACTACTGCAGTGTCCACTGACATATCGTCCAATTGACCGGCGCAGGAAGAAAAATTAAACACAATGTAAGCTTTTCAATCTTTTGTGGTGGCTCTGAAAATAACCTTTTTTTGGGGAGTTTGTAAACAAACAACCCTTTTTTTCTTTTTGCTTTAGATTGTTTTCCTTACAGGAACCACTTCTTCAATGCATTCCATACATTATAAAGGAAAATTGCATTTCCGACAAAAAAATCACACCCTGAGAATTGATATCTTTTTCAAAAGATGACATTCCTGAAGCATACAAAAAACGCAAAACGCAAACACAGACTGAAAAAGTTTGTTGGATATCTGCATTTGCGTCTCTGATTTATTTCTAAAAAAATAATCTGAGCAGCAGGAAACAATCGCATTAGGCTTTTAAAAAAAATCCTTCAATGTAACTTCCAAAGACACTGGAGTCACAAATCCCAAACTGTCACCTCCACATTGGACAATCACCATATCCGGATATTTAAAGTGAGCCATATTCTCACAAAATGGTTTTCATCATCAAATGTGTCAATACCAGTACTTGATATTTCCTTTAAACTGGCCGCTGGCCAGGGCATGTCTACTTTCATACAAATGCATGAAACTGTTAGCTCGGGCTGGAGCATAACTGGCCCCCTTGACTATTCCATTTGTTTAGCCGTTGTATTCCTCATTGAATGTAAAGATGTTGTTCTTCAAGGAAAACTGGAGTAGTTGTTTCATCATTTTCAAGTGGCAGTAGTATGAGGCTGATTTGTGGGAAAATAAGCTGTCCAGGCTCTCGTGGTGGTCTATGGAGGTGTATAGCACTTTCACATCTATGGTTACAAGTAGTTAGTCAGGTTACTATTTTATTTTGTCTAAAATGTGTAAGGTATGCATGGTGTTACATAGGTGTGATGGTATTGCAGGAATCTCCTTCTGAATGATATTATTGATGAATTTCGCTAGTGGTTCCATGATTCCACCCATGCCACTCATGATAGGTCTTCATTCTGGTACTTGGTTAAAGTTCTTGAGTATTCTTTGGTAAACAAATATTTCAGAATTATTGCATGAATAACCTTTAGGTATTCTCTTTCATTATCTGTTAGTAGGCCTCCCTGACGGAATTTCTGGATAGCTGTGTGCTATTGTACCAGTGTCAGCTGTGTAGGATTGTTTCTGAGTCTTGTATAGCATTGTGGTTTGTTGCCATTTGAATGTAGTCTTTCCTATTCATACGTACACTATTGCCTCTGCCTCCCTTGTCTAAGTCTTTAATTATTAGGTCTGTCTCCTTTTGTAGATTGTGCAATGCCTGGAGTTCGAGTTGCTTTAAGTTGCATCTGCTCCTATGTTATTTTTGGTTTTTATCTTCTAGTTTGTGTAGGACTTGAACTTCTGGTTGTTGGAATTTGTCTATGTATTTTTCCATCTGTAATTGTGGTTTAAATTTGGACTTATTTTTTAGTTTGGGTATCTTCATTGGGACATATTCAATATCTACGTTTGCAATCATTTCTGACTTGCTTGCTGGTATAGATACTTCTAAGGAAACCAGCAAATGTGTGTCATGGAGATATTCCAGCGTTAAGTCACTGGGTGTTGGTACAGGCTCTGGCCATTTGTAAATATTTGGTTTGATTGCAAAAAAAGATTGAATTTAATCTTTGAATAAATTTCAATTGATCAATTTGTAGATCCACGAAATTGTTGGAACTTGTTGGGGAGAATTATAGTCCTTTATTTATTTATTTGGATTTATAAAGCGCCAGCAGCCCAAGGGCATTGTGGCACTGTTACATGATACTTATCTTGGATGAACAAACTGTTTACATAGTGATGCCAACAGTTTACATAGTGAGATACAAAGAATTGTTTAGGCTAGCAAGCAGATGCATTTCGAGCATACAGAGTATTGATACGGTAGTAGCGTTTAGTACGTTTATGTCACGGAAGGCACTCTATTAAGAGTGGCACAGGACACCCAGGAAGGGTTTCGGTGGTTGTGCCAAAGTAAAGTGGACAGATAAGTACACACACAGCTGAAAGAAAGGAGAACTAAGAGTAGGCAAGTGTATCAAGGAAAAAGGTACAGAATGGATTCCCTCTTGGGGTGTATGCAGATATAGGAAAAGAGTATTCCACGGACCTTAGGAAAACTCTAGCCTTCTGCACAGTTTGCTATAACAGAGGCCCACGCTGTTTGCTCATGGCTTGGAACAACAGCTATGGGTGTCTGTAACGCAGAAACGAGACAAGGGAAGGGGCAGAGGTTGCCTGGCGGAAACCAACAGACAAGCTCTGTACAAGGGGTCTACAAACAGTACAAGAGAAGACACTAACAGACAAATCCAGGGACATGGAAGTCGAATAGCAAACTAGCAGAAGGAAATGAAGGGAAAGCCGTATAACAGGATTGGATAGGAATAAAGAAACAGAGGGTTGAAAACAAGAAAGAAAGCAAGGGAGCAGCAGTCAGGAAACAGGGGGACTGCAGTAACAAAGTAAATAATGTAGGTAAACTGTTGTGGATAGCAGAGGACGGTAGGGTACAAGGTTGAAAGCTCAAAGAAGCAAGGAAGCAATGAGCAAGCCCAAAAAGGAGCAGGGCTGTAAGGAAGGAAGCCCAGAGGGAAAGGGCTTAGGGCAGCGGATCGAAGCAGGAAGCACGGCAAGGAGCCCAGAAGGGCCGGGCAGCAAGGAGTGGGCCCAAAAGAGTAGGGCCGCTGACTGTAGAAGGCTGTAGGAGGACTGTAGAAGGCTGCTAGACTGGAAGCCCAGCAGACGTAGACTTTAGGTTGAAGGCAGCGGAGCGTGATCGGTTGTAAGGCAGGAGCCTGGGAGGCAATGGCGGAAGGTAGCAGCGGAGAGTGATCGGCTGCAAGGCAGGAGTCTGGAAGGCAAGGGCGGAAGGTAGCAACGGAGCCTGATCGGCTGCAAGGCAGGAGCCTGGAAGGCAATGGCGGAAGGTAGCAGCGGAGCGTGATCGACTGCAAGGCTGGAGCCTGGAAGGCAAGGACGGAAGGTAGCAGCGGAGCGTGATCGGCTGCAAGGCTCGAGCCTATAAGGCAAGGATGGAAGGTAGCAGCGGAGCGTGATCGGCTGCAAGGCTGGTGCCTGGAAGGCAAGGACGGAAGGTAGCAGCGGCGCATGATCGGCTGCAAGGCTGGATCCTGGAAGGCAAGTACGGAAGGTAGCAGCGGAGCGTGATCGGCTGCTATGCAGAGAGCCCGGCAGGGCACTGGATCAAAAGCAGGAGTAAAGAGGAACCTCATACAAAGATCCGTAGCTCGAAGCAAAAAGGTGCTGGAAGGACTCTTAATGCAAGAGACTGAGCCCCTGCAGGCAGCAGCTTATATTCCGCCCTGCCCAGGACAGAGGCAGGCTAATTGGTCGCACCTGGATCAGCACACCTGCAAACAATCTGCCTCCTCCCTCTCTGTCCCTGAGCTAGTGGGAGCAGAGCTGATCCCTAGGGCTTCTGGGGATTGTAGTTCCGATGACGACCAATAGGAATAGCCATGAATAGATGGTTATAGCCAAGTGCATTGTCGTAAGTGTAGTTTGTTGGAAAAAATAGAAAAGCACCAAAGTCTTGCAAATGGGGAATAAGGTCCATATTGATCTCCAATGTATGCACCCATGGCGCAGGCATGACAGTATGCCCCTCTCCAGGTTCCCTGAAGGTGACCAACAAGAAGATGTCTGTCACACCGTGAAAGAGTCTTATTCCAAAAAAGCACATCATGAGGCACCAAAAACTGTTTAAGGTTGTTAGGTGGGAGTCTTGAAGGACAGAGACCGTATCAATGTTCTGAACCTTTGAAGTAGAATTCAGAAAAGACAAAGTCTTTGAAGTACAAAACCCAACAGTGTGTTCAGAGGAACTGTGAAAGACTGCTGCAGGCTCCATGGCAAATCTTGCTTTGAAAGGCAACAGTAACTTGTTGGAAGGTGGAGCCAGAGGTACAGCAGAGTTGGTTGCTCTAGAAAGGTTTTCCAAGGCATCAGACACGGCAATGGCAAAGTCAAGATTAGCCGCAGAAATTTCAAGAGTCACAGTGGCGGGTTCTCCATGATTAGTAGGAAGTTCAGAAAACACTGCATCAGGGAGATCATGAATGACTGTAGATATGTCAGATGCTGTAGCAACTGAGAGTGTGGGTGCCGTAGAAGAACCAGCGGGCAGTGACACACCTGAGACTGACAGAGTAGAGTCTGGTAATTGTAGTGCTGCAGAAGCACCAGCAGGAACAACCGGAGCTGTAGTCCTAAAAGAAAAGTTGTTATCTGACTTAGCAACCGGTTCTGTCCGTGCAAGCAGAAAGGAAGGGGGTGCTTCTACTGCAGAAAGAGTGATGTGAGATGCTGCAACAGTAACAGATTTAGAAAGAGGAGCATCAGAGATTGGGTTAGCAGATACAGTAACAGGCAGTATGATAGATGTGGGGTCAGGATAGGATAGGCGTTCTGAAGGCTGATCTTCAAAGTCTGGTGTGCTCAAATTGCTAAGTGGCTCTGGGATATTGACTGATGGAAAGGCTGTATTCCAGACAGGTTCTGGGTATTGTTCAGAATTAGAATCGTGGTCTGGTGTATAACAGCCTGAGTTACTGTGGCTGGAAGGTGAAAGAGCTGTGTCAGACTTTAGAAGGGATGCATATGCTAAATTTAGGTTTTCCATCTGCTTGGTATAAGTCTGTATCCTTTTCTGCGTGGCAATTTCAGGCCATATATCGATCTTTAAAGACAGAATATCGGGTGTAGGACATAGTGTCAGAAGGTCTGGACTATTGTGTCCCTTCAGTAAATTTTTACTATGTAAATAAACAAATTCATCATAGAGATCTTTGGTCTGTCTTATAAGGCATAGGAGTTGTTCTTGAAGCAGATATGTACCATTAGCCTGATCTAAAGCTTCAGAATCTGGTGTAGCAGAAAATTTGGTTGTAGCAATAGGAAGACTGACCTTAAGGTTATTGTGGTTGGTAGATACTGGGGAAGTATTAAGAGAACCGATGGTCAGTATTGGTCTTTTGTACCCAGGACTAGGTGGACTAACCTCAGGATATATAATGCCGTGTCCTGTCAAATGAGGGTTTCCAGTAGACTGACGAGCTTGCCAAGCAGATCTTGAACATATCACTCCAGCAACAGCGTACTCTGGTTTAGAGACTCCCACAATGAGTGCTATATCCTTGGCTGAAGCAGTGTTAGAAAAAATGTCAGAAGAAATAGGAGTGTCTGTCACTGTTTGGGCTAACAAGATCTGTAAGAAATCATTATCTTGCTGTAGCTCTTCAACAGATAATGACTGCGGATCATAGTTGCAAATGTCATAATAATTATACATGGAAGAAGGGTCAGCAAGCCAGTGAGTGTAGTACCGTGCTTGTAAATCTTTGTTAACTAAGACGAGACTGTCTTTTAGACTAATGTTCTTCTTTGCTGACTTTAGGGAACCTATGGATTTTTGCAAAGGTTTCTTAACCCGAAAGGAAAGCATCTTTGGTCTGTGTGTGCCTTTCCTGCCTATGAAACAAGATTTTTTTGGCTCTTGTATTCTGTCACAGATGGCATTAAGAGTGGCACATGACACCCAGGAAGGGTTTGGGTGGTTGTGCCAAAGTAAAGTGGACAGATAAGTACACACACAGCTGAAAGAAAGGAGAACTAAGAATAGGAAAGTGTTGCAACGAAAAAGGTACAGAATGGATTTCCTCTTGGGGTGTATGCAGATATAGGAAAAGAGTATTCCACGGACCTTAGGAAAACTCTAGCCTTCTGCACAGTTTGCTATAACAGAGGTCCACGCTGTTTGCTCATGGCTTGGAACACCAGCTATGGGTGTCTGTAACGCAGAAACGAGACAAGGGAAGGGGCAGAGGTTGCCTGACGGAAACCAACAGACAAGCTCTGTACAAGGGGTCTACAAACAGTACAAGAGAAGACACTAACAGACAAATCCAGGGAAACGGAAGTCGAATAGCAAACTAGCAGAAGGAAATGAAGGGAAAGCCGTATAACAGGATTGGATAGGAATAAAGAAACAGAGGGTTGAAAACAAGAAAGAAAGCAAGGGAGCAGCAGTCAGGAAACAGGGGGACCGCAGTAACTGAAAGTAAATAATGTAGGTAAACTGTTGTGGATAGCAGAGGACGGTAGGGTACAAGGTTGAAAGCTCAAAGAAGCAAGGAAGCAATGAGCAAGCCCAAAAAGGAGCAGGGCTGTAAGGAAGGAAGCCCAGAGGGAAAGGGCTTAGGGCAGCGGAGTGAAGCAGGAAGCACGGCAAGGAGCCCAGAAGGGCCGGGCAGCAAGGAGTGGGCCCAAAGTAGTAGGGCCGCTGACTGTAGAAGGCTGCAGGGGGACTGTAGAAGGCTGCTAGACTGGAAGCGCAGCGGACGAAGACTGTAGGTTGAAGGCAGCGGAGCGTGATCGGCTGTATGGCAGGAGCCTGGGAGGCAATGGCGGAAGGTAGCAGCGGAGAGTGATCGGCTGCAAGGCAGGAACCTGGAGGACAATGGCAGAAGGTAGCAGCGGAGCGTGATCAGCTGCAAAGCTGGAGCCTGGAAGGCAAGGACGGAAGGTAGCAGCGGAGCGTCATCGGCTGTCAGGCTGGATCCTGGAAGGCAAGGACGGAAGGTAGCAGCAGAGTGTGATCGGCTGCAAGGCTGGAGCCTGGAAGGCAAGGACGGAAGATAGCAGCGGAGCGTGATCGGCTGCAAGGCTGGAGCCTGGAAGGCAAGGACGGAAGGTAGCAGCGGAGCGTGATCGGCTGCAAGGCTGTATCCTGGGAGGCAAGGACGGAAGGTAGCAGCAGAGCGTGATCGGCTGCAAGGCTGGATCCTGGAAAGCAAGGACGGAAGGTAGCAGCGGAGCATGATCGGCTGCTATGCAGAGAGCCCAGCAGGGCACTGGATCAAAAGCAGGAGTAAAGAGGAACCGCATACAAAGATCCGTAGCTCGAAGCAAAAAGGTGCTGGAAGGACTCTTAATGCAAGAGACTGAGCCCCTGCAGGCAGCACCTTATATACCGCCCTGCCCAGCACAGAGGCAGGCTAATTGGTCGCACCTGGATCAGCACACGTGCAAACAATCTGCCTCCTCCCTCTCTGTTCCTGAGCTGGTTGGAGCAGAGCTGATCCCTAGGGCTTCTGGGGATTGTAGTTCCGATGATGACCAATAGAAATAGCCAGGAATAGATGGTTATAGCCAAGTGCATTGTGGTAAGTGTAGTTTGTTGGAAAAAACAGAAAAGCACCAAAGTCTCGCAAATGGGGAATAAGGTCCATATTGATCGTCAATGTATGCACCCATGGCGCAGGCATGACAGTTTAGTACGGTGGTTTCCATAGTTGTTAATACTCGTGTTCACCGATTCATCACTAAGTTTGGAAGTTCCTTTTGCTCAGTTGTTTCTGTGAGTGAGATCTTGTCAGTCTTTTTCCTGTTTCTCTGCCTGGATCGCTGATGCTGCTTGCCGGCTCTTCTTCCTCTCCTCTTCCTTGTCCCGTTCTAGTATTGGTTAGCGGATCTGAGAAGTGTACATGTTTTGTATTGTTTGTCTTGTTTGCCTTCTTGCGCCATTTGATTTGGTCTAAAAATGACATTGGTTTTCATTCACCGTTAAGCACCGTTGTTACCAGACTGGCATACTCCGAGTTCTGCGTGCAGGTGCCTTACCGCTCACCAGGTTTGACCCGCTCGCAGACCATGAAGGTAGCACCATCCTCTCTATTCCCATTGAGTCCAATGGGACTCGAATGGGGAGTCATTTTTTCCGGCACCCGGCATTGGGGAATCACCGGGACTGCCTGGGCTGTAATGCCCCGGTAAGTCCCCATTGCCGGGCGCCGGAAACGGCTACTGCTGGGGTCATAATGAGGCCCTTTGTCTGAGGTTCCCATGTTTGCAGCCTCCGTTTTGCTATCCAAATTGGATCTTGCTGGTGAACTATTTGGACTTTGCGTAGTTTTCTTATTTTCACCTCATCCTGGTGGATCTTTAGGATTTTGTACATTGCTCTATAGTTTTTCTCCTTTTTTGCTGTGGGGGCTTAGTATTCCTCTTTTTCCCTCTTTATTTGATCAACTTGCAATACTAGTTGGTTGTTTCCTCTCGATGACTGTTCAATAAGTGGTCAATCATCATTTTTTAACTTTGTATGAGATTTTCCTCCCATTGTCTGGCTAGGTCTGCATCTTGGATGTCCTCAAAGCCTGGAAAAACAACTATGCATAGAGCCCTCAGGATTTTGGCTTGATCTAAATAATGATTAATTGTGGTTTTCTGACAAAATGTATTAATCTCTTTAGTCAACATTCTTTCTAATTTTAAGAGTGTATTCCTAGGGTCTTCATTTGTATTTGGCACAGTTTTGAAGGCATGATCCGTAGACGATCTTGGGGAAAATAGCACACTTGTTCCGGAAAGGGAAGAAAGCTTTTCAAAGTTTTCTTTATATAGTGTTCTGGGAGGTGAGCCATATGGGTGCTGTGAAGATCTAACACATAAAGGTGCTTTGGTGGTGTGTTACTATTCATAGGTAACCGAATATTCATTGAACAACACTGTTTGCCTCTGAAATGTAGAGGCAGACTGTCTAGTTCTATGCATGTTGGTGTCATTTGCCCAAATGTGCAGAGATTTTTCATGAGGTGGTTTGTAGCCTTGAAGACACTTCTCACTGTCACAGGTTACCAGCAAGCGGGCAGACCACTGAGCATGGCTTTTCAACTGTCCAGGTGAGATAGAACAAGGTGCTGTATTGTGTACTGAATGTAACTGTTATAATAGAAGGGCTTGAGTTTCTGAAAAAGAGAGTAAGGATAAATCTGTCTGGGTTTTCTTTGCAATGTGCATTCTGAAGGATCAGTGGCTGTCCATATGGAAACACAGGGACGTGGTGCATTGTGTCAGATGTGGACTGAAGTTACCTGGTTTCATGGCAGAAAGCCAGGTATGGATCTGGGTGTGTCTGTTGTTACTGGAGAGGAGGAGAGATTCCATTTTTGTGGGGTTCGGTTTGAGATATGTGCTGGTCATCCAAGTTTGTATCAGAGGGAGGGAAGCATTGTGCTTGTGTATGTTTTTGATAGAAGAGCATTTGTGGTAGAGTTTCATATGCATTCAGTAGATGTGGCTGTTGTGGCTGGCAAGTAGGCATTCCCAGTTCACCATGTACAGGTTGAAGATCAAGGATGAGAGGATAGATCCCCGTGGAACGGGTAGGAGGAATGACTTGGAATATCAATTTAGACAGCATGATGGGGTATTATATGTACGAGGTAAACCACTGAGGGGAGTCCCACTGATTTCCATGCAGTTGTGTAGTATGTCAATGAGGGCTTGAAGGTCCACTGTTTCAAAGGCCGCATTGGGGTCTGAACATAGATTGGTAGCTTTGTAGTTTATTGTTGTCGAAGTGTACTTGAAGTTGAGTGGCTACAGTTCTTTTGAGGATCTTGCCAATGAAAGGGTTGTGTGTGATGGGTGAGAGTTGCTGATGTCCTTGGGTTTGGTGTTATCTAAGAGGGTGAGCTGGTGTTGTGGGTAGGTGGACATGTACTTTGGGTGAGGGATAGATTGACCAGTGCCAAGAATGGATGGCATGCCTCAGTGGGAAGTGGCTTCCGGATATTGGCTAGCTGGATATCCGCATAAAGGGTGGTTGCTTTGAGGTAGGTGGGGCTTCAGTCTGGTCTGCCATTGAAAGAATTTTGAAAGGGGTACATGGTTAGAATGAGTGGGGCAGTGTGTGTAATGTGATTGTGTCAATATTATAGCAGATATTGCTAATCTCAACAAAGATAAGTTGTTGATGGCATTGGATTGCTGTATGGAAGGAGGGATTGGAGTGTCAGGTAGAGGGTTTCTATAGGAAAGTCTTTGAAGGAGAGAAATGCCCCACTGGGCCTTTAGAGCACTTTTCACCCAAGGCATATTTATTTATCAAGGGGACTTTCTGAAAGAATTTGAAAGTTCATGGATTATCCGACAACTCAGGGTTTGGGTAGTTTGATTTTTCTGTTGAACTAGCTTGCTCAATTTTGCAAACAAAGATACAGGCCTAAAAATAGTGTAACATGGCCTCTTGCCTTGCCAGTCTTAACAGATAGGTACATTTGTATCACCTTTTACAACCAGGGCATACAGACAGTGTCTACTATTTAACAGCCCTCCTGGAGAATGCAACAAGAACCCTGATCAGTAATTGGAGAGCTGATTTTGTGGGACGATGAAACAAATACAAAAGCAATAGTTGTGTTAATGAGTTTTGCCATCCAGTCAACAAACCTGATATATCATTTAATAGGGAGTATCAGCTCAATCTGTAATGTTATAGCAATTCCTTCAATCAACTGCTGCTGGCATTTTCTCTGCAGAATGTTTTACAAGATTGTGAGACATATCACTTATGGCATTATTTAAATGTCAGTTCTCTTACAAAAGAAGAAAAGGAACGCAGATAGGGAATTGTCTAATTTTTCATTTCTTTCCATCAGCTTGTTTTTTTGCAAAATACCAGCAGCTCGCAGGACTTCTGGTGATTTTTAATAGTATTATTAAAAATCACCAGGAGTACTGCAAGCTGCTGGGATTTTGCAAAAAATATGCTGATGGAAAAAATGAAAAATTAGACAATTCTCTATCTCGGTTCATTGATATAATTAATGTGTTAAATGAAAAAAGACATTCAGGCGAGATGATATCTGCTTCTAAGAAGCCAGCGAACAGTGTTGGCCACCAGTAATGGATTCTGGATTCATTGTCCTTAGTTACTCGCTGACTGATGGACATGCGTCAACGTCTGAATGGGCCTTCGCCTGTCTCATTTAAATCTGTACATTTGAACTCGGTCCTTGTACATGCTGGAAGGTAAATGGACAGGAGCAAAACACATTATTTAAGTCTGTAGCCCAAAGTTGGTCAGGGTAACTAAAATATCCCTGACATATTATGTAAATATAAAGGGGTTTTCATAGTATTGTGGGGTTAATCAAAGGCCCCTAACCAACATAACTGAAGGACCCACTGGAAAAATGACCTGCCAGCATTAAAAAAAACTTCACACTGAAAATGTGCCTATTATGTCAGACTATGTGGGTGTCTATCTGCAATTGAAATCCAGAGAAAGCTGAACAAATGTAATCGGAGTGCTAATTGGAAAGGCACATCACATTTTTGGCTGACAGATAAATGCAGCATTTTTACTGGAGCTGCCACCCCTCAAAAGGTGGTACACTATAACAACTCAGACCCACTTTTCAGCATACAAACAAGCAGAAAATAATTAAACATGTATTTTATTAGTGACTGAAAGAAACAGCCCTGCACTTCCAGCTGTCGTATTTAAAAATCAATGCTGTGTGAAAGAAAAGAAGAAATCCATTGATTTAAAAGCAAAGTGAACCAAGTGAGTCCCTGGGCAGTATTCACAAATAGCTTCCTCCACTGAAAGCCTGTTGGCCTCTTGATATGGAGAGGGAATTCTTTTGAAGCTTGTATCCCAGCTATTTACAACTGCAATAAAGTTTGGCCTGCCTTAATTGGGCAGACCTGTGATATCCAAAGGCTCTTTCTTTGTAAGGCAAATGGGCTAGCCAGTGCGTGAATGGAATGTAGGGAGGTGCTGAAATCAAAGGACGCCGAACTCTATCAGATAGAAATGGTGGTTAACTACAGATTATGGGACAGAATGCCAGATGTCAGAATGGATAGATGATGGATACCAACTATTTACGACTGGCAGCACACCAACTTCAAACAGAAAATAGGCTAGTAAAAACAGATTCCAGGAAGCTCTGGTCCCATGCTGGCCAAGAGTGGAAAATGGCCTGAAGAAAGGAGAGCTCAGATTTGCATACATATAAAGATTTACCATTAGTTTAAATGGGCTGCCATAACTGATGCATTTTCTCAGCAACCACAAGCTGCACTGCATCCATTTATGTGTCATTTTTAAGATAATGTCAAAGCAATTTTGTTTAAATACAATTTATCTGCATTGGATGGAATTGTAATAGCAAGCTGAAATGTGTTTATGCTTCCTCTGGAAAATGTTCAGAATGTAAGAATTCTCAATATGGTGGAGAGTAAAACTACTTATTTTTAGAGTAAATTGCATGTTCATGACAATTATATAAATGGTGAACTTTGCCACATGCCCATGCAACATGGTGCAAACCCTGCTGTCATTTTATTATATGTTATTAGCAAATTACAAAGCTGTGTCATGTAGCTAATTTCTGGCTGAATTTGACGTAAGAAAAGAATTCGGAATTTTAAACCTGAAACAATTCTTAGACAGTGGATGTGTTGGAGAGAATCAGGAAGGACCAATCAAAGTTGCGAGATTCTTTGCAGGGCATTGCCCATATTGAAATTTTGATGGTGTCATCACTGGTATATAATGTGGATGCACTACGAGAGACAGGGAGAGCTGCTAAAAATCATCAACATGAGATCTTAAAAAATAACTAGCAACAGAAAAAGCTGCAAAAAGATGACCCAGAGGGCCAGCTGCCCAAAGCTGTTGCTGAATTTTACATCTATGTGGAAATATTGCTTTGGATAATAGGAAGTCAGAGGCTGTGAGTATTCACTTGAGCCAGAGAGAGAGAAGTGCTGTGGGTTCCAATTGACAGAATGGCTGGCTACATACATGGAAGGCATCCCCCTTTCTACACTTGCTGGCTTCCATGCAGCACTCTTCTAACATGTAGGAATGTGGACACATACCTATTAACTAAGGTTGGTGCGAACATGCATGACCCCTAACTTTGTACGGATTCACTCCACTGACTCCCATTTATATAATGGAAGGCATGACCATCCTACCTGGTGGGAAACAACAATAATTCCCCCTCACACACACAGCAGGCATGGCATGACCCTCCTACCTGGTGGGACAACACACACTGAGGAAGGCCTGACCCTCCTACGTGGTGGGACACAATTCCCTTCCACCCACACTATGGAAGGCCTGAACCTTCTATATGGTGGGACACCATTCCCACACACACACACACTGTGGAAGGCATGACCCTCCTACATGGTGGGAAATGCACAATTCACATCACCTCATACATCCCAACAGGCATCATTAAAACACCTAACATTCAATATGCGTACAGTTTAAATATTCTTTAGCCCACATCTTATTTTTTTAAAGATAAACTGCTAAGAGTCCATGCTGATCAACAGCACTACATCAGAAATTCCTCAACCGGTTAGTTAAAGCCCACTTTCTCAGGTTCTTCATTCACAACACTTCAGGCACTTCCTTTACTTAACTTTAACATGTCAACTCATTAACAAACCTTAGACAAAATAGTTTCTATATGCAATTCCTCAAACGGTTACAAACTAGTACATATTTAAATACTGCGCAATGCCATATAATAGCAAGTAATCTATCCTCACACGCAACCTAAACTAAACATTCTTCTTGCCCCACATTTATTCATAATGTTACTGATGACAACACACCTTTGTGTTTAACATGCAACGTGAAAACAGTATAATGGATTTTCAATTCACGGGCAAACACCAAAAAATATCATCAGCATCGATCCGTTACTGAACCAACAGTGACTTGCAGTCCCACTGCAATTCCTCCAGTGCTGGACCTTATACGGCAGGACCTGCTCAGGACTCCTGTTCAGCACACACATTGCGCTTGCAACAGTACATTAGTAATTTCATGTCTACACCGGCATTCCAAGTTCCACCAGTGTCACACGGTACGGAGCAGCTGGTCACCACCACCACCCCTTTCTTTTATGGACACAGCTTCCAGCTCCTCACCGTCGAATTTAATCACTCTCCTAATGGTCCTAGAATGTAGCATTATTTGTAATGGAGCGACTGGTCGCAATCCCTTTCTCGAGTCCCTCGTCATCCAATTCAATCACTCCCCGAATACTCTTCACCCGGAACTCTGCAAGGCCTGAATGAAATATAGAAAAAAACTAAAAAGAAGCTAAAACAGCAGAGGATGCTGAGTAGGTGAAAATTCCAACTATAACCAATTTCATCACCCGGTGTGTGTGCTATCACCAGAAACCTCAGAATAAGGCAATGGAAAAGTAAAGCAAGGTATATTTACACATTCTTAGTGAGAAGGAAAACATGAAAGGAAAAAGAAGAAAAACCAAAATGTGCTAAAACCTTATTTCATGCCACGTGAGGCGCTTCCACTCCCGTCCAACTCCAGATTCCAATGCGAGGGAAACTAAACACTTCCAAATGTAGACTTACTATACAATGGTAACATATGTTGTTTAATACTCAAAAGGTGTTGCTGTTGCAGCAGGAGGCAGTTAGTATCTGACAAAATGTCACAGACTGCATCAGTTTTGGTAATATTCAGGCCTGAATGTGACTGGATGGATACGGAAAAATGTGAACTAGTCGAACAATCCAACTGTCTAACTAGACAGAAGAATGAACCTATCAACAGTCCATCTATTCCAATACTAGAGATTGAGTTTCAACATAATCATGTTCACTCCAAGCACTATATAACACCATTATAGAAAAGCTCAGGAGAAAGAAGTAGACAGTCTCATAGGGAAGCACCAGCAGCAGACACACATTTTGCAAAAAGCTCAGAGGGAGAAGGAAGCACTTCAGCATGAGGTGCAGCAAACAAAAGATGTGTTGGCAGTTCAGAACAGGGTACTTGAGACAAACCAGGCCTTAGTGTCAGAATTGAAAAGGCAGCTCTCTGAATATCAACAGATAAGCTGGATAGATAAAGGCAAGAATGAAGAAATAAATGAGGAAATTAGGAAATATAAACATGCATTGAAACACCTCGATCAGTCAGGGTATGAGGTGGGGCCTACTGATCAAGGAGAGGCGCCCCTCCCATCATGGACCTCAGGCTAAGTATCTATAGTTACTCATACACAAAGGCGATTACCTCATACCGATCCCCTATAGAGAACAGGGGGACATAAGGCAGTTGGACTTACCCAGCTTTAGCGCAACTGAACCAGAAGGCCAGTCCTTGTCTAATATTGAAGAGTATTTATCTCTACCACACAAAAGGGAAGTGGGCTGGACCAGCATGTCCTGGCAGATTACAGGGAATATTGTAAGTACTTCAGACCATGAAAACTCCTATGGCGAGAAAGTCAGGGAGTTAGATTGGCGGAAGATGAGAATACAAAGAGGCCACCTTGCCTGCCTCACTGAAGGAGAAAATCCAGGCCCTCGGACCAGGAAGTGCATTCGAAAAACCTCTGTACATTCAGGAGACGGGGGGAATTCCTCAGACTCCCATGGAAGGGGGTATGATGACACGGTATTCTATCCTGTGCCAAAAGGTTACTACAGGGGAAACAACCCTGATAATTCACGGCAGCACAGGCAAGAGGAGTCCAGATTTCATGGTTCTGGGAGATATTCTCAGCCTCATAGAGGTAGGGAGCACCTCGAAGACAGGGAATGGAGTACCAGTAGCAGTTCTGAGTCAGGAGGTGAATGGACTCAGATGCAGAGAAAGAAAAAGACAGGGAAACAGAGGAAGGGTTTTGTGAAAGACCCAATAAGACAGAACAATCTCATAAAGAACTCATAAAGAACTTCCTGACCCCATACCACAAGAATGCCTAGTATTCGGTATGGGAGCACCTGTAACTTTATGAGCAGATGATGACATCATTTCAGATGATCAGAAATTATGTGAATTCCATTGCATTTGCGAAGTGGACATTCTCACTTGAGTACTTCAGTTTCTTTGCAAGACTGGAGTATCAGAATCATTATAAATAGTCCACCTATAAGGCGACCATTTTAAAATATATCTCCCACACAGAAAACCATAGGAGGCCCATAATGCTGCATATAATTTGCAATGTGGGGAGGATCAGGCGCATAGGGAGTTTGTTTTGGAGCTAAAGCGCACTTTTGCTCAGACTTCTCAAAGGGGGAACACACAAATGGAATTTGTGACCACCTATTTTCATGAGCCAACCAAATACATAATTACTCATACTGGTGTGAGACTTCCATGAACATAGGACACTGGATTGGGTAATTGAGCAAGCCATTTGGATTTATGAAGTTCATAAGCCCATTGAGAATAAAAACATCCCAAAACCCCTAAACCAACTAACCCACCTGCTTATGTGAAGTGGTGGAGGTGAGAACTTCCCCCTCCCTTGGATTACTGGAGTTTAAATATCCAAAAGGAGTTTGGGTCTATGTTTACTGCTGCCCCCCGAAGGTAAAGGAAAGCTTGTACTGTTCTTCCATACTCACGGGGACAATCCAGTAGCCGTTGGTCAGGTCAATGGCGGTGTATACCTTTGACACTTGGATCCATGCCAGCCCCTGATCGATGTAGGGAAGTGGTCATCTTGACATGTGGACCCAGTTGTTCAACTCCCTCAGGTCTGACCATGGTCACCATTGGCCGTTTGGTTTGAGTATCCCCAGTATCGGGTTGTTGAAGTTACTGTGGATCGGACAAATTATCCCATGAGACTCTAAATTCTTAATCTCTGTGAGTGACTCCATGGATGCGGGAGGTAACTGGTATTGTTTCACAAATACTGGAGCCATCTCAGGGTCTATGGGTATGGTGGTTGAATTAATAGAGGTGCATCCACTGTCATGAGTCCGCTGAAAAGAAATCTTGGAATTCCAGGAACACCTGTTTCAGCTTTTGTTTAGCTCCTTGGTCTCTCAGCAATATTTATCCTCGACAATCTGCTTGAAATACCTCAGGCTTGGCAATTTCAGTGGTATCCTCCAGTTGGGTGGAGGGATCACTTTTGATGGTTTTGACCTGGATGTTCCAGGGATTCCAGGTAGTGGTCCTTGACTCTGAACACTACCTCCCGCCTCCCGATGTCACAGGTCACCGATTCCACCCCGTAGGGGCAGGAAGAGTACAACGAGAAAGTTCTTGCATGTCTAGTAAAAATATTTTCTGGAGGAGTACTGTCACTGATGTCAAAACAGTCGCTTGGGATTGATCCCATGATTTCATTACCTAAATCAATAAAATAATGTTGGGCATCTACTGCCATTACAATAAAGGTGTTTGCTCCCAAAGTGATACTTCGAGAGTCATTGTTTTCCAAAAATATTCAAATGGTGTTGTGTTATAGGTGTACTAGCGGTGTCAGATTTAAATACAAACCTTGTTGTTGGAGATGGGAATTTACATGTATATAGGTGTCCTGATGTCTGAGGTTCTGTCCTCGTTTAACTTTGAGGGGAAAAGTGAATTGTTGCACCTGTCCTTGAATGGTAACCTCTTCTCGCATTTGTACTTCAACCACATAAGGCAGCAATTGAGCTGACCAAAATCCTTTTTCAATGTTGTCAAAGTTCATGGGGTTACACACCAGTTGGGAACAGGCTTTATTATTAATTAGATCCAAATTTACTGCAAAACAGTTGAGAACATTACATCCCATATAAAAGATGGAAGTGACATCTCTCACGACCCAACAATTATGCTCTATGCTTGTGTTGCAATGGAAATGTTTAGCATACACCTGCGAGGCAGGAGATGTTTGAAATTTGGGATCTCCAGACCTACTTCCCATTTGTCAATCAATTTAAATGTGGGAATGGTCTTATCATTTGGGAGTTTCCTGAAAAATCCTTCACTGATGAAGCGCCTTCCATTATGCAGAAATACTCTGGCAGCAGTTCCTCCTCCTCATTGGTTCCTCCCCCTCATTTATCTGAATGGGGAAAAGCCACTGTTGTTTTGAATGTCTCTCAGAATTTGAACGGGTTCTTCCTTGTCTGGTTTCACCGGACTCAATGTTTCTTCCAATTTGTGACTGGAGTAACATGTTAGTCTTTTCCCTTCCAGTGTATGCCACTTAAAACTGGGAGGAAGGTTGATTTTCAAGAATTGAGAAGGGTTCCCATCCCCAGTTTGTTCTCATACAGAGAGGAATGACACTGATGTCTGGTACTTGGTTATTATTGAAATGGAGTTCTTCTTTGTCAGAAAGTCTGTCAGTTTAATGACAGGTACCATCCATGCTTACATAATTGGTACTCCTTTTTAATTGTATAGGCCGATTGATCAGAGGTGATAACCTCCTCAGGAGATCATTACAAGGTGTGCCCTCTGATTAAAACATACAGTGATAGTTCTGACTTCAAAGTCACACAATTTTTATACCCAGATCCACAGTCCCTTCAACAGAAAGTTGGTGACGGGCCTCCTGTCCTGAGTTTATTTGGTCAAAGGGATTTTTGGACAGGAGGGTGGTTTGGGATCCACTGTCCACCACAGCTGATAATAGACACTGACCCTGAACCTTGACCAGTGCATAGAATCAACCTTCTTTCTCCTCCAGGGTGCAAAGAAAGTGTGAGTCATTTGCCAGCCCGGTGGTCATTGTCTTAATGTTGATCTCTGAATTTGTGTAATCTTGGGCAAAATTTCATTTTGGAGTTTGTGAATCTTTAAAGAAAATCTTACAACAACTGGCAATGGGCAGATTGGGGAATCCTCGCTCTCCCCTGATTCTTTGCTGTCCCCTTTACCTGGAGGCAGTGCTGAGAACTTGTTTTGAGAAAGGACACCTCTGCTGTTTCTACCTTATCTGGCTCACATTGTTGGGGTTGAATAGTTTCTTGTTCTAGGTCAGTCTCTCTAATTAACGTGTCCCATTAAGTGCCTTTTGGGACCCATTTGTATTTGGATGGTATCCCCCCCCGTTTCTGAAAGAAAAAGTTTGGTTACCCGCACCCTCCAGGGACTCTTTTATAAAGGGGATAATCTTGAGCTCCTCCACAAGTTGGTTATTTTTGGCCTCTCCTACTTACCCTTTGCTTCTAGCTTTCCAGGGGTAGAAGAGTCTCTTTCAGGCTGAGAGGCTTCTAGGGGTTCTGTCGGGGTGAGGTCTCATGTCATAACTCTGCTAGAGCCTCAAAGTGCAACTGTCCCTTTTACCGGAGTAGCTTAGGTACTGAAAATGTTCCCCATAATTTTCTGTCAAATTTACCTTCTCTATTGTCCTGGAATCGGGGAGAGAGAGGCAGATTATTTTGGAAGTTCTGGTTCGGGGGTCTCTTGGGAAAACATTGTGGTTGGGAGGTGGAATGATACTTCTCTCCTGAGAGAGGTCTGGAAGGAAGTTCTCGGGGCAATACTTAACTGATTGGTCACCCCCCTGGGCCGGGTGAGTGTATACATATCCCAGGATTGGCTTGTCACTCTTGTACCTAGGGCTTACATAAGAGGCAGGGCCAGAGGGTTCATTGTTCTGGGCCCCTGCCTGACTACCATTTGATTGGGCCGGGGTGGAGGCCCCTTCTGGCTTCTATTTTGCTTGTTGACAGAGGGATACTCTTGGGTCCCCCATCTGACTTGGGCAAAAGGGAAAACCTGGCCTGTGTAGATGATTTACTGATCAAGAGCTCAACTGTCATATACCAGAGATCCGTTATTGTCTAACCCAGTTGCAGAAAGCCTGAGCAAAACTGTCCTTTCAGAAGGCACATTGGTATAAGAGCTAAGTGAACTTCTTAGGGCACAAGATCAGCCCTGAGGTTCTTAATCCCCAGGCGAAGTGTCGGGGGGAAATTCTGGCGGGGTCGGCCGGGCCGTCCGCAGACCTCCGGGCAGGGAGGCCCCAACTCCTCCCGTATATCCCAAAAAAGATAGAGTATGAGACACACGCAAGAAGCAAGGTGACTCTGCTGTTTATTAGACAAAACGGCAGGGATGGGTCAAGGAGCGTACGCGTCCGTCCTGACACACACACAATCGAGGGGCTCGCAGGCCCTTTTTACCTTAGTATGACGCGCTACTTGCGTCACCTTACAAAGTTTAGCGAAAAACCTATTTCCACTCTGGATTGGTTACTCGAGTGGTAGGGTTAGTATAGCACACATATAGAGAACGATATTAGTGGTTGAGGGTTAGTCAGGTGATATACTTGGGCTGTCCCTTCAATTTGATACATGAAAATTGTTACATGAAGACCTCTGAGGATTGGTCAATGTTAATGGCGTCAGTGATAAGAGCCCATGTTCTGATTGGTCCGCTCGCGAGCCTCCCAGTCTGGGACTATCGCTGTTCCCAGCTCGCGGTGCACCTGTAATTTGCAACAATGTTTTACTATGGGTAGGTGTAAACAATGTGAGGATTTATTCATATGTTGGGAGGTCGACTACTCCCACTGCTGCAGATGTCCAATGAGTCTTTTAATTGTATCTGCCTGTGTCTTGAAACGTGGGATTCAGGCGTCTTCTTCCTCCTGGGCTTGGCATCTTGTCAGGTTTGGCTTTGTCACGTGAGGTGGGACCGTGTTTGAGGCAAAATTCAACATAATTAATATTGTTTTTCCTACTGTGTGCCTGGTTTATCTTGCAGGTGCGACCTTGGCGTTGGCTTGCAGCATGCGAGATTGCAACATCGTGCCCTTGGCGGTGTGCTTTCGCCGGGCTCATTTTGCAGGGTCAGCAACCCAGTTCTTGCTCATTCAATGTTCATGGAAGCTTTTGCTTGCAGCCTACTTGGGCCTGGTGCATAGGTGGAACCGTTCAATGCAGAGCGCTTTAGATTACGGTATCATATTGCTCTATCCTCAGTATCGTGTCTCCGTTATATTCTTCATTATGGTACATGGTTCTTAGAAGAAGCGTGAGCAAGCCTTTTTAGATAAGTTCATGATGCGTCTTGCGTTTCTGCATTTTGAGAGCCTATGTGGAAAATAATAAAGATGCACGTCTGTGAGTATGTCTGACGCCTACGTCATAGCACTGAGTATATTCTTCGTGTGGATTGGTTTGGGAGTGTCCGGTGTGCATGTTTGCACAGGTGTGCTGACCGTTGGCTAGGTCGTCATGGCATCTCTAACGACGTGTAGGTTTAGTCGAGTTGATCTGTGCCGCAGGTGTCGGCATGGACAGGGCGGGCTGCTGGGCAGGTAGATGGGCACATCCGTATGTTCCTGTACCAGGGTATTTGGTCGTCTGGTAGATAGGCAAAATCCTCTCGTGGCGGGTGTCTAGGCCGTGATCCTCTAGGCCAAGTGCGAGAGGGGAAGGGCGGGAGCCAGTTCTTCCATTCTCCCACTTCAGTCCCCCCTCTGGTCGACTTGTCGACCACAAACATATCCTTTTCTTTGTCTCCTCTTACTCTCCATATTTTAGTTATTCCTCCCAAATGTCCATAGTGGTTAACATGGTCTTCAAATGACCAATACATATATTCACAGGTTCCTCCAGGGGTGCAGTATACCCATTTCCCTATGTAGCTCCTTGGGTTTCTTGGGTTTTCGAGCTTCACAGATGGTGGGTCCAGGTGGTTGGTGATGATCTGGTTGCGCAACTTCTCTCTCTCTTTTATGATTGTGCCTGTGTGTTGGCCGTCATCTGTTGGCATCAAGAGGTGTATACCAACCATTTCGATCATCTCGTCTGAAGGCCTTCCGGGCCTTCCAAAATCTTATTATGATCAGTGTAGCTCCAGCCAAAATTGTACATCCAACTATAATCTTCAGTCCATCTGACAGCCAAGATGGCATCCATGACCATAATTTTGAAAACCAGCTCTCATCCTTTTTCACACCTTTACTTTCATCCATCATTTTTGAGTGCATCTGGGCCAATTGTGATACTGCTTCCGTGAGTGTACCATTGTCAGCATCGTTAGCAGGAATGAATGTGCAGCATGATTGTCCTATCTTTGCGCAAACTCCTCCTTCCATTGCTGTGAGGAGGTCCAGTACATATCTGTTCTGTAGTGCAACCATTCTTACTGCTCGCAATTCCTCTTTTATTGCGTTGAATCCATTTACTGTAGAGTTAATTGTCATCATTAGTTCCCACCTAGTTATCTGGAGCCATTTTGCGTTTGCGTAGGCCTGCAGTCCAGGATGTATTATTGAGGAGAAGAACATAGCTGCTCTGCTGAATAGTCTGTGTTCCGGCAGAATTGAGGTGAGTGCTGTTTCCGACCTTCCCCACAGATAATTTCCCGTCAGAGGCTCGCTTTGTCTTTTCCTTCTGTTGAGGACAGTGTTGTTGCCGTTGCGTCGGTTCTCTGGCCCTTTCCGAGGCTGTGCAGATCTCCTCTTCCTTTTATTCCCTTCATCCATCTTGGGGAAATTCGCCATATTCACATGCTTCTGGGGTACCACTAGTGATGGTACATTAACGTGTACTATAGTGCATACACCATTCCACAAAGGGGGCAGTGTGTGGTACGCCTTGTCTCCACAGGCCCAGTAATGGTCTATTACAACTGCTGTTCCTGCTCCCCCCTCGGGTAACTCCATCACGCTTTCACAGTTGGTGTTGTATCCTACATCCACCTCTCCTTTATGTTGGTAGCATACTTAGGCGCAGTTAGCGGCAGTATTGTTATTGGGTCTTCATCCTTCTCCATCCATGTGAGCATGGGTACGTACTTGATCCAAGTCATCCAACATCTATGGTTATGTCCATCAATAGTTGAAATATTTTCTCTTGTTACCATGTTGCTGCCAACCACTCCTATGTCCCATTTGTTGTTCATGTACACCTTCCCTGTTATTGTCATCAGTGGTCTTTCTGTTTTTACCAGGGACTTCAGTGGCGTACCAATCACATGGTAGGTACTGCAGTGTTACTTTCTTTGTTTCTCCTTTTTCAGGACCACTTGTTATGTATCTGAATCCTTCAGCATGTAAACTGCTCTTGTGGTAACTCAAATAAGTCTTGAGGAAGTTGTTTTCATATGGATATGTATCTCGTGTTTTCCACACCAGTTGCACCATTGTCCCTTGAAATCTTCCTTTCGTCTGGAACAGTGCCAGGTATATTATACATCGTGCTATTTTTCCATCTATCTCCGTGGCAACAAATGTTCGAGAAGCGCTCATGGCGTATGGGATCAATGTCTGAGGGTACCATCTACTCCTGGGCAGTGAATTGGTTAGTTATCTACTTTCTTAACAGTACAATAATACGCTGTACCTGCATGTGCGAGAGAAAAGAAAGAGAACATTCAGGTGTTTACATGTGTATATGTGCAAAACAATGTCCTTCAGTTCAGTTGTTACTACAGTGGGTAGGGGGTCAATGGGCAGAGGGTTTGGGGCTCAACTGGCGGAAGTCTCTTTACCCTTTGATCGTGTAACCATGGGGTGGGCGGTATCGGGATCACCCCTTTCTTTTCTAGTAGTTGTCTCTGGGGAATCTGGGGGGTGGCAGGGTATGGGGACACTTAGGCCGTTAGCTGCGGTAGAAGTCTCTTCCTCCGTTGGTGACGCTGTTGTTGTTCTTTCAGTGGCCCTGTCGGTGGCGCTGGGGTGGGTCTGGAGTTTGTAGATCTTTACGTCATGTAGGTGGTTCCAGGAACGTTTGTCCTGTAGCTTTACTGCTCTCGTTGATACCTCCTCTACCAGATGGGGGCCAGTGAATCGTGGACTGTTCCACTTTCTGTTGAAATAGCAAAGTAGTACGTGGTCACCTTTAGCAACTTTGCACAGTCTTTCCTTTTCCAATTCTTTATCCACGTTTTCTTGTTGATCGCTGTTAGACCCGCCCCGCGTGCGCTCGAGCTGTTGAGACACAAACACTACGCTAGTAATCAAAGAAGACACATATTGGTACATTTCATCACCAAGGACATTTGCAGTACTCACGTGGTCGGTAAATGCTCTTGATGTTGGCGTTAGGGGAAGGCGCATTTGATGTCCGTAACCACCTCGTGAGGGGTGAGGTGGTGGTCGGAACCTGGTCTATTCCTTAGCTCAAATAGGGCTAGTGGAAGGCAATACAACCAACTCTTCTTTGTTGTTTGCTGTATTTTTGCAATTGCCTCCTTGAATAGGCCATTCAGGCATTCACATATACCGTTGGCCTGTGGGTGGTATGCACATGGAAATGTATGCTTGATGTTCAGCAAGGATGTGATGTGCTGGAACATTTCGTTTACGAAATGTGGGCCATTGTCTGACCTCAGTACCTCGCACACTCCCCACCTGGGGAAGACCTCCCTCACTAGGAATTTAGCTGCTCTAAATGCATCTGGGTGTGAACAGTGCCCTGCCTCAATCCACCTCGAGAATGGGCATACTACTACAATCATATACCTATTTCCTTGACATACGTTGATCATATCAACATAGTCAATATGGAGATGTCGGAAAGGTCCCTCTGGCCGGGGTATAGTACCTCTTATCACCTTCAGAGTGTGACCGGCCGTAAACTGTTGACATGTGAGACAATTGCTGATAAAATTTGACACATGAGAATTTAACTCGGGGCAGAACCAGTCTTCCCTAATTCGTGCTGCAATTACTTCCTTGCCTGTGTGGGCTGGGTGATGTAGTTAGCTCAGGGCTGTGTTCAATAGTGCCAGTGGTATTACAATCTTTCCAGTGTCACCCTGGCGCCATAGTGCGTCGGTTGGTGACATTGTGCATCCTCTTTTTAGCCATATTTCTTTTTCTGCCATTGGTGCAGCCGCTTGTAGCTCCATTATCTGTGAGGCTGGGAGATGGGTGTAACCTTCTCTTATCAACATCTCCTTAGCCATTCCCCTCCCTCTCCCTCTCTCTGACTCTGGGGGGTTCCATATCTCACCAAAGTATGCAGCATACTTCGCATGTGCGTCTGCTGCTGCATTCCCTTTTGAGATGTGGTCTTCATCATTGGTGTGTGCGGTGCATTTGACCAAAGCTAATTCTTGGGGGTCATTTATTGCTTCAATTAGTTCAGCCAATAGGAGGGCATGTTGCACTGGAGTGCCATCAGCTCTCCTAAACCCTCTTCTTCTCCATTTCGACAGCCCTGAGTGGACAGTGGACGTAACATATGCGCTGTCGGAATATAAGGTCACTCGTTTGTCAAAGCTTTCCTTCAACGCCAAGATCAGTGCAATAAATTCTGCTGCTTGAGCGGAATAATGCTGTGGTAGTTGTACACATCTCATTGCCACACACACCGGTACCTCCATCATTTTTACCACTGCTGCCCCAGTCCTCCTTATACCATCCCTTTGGTCGATAGTTGATGACCCATCAATGAACAGGAGCTCACCTCCCTCTAGTGCGTTCTCTTCAACCTTTCTAGTACATGAGTACATTTCAGTTATTTGCGTACAGTCGTGGGCATAGTCTCCCTCCTCAATTACTTCTGCTAGGAAACTTGCAGGGTTGACCGTGCTACATCTAACAATTGATTGTTCAGCTCTGGATAAGATGATCTCATAACCTGATGCCCTTTGCGTGGTTAGGGTGGACTTAGGTTTATTCAATATCGCAAATATTGCATGTTCCACAAACAGTGTAGTTGGGCACCCCATGGTGATTGCTGATGCTTTCTCTACCGCAAAAGCAGCTGCGGCGAGACCTTGTTCGCAAGGGAAATGACCTAACATCACAGGATCTAAGTGGCCGCTGTAAAATGCTACTGGTTTGTAGCCCATGCTTGTTTTTTGGGCCAACACTGCTTTCATTACTGCTGAGTCGCAATGTGAAAATATAAAGAATTGTCGCTCATAGTCTGGGGTTGCCAGTACCGGAGCAGTTGATATCGCATCTTTCAATTCATCAAAAGCCTCTTTCATTTCCATTGTCCATCCCAACTTTTTCTCCCCTTTATTAGCTTCCTTTAATGCCTCAAGCAGGGGTCCTATGTATGAACTGTAATCAAATACCCATGCTGTACAGTAGTTGCACAGACCCAGGAACTGCTGCAGTTCCCTCACTGTTTGTGGCACTGGTGTGTTTGAAATGGCCTGTGCTCTTTGTGGTGCAATCTTTCTTCCATGTTGGGATATGAGCTGACCAATGTAAAGTACCTGTTCTTGACAGTACTGTAACTTTTCCATGTCTACCTTGTAACCTTTTTCAGCCAATATTGTCAACATCTTTAATGAGTCCTCTCTGCATGTTCTTTCGTTTGTACTGCAAATTATTATGTCGTCGACATACTGCAACACTGTGCTTTCCACTTCAATGTTACCCAAATCCATCTGTATTACTCTGTTGAAAATTGAGGGTGATTCGCAATACCCTTGTGGCAATCTGGTGTGTTTCCACTTTGTGTTTCTGTAAGTGAAGCTTGTCAAATCTTGTGAGTCTGGGTGCAATGGTATTGAGAAGAAAGCATTTTTAAGGTTGCTCACTGTAAATCGTGATGCGTCTGCTGGAATGCCACACAATATTGTGGCCGGGTTTACGGCTATGGGGTATTCTGCTTCTACTATGTTGTTCAAGGGCCTGAGATCCTGTATGAAGCGCCAAGACCCCCCTTTAGCCTTGCGCACTGGGTATACAGCCGTGTTACATGGTGATTCTGAGGGTACTAATATGCCATTATCTATAAGGGCCGTTATAGTTTCATATATGCCCTCATCTGCCTCTTTTGATAGCGGGTACTGTTTCACTCTGGGGAGTATTGCACCTTTTTTCAATTTTATCCTTACTCCCCCTATACTTTTTATGCACCCCACGTCATAGGGGCTAGTAGTCCACAATGATGTGGGTACCTTTGTCATATCCTCCTTAAAGAAAGGAACTGGGGTGGATGCGGGTGCCTCAAGTGCCATTGCAATTTTCTGTGCTACTTGTTTGTACGCCACTCTTAGCCATATTTCCACACTTATCATAAACACCATTTCACCTTCCTCCTTTTCTTCTGAGAACAGCTCCTCATCTGACACCTGGGTGAGTCTACATCCTTCTGCTAGTGCTATCACTACCCTACATGCTCTTCCTTCTCTGTCTTGGGCATGTACAGCAATGTAATCAGCTGTTGCTATAATGCTCTCAATGTCCACTGGAACCACCTTTCCTTCTGGTTCATTGACTGGTGTTTCTGGTCTGAACAAATAGGCTGCTGGCCTCCTCCAGATCTTTCCCTCTATCCCTGGCATCCATGCAAATGCCATGTCTGTCCCGTACTGGAAGAGTTTGCCATCTACTGGCTCCGCCCTAATCGCTGTCTGTCCGCAGTATGCTTGCATAATCTGTCGTGCTGTGAGCATGTTAATACCTGGAGTAGAGCAAATTATGCCATCCTCAGTAAAGGAGATTTTCATATTCAGCCTGTTCATTATGTCTCTCCCCAGTATATTTACTGGTGAGGCACTATAATATAAAAGTGGAACTGACATGTCATAATCTCCGATAGATAAGGGAATGTTATCAGTAAAAGGAACCAACCCTCTAGCCCCAGAGAATACTTGGGTGTTCATGGCTTCGCCTGACATCGTAAATTTCCCTTCCCTTATGCAAGACAGGGTCGCCCCGGTGTCAACAAGGAATGATAATTTTTTGTCACCTATCGTTACCTCTATGCGTGGTTCCTCTGCACTATTAGGTGTTACTGACAGGATGGGACACACCAAGGCCGTCTGTGGGCTGTCCTATTGAGGGTACAACGATTGACCATTTCCTGTGTAAGGGTTGTGTCCCAGGACCGTCACCCTACCCAGTTGTGTTTGTTGTGCTTGGGGTTGTTGTGTTATCGCTACCTGTTGTTGTGGCAGTGAATATGTCTGTGGCTTTTGTTGTGTTATTAGTTGTTGCTGTTCATTTCCCTGTTGCAACGTCTGCTGTTGCTGTATGCCCTGCTGTTCCTGTGTGGGCCTTGGTTGTCCCTGTTCGCTCCATGGTAGTGTTCCTGGTCTTACTCTACACGTGCGTGACATGTGCCCTAATAATCGACAACTCCAACACACCGGTGGTTGCCTACTCTGCCATGGAAAGCTCCCTGTGTTGTCCTGGTATACTGGTTGCCCTGTGGGGTAGGAATTTCTAAGTCCTCCCACCTGCTGTTGTGTGTTATATCCGTATCCTCTCCCTCTCATAATTCCTCCTCTTCCCCTGTTGTAATTATAATACCCAGCTCCTGGCATTGAGTATCCTCCTCCCATGTTGGTCGTGTGTGGTTGAAGTGGCGGCACCTGTTGTGTTATAGTCTGTGAGGGTGGTATTTGGGAGGGATCTTGTGCAGCCACTACTTGTGTGGGGCTTTGGGGCACTAGTTATTAGTGCCCCTTCCATTGTGTATTTAGTAAGTTTTTTCTGTACTAGTTTAGCCTCTTCCGTTTTCCTGTCCTCTTCCTTTTGTTTCATTTTTCCTTGCCATGTCCTGCAATGATGCACTATTGTCAGTTGTATTTCTGGCCATGCTTTTGCTTCCATCCCCACTACTTTCTTCTGTTGTTTCTGAACTCCTTCTGGGAGCCTTTGTACTAGCATATGATAAAATATTGCTGGTGTTTTATCCCATTGTTCTCTAGTTTCCATGCGCCACTTCTCTTGGATTTCCTGGATATAATCAACAGGATCTTCGTTCTCACGCATCTTGCGTGAGGTAATTTCTCCTATGTCTGATGTGTCTGGGTACTGTACCCTCAGTGCCTGCCATAGTGCATGTCTGCAGTTTGCGAATGGTGCCCCATGGTGCGATGTGTTTATTATTGTTACCCCAGGGAATCCCGCTCTCTTCCAAATGTCATCCGCTGCATCCCCTAATATCGATATTAGAAGGCCCTTTACATCTCCCACTGCCAGTTTCTGTCCTGCGGTGTGTTTTTCCATTTCATATATCCATTTACCCGCACCTCCACTTAATGATGGGAGCCTGCACTTTATATTTTCTTTGTCTGTATGCTTCCAAGGGACATACTGTGGTCTAACCCCTCACGCCCTTCCTCTTCTTCCCTCTCTTCTACATCGTCAATTTCGTCCGTATTTCCCCTGCTCGTAACTCTTTCTTCTCCATCCTTTCCCCTTCTTCCACCATTTCCTGTATTTAATGTGGGCGTGTGTATTCGTCCTTCCTGCCTGAGTCTAGGGAGGTCTCTAAGCCGACATGCATAGGGTGTCAGTTCGTTTGTGAAGGGCGCAAGTTTTATTGTACGTAATGAGCGTGAGGTGGTTGAGCATGTAGGGTGGGATGGGAGAGGGCGTGATGGGGACGGTGTGGCCTCATGTGTCTCTCTTTCCGCTATTCCTTGCTCTTCCTCCTCACTTCTCTCCAGTTCATCCTTTCTCCTACGGATCCATGGTGAGTCTGTGTTGGTCCGGGTGATGTATAGATTATCTAGGCTTTCCCTTTCACTGTTTCTTCCTTCCTTCTCCACTCCTTCTTCTTCCTCACTACAAAAGTCAGTCATAAACGGCACCCCCCACTCGGTCTTTTTCCCCTTGATTGTTACTGTTTTTAAGTCTATTAGGTCCAGTTCTCCCTTTTCTCCTTTATTAACCGCTCCCCTTTGCGCTGATGTTGTTGCTACTTCTGTGTCTCTATATACATCCCCCCTTACTTCACTCTCCCTTCTCCTATCTTCTCTTTCTCCTTCATTTCTCTCCTCCATCTCCCTACCATTTTCCTCCCTTTTCCTTTTTAATTCCTCCATTACTTCACTACTCACCTTTTCCAATATCCTTTCATCCTCTTTCTTCCTTTCCCATCTCACCCTCTCCCTTTCTAATATACTCTCTATCACCCTCCCTTCTTCGTATTTCTTAGTCGTTTCTGATAGTAATCTCTTCTTCCACATTGCCATTTCTCTTTCTTTCTCTTCTTCTTCCCTTTTCCTCTCTCGCAGCACTGCTCTTGATACCCTTTCTGCTGCTGCTTTTACCCGTTCAGCTTCTCTCCTTTGCTCCTCAGTTCGTTCCCTTATTTTTTCCAATTCGTTCTAACCTTCTTTCCTTCCCCGTGCTCTCTCTCTTTCCTCCCTCTCGAGCTGTTTGATCAGTTCATTCTGCTCATCCCTTAACTCTGCTAGTTGTTCCTCCAAAATCTCTTCCTTTTGTCGTAACAGCTCTTCCCCTCTCATTCCACTCTCCCTGGTATTATCCTCGTCTGTTTTCCTTACTACCTCCTTCTCTTCTCCCGTTAATGAACCTCGTAATTTTAATAGTATCTGTGCAGCTACCCACTCATCATTTCCTATTTCCACAGTTTGTTCTTCTCCAGTCCCCCCCTCCCCTGCTGGCATCTTCCTATGAGCCACATATGGTGGAGGGCTGTATGCCGGGTTCAAGTACCCCTCAGCCGCCCTTAACTGTCCTCTTTCTATTTCTCCTAATTCTCTTAATGGGTACAACCCCCCTCCCTCTGTTTTCACTACCTTTGCTAGGGGTATATCGTTGCTCGGTTCCTTTTTTATTTCATTTGATTTATTATTCTTTTCTCCTCCCTCTTGTCCGTTCCCCGTGTTCTTTGGGTCTTCACTCCCCTTTTTCCCATCCTCTCCTTCCTCCTTAATCTCTTTTTCTTCCGGTATTTCCCCCACAGTGAACATTCCATTTGGTCCTGGTCGGGACCCTTGGAACATCCTCCATAAGTTAAACACCTCCACGTGGTTTGCCAACTTCTTCCCTTTGTATGTATTATGCAGATGGTTTAATAGTGAATGTTGGGTATATGGATCGAAGCTACCATCAGGCGGCCATGGTGTTATCATTTTGTTGTCCGTCCCCTGTGTCCATTCTATGCTATACTTGATCAGTTTCTCCCTATGGGGTGACAGTGTTGTACATATGTGTTGTAGTGGGGTAGTGAGGGTGTTCCCCCACCCTCCCGATCCTGTCCCGTGTGACATAGTAGCGCTCCACTTGTTACCCTTCCCCTATTTGGTAGCGGTTATCTCACTAGCAGTTTACAATATACAGCCTTATATCGTTACCTGGCCCCGTAGGTTTGGGGACTTGCGATAGTCCGCTAAGGAAAAGTATTAAAATATAGTATTTACATTTGTATATTTTCTTCTTTCGTTCTTCCTTTACACAGCACCCCTACGGCCCCCTGCGGCCGAGGCGCGCCTAGCCCCCTGCGGCTGCGTACCCCTTGTGACGTTCTTATACAGTCGTCCTATTTTCATTTGCTCTTCCTCCTTCTTCTACACTTGCTGTGGCCGGCGTTCTCCGTGCGCAGCCACGTCCCCCGTTTCGCCTTTCCCCGATCAACTCATTACCGTTTATCTCCGTTTCCACTCCCTTACCACAGTTCTCTTCCCCACCACTCTCAGAAGGAAAAATGCCTTGTGTTCGGGATATCCTATGAAAGGCCCTACTGGTGACGTCACCGATCGCTTCAAACTACTGGTAAGTTCTTTATATATTCTTTTAAGTCCAAAATACACTTGCAATCTACCCCCGTTAACCTCACAGCTGTCTTCCTGTCACTCCTGGAACAAGGTAATCAATAATATAATCGGACTGCGCACGCTGCGTCGCCTCGCGTGTGATACGCCCCTCGACAGGAGGGCTTAACCAGCCAATTATCTTCCGTATTGGGCAACTAACTAGCTACCGCCTACAGGGAAACGTCATCTACCTATCGAGTTTCTTGCTTGAACAATAGGGATCGTCATCTACTCATTGATCAATAAATGCCAAATCGTAGGAAACCACACACACACACACCCTTACACGTAGTCGCGACCTAAGCCAATCAGTGTCTACGAGGGGCCGCACGTGATGTTTTCGTGCTCCGCCCCCTCTCTCGCGTAGCGTAACCGACTGCTCTCGCACTCGTTTGGCTACCATTCATTTCATTGCCTACACTAAATTGTCAAACCTTCGCCGCGCACCTGTGCAACACCTCCCACCTCCCTCACAATTTCACATTGCTTGTTGTGCGTGGCATGCTCACCAAGTTCTCTTGATGCGGGGCCGCTCGACTGCGTGCACCCCTCCAAGCGGCTCGCCACCTCCCCTCGTCTGGACCACGTCTGGACACTCGCCAATCGCGGGCGGGATACTTCTCAACTGGCTCCCGAAGGCCAATATCCGGATTGCGCTGTCCGGTCTTCTCACAGTTCCGCGATGGTCCTGTAGTCCTCAGAAGGGGGCAACGGCAGAGGGGGCCGCGCCGCCGGGCCTCCTCGCAACGGGATTACCTGGAAAAAAGTAAAAATAAAAAAAACAGATCTCAGCAGTGCCTCCAACTTGTCGGGGGGAAATTCTGCCGGGGTCGGCCGGGCCGTCCACAGACCTCCGGGCAGGGAGGCCCCAACTCCTCCCGTATATCCCAAAAAAGATAGAGTATGAGACACACACAAGAAGCAAGGTGACTCTGCTGTTTATTAGACAAAACGGCAGGGATGGGTCAAGGAGCGTACGCGTCCGTCCTGACACACACACAATCGAGGGGCTCGCAGGCCCTTTTTACCTTAGTATGACGCGCTACTTGCGTCACCTTACAAAGTTTAGCGAAAAACCTATTTCCACTCTGGATTGTTTACTCGAGTGCTAGGGTTAGTATAGCACACATATAGAGAACGATATTAGTGGTTGAGGGTTAGTCAGGTGATATACTTGGACTGTCCCTTCAATTTGATACATGAAAATCGTTACATGAAGACCTCTGAGGATTGGACAATGTTAATGGCGTCAGTGATAAGAGGCCCATGTTCTGATTGGTCCGTTCGCGAGCCTCCCAGTCTGGGACTATCGCTGTTCCCAGCTCGCGGTGCACCTGTAATTTGCAACAATGTTTTACTATGGGTAGGTGTAAACAATGTGAGGATTTATTCATATGTTGAGAGGTCGACTACTCCCACTGCTGCAGATGTCCAATGAGTCTTTTAATTGTATCTGCCTGTGTCTTGAAAAGTGGGATTCAGGCGTCTTCTTCCTCCTGAGCTTGGCATCTTGTCAGGTTTGGCTTTGTCACGTGAGGTGGGACCGTGTTTGAGGCAAAATTCAACATAATTAATATTGTTTTTCCTACTGTGTGCCTGGTTTATCTTGCAGGTGCGACCTTGGCGTTGGCTTGCAGCGTGCGAGATTGCAACATCGTGCCCTTGGCGGTGTGCTTTCGCCGGGCTCATTTTGCAGGGTCAGCAACCCAGTTCTTGCTCATTCAATGTTCATGGAAGCTTTTGCTTGCGGCATACTTGGGCCTGGTGCATAGGTGGAACCGTTCGATGCAGAGCGCTTTAGGTTACGGTATCATATTGCTCTATCCTCAGTATCGTGTCTCCGTTATATTCTTCATTATGGTACATGGTTCTTAGAAGAAGCGTGAGCAAGCCTTTTTAGATAAGTTCATGATGCGTCTTGCGTTTCTGCATTTTGAGAGCCTATGTGGAAAATAATAAAGATGCACGTCCGTGAGTATGTCTGTCGCCTACGTCATAGCACTGAGTATATTCTTCGTGTGGATTGGTGTGGGAGTGTCCGGTGTGCATGTTTGCACAGGTGTGCTGACCGTTGGCTAGGTCGTCATGGCATCTCTAATGACGTGTAGGTTTAGTCGAGTTGATCTGTGCCGCAGGTGTCGGCATGGACAGGGCGGGCTGCTGGGCAGGTAGATGGGCACATCCGTATGTTCCTGTACCAGGGTATTTGGTCGTCTGGTAGATAGGCAAACTCCTCTCGTGGTGGGTGTCTAGGCCGTGATCCTCTAGGCCAACCGCGAGAGGGGAAGGGCGGGAGCCTGTTCTTCCATTCTCCCACTTCAGAAGAATGTGGAAGCCTTAAAAATACAAAGACCTTACTACTCTGCGAGAATTAAGAAGCCTTCTTGGACTCACTAATTATAGTCGGAAGTTCATTGAAGAATACTCAGGGGTCACTCGACTGTTGGTCATTTTATTAAAGGTCAGAGCCAAGTGGGATTGGGGTCCGGAACAAGCTGAGGCAGTTATACAACTAAAAAGATGTCTTTCCCAGGCTCCTTGTTTGGCTTACCACACAAAGAACAAGGAGTTCTTCTTGAAGTTGGGGTTCTCAGATACTTGCCTAACAGCAGTGTTGTATCAAAAGCATGACACAGTCAACAGTCCTCTCGTATGCGAACAAGACCTTGTCCGCTGTGGAGGAAAAATTCAGGGGGAGCACATCATTGTCTAGACTCCTCAACAACCCTTGCAATATCTACTTAGTGACATAATCCGGGCAGGGAACATCAGTAATTCCAGAATTACTTCCTGGATTCTGTCCATTCAAGGCTTTCCTCTGGAGGTCAGATATGGCCAAAACAAGAAGAGACCCTAGCAAAAGGTTTAACGGACTTGCATGATTGTGCACAAGAAAACCATCTCGAGGCGGAAGTCTAATGACCAACAACAATATAAAGGTGTACTTAACTTCCCCCGACAATGTCTATGGAGAAGACACATGTCAGGCGATACCCACAGTTTATGTGGGTGGGTGCTCCGACCATATTGACCACAACAGGCAAAAAGAACCAGTGGCTGGCTTTGGGAATGCCTGGGTGAATAATATCCTGGAACCCTCTACTGGTTACAAAATAGGACCCCGAAGTAGTTTGGTTGCAGAATTGATGACCGTTCATCAAGTCACCCTCACTGAAGTGCACCACCAACTCAATAAACTGGTCATAATCACTGACTCTGATTATGTCATGAATGTGTTCGTGGAGCAGCTGATCAACTGGAAGAATAAAGGAATGCTTCGTGCCAACAACAAACCCTTAAACATGCCAAACTGATCCACTCAATTGACAATCTGGTGACCACCAACGAACTGGTCATCTATTGGACGAGAATAAGGGGTCATTCCAAAATAGAGGGGCTAGATAATACTGGAAATGACCTGGCTGACCTGCTGGCCAATATGTAGCTCTGCAGGGGGATTTCATAGAAACGGAATCCCTGCTGTAGGAAATCCAATTTCTAGCAGTGAACTCTCGACTGCCCAGTGGAGTAAAGATATCCCAGATGCAGAGTTCATCACAGCACAGAAAGAGGATCCAACCAATTGGCAAATTTTAGTGACATATTGAAGATCCTGTGAGTTTCCCTATAACAGATTATGCCGTTAAAGAGGATCTCTGGGTTTTGATGACGTTTTCCCAGACAGTTTGTTGGTACTTAAAGCCCTATATGGATTTGACCAGTGATTTGACCAGTGAAGACTTATGTTTAACCATGCCCATGACATGCCCGCTGCCGCTCATAGAGGATTTCACACAACACTGTGTATCTTGTATGAGGTTGCTTACTGGCTGCACATGGACTAGGACCTCAACATTACCTGAACGGGTGTCTTGTGTGTGATCAATTTAACCCAGTTGACTCACACACAGAGCTCCCCTACAAAAAAGGGGAATGACACTGCCTTGGCCAGATTTGCAAGTTGATTTCATCGGACTAGTGATTTGCTTTTCTAGAGGAAACAAGTAAATGTTGACTGTGATATGCTTGCTCACAAGTGTGTTCTAGCCCTGAATTGTAAGGCAGAGACAGCTGCTGCACTAAGGATAAACCTCATCTTCTCTCATTTAGGCCTCCCAAGGAGGATTGAGAGAGATTAAGGTAGTTATTTTACCTGTGTGGTGATGGCAAAGAAGTGTGATATTCTAGCGGTAAAAACAAAACTCCACATTTCCTACTGACTGGCCTCAAGTGGGTGGTAGAGCTATACAACAAGAACATTGTGAGTATCTTAAATACATTTGTGGCAGACTCTGGACCCAGTTGGGACATTCGATTACCATTTGCCCTAATGGATATTAGGTCTACACCATCTTCTACAAAAAAGATGTCTCCATTTGACCACATGACCGGATGAATAATTGGGTTACCCCAGCATCTGCTCTAGATAACTCAGGAGCAAACACTAATGCGTCCACCCCTCATGAGTACATTGAAAATGTAAGGAAGCATATTCCAGCACACTTTTGCTTATGCTCAGCTCAAGTTGAAAAGTTTGGCTGAAGGAAAGATGACCTATTGTGATCTAAAGACCATCAAGAAAGGGCATGAAGTAGGGGACAAGGTTTACCTGAACAATTATCAAAGGAATCACACGAAGGAGTGGAGGGATCTCCCATCTTGGTGTGTAGCCCTTGATATTCTAGATGAAATATCACCTGTTGCCTAGAAGATCTGCATCCCAATAGGAGAACAGACAGAAGAATAGTGTATCCACATCAATCGGTTGAAAAGTCATCCCTGACAAGCTTTATGACTGATTGAGGTGTCAAATGAAATTCGAGCAGAGGCACCATACGAGGAGTGATAGGAAAGGGTGAAAACCCTGGATGAAGACTTAGTAGATTAATTAATATTCTTTGGAAATGTTAAGAAAATGTATTGAATTGGTGTTCTAAAATCTGTCTAGTTTCATGTAATGGTTGTCTCTCGAATTTAATGTCCATCTTCCAGGGAAATATGTTGAACAAAAAGTATTGAACCCTTATTTTCTTTCTATTGCTAGATAACTAACTTCCTTCACTTCCAGGCTGGGAGCAGGAGGGGAGTCCAGTAAGGACCCCAGGGACCCTGGGAAGAAGGAAGAAAGGGGGTCTGTCCTACACCTGAACCCTAAAGATGGACATGAAGGTCTGAGTGCCCACTCCCTGAGGAAGGAAATTTAGCTGGATGGGCTCCAACAGAAAGAAAAAACTTGAGAAAGAAAGGGACATTGAATGAAAACCCCACTCTGCCCTGCTCTTCCCCACGAAAGAATCATTGAAGAACCAGGGGTGGGGGACCGGTGTGGTTTAATCAAAGGCCTAAAACCAACACAACGTATGTGTCCACTGGAAAATGACCTTCCAGCATTATCACCACCTTCACACTAAATATTGACCTATTATAGCAGACTATGTGGGTTTCTTTCTGCAGTTGAAATCCATAGAAAGGTGAAAGAAATTGTAATCAGAGTGCAAATTGGAAAGGCACATCACATAGCTGGCTGAGCCATAACTGCAGCCTTTTCACTGAAACTGCCACCCATCAAAAGGTGGTGCACTGTGACAAATCAGACCCACTTTTCAGCATAAAAGCGAGAAGTGGATAATTTAAAATGTATTTTATTAATGACTGAAAGAAACAGCCCTGTACTTTCAGCTGTCATATTTAAAACTAATGCTGCTGAAAAGAAAGAAGAAATCCATTGATGCAAAAGCAAAGTGAACTATCTGCATCTCGGGGCAGAATTTGCAAATGGCTTCCCCCCACTGCAACTCTGTTGACCTCTTGATATTTTTTTTTTTAATTAGTTGAATTCAATCAACCTTACAATAGTAAATTTATACATAAAAGACAAGGAGTAAGTAAACTCATTCCAAAGAAAACGAAAATAACATAACAATCGATCTTGCAATTATTAAACAATATCTAAAAAGGAAAACAGCAGTGAATTAATATCTACATATTTCCAGTTCAATGACTATGCATCTGAACATATGTACACATTCGCAGTTAATTTCCGCAATATGTTTTCCCAATTCATGGCTTGTTAATAACAATTTTCTCCAATTTCTTCACATATGTTTACATCATGAATACAGTTGGATACAATAAGCCCTCCACTCACTATTTACCCCTCTTGTGAGTAGTATTATTTTCAAGTTCTGGTGTTAAGTTCAGACTCCTTAGGAAATTTATCGTAGCATACTGTATCATTGGCTTATTACAGCTTAAAATAATTGTCCAACATGTTTCTTCACTAAGGTTTGAAAAGAGTTGACAATATTTACCAAAGTGTGTCTGTCTCTGAGTAATCAGACTAGGAGACTGGGTTATGAGATGCTGCAAGGTTTCAGAAACATTTTTTACAGCACAAAACCAACAGATATTGTCATCTACAGAGAGTAGATGTTGTTTCATTAAGACCTTCCGAGTCAACTATAGATTAAAACGTAAACGCATGATTGCGTGTCTATACATTGGAGTCGGAGATTTTATTAGATAAGGTGGCAGAGTTTTTAGTTTTTTAGGCGGAAACCTATCATAATCACCTCCCTTATACTGTAAGCATTTATCGAGCGCAGTGATCCAATCCGCTTGATACAGCTTTGTTTTAGCTTTTAATGGAGTGGTGAGTAAGAGTTCAAGTGTGATATCAGCATGACACAGAATGCATTTAACTTCCCTCAACCAGGACATAATAAATTATCTTTCGTTGATAAGATGTCAATGGTGAAAGATTGTAGGGTAGATTCTGCCGAGGTTAAGATAAAGCATTTCCTGAAAAACGCACAAAGTCTCCTCTTGATATGGAGAGGTAATTCTTTTGAAGTTTGCATCCCAGCTATTTACAGCTACAAAAACATGTGGCCTGACCTTAATTGTCCAGACCTGTGATCTCTGAAAGGTCATTCTTTAAGGACAAATGGGCTATCCAGAAAATAGAAAGTTCTCTTATCGAAATGGTGGTGAACATCAGATAGCAGGACGGAATGCCATACATATGAAGATTTTGCATTAGTTTAAAGTGACTGCTATAACTGATACATTTTATCAGCAACATTTCCAAGGAAATTTTTCTGGCTGCTCTGAAAATATCCAGAATTTAAGATTTGGCAAGTTGGTGGAGTGTAAAATTAGGTATTTGGAGAGTAAACTGCATGCTCATAACAATGATACTTTTTGTATAAATAGCAAAACATCCCCCTTGAATAGCTTGAATCCTGATCTGTGCTTAAAAACAACTCACTGATATTAAGTACATTATAAAATAACAATAAAAATTAAAATTAGCTAAAGCAAAATATGTATCTTATGTCAGTTATTAGTAAATTACAAAGTGTTGACATGTAGCTACTTCCTGGCTGAAGTTGATCTAAGAAAAACAAGGGAAATATCAAAAACAAGTTGCAATATTTCTTTCTAGGCTCCTGAATCAATCCTTGGACAGGGGATGGGCTGGCGGTTGGAGAGAAATGGGAAGGACCAATCAGAAGTGCAAACATTTTTTTCAGGGCACTGCTAATATTGAAATCTTGATGGTGTTATCACTGGTAAATAAAATATATAAAGTGGATCCAGTATGCTGGAGCGGGGTGGCTCCTAAAATCATCAAAAAGGGAGCTAATAAAAAATAACCAACAGAAAGAGCTGCAAAAAGATTACCAAGAGGGACAGCTGCCCAAAAATGGCCACATGAGATTTGTTGAAGTTTTTACCTGGGTGGAAATATTGCTGGGGAGATGAGAAAAGCAGAGGCTGTGATTCTTCAATGGGGACAGATAGAGAGAAGTGCTATGGGATCCAATTGACTGAAGTGCAGGCTAGAATCTTTTTTTTCCCCCTTAGGCGAACCTGCTCAGTCCCCAAGTGCCAATCCCAGAAGTTTCAAAAAGTAAGTTGATTGTCCAACCAAAGATCTTCAGGGGGATATATTTAATTAACCCATTCCCTTTCATTGGTGGGTTCTTTTACATTAGTGGGTGGGGGGAAACTGTGTAGATCATTAGCCTATTTGACTGTATATACATTTAATTAATTCCCATTAAGCAAAACCCCATGGGTGATTTTTGTTGACATTAAAACCTAACAAATCCCATTCCCAGTGTACGCTGAAAACTGTAGCCTTTAATGTAATTGGGTAATCCTATCTGTCCTGTTGACCCAGACTTCTTTAAGGAAGAGGGGTGTCCATGTCCCTAAACTAGAAAAATCGCAAAACTGCCAACTTTCTCAACACAGGCCTTTAAGTGGAAGAGGGTCTGAAAATCCCAAATTCCTAAATCATCCCCATTTTACTGTCCAACTTCCCCAACTCAGGCCTTTGAGTGTAGGGTGGTCTGCAAATCCATAATTCCTAAATAGTCCCCATTTTACTGTCCACCTTCCCCAATACATGCCTTTAAGTGATGGGGCGGGGGTCTGAAAAACAAACTACACTGTAAACCAAACTGCTATCCTTTTTAAGCACGCAGGAAAATCGCAATTTCACAGCACTGGATATGTAAATTGAATTTGTTAATTGACCAGTGTTGATTATTCCTTGACTTGAAATCTTTAGTATTGTAATTTGTGTTTTCGAAACCAACTTGTGTGATTTCTTTATGTAAAAAGAAGTTTAATTGTGTCCCGCAGAGAAGGTGGCATGTGTAGTTTTAGTGTGATCACTATTACCTATAATTCAAATAAATGTAAATATATTTTCTGTACACTAGCCTTGTTTTTAGCTCATTGCTGGCACAGGGGGAGGAATCTGAAATAGGGCTAAAAAAAGAATCAATTAAACAATTTATGTGACACCTTTATTGGGGAGGGAAGGAACTGACCATGTCGAGGGTGGCCACTCAATAAACCATCGCAGTTCTCCATGCAGGATTTCCTCTACTTCTCAATGCTGCAACACCCATTGTCTTCATCAGCCTCTTTACCTGTCCTACCCTGGAACCATCCTAAACCGGTACATACTCATCTTGCCATTTATCTATTGAAAACAGCAGCCGCGGGGCTTCTCTGATCTCTGTAATGTTCTTATGTTTTTGTTCGAAAATACCATGCCTATGCAATAAATAGATTGGTTATTACTAAAATATTAGTAGGGCTATTGTACCCAATGGAATGGTCAACAATGTAGCAAGCTTGGAGTGAAAAAGATTCCATCAGCCACGCTGTGGATTCGAGGTTCTGAGGTGCAGGCTTCACCCTAGTCATAAGAGAGCAATTAATCTGCTAGTTACCTGCTGAGCTATCCAGAACCCGTCTTTTCTTTACAACTAGGGCTTCATTACAATGTTTGTGGTAAAACAGTTGGAAACCTCATGTCTGTCAATTACCATTACAGCATGCGGTAAACATGCATTACCAGGAACAGGCGCATAGTTCTAAGTGTACGGTTCTGTGGTTCAGGCTGATTACACGAAAACATTTGGCCGATCCCTATTTGGTCGAGTTTATTTTTCTCTTACTCTAATAGGCCACAAATATATACATGGGGAGACCCGCCCAGCACCTCCGACCACCCCTATATTTATAGTCCTGATTTCCCCTCCCCCCACATATATTTGCAGTCAATTTTGTAAAAAAAAAACTGGAACCAATTCAGATTCTACCAAATGTGCGGCGCAGCAATCTGCCATTCCCACGCTTCATTATTACCCATTATGGAAAGCAATATGCCAGCATGGGGGAGTGAAATATTACTATATGTAGCAATACACTTTGCAGTAATACTGCATCCTCTACACAAAGCAGGGCTGAACCTCACAGTTTGTTGGCGCTATAAAAGATGTGGTATTCCAAAGTACCAGATGTCGTGCCACTGCCACAAGGACTGTAGTTCTTGCTATTGGACACAGGTTTCCTTGTCATAAGAGTGGATTCCATGCACTATGATATTCCTATATGTTTTGGTTCTTTGAATAGTGCACATTTGTTAGTTACCAGTAATCTCTAACACTGTTCGAGCTCTGCTTTCAGCTAATGGTTGGCCTGCTTCCCTTCATTGGGTTGGTATTGATCTCACCAGTTGGTGGTTGGTCAGTTTTGTCTCATGTGATCAGTTGGTTCTTTGATGGTAGGGTTGGTGTCTAGGGAAGGTTTCCATATTGATTGCATGAAGAACAATGAACATGTGGCATAACAAGCCAACCCTGTTGAGTCATATTCAGCCAGTGTCCCAAATTAGGACTGGCTAGATAGAGGAAGAGACTGCAGATGGTGGTTGCATGGCAGGCCATGGCCTTTAGTGGATCCCCATGGTGGGAAATCCTGGAATTACCTGGATGCGTGTGTTGAGGTGGTCAGGTGTCTACGCTGGGCCTGGGATGCATGCCTGGAGTAGCCCTGGTACCCACGGACCGTGAATAGCCATTGGCCTACTAGGGTGCCAGACTGGATGGGCCCACCAGTAAAATCCCTGGTCTGCATGTGTTGGATGGTCTGGGGAGTAAGAAGGGCTGCCCAATCTGCGCCACCTGTGCAGGGTGGCCTGAACCGGGCAATACAGCCATGCCCACTGTCAACCCACCAAAGTTCGATGATGCTGCAACCTGGCAGGCCGGGTGAAGCGGGGAGCTCCAACATACTTGCAGGAGCCCCAGGGTGTTTATAGTTATTTACAATTATAGTTATATAGGAAAGTGCATGTTAGTTATAAAGTGGAGGAGGAGATGGTGTAGTAGTTTAGATAAGGCAGAGGGGAAATGGACAGGAAGGTGTACCCTGGCCTGAGAGGGAAATGAAAAGCGGTACCCAGCCAAAGGCCACTTAGGGGACGGAACCAACCACTGAGGCCATCTTTTGGCCATTCCTTATAGTGGATGGTGCCAGGTAGGATACAGCGGTCTGTTCTGTCAGCTCCCCTCCTATGTTTCTAACTTTGAACCCTCTAATAGAGGGTAGGCTGACAGTACACATTCCTCAGAGAGAACTAACTCAAGGGAAAGGCATAAGAATGGTTTTAGTAGGAAATGTTTAGGGAGGTATTATGTGTTGAGTGTTTTTATAAATTAAAAAAGGGGTCCCCATTGGGATCCTTAGAAAATCCACCTTGATGTCTGTGTCACATTGCAATGTAGAAGGTAAGTACTTGGGCGTAGCCCAGCTCCTCTTCAAAGTCCAATTGCTTCTTTTCTTTTGTTTTCTTCTGTTCTCTATTTCTTATCTTACTTAAGTCGGCGTGTCTGTCATGAAGCAAGATGGTAATGAGAACTGTACCGCACTTAGGGCCTAATTAATGGAAGTGTTTTCCAATGGCAAAACCCCATTGGAAAACATTCTGTGAATAAGGGCCTCAGTTTTAGGTTTTCCTAAAAAAATGTCGTTTCAATTTTAATGCAAATAAATAAATACATACATTGTATTTGCCGGTGGCTTAGAGACCTTCCTATGCACCTTGTCTGGAGGTGGAAGTGGTTGGTTCCCAAGGGTCTGTCACTGACATAGGTTGGTAAAGACCCTAGTACGGCATTAGGAGAATCCCTATGATGTTCCAACAGAGACAAAAGCTTTGCTGGATGGAGCCCTTTTCAGATTCTTCTTAATGACTAGTCCTAGGAGAGTACTCGCCAGCCAGACTCCGGAATGCATTCCAAGGCAGGTGCCTAGAGGTTTGTAGTATTTTGCTCCATAACTGGCATTTATTTTTGTATCACCCAACGTTGATATTCTATTTTACCAGGTAAATGTAACATTTGTTTTAGCGCTCAGCAGCGCACTTTCTTTCCTACAGTTATTAACATGTCAGCATTGTGTGACAGTGTTGAGGGATTTCGCACAATCGAGTTACCAAGATCTCTTATTGTGGAGAACAGGAAAAGGCATGAGAGTCTATGGGGAAAGAAAAGATTTATTTTGTTGCAGAGCTAAGGGGAAATAACAAAAACATGTCCTCAGTAAACACGCCCACCTACAGGAGTCCCACTTTTTTGCAAGCACTTTTCTCCATTTGCTTAAATGTGGTTCTGCAAGGCTGGTTTAAGCTTTTTGGCGTATTGCAGTTTACAAATCCCAGATGTGTGCTAATTTAAACACACTTACAATGCTATGTCATGTAATTTCTCCATTTAGTTATAGTAAACGCAATATGCTGGCCGATCAATGCCTCCATGTGTTGATTGCTCACATTCTAAGGGACCCCTGAGTCCAACCTTTCAATAGGGATAGTGCACCATAGGCGTATAAGTACCACACAAATAGGTTTGTACATTTAATGTTACACTTTGGGGCAATTCCAAACAATTGAAATGCATACATTGGCCATTTATGAACTACACATGGAAAAATGGGGGATGGCAGTGCTTGTGAGAAAATGTGATGTGCTCCACATTTTCATTGAAACTACACTTGCTACATATCGCTTATACCCCTCCCCACAGCCAGAACTACTTCGTCGGATTACTTCGCATTTTTATGTTTTACACTTGCCCCCCACCAATTTTATCCCGATGTGCTCTGCATAGGAAAGGAAGATATTTATGTAGCTCTTACCTTGTCATGTCCTCTTTTACACTACTTTTTAAAGAAATCTTCTCTCTCTCTCTGTCTCTCTCTCTCTCTCTCTCTATATATATATATAATATATGTATATATATATATATATATTACATGGCCACGGTAGTGGCCATGTAGTTATGGTTAAGTTGCTGTTTCCATAGGAAGAGCACTTTTTGGGCGGCTTATAACTTCGCTCCCCCTGGACGAATCCACACCAAACTTTGCAAAGAAAGTATAGGGTCCACTCTGATTTTTTTTGCAAAGTTTGGTGAGGTTTGGTCCGGGGGGGCAAGGTTATAAGGGGGGTCCCAAATTATTTTTTTTCCATAGACTGAATGGGAAATAAAACTTTGCTTGCGCCTACAACTCAAACTGCTGGACAGATTTCCACCAAATTTGGACCAAAAGCAGTGGCTTGGTCCCGAAAGCGTGCTTTTGCAAATTTGGTGAAAATCCGTCCAGTAGTTTCAGAAAAAATTAGTGATATCTGTGTTCGCTTCGCGGACACACTTCCCTGTTCGCTCCGCGGACAGCACAATGATTGGGCAAGCAGCTTGCGTGATGTCAGCGGACATCTGACGTGCTTTTCTATTGGCTGCCGTGAATCGTGCAGTGCGTCTATTTTCAGAGAGTCCCACCATCTTTGTTTATCACAGCGGGATCTGCTGCCTGCAAAGTGTAGATTTGGGCTGCGTCGGCTCTGCATCGGCCCTGCATCGGCCACGAAAAGGCGGTGAGGCACAGGCCCTCGTGTCTTTCTCTTGTTCCCCCCACCCCCGCTCATGGTCATTGTCTCCCATGTCCCACCCCTCGCTGATTCTCCGTGTGTTCCTCCCACCCCCCGCTCATGCTCAGTTTCTCTTTCCCGTTCCCCCCCGCTCATGTCCCATGTCTCCCTCCTTTCCCCCCACCCCCCTCTCATGCCCCATGTGACTCTCCCCTTCCCCGCCACCCCCCGCTCATGCCCCGTGTCTCTCTCCCCTTACCCCCACCCCCCGCTCATGCCCCGTGTGTCTTCCTCCTTTCCCCCCACCCTCCGCTCATGCACCGTGTGTCTCTCCCCTTCCTCCCCACCCCCGCTCATGCCCCATGTGTCTCACCCCTTCCCCGACCACACGCCCCGTGTGTCTCTCCCCTTCCCCCCGCTCATACCCCATGTTTCCCTACTGTTCCCCCACCCCCCGCTCATGCCCCGTGTCTCTCTCCCCTTCCCCCCACCCCCCGCTCATGCCCCGTGTGTCTCTCCCCTTCCCCCACCCCCCCCGCTCATGCCTCGTGTCTCCCTCCTTTCCCCCCACCCCCCCACTCATGCCCCGTGTGTCTCTCCCCTCCCCCCTGCCACCCACTAATGCCCCGTGTCTCTCCCCTTCCTCCCACCCCCGGCTCATGCCCCGTGTCTCTCTCCCCATCCCCCCACCCACACTCATGCCCCGTGTGTTTCTCCCCTTCCCTTCCAGACCGCCGCTCATGCCCCATGTGTCTCACCCCTTCCCCGACCACACGCCCCGTGTGTCTCTCCCCTTCCCCCCGCTCATACCCCATGTTTCCCTACTGTTCCCCCACCCCCCGCTCATGCCCCGTGTGGCTCTCCCCTTCCCCCCACCACCCGCTCATGCCCCGTGTCTCCCTACTGTTCCCCCCACCCCCCGCTCATGCCCCTTGTGTCTCTCCCCTTTCCCCCCACCCCCTGCTCATGCTCCGTGTCTCTCCCATTCCCCCCCACCCCTCGCTCAAGCCCCGTGTGTCTCTCCCCTTCCCCAGCCACCCTCCGCTCATGTCCCGTGTCTCCCTAATGTTCCCCCCACCCCTGCTCATGCCCCGTGTCTCTCTCCACTTCCCCCCCACCCCCGCTCATGACCTGTCACCCCTGTTACCCCCCGCTCATGCCCCGTCTCTCCCTTGTGTTACCCCCCCACCCCCGGCTCATGCCCCGTGTCTCCCTTGTGTTACCCCCCCACCCCCCGCACATGCCCCGTGTCTCCCTCGTGTTACCCCCCACCCCCCGCTCATGCCCCGTGTCTCACTTGTGTTACCCCCCAGCTCATGCCCCGTGTCTCCCTTGTGTAACCCCACCCAACCCCGGCTCATGCCATGCGTCTCTTGTGTTACCCCCACCACCCGCTCATGCCCTGTGTCTCCCTTGTGTTAACCCCCCCATACATGCGCTGTCTCCCCTGTTACCCCCCCACCCCTCGCTCATGCCCCGTGTCTCCCTTGTATTACCCACCACCCCCCACTCATGCCCCGTGTCTCTTCCCTCCCCACCCACCCCCGCTCATGCCCAGTGTCTCCCTCCCCTGTTAACCCCCACCCCCCACTCATGCCCGTGTGTCTCTCCCCTCCCCCCCGCCCCCCGCTAATGCCCAGTGTGTCTCTCCCCTTCCCCCCACCACCCGCTCATGCCCCGTGTGTCTCTCCCCTTCCCCCCACCCCTGCTCATCCCAGTGTCTCTCCCCTTCCCCCCAAACCCACACCACGCTCATGCCCGTGTCTCTCTCCCCTTCCCCCTCACCCCCTGCTCGTGCCCCGTTTCTCTTCCCTTCCCCCACCCATACCCCGATTCTCCATACTGTTCCCCCACCTCCCGCTCATGCCCCGTGTGCCCTGTTCCCCCCACCCCCCGCTCATGCCCCGTGTGTCTCTCCCCTTCCCCCCAACCCCCCGCTCATGCCCCGTGTGTCTCTCCCCTCCACTCCACCACCCGCTCATGCCCTGTGTCTCCCTACTGTTCCCCACACCCCCCGCTCATGCCCCGTGTGGCTCATCCCTTCGCCAACAACTCCCCGCTCATGTCCTTTGTCTCCCTACTGTTCCCGCCATCCCCCGCCCATGCCCCTTGTCTCTATCCACTTCCCCCCCACCACCCGCTCATGACCTGTCGCCCCTGTTAGCCCCCACCCCACGCTCATGCCCCATGTCTCCCTTGTGTTACCCCCCAGCTCATGCCCCGTGTCTCCCTTGTTTTACCCCCCAACCCCGGCTCATGCCCCGTGTCTCCCTTGTGTTACCCCCAGCCCCCGCTCATGCCCCGTGTCTCCCTTGTGTTAACCCCCCATCCATGCCCTGTCTCCCTGTTACCCCCCACCCCCCGCTCATGCCCCGTGTCTCCCTTGTATTACCCCCAACCCCGCTCTTGCCCCGTGTCTCTCTCCTTCCCACCACCCCCGCTCATGCCCCGTGTGACTCTCCCCTTCCCCCCACCCCCCGCTCATGCCACATGTCTCTCTCCACTTCACCCCACCACCCGCTCATGCCCCATGTCTCTCCCCTCCCCCCACCCCCGCTCATGCCCTGTGTGTCTCTCCCCTTCTCCCCCACCCCCCGCTCATGCCCCGTGTCTCTCCCATTCCCCCCACTCATGCCCCATGAGTCTCTCCCCTTCCCCCCACCCCCTGCTCATCCCAGTGTGTCTCTCCGCTTCCCCCCCACCCCCTGCTTATGCCCGTGTCTCTCTTCCCTTCCCCCCACACCCCGCTCATGCCCCGTGTGCCCTGTTCCCCCACCCCCCGCTCATGCCCCGTGTGTCTCTCCCCTTCCCCCACACCCCACTCATGCCCCCTGTCTCTTTACTGTTCCCCCACCCACCCGCTCATGCCTCGTGTCTCTCACCTTCCCCGCCACCCACCGCTCATGCCCAGTGTGTCTCACCCTTCCCCCCCACCCGCACTCATGCCCCGTGTCTCTCTCCCCTTCCCCCCCACCCCCCGCTCATGCCCCGTGTGTCTCTCCCCTTCCCCACCAGCCCCTGCTCATGCCCCGTGTGTCTCTCCCCTCCCCCCCGCCCCTGCTCATGCCACGTGTGTCTCACCCCTTCCCCCCCACCCCCCGCTCATGCCCCGTGTTTCTCTCTCCTTCCCCCACCCCCTGCTCATGCCCCGTGTGTCTCTCTCCTTCCCCCCACCCCCTGCTCATCCCATTGTCTCTCCGCTTCCCCCCACCCCCTGCTCATGCCCGTGTCTCTCTTCCCTTCCCCCCACCCCCTGCTCATGCCCCGTGTGTCTTTACCCTTCCCCTCACCCCCCCGCTCATACCCCGTGTCTCCCTACTGTTCCCCCCACCCCCCGCTCATGCCCCGTGTGCCCTGTTCCCCCCACCCCCCCCGCTCATGCCCCGTGTGCCCTGTTCCCCCCACCCCCAGCTCATGCCCCGTGTGTCTCTCCCCTTCCCCCCCACCCCCCGCTCATGCCCGTGTGTCTCTCCCCTTCCCCCACACCCCGCTCATGCCCCCTGTCTCTTTACTGTTCCCCCCACCCAGCCGCTCATGCCCCGTGTCTCTCTCCCCTTCCCCGCCACCCACCACTCATGCCCAGTGTGTCTCACCCTTCCCCCCCACCCGCGCTCATGCCCCGTGTCTCTCTCCCCTTCCCCCTCACCCCCCGCTCATGCCCCGTGTGTCTCTCCCCTTCCCCTCGCCCCTGCTCATGCCCGTGTCTCTCTTCCCTCCCCCCACCCCCTACTCATGCCCCGTGTCTCCCTACTGTTCCCCCCACCCCCCGCTCATGCCCCTTGTGTCTCTCCACTTTCCCCCCACCCCCTGCTCATGCTCCGTGTCTCTCCCATTCCCCCCACCCCTCGCTCAAGCCCCGTGTGTCTCTCCCCTTCCCCAGCCACCCTCCGCTCATGTCCCGTGTCTCCCTAATGTTCCCCCCACCCCCGCTCATGCCCCGTGTCTCTCTCCACTTCCCCCCCACCCCCGCTCATGACCTGTCACCCCTGTTACCCCCCGCTCATGCCCCGTCTCTCCCTTGTGTTACCCCCCCACCCCCGGCTCATGCCCCGTGTCTCCCTTGTGTTACCCCCCCACCCCCCGCACATGCCCCGTGTCTCCCTCGTGTTACCCCCCACCCCCCGCACATGCCCCGTGTCTCCCTCGTGTTACCCCCCACCCCCCGCTCATGCCCCGTGTCTCACTTGTGTTACCCCCCAGCTCATACCCCGTGTCTCCCTTGTGTAACCCCACCCAACCCCGGCTCATGCCATGCGTCTCTTGTGTTACCCCCACCACCCGCTCATGCCCTGTGTCTCCCTTGTGTTAACCCCCCCATACATGCGCTGTCTCCCCTGTTACCCCCCCACCCCTCGCTCATGCCCCGTGTCTCCCTTGTATTACCCACCACCCCCCACTCATGCCCCGTGTCTCTTCCCTCCCCACCCACCCCCGCTCATGCCCAGTGTCTCCCTCCCCTGTTAACCCCCACCCCCCACTCATGCCCGTGTGTCTCTCCCCTCCCCCCCGCCCCCCGCTAATGCCCAGTGTGTCTCTCCCCTTCCCCCCCACCACCCGCTCATGCCCCGTGTGTCTCTCCCCTTCCCCCCCACCCCTGCTCATCCCAGTGTCTCTCCCCTTCCCCCCCACACCCACA